>NC_081518.1:4554496-5191496 GCF_030273125.1 Centropristis striata
GATGATATACCAAGTAAAACTGGAGACAAGCTCGAATATATTTAGGATAAAATGATAGAACTGGATGTAACTCTCTTATATGTTATATTTGACACCTTTGTTCACATTTGCAACATTTAAAATTCTTTATTGAGCACGATAGTGTTTTGGAAGTAAAAAAAAGATTCAAAATCACATTTAATGTTGGACTAAAGGACTAAAAAAGACACAAAAGGACCCCCAAAAAAGACACAAAATTACTAAATAAAGACACAAAAAGACACAAAATTACTAAAAAAAGACACAAAAAGACACAAAATGACTAAAAAATACACAAAATAGCCCACAAAATCGCTAAATAAAGACACAAAAAGACACAAAATGACCAAAAAGACACAAAATGACTTACAAAGACACGAAAAGACATGAAAAGGATTCAAAAATGGACAAAATAGCCCTATAAGACCCCATAGAGTTAAGTGGCAGCAATGCAGTTCTGTGTTGTTTGATGTAGGGCTGGGCGATATGTATAACAACAGGAGTAGCTTTTTTTTTTTTTTTTTAAATCAAAGCTCCATAAAGTGCACATTTTATATAAAAAAAATCTTAAATAAAAATAGCCTATGAAATGAAATAGGCCAATATTTTCCTGAAATGAGTGTATTTATATGAGAAAAGAATAACATACATACAATAACATTACAAAATAACTAAATATGACAAACCCTAGTTAGGGCAGCATTTATATATAAAGAAAGAAAAAAATTGAACCAGGCCAGCTGACAGTCTTGCCTGGGCCCAGGACGAGATTATCTTAGATGGGCCCCCCGCGCCCAGATGTCTCCTTTTCTCTTGTTGTTCCTCTCCTCTCCTCTCTCCTTATAAGCCATGACTAAATGTGCAGCTATTTACCCTGTAGATTATGAGTATATATTTTGAAATAAGGGGCTAATTCCCATCTTTAAAGTATAATATCCCTGATTTACAAAAAGCTTTTTTGCAGATAGCCTATTTGTGCAATGAGCTTTATGAATCTATTTTATACTTAAAAAATAAATTAAATATTAATTTAATAAAACATTGCAAGCAAAAACATTCTCTCCTGTTCCTCTCCTCTCCTTTCCTCTCCTCACATCTCTCTTTGACAAGAGACAATAATGGTTAAGATTAACAAACTACACATGCGCTGTTGCTAAATACACTCTTCATATGTATTGGAATTCTGACACTAGCAGGAAAATAACTGACTAAATAAATAAACTATAAATGACTCTCTCTCTCTCTCTCTCTCCCTCCTCTCCTCCCGCATCACTCTCTCTGTCACCTGACAGCTGCTGGATCTCTCCCCTCTCTGTCTCATCCTCTCTGACGGAGCTACCAAACTTAGTTTCTGTCAAAGATAACGTGTTGTGTCAGGCTTTCATACAAGCTAATGGACGTTAACATTAGAGCGAGCTTGTTAGGTGACGTCACAAGGCTGTAAACATTGGCTGCGCTGTTTCTTACCTTGCTCTACGTTCACTTTACTAGTCCCAGCTTCACCGTCACCACCTTTTTAAAAAATATTTGTTCATAAAATAAGGCCTCCATTGTCTTCTTCTTGTCTTCTCTTTTCTTTCCGTTTCTGAGCACCGGACTTGTGTTTACCGGACATTTTGAGCGAACTTCAAATCAAACGGCAACATCAAAGTTTGATCAGTGGCCAAACCATTTTTGTGTTGGGGGTGGGGGGGTTCTTGACCACTAGTTCAAGGACAATTAGGAAGAAAACAAATAAAAAGCTTTTAACTCAAATAAATATTACATATTTTTCCACAAATAGGCCTATTTCATTTTATTTTTTTAATCATTCCATAATTTAATGAGGGCCCAGTTCTGGGCCCCCCCCCTACCCTGGGCCCGGGACAGCAGACCCGTTTGTCCCCCCCTATCGGCGGGCGTGAATTGAACTATATCGATATAAGCGATATGGTCTAATTCCATATCACATTTAAAAATAAATAAATAAATATTTTTTATGGATATATCGCCCAGCCCTAGATTGATGTGAAAATAGACTTTTTTTTTAGGAAAAGCTGCGTCTGAAGGAGTTTCTCTGGAACAACAGTGCTGCGTTAGTTAAACCACTTTGTTGAAATGTGTCTGCAGTGTTTACACTGAAGATTGAACATGGCGTCTGTGGTGACGTGTGGTTATGAAAAGTTGTCAAGTGCATTAACTTCCTCTCTACTGTAACTGTTACGTCAACCTGTGACTGAGAAGAGTCACCTTTAGGGTTGATTTGGGTTATTATGGAGAACTTTTATCAACGTGATTTCCTATAAAAATCCTTCTGTTATTGTTGGAACCTGTGATCATTGTCTGGTGCCAAAGTGTCAGAGCAGCATTAAAGCCAGATGTTGATGTCGGGCACAGCTGCACAGCCAAGTAACATGAGTTGACCTGTTCACAGCGATGGCACACCCAGGCTTGTTTCTGTCCTGGCTGTGGTCTCACAGGAATGTTGGCCATCTTGTTTTTAATGTGTTGTTGGATTAAAGTCCACCATGATGACGGGATCGGATTTTTTTGTCTGGTTCCATTTAATCATCTGATAACACTCATTGACAAACAAAACAACCATTAGAAGAGTTTCATTTTGAAGTATGACCTCACACTGCAAAAAACATGAAGCTTACCAAGTATTTTCTTCTAATATGTAGCAATAGTGTCTTAATGATATTGATTTGAGTATAATTTACCTACTGACCATAGCTTCATGTGCTTATTTAATTATGAGTAATATTATTATGTGCTTATTTAATTATCTTATTGTTTAAAGACTTCTTTTTAGGATTTACATTGTGAGCTTTTTCATGCTTTTCAAGCTATTCAGCTGTTGAATATGGTGAGTTTATACCTAAATTAGAATAGAATAGAATGCCTTTATTGTCACTATACACATGTACATGTGTATAGTGACAATAAATGAGATTTGAGAGCTGACTCCAAAAAGCAGTGGTTTTTGCAGTGCATGCATGTTGAAATGAACCTGGTCTCACAAGAATCTGTGAAATAGCCACGGATTCGCTTAACTCACAATCCGTGGAATAGCCACGGAATCACTCAAATTTCCGTGAAACTGACACGGATTTCGCGACAATGCAAGTTAATGACATATGTCAATGTTAATGTCATATCCCGTGGCTATTCCATGGATATGTTTTCCTATTGGTTTGTTCCAAGTCAAGTGACTTTCAAGGTCCTGGCGGTCAGAACAAAAAACATGGCGGACAGTTCTCTCATTTTTAGTGAAAAAAATCAAAATTTTGACTTCGCATAAAAATGGATTTTGATCACATTTCTAGCGAGAAATATATGTTTTATTTTCTAAATATTCACTCAGTGAATGTACATAATCACTTTGTATGTTGGAATAGCCACGGGATATGACTGTCATTAACTTGCATTGTAGCGAAATCCATGTCAATTTCACGGAAATTTGAGTGATTCCGTGGCTATTCCACGGATTTTGAGTTAAGCAAATCCGTGGCTATTTCACGGATCCCTGTGAGACCATGCATGTTAAAATGCATTAAATGCTGCAGCTTTTTTAACGTTTCTCACCCTTGTGTTTGTCCATCAGGTGAGTGGGCGGCTTGCAGACAAACATGACTGCCAACAAGAGTTCGAAGGCTGCGCCTCGTGCAGGAGGGGGTAAAGCTCCGCGGGACGTCCCCGACAGGTCAGTGACATGTGGGACACCAGGGGCCGGGCTGGTTAATGTGCTCCTAGTCAATGCCACATGACCGAAAGAGAAATAAGAGCCGTGCTTTAATATCAGTTCATTCATCTACAACCACATCTTTCTCCTCGGTGATGAGTGTGGGGTGGTTTTTTCCTTTTTTCCCCCCTACTGATGGGAAAGAAGCTCTGATGATTGTCATGATAAGACTTCCAAAGCTTTTGCAAGTACGATCCTGTATCCTGGACCAGGGCCCCATCACCCAACGCTGAGCTGTGAGTAGAGAGCTGGAGCTTGTGTTAGCATGTTGAGAGCTGACAGTGTCCTGCTGGGAGAGAAAAACAAACTTTGGGAACGATACATGATATCTCGACTATTGCTTCCTATAATTTATCATCCTGTTCATTCTCTAAAAACCAGAAAGTTCGGTACGCTTTATAATAAGGTCCTTAATAACCATTAATTAACCAGTAATAAGGCATTGTTCTCGCTTTAGATCCGGTACTTGCAAAAAGCATAGTTAACTTACAGTTAACTTATAATAGATGATCAATAAAGTATATTTTAATATCAATAAGCAAACAAAATGAGATTAATAAAGGCATGGCAAAGACATAATGGGTGGGTCATGGGTGTTTGTAATGCCATTATTAACACTTATATAAGCTTATAAACACACAATAATGTTAATAAGCATCTTGTAAGGACTTACAAGGGCCTTATTACTTGTTAATTAATGGTTATTACAAGGACCTTAATGTAAAGCGTTACCGAAAGTTCTTAGGAACCTGCAGACCAGGGTTATAATAGTTTTGGATTTTTCATTAGTTTCAGTTTTAATTTCGTTGTGATTTTTTGTTTTCAAATTCAGTAATTAGTTTTTAGAGTGAGTTTGCTAGTTTTAATACATTTTTATTTTTTGGAAAATGCTTAGTTTTAGTTTAGTTTTTATTAGTTTTATTGTTAGTTTTAGTGTTTTTTTGTAATGGGGTATTTGTTGGGTGCGAGATTTAAAAAAGTAACAATAAATGTTTCCTTTATTTTCTTTGTCTGATCCATCTCAGCCCCAATAAGGTTATTAATTCATAAAACCAGATAGATTAAATAGATTTCATATCAACCAAAAAGGTTTACGTATGAAAAAAAGTTGACAAAGACGAAAACGAAAGACATTTTCACTTTCATTTTAGTTTTTTTTTATCCTAGTTTTCGTTATTTCATTAGTTTTCGTTAACTATAATAACCTTGCTGCAGACTCGTCTCATCTCATCATGCATACAGTAGTTACTGTGCAAAACAGCTGTAAAATATATCAGTATTCTTATATAAAGCTGCTATTTGACTGACTTGGTTATTAGTCATTCCTTCCTTATTTTCTGCCCTGTGGTGGTAAATACACAGAGGACAGTATTTCATACACCACAAAAATAACATAAAGTAACCTGTGGCAGCTGGTTTCTGTAATTGCCTGCCGTGTAAATTAGTCCTGCTGGATGTGGCAAACCACGCAAATGTTAATCACAGTTTTAATATTATGATGTAGATAAATGCCACTCATTTGCTGCTAAATGTGCCCGTTCACCGCTATTCCCAAGGTAAGCTCTGTGAATGTAAATGCAAAGAAAACTAATCACAGCAGCACAAAGCTCTCCCCCGCTGCCTACTGTACTCCTCTTACATGATAATTGTGCATTTAACCTCAGCCTCTTGTGATAAATGTAATTGTCATTGCAGTAGAGCTTTATTAACAGCTTGCTCATGTTACCCTAGATTCTTAAAGCTCACTAAGATGCTTTGCAGCTTGCACATTTTTTTTTTTTACTCTATGGAGTCTGGGGCTATTTTGTCCATTTTTGAATCCTTTTCATGTCTTTTTTGTGTCTTTGTAAGTCATTTTGTGTCTTTTTGTGTGTTTTTTGTGTATTTTTTTGTCATTTTTTTGTCTTTTTGTGTTTGTTTTTTGTCTTTTTGTGTATTTTTTTTGGTCATTTTGTGTCATTTTGTGTATTTTTTTAGTCATTTGTCTTTTTGTGTATTTTTTTGTCTTTTTTTTGTCATTTTGTGTCTTTTGTGTTTTTCTTGTCATTCTGTCTTCTCATTTTGTGACTTTTTTGGTCATTTTGTGTATTGTTTTTGTCATTTTTTTGTCTTTTTGTGTTTGTTTTTTGTCTTTTTGTGTCTTTTTTGGTCATTTTGTGTCTTTTTTTTAGTCATTTTGTGTCTTTTGTGTCTTTTTTTGTTCATTTTGTGTCTTTTTTTAGTCCTTTAGTCCAACATAAAATTTTATTTTGAATCTTTTTTTTTTTTTTTTACTTTCAAAACACTATCATGCTCAATAAGAAGATAGAATTTTAAATGTTGCAAATGTGAACAAAAGTTGCAAATATAACATATGGGAGGGTTACATCCAGTTCTATAATTTTATACTAAATATATTTGAGCTTGTCTCCAGTTTTACTTGGTATATCATCATCAAACTGAAACTGGCCTCATGGAGTTTACAGCCAGAACTTTAGAGGTAAATTTACAGTAGGGCTCCACGCTGCTTTGTTTTCTAGTCTGGATGTGATGAAGAAGTCTGGATTTCGAGCTTTTGGAGACTCCAGAGGGTTAACAGATGGAGAGATATTAGCTGTGTTGGATAGTGTTATAAAAGCAATGTAATCCCCTAAACGATGAGATCAACCAGGGAGGAGTATCTAGGACAGTTTACACCTACACCAAACTGTGTAGCCGCAAGTGGCACACATGCCAACGTGCAGCAACACGGTGGAGAAAGACAATACAAAGCAAAACAAAAAAACCATAGGGTGTGCTCGATTCGTGTTCTGTGATCTTCTCTGAGGGAATAAATTAGTGTCCTGCACTTCAAAGATGACAAGTAACTACAAAAGCAATCCAGAGAGGTGTTTTGGCAACACAAAACATGCTGACAAGGCTGTGAAAGAGAGGAGAACACTGCTGGGACTCCTGTTTTATACACATTCACTGAATTTAATGACAAGTAAGCAAATAACCCACTCAAAACCATGCACGCAGATAGCACTAGGGACGGGGGGATATGTCCCTCCCACTTTTAGCGACAAATATTGCCCGTAAAACAGAGGATTAATGTTCTGTTAGTTAGATTATTTACATTGCAGCACATAGAGAGTCTGGCTGCTAATGGTGCGTTCAAGGTCTACACGAATGTCAGAATTTTCAACGTTGTTCTGAGCTCCAAGTTCAGACTTTCAGTGTTAATATAACACACCATAAGGCGTTACAGTAAGAACGTGTTAGACCCGCCTTCAAAATAAAAGCAAACACATGTAGCTTTCAAAATAAGAGCACATGGATGTGTTAGCAGAGTCCACCACAGAATTTGCAAAATATGCCGCCTTAAATAAAACATATAAAAACCCTTATTCTCCTTTACAATAATTCATTAAAATATGCAATGATTAAGATGGAATAGTGACATTAGAATGTGCGAGAGGAGCCAAATTTAGGCTTTTAGGGCAAAAATGTTCTCCGGGGGAGCATGCTCCCGGACCCCAGGACTTTATTTGGGTCCCCCATCATAGTTTTAGAAAATCCTGAAAAAAGAAAATGCCCTGCAGTATGTTCAGGGTAATAAAGGAGGAGAGATGTTTTTGGGTCCTTCATTGAGTCAGCTTCAAGTCAGTAAATTTGTTTGGCTGCACTGGGAATTTCATGCACAAACTTCTTTTATGTAAATATGTTGGTTGTTGTTTACAGTACAGTTAATTTAAAAATGCTTCAATAAAACATATTTTGGTTAAGGCATGGAGTGGAAAAATAACTAATTGAGTTGAAATCATTTGCTGACAGCTTCGTCCCCCCCAGTTCAACAATCCCATCTGCGCCCCTGTTCAAAACACATGAATAAATTGTGAGTTTTATCTACGATAATGTACAAATGACTGTTGATGGATGATAAGGTTTACATATGCTGAACTATAATAGTAGAAGTGGTGTTTGTGTTAGCAGTCTGCTGCCTCCATCCTGGTCAGAAACAGGAAGTGGCCTGTGGTTAAATGCCCTGGAAGCCTGAGTGGAAGCCAGAGGCCAGGTTGTGACTGGCACCAGCTCTTCGTACACTACTGTATGTGTGGCCGGCCCAGCTGGAGCTGACTAAACTGGACTTATTTTTACAAGCCTGATCCAGACTACCAGACCCCCCCTTAAAGTCCCCCCTGCCCTAAATAGACACAAATTTTGCACACATTCCCTTTTCTTGTATGTCTAATCGTGACTTTTTCTTACCGCAGTCTACATGTTATTTTAGGCAGCAGAATAAAAGCTAATACTGTAAACTCTGTATTATTTGGTGGAACTTTTTACACTTTTATAAAATGGGCTGCTATGTAAAGAGCATATTTACAAGAACTACATGTACAAGCACACAGAAACAAAACATTACAAAACAAACAATTTATAACAGGAAACGTTGATATTTTGTGTGTTTTTCATAGAAAACATTCAGGATTTGGGAGGCTGTTTTGACACAATGCTTAGGTTTTAGAGGATGGGTCTCAAACTCGCGGCCCACGGGCCAGTTGCGGCCCTCGTGACGATATTTTGCGGCCCTCACCTTGATATGAAAGTTTAATGTGAGTTTTATATGAATGGCACTTTACTGTGTTGTGTGTGGAAGGTCCCTTTACATTTACATTTACATTTAGTCATTTAGCAGATGCTTTTATCCAAAGCGACTTACAGGAAGAGTAAAAGCAAACAATCAAGGTATAGTGCAATAAGAGCTTCAATTTAAGACCTTTAATTCCTTTTTTTGGTAATTTTGTGTATTTTTAAAAAATAATTTTGTGTATTTTTTTTTTAAATAATTTTGTGTATTTTTTTAATAATGTTGTGTCTTTTTTGGTAATTCTGTGTCTTTTTGTAAAATTTTCTGTCTTTTTTAAATAATTGTTTATCTTTTTTTGGTAATTCTGTGTCTTTTTTTGGTAATTTTGTGTCTTTTTTAAGTAATTTAGTTTTTTCTGTCATTTTGTGTCTTTTTTTGGGTCATTTTGTGTCTTTTTTAAGTACATTTTTGTCTTTTTTTGATCATTTTGATACTGCCTCCAGCGGCCCCCAGGTAATTTGAGTTTGAGACCCCTGTTTTAGAGGAAGTTTTTCGAGGTGGACTTAAGTCTTAATGGGTTCATATAAAATGGATCATATAAAATCAGTCTACAAGTTTTTAAAGATTCAGTTTAAAGGAAGCTTTATGTAATGAAAATGTACTAGTGCAGTGCCAAAATGTGCCGGTTCAGAACAAACTGATTGTTTGGCCTCCAGTTTTTCTGCTTCATCCAAACAGCTTCCTGCCATGACATAGTCACGTCTCCTAGCAATGTTAGAGTATACACTAGTTTTTAACAGGTAGCTATTTGGGAACAGGCTATTTCCAGGAACAATGGCTTTCATTGTGACAGCTACATTGCTGACGATTGAAATTCCTTCACAATGTACAGCGAGAAGCCAGTTCTTATCTCCTATGTCATCTTTTTTATTGCCTGTTTACTGTCACATTAGTGGAATCATGTTTGAGCGTGGAGACGCCGCTGATTCCTCGCCCCAGCAACCATCAAACCCCAGAGCAAAAATTTAAATTGCTGTGATTAACTCAATAAAGTGTACTGTTACTGGCATTACTGAGTGTTTGGTCTGGTTGCTACTAAAAACATTCCTATTGATATTCAGCTTCAGAGACTCTGGCCGTACTCTTTGGCAGAAGCTTCGTTGGGAGTTTTTGCAGCGAACCAGTAGGATGTTAACGTGCCAGACAAATTCTAATTGCTCCCTGCTGAAGCACTGCAACATGTCACAGTGTTGGACTGCTGATTAATATCAGAGAGGGCTCAAAATGTGTTTTCGTCATGGAGCCATACGGCCTGTTTGGCTTATTGTAGAGCTGCAAATATAGAAGTCTGACAAACATTTCACCTTAGACTGGAGGTTATTTTGAGCTCTTTACAAGCTCAAGTTAGTTATTTTTTACTTGAATAATCAGAGCTCAGTTCATTTATGAATGAATATCTGGCTTTTGTACTATTAACCCTCTATGGTACGCATCATAATGCCAGTTAGGAAAAAAAAGTTTGGAGTGTTTTTTGTCTTAAAATAGGCTAAATAAACATAATCTGAAGTAATATTATAATTTTTTTTTTTTTGGAAGTTTCTTGGGGTTTGCTGCCCGTAGGCAACATTGTACCATAACGGTGCACAAGTGAAAAAGAAAGTTTTTAAAATCAATTTTAACATCATTTATTTAATAAATATGTGTAAAAGATTCAGTAGCTTCAACAGGGTACAATACATAACATTTTACATTTAAAAACATTATAAAAGGAACTTTTTAAACAGGTTTATTGTCTGAATATTGCTTGTAGGAAACATTGTACCATTGAACCAACGACCCATTGAAATTAATGTCTTGAACAGTCTAAGTCACGGGTCTCAAACTCGCGGCCCGCGGGCCAATTGCGGCCCTCGTGACGATATTTTGTGGCCCCCACCTTGATATGAAGGTTTAATGTGAGTTTTATATGAATGGCACTTTACTGTGTTGTGTGTGGAAGGTCCCTATAATTACTTTTTGGGTAATTTAGTGCCTTTTTTAAAATAATTTTGTGTTTTTTTTTTAATAATTGTGCATCTTTTTTAAATAATTTTGTGTCTTTTTTTGGTAATTCTGTTTCTTTTTTTGGTAATTCTGTGTATTTTTTGGTCATTCTGTGTCTTTTGTTGGTCATTTTGTCTTTTTTTAAAGTAATTTAGGGTTTTTTCTGTCATTTTGTGTCTTTTTTGGTCATTTTGATAGTGCCTCCAGCGGCCCCCAGGTAATTTGAGTTTGAGACCCCTGGTCTAAGTGTATGAAACTATCAAAAATGAAGTTTTACTCACCTATTAGTCGGATTATATTTTTTTCCAGATGGAAAAGGGCCAGGAAATGACGTTTTGAGTGATTTTTTGTGGCGCAAAAAGGCAAAGCTGTTTCCTTTGGAAAAGTCGGCAAAATAGGGTTTCAATATGGCCTCCTGGAGGTCATGTGACAAATTAAAGCATTGCTATTGGTTCCCTATACTCTTCCCTCTTTTTTAAAGTATGGCATCACTCAAAAACATGCATTGTAGAAATTTGACAGGCCAACAATGGGGCAACACCGTACCATAGAGGGTTAAATTGAATTCTATTTTGAAAGGATTGCATTCTGTTTTTAAAGTATGAACATGCAGTGTTGTCTGAGGTTTAATGAAGAGAAAAGGCAGCTTGTATTTGTTTTGGCAGGTTATATTTGTCGAGCTTGGGGCAAACAATATATTTCTTTGTTCGCAATGTAATATTATACGTTAGAAATTATGCTATTGTCTAAAACATGTTGTGTCACCACTGCAACAGTATTACGCAGCAGCGAAACCACCAAACTCACATGAAACTACAGTATCATATTCAGTTATTCACAGTTCACAAAGCTGGAGGAAATCATGTTCTGTTATATATCAGTTTAGTCTCCAAAGAACTGTATGCTTTAAAATCTATGGTAACACTTTACAATAACCAACTAAGTAATGTTTATAGATGGTTTATAAACCAATTATTAAGCATTTACAAAGTGCTATACATATTTAATCTTTAAACGTTTTGAACCAATTTCTAAAAGGTATATGAATCATTTCAAAATCATTAACAGACTTAATATGGTGT
Organism: Centropristis striata; assembly: GCF_030273125.1. Classification (NCBI taxonomy): domain Eukaryota; kingdom Metazoa; phylum Chordata; class Actinopteri; order Perciformes; family Serranidae; genus Centropristis; species Centropristis striata. The sequence continues at coordinate 4,565,916 of NC_081518.1, forward strand.
TAAAATGTTATAATGAGTACAACTATAAACTATTAATAAACTATTAATTATAATTTATTGGTTTGTTAATGGTAAATTAACTATAAACTTACATTAATATACCATCTGTTTGCCAAATATAAATGATTTAGTTAGTTAAACATTAATAAATAATGTATTTACCATTCTAAATGGCTTATATATGGTTTATAAATGATGATTAAACTTTAATAAACTATCTGTTTACCATTTATAAATGATGGTTATTGTAAAGTGTTACCAAATCTTTTCATTGCTCTTCCGAATACTATAAACCAGCAGTAAAAATGGTAACGCTTTATATTAAGGTCCTTGTAATAACCATTAATTAACAAGTAATAAGGCCCTTGTAAGTCCTTACAAGATGCTTATTAACATTATTGTGTGTTTATAAGCTTATATAAGTGTTAATAATGGCATTCCAAACACCCATGACCCACCCATTATGTCTTTGCCATGCCTTTATTCATCTTATTTTGTTTGCTTATTGATATTAAAATATACTTTATTGCTCATCTATTATAAGTTAACTATAAGTTAACTATGCTTTTTGCAACTACCGGATCTAAAGCGAGAACAATGCCTTGTTACTTGTTAATTAATGGTTATTAAGGACCTTATTATAAACCGTTTCCGTAAAAATTTCCAGACATGAGTCGTCATCTCAGAGACTCATATTTCTTCTGTGGAAGTAAGATAAGATGCATCCATCATGCTCGCAGCGTGCAGGTTCCTGGCCGTTGTAAAAACTTTCCCCACCCTGCAGCAGGACGAATGAAACCAGGGAAGGGCAGGTAGGTGTGAAGCGAGATCTGTCCCAACCTGCACTGTTGGATCATAGTCCGCAGCCCTCAGCTTCCTCCTCCCATAGCGCTTGTTATTCTAACCATGGCTGTGACATCAGATCTCCCAACACTTCACTTTCGCAAGACTTAGCCAGCTTCCAAGTCATGACAAAGTCCCTGCAAGACTATGAGTAGTAAGGTGTCTGGAACCACAAGGAAAGTTCTCTCTTTGGAAATCTTAAAGGAGGTGAACACCGTGAGAAAGCACGTGTGTGGTAAAGTCAGCAGGCAGTCAGTGAGCGTGGGACTCTAACAGTCTCACTGAGAAAAGACTTTGAGGAGCAGAGAGGAGCGGTGAGACTTTTACAGGTAAGACTGCTGAGATAAATCTTCTTTAGTTGGCTCGAGGTCCACAGTGATTCTCTTTAAGTTATTTAGATTTTGTGGAAAAATCCACAGTGGCACTTTAATGTAGTCTGTATTTCCTTTGGCCTTTATTTTTCTCCCCTGCTGCCAAAGACAGAATACTTTCCTGTGGTTATTCTTAATAAGTGGCTCAAGTTTTCATTGTGTCTTTGATCTCTATGAAATGAATTCAGAATTTTTTCAGCTGATTCTTTACAGTTTTCTGCCATCTGTTCATCGTCGAGTTTCTGGGACTTTTCATGCTGCAGGGTTGAGTGGATTTGTTGTCGGCTCCTATAATTTGGTTTATTATTATTAGTAGTGCAGTGCCTGTAGGAAGTATGTATTCATATAGTGGGAGATTAAGTAGATTTTTCAATTATGGCCAAATGAGGTTGTGTGTGAAAATGGGATGTACAATGAGGTGTGATACTCTCGCATAGTTTTAATATACAAAGTGTATATTGGGTAATACATGGATGTACATTGAGATATAAAGAGACACAGAAATAGTTATTTTAAGAAAAAGAAACTTAATCATTCAACATGGTTAGACATATATACAGACACAGATATAGGAGGGAATACGTTTACATGCAGCACAAACAGATGGATGTGAATAACAGAATTTGCACATTACATGCAGACCACAACAATGTCTGCAACTCCATAAAACACTTATTATACACATTATTGGAAAATCAAACCTTGTAGCCACTTTAAAACTCCTAAAGATAGGTAGGCTAAATAGACTTCCAGATGAGATGAGTCAGGGTGGAAATCCAGAGTGAATTGTGTTACTGACCAGGTGTAGGCCTATCACACAATGGGGCGGAGCTCCACTAAAAGGCGTCCGATCGGAAACAGTGAATGCTGCAACACGTCCTACGTAGATATTGATATTTTGAAAAATGAATTAAAAAATCTTCAAAATCGAGGATGCACACCTTCGTGTCATGCGCAAGCCACATACGAAATCCAAGGTCAGTCTGATAACGGTCAGAGAGATATGAACTAGACACACACACACACACACACACACACACACACACGCTTCTTGCTTTCATAGATAGATTATCAGGTGTTTTGTTTCTCAGGGAAACATTTCATGTTAACAGTGTTTGTTCACACCTTTCTCCGTCTGGTTTCAGGTGCCAGGCCACGTCACCGTGTCCTGTTCTCGCTGCCGGTCAGGCCCAGAGCCAGCAGCCTCTCCTCAGCGACGGTGAGAACTCTGGGAAGCAGAGCAGGTACGTCAGGACCGACGGCAGGTTCCTGGCACGCACCGGCTGGAGCGGCAAGACCGCCACCTTGTGCAGCGCCGCGTCTCTCGCCGGCGACACCAACTTCCCAGGCCGCCTCACCAAGTCAAAGAGCATCAGCTGCCTGGACAACAGACTCTCCATCTACAAGCCTCCGGGTCAAACTAAGGAGAATCAGGAGCAGAAGGAGAAACAAGGGGATCTCTCTGCAGGAGATGGAGTGAACGGTCGGCCCTTGAGTTGGAGCACTCTCTCACTGGGGCCGTCCTCGAACCAAAGCCACAGGCGGACCCTCTCTCTCACCCGCTCCGTCGCAGGTGTTCCCCCCGCCACAATCCGCAAGAAGATCTCAGAATGGGAGTGCAGGCGGGTGTCTCTGCCTAGGATGAGCCTGTGTCTGGATAAAAGAGGAGAGCGTGTGGGGGGCAGTGAGGGCTGCCCCAGCCTGCTCTCCTCCCCCTGCAGCGAGAAAACCTTTGACTTTAAGGGCGTCCGCAGGATGAGCACGGCCTTCTCAGAATGCTCCTACACAGAGGAAGAGGAGGGAGTCTCAGACAAAGACAACATAGGACGCTTCCAGAAACGCATCGGCAAGACGGAGTCCTCGGGGACGTTTGTGCGTTCGTTGTCCGCTCGGAAGGAGACGTCAGCCGTCCTCAACAGGATACAGAAGATAGAGCAGGCCCTGAAGGACAACCCCAGCCCGTCCCCTCAACGATACCTGAACAACTGCTACGCTCCCGACAAGACAAGACAGAGGTCTTTTGTGATCGGGGACGACCTGGACAGTACTTGCACCAGTAAGCGCAGCAGCATTTGCTCCGTGGCGACAGAACCAGATGCTGTTCTGGTGCCTGATAAACTCACGAAGATGAGACAGAGGTTCAGTGTGAGCTCAGTCCGGTCTGAGAGTCCAGAACCGGCGAGCCAGCAGAGTTCTGTGGGCGCGCCAGTCAACCCCTTACCCAAACCAAAACGCACTTTTGAGTATGACGCAAAACGGGACCAGAAAGGCGGCTCGCCAGCCAATGGACTACCTCCGAACGGAGCCTCTGAGTCTCCCCCGCCGCTTCCATCGACCCCCGCACCCAGCGTGACACGGACAGTTAAAACAGAGGGAGGCACCCCGGTGAGATCACAGGACAGGTGAGAACATCAGGGTGGTTATGACTCAGGTTTGGCAATGTGAAATTCTGTGTTTTAGTCATCAGTCAGTCACAGCAGCAAACCAACAGGTTTTGGAACCAGTCAAACTTGTATCTTGTATTTTTATTTACACCTTTTTACACAACACAAAAACAACAACAACAACAACACTGAAAACAGTTTCTCTTGTTCAGTATGTAGAAACTTGCTCTCTGTCCAGTTGGCAGCTGAGACCGAACCACTTCCTTTAAGAACAACTCGAGTCAGCCAAATGCTGCCACTTCCAGCATCCTTTTCAAATTAAAAGCCCTTTAGCATTTCATACATGGTACATGTACCGGGGTTTGATCTAGTCTTATTTTGTATGTTTTATGAATCATGGCTTAATTACTTTGAGTATTTTAAAAATACAAAACAACTCACCTTTAAAGTCCTATATTGTTAGAAATGTTTATATGCGCAATTGCAAAGTATACTCAAAGTAATAAAACATCTGTATTTTCAAACACAAGTAACAGGAATACTGCTCAATCTCTGGCTTTGGGTTGATTCCAGTGAATTAACCCCCCTCTAATGTTATAGAAAATTTTTTTAAAAAATAGTGAAAAGTATTTTTTCATAAAAAAAACAATAATAAAAACGTAAAACCAAGAAATAAAAAAACAAAATCAATGTCATATAAAACCACTGTATTTTTATTCCAATTTACATTTAAAAAAAGTTTTAACATGCATTTCTTATGAAAATAGAGTGAATTATCCTCATTGGACCATTATCTTTGCGAGGTAAAGAGCACCATTGCACTAAATATTGATTAAAATGGTTAGTAATTTTTTTTCTGACACTTTTGGATAATTAAACATGCCTTGGTTTTATTGCTGTTCCTGAAAAAAATGAACATAACAGGAGGGTTAAGAAGATAAGAAGCTCTTTTTTTGGCCTTTATCAATCAATATGCAATAAAAACATGCAATAAATCTAAAACATTGTCATTTTTTGGTAGTACATCCTGGAAACCATTTTAAATGTTAATATTGAGCGCTGTCTTAGCTGATGTGTTGGAAACTTTATCAGGAGAGAAAATGTTTCCTTGGAGCATCCTTATAGCTGCTATGACTCTTTTGCCTTTAGAAAGTTATATGTTTCTTAAATATAGTCTTACAGTCTTTTGAGGAATTTACAGTTTCACAGCCTGTTTTGTTGTAAGTTCCTGATCACTGTGTCTGTTTGTGGTGTTGGATGATCTGCTCTGGTTCTAGCTTGTTTTTAGTGAGGGATTTGAAGTGGAGATCAGCGTTGAATCAGTTGTTATGTTTCCCAAAAGCCCCCTTAAGGAATAACAATAGTTCTGTTTTGTTAGAGCACAGCGTTCTCGTCACAGCAGCTCTCCTAATTTAATCAAACAGAACGATGTTATCATCATAGGTTTATCATGAGGTAAATGCCTACTGGGTATCATAAAAACAGCTCATACTAAATATAACTGATTTATTGACGTATTACAGACCATTTGAAATGTCAGATTCTTTCCAGAAATTCATTTTGGGCCATAAAAAGCAGCCTGTAACTGCTCTTTACATATAGAAACCAGTGGACTCTAACACTGGATTATTGTAGCCCTTTGTAGCTTCAATATTAGCTGAATATTGGATCCTGTACACTGTAAACAATTGTCTTGTAAATTATCAGTGAAATACTGGCAGCAGGGTTGCCAGCATTCTACTGTTAATTTTACATTTCCTCTACTGTTATCTACTTTATTTACAGTATGTTACTGTGATAAAACCACATACTGAATTACAGAAAATCCTGCATTTCATTGATTTTTACAGTAAACTAAAACAAATAAATGTTTTAGTATAAATGTAAACAGAAAATATTACTGTCTGAAAAGCCAATTACTATGAATTAAGCGCTGTCTAAGTATCTCAAAATAATGACTTAGTACCTAAAAATTACTTAATATCTCAAAATAATGGCTTAATATGTCAAAAAAATGACTAAGTATGTCAAAAATATGACTTAATATATCAAAATTATGACTTAAAATCTCAAAGTAATGACTTGGTTTATCAAAGAAATGACTTAATATCTCAAAATTATGACTAAGTATGTCAAAAATAAGGACTTAGTATCTCAAAATTACTGTCTTCACTGTAACCTCATTAATTTTAATATACCTTTATATTATTATACCTATAACTTAGTTAAGTAAAATACAGCCATTAAAAATGTGGACAAGAAGAGACTTAGAAAATATCATAGATATATATCATATATTTTATGGGAAACGGCAAGCTCCCTACAAATATTGCCCAGAATGCATTGTTTCCACAGTATAATACCTTTTTAATGGAAAACAGTATGTTACTGTCACAATTTGGCTGTTTTCTTACAGCAACCTATTACAGTGTAGGCTGCTTTTGCTGTTTTTCTTCTTAACTTATAGCTCTCAGGATCAGACGTCTCCACTTTGAGGGTGGGGCCTCTCACCAGATTGTCCCTATGTAAAATGGGATAGAAATCCTTAAATGTTCATCCCTTGGACTCTGTGTTTAACATTCCTGTGGCTCTTGCAATTTCAGGCCAAGCTTAAAAGCCACAAGCTGTCGATGGCGCGACATCATGACCGTACTGTAGATCTCTAATGTAGCAAAACTCCTCTGCAGAGCCTTGACATGTGATGTTAGCAGAGAGAAACAGTAATATATCTGCATGTTTACTTGTGATTTTGCAGGAAGTTCCTCGTGATTGCAGCACGAGTTCATCTGTTTTTTGTGTTTTATATAATTAGTGGCTGCTTATTTAATTTTTTTGAAGGGATAACTCAAAGCTTTTGACTTTCTCTGCCCCTAGTTGGCAACAGCAGGAGAACTAAAACCGGCCCTCTGGACTATTTTTAACACCGTCTGGACTTTTTCTGTTTACTCTTATCTGTCTCTCCACCTTCCTCCTTGTAATTTTGTGCATGTGAGGATGTAACATCTTTCCCCTTCTCCGTCTGTTTTGACTTTTCTTTTCATTTTCTTCCCAGAGAGTCGTGTGAGTCAGAGGATGCTACCAGTGTGCCCTCTTCATACCCGTCCTCGCCTACAGAGAACGGCACAGTAACCACAGAGGCACGGAGTCGACCCAATTCCAAAAGCACTTTAGAGGAGAATGCCTATGAGGACATAGTAGGTAAGCACAGCGGTTCACTCGCTTTGAAAACAGGTTTCTGTCTGGCCGAGGTCACGCTTGGCTACAGTTTTGAGCTGAAATGATGAGCTGATGAGCAGAAAATTAATTTGAATCTGGGAAATCTTACTGCTTTCATCTTCTTGAAAGGGGATTTTTGCTGGTTCTCTTATTGCTGTATGATAGTAAACAGAATATCTTTGTGTTATGGACAAAACGAGACATTTTGAATTATCAACGTGGGCTTTGAGTTAAAAACAAACAAATATTCTCTGATATTCTATGGATCAAGGACATAATTGTCTAATTAAAGTTTGGATAGGCATTTTTTGGTCGTTATTGGTTAAAAAATGAAAATAATCTTTCAGCATGTTGTCATTCAAGTGGTGTGAGAGAAAACTAGACTTCTGCACCTCCTCTTGGCTCTGTTTAAGGCTGAAGAAAAAACTAGCCTTTGATGGGAGACTTTGGCAGAAAATCATGCAGAAAAAGTTGCTATTGCAGCTTTGGCAACATCATCTAGTGGGAGGGGCTTAGGACAGAAAACTGCTTACCTCATCTTTAACTGATAAGAACAATAATTGTAAGTTGCAGCTGTGATACAGTTCAATGCAACTAGTACTTAGGAAATTGTGTACTTTAAGACATAGGAGTCAGTACAATTGTAATGCTATTACATAATAATCTTCCAGCATATTGTAATTCAAGTGGCGTGAGAGAAAACTAGACTTCTGCGCCTCCTCTTGGTTCTGTTTTAGGCTTGATAAAACTAGCATGTTATAGGAGGCTTTGGCCAATCACAGGTCATTTCAGAGAGAGGATGTTCCTATTGGCTGTTCTGCAAATGCATGTTCCTTGCAACACGTATACATTTGTGTTTATTATGAAAGGAATAGTGGCTTTAGAAGGCTGTAAGTAGTCAGATGTTTTAGTGAAAGTGATAGCAGCATGCAGTGTAGCTCCTCCTCCTGCATCTGTCTCCTGTCGACACTCAGCCTGAGGAAAAGATTTATAGATAACATGGTTTTATGTGCTGTATTTTACATTATCTGGCATATATCTCCCTCTATTTATACAGCTCTCTACACTGGACTACAAAGTCTAACTGCAGTAATTATGCAAAAGATAAAACTGAGAAAAACTGCTTTAAAGTTTTTTAACATGTTTTAACTGGCCAGACAAATGATTTATAGGTAGATAAGTGATATAACACTTATTTCTACATGTATTGATTATGTAATTTTTATGCTCAAAAATCATGATGATTTATTTGACCTTTGACCTCAAAAATGTAATTACTGCATTGCTGTAAAAGGTATAAGTATAAGTAATAGAAATGCAAAAACAGTGCAGTAACAACAATGTTATTGTCTTCTTTCAGCTTTTATATTTTGTTTTCAGTGAATAAACATTTTCTAATTGTTTTGTTATCAGTGTATTTAGTGTGTTTAACAAGTCTATTCAAAGATGTGTGTATTTTAGACTTAATATTATAAAGAAATTTTATATTTTAGTCTTAAAATAATTTTATCTCACTTTTTTACTTCATCACTATCTAGAAAATAATTTCCCTTTCAAATAAACTTATAATTTCTATTATTTTTATGTTGAAATTAGTATAAATATCCAAAGCAGACTGTGGTAAGTGCAATTACTGCTTGGTTTTGAGTTGGATTTTGTGTTTTTTATATCATTATTTCTCTGAAATAAAGCAAAATTGAAAACTAAAACTTTGTCACAAGATAGAACAGACATCAAGGGGTTAATTTTTAGTTATAACTCAATTTTGACCAAAAATGTAGTTACTGCAGTTAGGCTTGGTATGGCAGTACTAACACATAGTAGCACTGAAAAAGCTCTTTTGTCCACAGTAACATTGTTACAGTTGTGCAACCATGAACTTAAAATACAGAAGATCTTTGTTTTGTTGCTATATTGAGCATCATTCTCACAGTGCAACCTTGCAGCACATTGTGTTTTTCACTGCACACAGGATCGATTCAAGTGTTGTCTGAGGCGTGTGTATGAAATGCTGCTGGACATGTTGAGGAGCCAAATTCCTTTCCACTAGCAAATGACCCCAGGCCTTCTGCCCAGGCCAATTGCCAGTTCCCCCAGTGCATACTTAATGTGCTGGAAATGTGTGTCAGTGTGAGTACGGTCTCATGATGCAGCTTGGGTTTCAGATGCAGTAAAAAAAAAAGTTTTTCACACTGTGAAATATTTTTCATGATAAATGCTCAGTGATGACCAAATAAGGGCTGAATATGCAAGTATTGCATTACGTCTTGGCATTCCCACAAGTAGCCGCCTTGTTCTCGAATCAGTGATCAGTGTCATGCTCATCAGCATTTTGTTTTTGAAGCTGAGGATGTGCAGTAGTCTCAGGGAGAGCGTCAGGGCATGACTGATTTTCATGTGAATCCCGACAAAGCCCCCATTGTTCATCCAGGGAGCTGTGAGTGTGGAGTTTTTCAGTTTGGAGACGCAGCTTTTTGCCAATCCGTGTTTGTTCCTGACAAAGACATTGTCTCTGACTAAGTTTGAAACCTCTCCAGCTATTCAAAACAAAGCTTTAAAACGGGAAAGAAGGATCTCAGTGGTTTACAGGTCAGATGATCCATGTGAGAAGCAGCCACAGCAGTGAATGAGCCATGTTTTGGTCCCTCTGCGCCCCTATTTTAACAAGCATTTCATGCAGGGAACCACAAGCCCCCACATATTTTCCCCAGAACATCTTGGTTTCCTTTGCAGCTTTGGTAGGACATGCACTCACACCATTTTGGGTTTTTTTGGCACCTGTGCGTGATGCCAAATGTTTACCTTAAGTGATTTGTAACCCATGCTGCAGTGTTACTACAACTGCATGATGGATTGTGATATTAGGAGACTGTTTTAAGTGCTTGTGAGCAGTGGAGTTGATAAACTGGGTGCCAATGAGTGATCTGTTTGCAGGCGGATGAATCACACCTTGTGCTAACACTATGATTCAGCTGTTTGTATCACAGAGTCCCGGCCTTGTTCAGGTTTTGTGTTACCTTTCTTTCACTGACGCACTTTGCTCAAGTGTTGTCTGCTCTTACTACTAATATATCTGAGAGACTGTCTGGTACACGTAATGAGTGATTCAGATTCAATCAAGGTTAAACTAAGACTGTTACGTACACAGTTGGACTTATGACAAAATCTGGGAATTTAGAGGCTAGTTCTGCAAATGCATGCTCCTTCAGGTGGTTAAATCTTGATTCAGTGGCAGAAAATCCTGCAGAAAAAGTTGTTATTGCAGCATTGGTAACATCATCTAGTGGGAGGGGCTTAGGACAGAAAGCTGCCTACCTTATCTTTAACTGATAATGACAATAATTGTAAGTTGCAGCTGTTATACAGTTCAATGCAACTAATACTTAGGAAATCATGTAGTTTAAGACATAGGAGACACTACAATTGTAATGCTTGTTGCAAAAATCCACAAACATAATTTCAGGTAAAAATCTGCAGCAGTGTGACGAAGTATTTTCCCACACATATTTTGTATTTATAACTATATAATCACACCTTTTTGGACAAGTAATAACAGTTGAAACTCAACTGTGGTAGAATGAGCTGCACCTTATTACACTTCAAAGTGGGTTTACCAGGGGGGAAGGGAAGTGTTTTGCTAATGTTTGGGTAAAAACACCAGATCTTTTGACTCTAAATGACTTGAGGACATATTCAAAAGTTGCACAGCTTTGACTTCAGTTGTCTCCCTGAGCTGACAAATGAGTAATCGAGTCCTGCAGGCGATATAAGATTGGCACCTTGAGACACTTTCTAACCAACTGAAAGACAAAAAAGTATAACACTTGTACTTGCAATTGTTATTTTGAATTGATATTGCTATATTCATCCACTTTGGAATGTTTCAAACACTTTCTGGATGTTTTTACTGCATGATCATACTTTACTTTTATTGAATTGAACCATTTTCCTCCATTGACCTTTAGGTATACATTGATGTTAGCAGACCATTGCTGAATAAATGTTAACAACAGAAAAGAAGGGCATAGTTTTAGGGTTGAGAAGATTTGAAAGAGACACAACTTCAGTGCAAAAGTAAAAAAAAACAAACCACAGTTTCCATTATTCGCTTCAGCTCTTTGGATTTTGAGAGTTTGGATACAAAAATCCCAATAAATCTCAACTGTGTTCATATCTCTGACAAACTACCACAGAAATGGCTCAGATTGAAGCAGCTGAGTAAAGAAACAAGAGTTCGGATTTATACATAAAAGAAAGAAGGATACACCTGATAATTATAGTAAAAATGTGTTCTAATAAGTGACTCTTGATATAATAATCATGTTTACTTTATTGCAAAGTATAGCAATGAAACTATGATCTTTTTTGTACAAATTTGATCTTGTTTCCAAACGTTTGGCCTGTAGCGTAGGCTTTTTGAAAGACATCAGATTACCTTATTGTACAGATAATGAGAACAATATTGCTAAGCTTAATTTATATATCACCTTTCACACATAGAGTGTAGCCCAGAGTGATGGGTGCAGCTGTCAGCTGTTCATGTCTTCATCATGAACCCTGCAGCATTAAAAAAGCATGAACAAATCTCAGGTTAAACGTGTCAATACTAGGCCGACAGAACCTGTAAATTACATGACAGTTTGTGAGCAAGTCCTGTCTGGATCTTTCCTGGAAAATGTCCTGGAAAGGTCTGGGAAAACGATTTCTTAACCAGAGTGGGAACCCTGCTTTGATTTTGTTTTTCTCTGCAGTAAAATGTGCATTCTCCTACGTACTTTCTCCAGTGTGGTCACAAGCAGTCTGACAGAAACGCTGTATGGTTTGTGGTGCCACCAAATGTTTTTACAAAACTCCAACCTGCTTTTCTGTGTACGGCTGAACGGCTCCCACTATACTTTAGCTCGGCCACTTTACGGGCTAAGCTGATACTGACGTTGCTGGTATAGTTTGTTTTGTGCCTCGCCCTGCCCAAAGAGTCCATTGTGTGCACAGAAATGTACAATCACAGTGTGCAGCTGAGGTGTGTCCACTCCCTGTGTAATACTGTGTGTCTGGGGGTGTGTTACACAGAGATCTGGATGTTTGTAATCAGAGCAGCAGATTAGTACCCTCCAGTACATAAGCAGCCATACAGACATATCATTTTCCCAGCAGGCTCTCATTACAGTATTGCTTCAGTTTAATGGAGTTGCAGCTCAACGTGGGGTCACACTAAGCCCTCTTATTCTGCTCCTTCAGCTTTAATGATGCACAGAACATCACTCCAGTGCGCTAATTTACTGTGTGGCACAACAAAACGCTCTGCAGATCCCTGGCAGTGTGGATTATGAGCACATGGGTGTGTGCATTTACCTCCGACAGGTTCAATAATTAACCTAAAAATAGGTAACTGAACAAAGCTCTGCCTGTAGGTTAATCTCAGATGATTTTAAAACACACACCCGTTGTTTGAGATGCTGAGTTCACCGGGTTTTCCACTAATATGCTCAGGAAGGAGGAACTCAGCTACCAAATAGATTTTTTTTCCTCCTTTCTTCCCCATTCTACTGACAGATAACACTGCTTTTCTTTCTTTTAAAAGTTCCCCTCATGCATTTCGACGCCATCTGGCTCTGTTTTTATTCTTCACTGTGGTTTCTTCACTTTCTCACAACCTTTTTCAGACCCTGCCAGAAAGCTATTCTCAGAGCACATGTCTGAATAGACATGGACTGTGGCGTTACACAAGTTTTCTCTTTATTGAAGTTGGCCCTCTGCCAGGTGACATCAGTGCGGGCTGTGCAGCGCTCTGTAAAGTTCCTTTTCTTTACTTTTCTGCTATCATTTCTGCACTGAAGTAAAACTATAAAGCAGTCTGCAAAGCCTGTACTTAGTGTAACTTCCTGAGATATAGTGATGTTTTTAAATCCTTCAACATTTGAGACCCAAGTCAAAGTATCAACTGTGTTTTTAAAACCTCATTGCTTTAGTTATTTTTGTAATTCCACAATACGTTCAAGCACATGGCATGAAGTTAAATTCCTTTTTCCACATTCTGGATGTTTTGCAAATATACACTACAGGCCAAAAGTTTGGAAGCAAGATCAAATTTGTACAAAAAAAGAGTTTCATTGCTATACTTTGCAACAGAATAAAGGTGATTATTATATAAAGAGTCACTTATTAGAACACATTTTACTATAATTATCAGCTCTTTGGGTTTTTATTGCTTAGACTTTGTGTTTCCTTCTTTCCTTAATGTATAAATCTGAACTCTTGTTTCTTTACTCAGCTGCTTCATTTTAGCTATTTCTGTGGTAGTTTGTCAGAGATATGAACACAGTTGAGATTTATTGGGATTTTTGTATCCAAACTCTCAAAAGCCAAAGAGCTAAAGTGAATAATGCAAACTGTGGTTTGTTTTTTACTTTTGCACTGAAATTGTGACTCTTCCAAATCTTCTCAACCATAAAACTAAGCCCTTCTTTTCTTTTGTTAACATTTATTCAGCAATGGTCTGCTAACATCAATGTTTACCTAAAGGTTAATGGAGGAAAATGGTTAAATTCAATAAAAGATAAAGTTGATCATGCAGTAAACACATCCAAAAATCCAAATAATCCATACTGGTTTTTAAGAAAGCCATTGTGAACAGAAAATCTAAGTTGCTTCCAAACCTTTGGCCTGTAGTGTACAGTACTATGCAAAAGCCTGTTTTGATAAGAGACGTTTTTATTTTGAAAGGACGAAAAGAGACTTCCTGTCGATCGTAAAACTAACTGGTGAGATTAAACTGTAGAGATAAAGTCAAGGTTTTTAAGAAAGCCATTGTTAACAGAAAATGTAAGTTGCTTTGGCCTGTAGTGTATACATTCACAATATAGAAAAACATGCATTGCAGCTGCTATTATAATCATGCATTTCAACACTAAAATCCAACTCTTCCCAGTAAAAGTCTAAGAAGAAGATCCTCCTCTGTCTCTCTCAGACAGTTGGCATGCCTGGACAGTGACTCACCAGCAGTGTTGTGTCCAGAAGTTTCAGCTGGGCCCACTGGGGCCTGTGGGGCCCACTGCCAACAGTAACTGTTTTGAAAAAAGGGAGTTCACTTGAGCTGGCAGGGAGTGACCTTTGACTTACCTTTCATGACTCATCCCTTTTCAGACTAAGCATAGGGAGGCCCTCATGTGCCCCTGACACCTTTTACTGCCCCCCGTTTACCCCTTTTGACCCCCACAGCCTCGTCTGCCTTCTGTCGAAAAACATCCTCTGTCTCTTCTGGACGGCTGACATTTTACCCGAGCTGCGCTGAATAATTCTCCCTTCGTCCCCACAGAGAAGGAGAACCCGTACGAGGATGTTGACCTGAAGCGGAGGAGTTTGGGTCGGAAGTCTTGTCTGCTGGACAGCAACAGATCTTGGACCACCATGGACAGGAAGCTGAACTCTCCACCTCAGGTAAGTCATAATCCTGCTGGGATCCTCAGCACTGATGTGTTTTCCTCCAGTAAACATAACACATGTGTTTTCCTGCGTTAACGCGAATCCCCTCGCTAGGTGTTAGCGCCTGGACAAGATCTTTTTAAAGAATCTCACAGCTCATTTGTGGCTCTACAGGAAACAGTCTGATATGTTTAGACCTTCACAGAAAGGGTTGTCTTTCCTCACTTAGACGCAGAAACACTTGTCTCACTATATAAAGGGGAGACACCAGTGGTGGAAGAAGTATTCAGATCCTTTACTTCAGTAAAAGTACTAATAAAACACTGTGAAATGACTCCACTACAAGTAAAAGTCCTGATTAAAAAAAGTTCTACCGTATTTATTACGGTAAAGTTCTGGCCACCACAGCTGCAGGTTTTTTACCGTAACAACAGTTACATTGTTGTAAACAACAGTTGTTTTTTTATCAAGAAAACCATGGAAAATGTCTAGATATCAGCTCTTAAATTAAACCTTTTATAAGCTATTTTTGTTGTTAGCATTATTTTTGTCCAAACAAATGTACCTTTAGTTGTACCAAGCATTAAAATGAACAATAATTTGAAGAAAACAATGGTCTAATATTTTTTTCCATGACTGTATTTAATGTTATTTATATTATATTATAAAAGTCCTGCATTCAAAACTTCCTGGAGTAAAAGTACAAAAGTATCAGCATCAAAATGTACTTAAAGTATCAAAAGTAAAAGTACTTTTTATGCAGAATTGACCCACTCACATTGTTTTATATATTCTAAATATATTATTGGATTACTATTATTGATGCATATATAAGTAGCATTTTAATTTCTCAAGGTATAAATCAATTTTATTTTCTGAACATACTGTTATGAGGTTTAATTTCAACAAATATCAAATCAATTTAAATTCATCATGTTTATGTTACATCTCAGATTGTTTAATATCTTCTAAATATATTATTACATTAGTATTATTATTGATGCATTTATGTAAGTAGTGTTTTACTGTTGTCAATGTAGGGCTCATTTTAACTATTTAATTACTATTACTTTATGTGGTTTAATTTATAAACATGCGTAATCTCTTTAAATTTATCATGTTTTTATGTTAAATCTCAACCTGAAAAGTAAGTAAAGTGTCAGCTAAATGTAGTGGAGTAAGAAGTGCAATATTTGCCCTTAGAATGTAGTGAAGTAGAAGTATAAAATTTCAAATGTGGTAAAGTACAAGTACCTCAAAATTGTCCTTAAGCACAGTACTTGAGTAGATGTACTTAGTTACATTCCACCACTGGGAGACACCAGTTGTTACTAGCAACAGAGTGGTTTAAAACTCCTGGAGCAGCTACTTTTTTTTTAGAATATAATGAAAGAACAACTGGTTTATCTGTTTGCAGTGCAGCAAAACAAACTTATGTCGTTCTCATAAGGAAGTGAGTCAATAATTGGCTTTTTTCCATCATGCCATGAGAAACTGATGTCTTCATGCTGCACATGACTGGACATGTTTTCACCACAACCTCGTTACGACACTGACACAGTTTGCATTGTGCACCTGCAGCTCACTGTGGCTGCTCCTTCTTGTTCCATTAATATCTGCAATAAATGCATTGCCGTAAGGTGAGAAATGTGTACGTCCAAACATGTGACTTTCCAGGAAATGACGAAAGGCTAGTAAGAAACCATTTTATTGCACTATTAACTTCAGACAAAATCTGAAAAAATGGCCTTGTCTCACCAAAAAACTACTGGATATTAAACCATAATTAATTACCTAAAAAAATGGTGGTTTGATTTAATGAAAATATCAAATTAATTCTGTTGCCTGACTGTCAGAGGTGGAAAAAAATATTCAGATCCTTTACTTAAGTAAAAGTCTAATAAAACACTGGGAAATTACTTCCTGAAAGTCCTGCATTCAAAACGTACTTAAGTAAAAGTACAAAAGTATCAGCATCAAAATGTACTGAAAGTATCAAAAGTAAAAGTACTTGTTATGCAGATGAACCCACTCATATATTCTAAATATACTGTTGGATTATTATTTGTTTTTTATTTATGTAAGAAGCATTTTACTGCCAAGGTAGGGCTCATTTTAACTACTTAATATACTTTTATGTGGTTTAATATATAAAAATGTTTAATCGTTTCATATTGATCACATTTTTCATGTTGAATCTTCACCTGAAAAGTAACTTAAGCTGTGAAAAGCTAAAGTAGTGGAGTAAAAAGTAAAATATTTGCCTTATAATGTAGTGTAGTAGGAGTATAAAGTTACATAAATGGAAATACTCAATTAAGTAAAAGCACTTCAAAATTGTGCTTAAGTGCAGCACGTGCACTGCAAAAAAGGTGTGTCCAAAAACAAGATAAAAACACTAAATCTGAGGGAAATGATCTTGCTGCATGGACAGATAATTTCACTTGACAAGATTTCTTAAATTAAGATTATTAAATCTAGAAATAAGCATGTTGAACGCTTATAATAATAAATTAACTCTTCAAACTCTTAAAAATATATTGTCTCTTTGCCTTGTTCTGTAATTTTACTTAATCATTTTCTTTTTCTATACTCATTTTCTATGTATTGTTCCATCAACCTGCCCAGGGACTACAGGTGGAAAATAGCAATCTGCTAGAACCTGTTAGCACAATGCATATTCTCTTGTTGTACAAAATTAATGTCTTATTGTGCGCTGTCCCTGTTTTGAAATCAATAAATTACAAATTACAAAAAATTACAAAACAAGATGAATTATATTGATAAGAAACACATAATTTGCAGTGTGAGTAAAGGCTCTTGGTTACATTCCACCACTGCTAACTGTTTATTAAAACGATTTAAATTAATGAAATAAACCAAACCTTTTTGTATTCTTCTTTTTCTCTGACTAGTTGCCTTCCAAACCCAGCAGCCAGTCCCTTCGGCTCCCCGGTCCGAGCGACAGGAAGAGCCACCGGATGTCCCAGTTGTCCAAACGCTACAGCCACGATGAGATGCTGCTCCTCCCCCAGCGGGGCGTCTCTACGTCACCCTGCGGCCTGCTGGATGATAGCCTCAGTAGCACCAGTGATACTCTGGCCTCACACAGGCACTGGAGGATCCCCAAGGTACACACAGCTAGATCCTACACAAACACCTATGCTAAGTCCTCGCAGAGCTCCGACTGTGTTCTCTTTCCGGTCCTGCTTCACAGACCGGCTCAGGTTTCTGTAGGGACCAGCTCACGGATCACTTCTAATTCCTCAGTTTGAAGAAAGCTTCTTAAACACATCGCTATGCCGCAGGGGCGCAGATGGGAAATTTTGAACTGGGGGGGACGAAGCTGTCAGCAAATGATTTTAACTCAATTAGTTATTTTTCCACTCTATGCCTTAACCCAAATATGTTTTATTTAAACATTTTTAAATAAACTGTAGTGTAAACAACAACAAACATATTTACATAAATAAATGGAAGTTTGTACATGAAATTCCCAGTGCAGCCAAACAAATTTACTGACTTGAAGCTGACTCAATGAAGGACCCAAAAACATATCTTCTCCTTTCATTACCAAATTTCTTGTCTGTACAGTCTTTTTTACCACAGGAGTTTTTTTTGTCAGAAATTTTTGTCCTAAAAGCCTAAATTTGGTGCCTCTCGCACATTCTAATACTATTCCATCTTAATCATTGCATATTTTAGAGAATTATTGTAAAGGAGAATAAGGGTTCTTCTATGTTTTATTTAAGGTGTCATATTTTGACAGTGTTCTTGTAAATTCTGTGGTGGATTCTGCTAACACATCCATGTGCTCATTTTTGAAAGCTACATGTGTTCGCTTTTATTTTGAAGGCGGCTCTAACATTTTCTTAGCTGAATGCCTTATGGTGTGTTTAATTTACACTCAAAGTCTGAACTTGGAGCAAGGAACAACGTTGAAAAATCTGACATTCATGTAGACCTTGAACGCACCATTAGCCGCTGGACTCTCTATGTGCTGCAATGTAAATAATCTAACTAAAGGAACATTAATCTTCTGTTTTACCGGCGATGTTTGTCGCTGAAAGTGGGGGGACGGATCGGGATCACTATGAATCTGGGGGGACATATCCCCCCGTCCCTAGTGCCATCTGTGATATTCATTCACTCATTCATGAATGAACTGAGCTCTGATTATTCAAGTAAAAATTAACTAGCTTGAGCTTGAAAAGAGCTAAAAATAACCTCCAGTCTAAGGTGAAATGTTTGTATTTGTATGTTTATTAGCACTAGCAAAGCTTTAATTTGTCACATGACCTCCAGGAGGCCATATTGAAACCCTATTTTGCAGACTTTTCCAAAGGAAACAGCTTCCCCCTTGTCCCTAGTGCTACGTTGGGTTTCTCTTGTGGTGCTTTTTCTCAAGAACTCTCATTGAAGCTTTGCAGTAACCCTTAAAGCACAGTGCTGTATTACTGTTGGCCAGAACAAACCTCTACGTCTTCTGTACTTATGATCAAAAGAAACTTCAGATCCCCCAACAGAGAATTTCCTCTCTGCTCTGTTTACAGCTGGTCCAGAGGATCAACTCCATTTACTGCACTAAACGTGGGAAGAAGAGGCTGAAGAAGCTCTCCATGACCAATGTTGAGACGGCATCTCTGAGAGGTAAGGCCTCTCTTTATTCCTCTTTATCCACTGGACGGATAAGTGAGTAAATATTTGCGTCCCAGCCACCCACATAGAGTTCTCACTGTGTTTCTCTCATGACATAAACACATGTTTGTGAAACTGCCCTCTGACCCGTAGAAAACCTTCTTGTCTGTCTCATGTCTGCCTCCAGATGACAACAGTGAGAGTGAGAGTGACTCTGATGACAGGTTCAAAGGTGAGTGACCGCAGCGGCTAGGTGCTACACTCGGGTGATATTTTCTCAATATCTGTCCGACAGCTTCCCAGGTTTGAGCGACCCTGTGTGACAGACCACAGCCACACAGTCAAACATACAACATTTATCACATACGAATGAGATGAAGTGATGTTTTCTCTCTTTTTTTGACACAATCTGAAGGTTAATAACCCTGTGAGCTCTAGATTTACATACTGTTTTAACTGTAAATTATGAATGAGTGTCTATTAGGGATGGGACTAATTAATAGATCGATTACTGGTCGTTAAGAATTTGGTCATCACATGGAATTTTTAATGTAGGTATTTTTAAATTTTAATCTTATCTCTGACTGCGTATCAGTATCACTGAACTGAAACACAGCCGAGCGTTCAGTTCTGTGGTGAATCAGCCAATGAGCTGATAATGAAGTTGGATAAAGCTACAGTTTGCAAACTGAAAGTTGCAATAACAATTATAAAACACACAGAAATACAAGAGTATCAATTTGAGCAAAACTATCTCACTGTATCAAACCTTGCTAGCATGAATTACTGAGTTTAACTTTATCCAAAACTTATTTAATCACAAAACACACTTAAATATGCAAGATTACTGTGAAAGCTAACCTCATGCCACTTCGGGGGCTAAAATCTCCTTGACGTTATCTTTACAGTTTAGTTAGTTAGTTTTACGATCGAACAGGAAGTCTCTTTTTGTCCTTTCAAAATAAAATTGTCTGTTATCAAAACAGGCTTTTGCATAGAACTGTATATATTTTTTATTATTTTGCCCATGTATGCATGTCTTTATACGTTATACATTATTTTTGTATGTATAAAAACTCAGTGATTAATCAATTAATTGATCGTTAATGTTGTAGATGCTCCAGTTGGCAGGTTTCTTCCCTAGTGTGTATTAATGTCCGCCTCCCTCCTCAGCTCACACCCAGAGGTTGCTGAAGCTGCAGTCCATCCTCCGCCGGGCGCCCAGCTACAGAACGCTGGAGCTGCAGCTCATCGAGTGGCAGGAAAGAGAACTCTTTGAGTACTTTGTGGTCGTATCTCTCAAAAAGAAACCCACCAAAAACTCCTACTCCCCAGAGGTCACCTACCAGTTCCCCAAGGTAAGAGCCTGACTCATTCCTCCAGAAAAACGTGTTTTTTTCCTCAAGCTCAGGAATTACAAATACGACATTTTGTGCCTGCATCACTGTTTTCCAGTAGCCTCGGTATATCCATACTGCCTTGCGCGCTCAATTTCATTTCGGACTGTGAAAGGGTCTGGTGTCTATGGCCGTTTCTTAGCCCTGTTTTAGGGATCCAATCACAGAACGGGGAGGGACGCAAAGACGATGACGTGTACTACTTGACAGAAGGGAGCTTGTAGTTTTGTAGTTTTCTTACGGATCCAACATGGCCGCAGCAGACGCAAAGCTCTCTTTGGATCTAGCTGTAGACAGTGTTCTAGATAGTTTAGAGCCAAAGTTTATTTTAAAAGAAGAACAACGTTTGACTTTACACTCCTGTTTCACCACCAAAAAGGATGTTTTAGCCTTGCTTCCGACAGGATTTGGCAAAAGCCTAATCTACCAACTAGCCCCGCTACCGCTAGCTGCTGTAACCACGGTGATCTGGCTACGAGCCGGGGGACAGCGGAGCCCCCAGAGACCCCCAGCAGCTCGTCTATTGACCATAAAATCAGTGTGTGGCTGAATGACATGAGGGGGGATAAGGCGTAAAAATAAATGATCTTGCAGAAAGCGAGAACTGGAGAAGCAAAGCAGCAAGCAACACTCTCTCACAGACACACACACACACACACACACACACACACACACACACACCAACACACCCGGTAGACTGTGAGCAGCCAGAGTCAGAACATGCTGCAGAAAAACGTTGCAGAAGCAGAATTGAGCATTTTAGTCTCAAAGTAGAGATGGGCTAGTCTGGCTATGTAAACATCAATTTCTGTCGCTCTACTACGTCATCTGGTATAACTGATCTGATTGGCTAAGAGCTACCTACAGACGCTTTTGATAGACATTCGTATCGCCCAATAAACGGCTCTGGAGGATTGTAAACCACGCCTTCTCTACGGAAAAATGAATAGGTGGTCTCCAGACTATATCTCATTTGTGATATAGTCTGGTGTTAGCCAGGCTAGTTTTCTAGAGCTTTCATTGGATAAAAGCTACTTTATTATCATTGTTTCAAGCCTTAATGCCGTTTAATGCCATCAAAACTTTCTTGACATACTTTCTGACTCTTATTATTGTCTGGCAATGACGGAGATGAATTGTTGATTTTCACAAGCAAATCTAATCCAGTTAAGTCGTATTCACACAGTCTGGAAGATGTAAACGTTAATGCCGTGGATAAAACGGGCCGGTGCCGTCTGGAAACAACGTGTTGGAGCAGGAGTTGATTATGTACTGAAGGCTTCCCAGAGTTCCCCCACTCTGAGCTTTAAGTCACGGATTACAGCAAAAGTGTGTATGCTGAAAATGCCGATTATATTTACAACAACAATATTTATGTGAGCCTTTCACACTTGATTGTGCAGGTTGTTGACAATTTAAACTGAATGGGCAATAAAGATTTGTAGCATAGAGCCTGGGGAGTCTTGGGAGCCTGTTTATAGTTTAAAAATAACCAGGATCTGTGGCAGGGAAGTGTTTTTAGTTATTCAAAGATATATTTTAAAGTTATTTAAGATTTGGTTCAGCAGAAGGGGCCCCTCGGGAGAAGTACATCTCTGCCAGCCGGGGAAACACTCGCTGCTGCTGAGTTAATAAGAACGGAGAGGCCAAAGGTTTCACCTCTATGGGAGGAATGGAAGTCTGGTCATTTATTGGTCACGCTGACATCCACAGGGATCCTGGAAAAGGAGGACACAGTTATCTGAAGAGCAATGAGCTGACTGAAACTCCTCTCCTCTCCTCTCTTCTTCTTATTTGTTTCACGGCACCAATATTTTTATACTGTATATTCATATTTATTCTGCACTGGAATACTACTCCTTACAGTTTTTCTCAATTGCTAAAACACATTTTTCGAATCCTCCTGTCCTTTTCTCAGAATTGTAAACACAAAACTCTTTTATCACACTAGATTCACACAACAGGAATAAGTGTTTTAGCAACTGAGAAAAATTGTAATACATACTCCTTCTTTTGACACTTTTTTTATTGTATTTTATTGCTTGAAGTATGCCTAGGTTGTTCTTTTTATTTAAATGTGCTGTTATTGTCTCTGTATGTAATGCTGCTGCAACACTGTAATTTCCCAGCTTGGGATAAATAAAGTCTATATCTCTCCTCCTCTCCTCTCCTCTCCTCTCCTCTCCTCTCCTCTCCTCTCCTCTCCTCTCCTCTCCTCTCCCTCCTCTCCTCTCCTCTCCTCCTACAGCTAGAGAGGCCCACCAAGCAGATGAGGGAGGCCGAGCAGAGACTGAAAGCCATCCCTCAGTTCTGTTTCCCAGATGCTAAAGATTGGAGTCCCGTGTCTGAGTATGCCAGGTATGACTGACAAGCTTCCTAATTCAGTGTCAAATTCATTATAAATTACTCGTCTATTACAGTTTTTCTCAATTGCTAAAACACATTTTTCAAATCCTCCTGTTCCTTTTCTTAGAATTCTAAACACAAAACTCTTTTCTCACACTACATTCACAAAACCTCTGATTCTTTTAGCAAAACCATCCCATCGTCTCAAAATAGTTTGACCTTTTCTCAAAACCAAACAATGTTGTCACATCTTGAACTAATTGGTCAAAATTGAAAAAATGCTGAGCAGTGCTCACAGGCATGTAGCTCATGGAGAAATGTTTATTTGTCACTTTAAAGTACAGAACATGCATTTTGCTGCTTTGTGCTGTACTCAAAAGTAAAAAATAAAATAAAATAAAAAAGATTGCACAATCCAGTGGATTCAGCATTTACTCTGCATTGAAACATACAGGTACCGTGAAAAAAAATCATCCTGAAATTGACAAATACAAATGAAAGTGTACAGCCTACAATGTACTGTAAAAGGTAAAAAAACAACAACAAAAAACAGGTCTTTGGCCTGCCTCATGGTCATGCCATGCACCAGTACATGGTCAATGACGGTAGCCCCAATTTCATCAGAAATTGCCTCTCTTTGTCTCTCCCTCCTCTTACACTCACTCGTCCTCTGTGTCTTTGATCCATTGTTGTCATGAGCTTGCAGAACCAACCTGCTGCACTCTGAACTGGCTTATATTGGTGGTCATGTTGTCTTGACATGAAGAGAAACAAGTGTAATCAATTTTGAATCGTTGTGTTCACTGGATGACCCACGTGTTTCATTTGTGTTCATGTTTTGTCACTTGTTGTTACCATTATGTATCACAAGTGCATCACAGTGACAACTGTGTCTTATTGCATGAGAATTGTGTTTAGAGTTTTGCAAAAGGAACGACTGAGATCTGCATATAGTGTTTTACTAGATGAAGATAGTTTATAGTTTTGTCAAAAGGATGTTCAATTCGGGGAATGACTTTAGATAAGTGAGCAACTGATTCACACAACAGGAATTAATGTTTTAGCATTTGAGAAAAACTGTACTATAGGGATACATACCAACAAGAGAACAGTCCAAATAAAAGCAGCAGGGGCCGAGATAACCTGACTTTAAGCCTTTAGAATAAATAAAATAATATATCAGCTCAGTAGCATTTTTAACAGAGTTGTCTAAACATGTCTTTGTGCTGATTCTCATGTGTCTTCATGTGTTTGTTGCTACAGTGAGACCTTCTCCTTCATGCTGACCGGAGAGGATGGCAGCAGGAGGTTTGGGTACTGCAGACGCCTGCTGGTAAGCCACGTTCAGCCTCATCCTCTGCTCCCTGTGCACCCTGCTGAGCCCTGCTTGTTGTGACAGACCTTTTTTTTATGTGAACATGTGATATGGTTTCCCTGCGGGGCCATGGATGTGTTAGATGACCATCCACTGTGGCAGCAGGAAACAGAACACATTAAGCAAAAAAAGGAAAGGAAAAAATGTGGTAATGGGGATCGGCTGCTACTGTAAATGTAAACTCACATTTCATTTGTTTATTTGATTATAATTTACTGTGAAGTGAGCCAAATAAACAAGTGAAATGGGAATATTTTTTCCTCCTGGACTTGAATATTTGAGATGTACTGCCTCCTCACCACATTTTTTTAAAATATGCTAATTAGATTTTTGGTTATTATTATTATTATTATTATTATTTATAATAAACGATTATTATTATTATTATTATTATTATTATTATTAATAATAATAATTATTATTATTATTAATAATAATAATAATAATTATATATATATATATATATATATATATATATATATAATTATTATTGTTAAGTATTATTATAATTATATTTGTATTTTTTTTTCTATTATGTACTACCTCTTCACTACATTTAAAAAATATGCTAAATAGATGTTTGGTTTTATTATTATTATTATTATTATTATTATTATTATTATTATTATTATTATTAATAATAATAATAATAATAATAATAATAATAACACAAAATAATAGACAAACATAATATATACGATATAATTATAACAATAATAATACTATTGCTATTATTATTATTATTATTATTATTATTATTGGTATTATAACTATTAATATTATTATTACTAATATTATTAGTATAACATTTATTATTTTTTCTATTATTTAGTGTTATATATAGTCACATGTGTATCTTAAAAATTGAGTCAAAGAAATACAGTAGCTGCATATAATTTAAATATTGTCAATTCAGCCATAGAGTCATAAAGTGCATAAAAAGGTAATAATTCATGGTAAGAATCCAGTTAGGATTGAGTCATTGGATTTAATGAGTGTTTCCCAGGAAAGGCGAAACAAAGAGAAACCATGAAAAATCCGAACTTTGTCATTGTGGAGCATTTCCTCTTCATAATGAGGCCGGAGAGCGCTTTGATGTTTTTTTGTTGAGCTTCCCATTTAGCTTGCGGCTCGAGAGCATGACTGTGTGGGATTCTGTGAATGTGGTGGTGATTTTCTGTTTGCCTTTTGGTATTTCTGAGCATGTTGACAGTACAGCAGCGTGTTTGTTCTCAGAGGTTTTTGCTGGGAGGGTTTTTTTTTAACCGCTGTGCATGTGCTGGATAACAGCCGGACGTCTTCTTAATTCTTTGACCAGATAAATATGTTTTCAAACTCGATCTGCTCTCTTGATCTGAGATTCATCTTGATAGAGGCAGATTTTAATGAAGGTAGAGGAAGAGGTGAGCTGCTCTCCTCCAGTGACTTTGTTTCCTCCTCCCTGCTGTCTGACCAGTCGTTGGCAGTAACCGAGCATTCCTGAGGACTTGAATCAAGCTCCACATAGTTGATTTAATCATCCATTTGGAAAAGCGGAGGAGAAACAAGAGGAGAAAATTGTATACCTAATATGGACAAGTGGATTGGCGGTTCTTGAGTGCTTGTGTTCATTTGTGTCTGTGTGTTTAAGTGTCTGGGGTCTCGGAGCACATAATGGTCTCAGAGAGTACGGAGGAAGGTAGATAGGATCAGCAGGAGCAGATAAACCACCTGTGTTTAGGAAGCTGGTAGCCACATAAAAGACTTTCACCTGAGATCCCAGACCAGAGTTAAGGACTAAAGAAACTACAGTATATAAACAACTGTTTTTATCTACTGGGCTACATGGTGGCACAGTGGTTATCACTTTCACCTCACAGCAAGAGTCACAGGTTCAAATCCGGCTTGTGGCTCTTCTGTGTGCAGTTTGCATGTCCTCCTGTCTCCTTTCTCTTCTTCCCACAGTCCAAAAACAAGCAGGTTTAGGTTTAATTGGTGACTCTAAATCGCCCGTAGGAGTGAATGAGAGCGTGATGGTTGTCTGTCTCTATCGGCGTGTTTCCACTGAGTCATTTCTGAGTACTTTTTGGAAAGCGGCTGAGTGTTTTTGCTACGCCCACTAGTTAGTTAGTTCCGCTCGGCCTCTGTTCCCACACCGGTACTTTTGTATCGGCTAACCAACAGATCGAATGTGACTCTTCAGAGAGAATCTTCTCTCCTAGCACCACACAACAATTCTACTCCTAAAAGAATTGTCTCTAGCACTTATTGCCACACTAATGGCTCTTATTGCACTAGACCTTGATTGTTCCCCTGCTAAATGACTAAATGTAAATGTAAACAACAGAACGACGCGGCAAGCTGCCAACTGTTGCCAACTTAGCAACTTTGTCTCTGTATTTAGCAGACTATTTTATAAAAGAGTGACAAATCCCTGGTGTTATTGGAGCCTCGTTCCTACTCTTCTTAACGAGTAGCACCGTCCCAAAGCACTCACAAGCGGCCCAGTCCTCCTGCAGCAGTCTCTCACAGCTGCAGTCAGCAGAGCAGGAGATGTTAACCCCTCAGCGTCCAGTTTGCACCAGTCTGCAAATTAACCATGCATGCACAGAATCACTGATCAGTAGCGGCTCATAAGTACCTACCCAAGGCAGGCACTTTCTGAGCCACTACCTGAGTCACTAACCGGTGAAGTTGGGCGGATCTTGGGCGAATCCTCTCTCCCAAGTCACACCCATAGCGGCTCACGAGAGGCAAGTTTCTTGTTCTGGTTCTTTAAGAAAACTCCAACCTCAAGTTCAGGTTACTCATCATTATTCAGCCTGAGAAAGAAACGTAAAATGTCTAGTACAACCCCAATTCCCCAAAAAGTTTGGACACTGTGTTGAATGTAAATAAAAACAGAATGCAATGATTTGCAAATCTCATAAACCCGTATTTTATTCCCAATAGAACATAAACAACATGTCAGATGTTGAAACTGAGACATATCTCTGACTCTCTGAAATGCTCCAGTCATGATACTGACCTGTTGCCAATTAACCTAATTAGTTGTCAAATGCTCCTCCAGTTGTTTTTCTGATTTGTGCCAATTACTTTTGCAGCCTTTTGTTGCCCCTGTGCCAACTTTTTTGAGATGTGTTGCTGCCATCAAATTCAAGATGAGCGAATATTCCATTGGGAGTAAAATATGGGTTTAGGAGATTTGCAATCTTTGCATTCTGGTTTTATTTACATTTAACACAGCATCCAAAACTAATTGTACTGGGTACTATAAGAAGCACTTGCATATAATTGTGCTTTTATGGTGGAGGTTCAGCTGCAGGATGACTGTAATATCGACTTCTGGCATTTTTTTTGTGCCTTTTCCAGAAAAACTACTTACCCCGGCTTTAAAAGAGACCTTAATCTGTCTCTTCTGAGTCCAACAACGTCTTACTGGAATACCTCTTTAGTTATGTTTTTAATTAGATTTCAGGACGTCTGTGAATTTATCTCTTCATCAGCTCTATTAACAGCAGCGTCCAATTAGTGTCTGTTGCTTTTTTTTCTTGCAGCCGACTGGGAAAGGACCTCGCCTTCCAGAGGTGTACTGTGTCATCAGCAGACTGGGCTGTTTTGACTTGTTCTCCACGGTGAGTTTTCCCACACACACACACACACACACACACACACACACACACACACACACACACACACACACACACATTCTTGTACTTCCATCTTTGTGAATTTCCTAGCAAGGTTATAATAGTTTTGGATTTTTCATTAGTTTTAGTTTTAATTTTGTTGTGAATTTTGGTTTAGAATTCAGTTAGTTTTAATGAGTTTTTAGAGTGAGTTTGCTATTTTTAGTTGAGTTTTTAATTAGTTTTAGTGTTTTTTGTAATGGGGTATTTGTTGGGTTGGAGATTAAAAGAGGTCACAGTAAATTTTGCCTTTATTTCCTTTGTCTGATCTATCTTCATTATGTATGAAAAAGGTGACAAAGACGAAAACGAAGGACATTTTCACTATTATTTAATTAGTTTTGTAACCACACAATACAGTTTCAGTTAATTATCATTATCATGTAACCTTTAACCCTTAAAACAAAGTCTGAAATCTAAAAAAAGCCTTTAAAGAAGTGAGGACCGCCTCAAATGTCCTCACTTTGCAAAAATGTCCTCACTTTGTTGGTTCAAAACATGTCCTGGTCCTCACTATGTAGGAAGTACAAGAACACACACACACACACACACACACACACACACACACACACACACACACACACACACATGTACTGTAGACAGTCGGCTACAGTACACAGTCTGTGTGTGGTGTTGTAGCTGTGGTTAACCGGCCTCACAGCTGAAATAAATGACTTTCAGCAGACCTTCAGCTGAACGTCTGTTCATTGGTAAACCTTATTTCAGTCCTTTTTTTTTACATCCTGATTTCCCAGAGTAATTGTTTCCTTCACTTTTGTCTCAGCGGTGCTAACACAGAGCAGAGCTGTCACTCTGTTTGACTTTTCCAGCCTTATCTGATTACTTATTAATTCTAAGTGAGTAGGTCCAGACTGTTGAAACAAAGTGGCTGCTATGTGACATGAAAATGAAATACCATTGTGTAGTTCAAAGACAGAGTGCAAATATGTTTTCATTGTTTCATAATAATAAGAACTGAGCTGTGATTAAAGGCTATACGAAGGCTTGGCATAACAGGAAAAAAAACTGAAATCTATATTTAGTTATTGAGTCAAAGCAGAATAACTGGGCCATATAGATGAATTTATTTAGGAACAAAGGGTGCACCAGCAACAGATTTGTCTATTTTTGCATCACGGGATATTTAACAAGTAGCAAGAGTGGAAGATAATCTGTCAGATGTCTCCGTTTAGAGAAGAGTACAGCAGCAAACCTGAGACGAAGATGAAAGGAATATAAGTGCTTTCATGGTAAATGGGGAAAGGAGGCCAGTGTTTGATTTCAGAGGGAGTTTGTGTGTGAGAGACAGACAGACAGACAGACAGACGGACAGATAGACAGACAGAAAGAGACAGAAAGACAGGCAGACAGAAAGAAAGAAAGAGACAGACAGACAGACAGACAGACAGACAGACAGAAAGAGAGAGACAGAAAGACAGACAGACAGACAGACAGAGAGAGCCAGACAGACAGACAGACAGACAGAAAGACAGAAAGACAGAAAGACAGACAGACAGACAGACAGACAGAAAGAGACAGACAGACAGACAGACAGACAGAAAGAGACAGACAAACAGAAAGAGACAGACAGAAAGAGACAGACAGACAGACAGACAGACAGACAGACAGACAGACAGAAAGAGACAGACAGACAGAAAGAGACAGACAGACAGAAAGAGACAGACGGACAGGCAGACAGACAGACAGACAGACAGACAGACAGACAGGTGATATCATATGACCTCGAAAAGCAGCGATTCTCCAATCAACTTTCCAGACAGCAGGCAGGCAGCTTGGACCAAAACAGACAGAAAGGCTCTGGGTGGAAATTTCCAATCGCACAGGGATGGAAATAAATTCATTTGCTATTTTTTTTCAAAACAGAAAATGAATAAAGAGTTCCAGACGGTTGCTAACACAATATGTTTCCATTAACTATCGCCATGGTCAATAACCTTGATGACTGTGCACTTCTTATTTTTATATCTTACTCCAGTCAACATGGATAAAAGCTCTGGCTTGAACAGATTTCCAGAGACTTTGTGTGTTGTTGAAATATGTTGAAGGAAAGTGTTTTCTTCCATGTTCAGATCCTGGATGAGGTGGAGCGGCGGCGAGGCGTCTCGGCCGCCCTCGTCTACCCGTTCATGAGGAGTCTGATGGAGTCGCCCTTCCCTGCACCAGGGAAGATTATCAAAGTGAAGACCTTTCTGCCCGGTGCAGGAAATGAGGTCAGAGCTCACTGCTTAAATTATGCATATTAGCCCAAATCATTTTTCAGAAACTGTGATCACTTAAACTTCACATTCTCTGTTCTCATTCAGGTCATCGAGCTGCGGCGGCCCACAGACTCCAGACTGGAGCACGTGGACTTTGACAGTCTGTTCAGCTGCCTCAGCGTACGGCAGGTGATACGAGTCTTTGCCTCGCTGCTGCTGGAGCGCCGAGTCATCTTTGTGGCCGATAAACTCAGGTGAGGCTCCGAGTTTGTTTTAACGTAACTGCATCCCAAATCGGACACCATTCGGCTAAGATTCTATCAACATTTCACATTAATTACTAATATAAATGATCATTTTTACTCTAAACCAGTTGATGGAGAATTCCCAAATTCACACTTTCTTTAATGCAACATTTCAAAATTTTGCATTAAAATTTGCTTTCACTTCAATGGAAACACAGTTGATGGTCTCAATTGCTAGTTTATAGCCTTCTTGAATACAGCATGATGTTCATTTAGTAAGTTTTGGTCCCATTTAGAGTGAAATAGATGAATAGATAAAGATGCCTATGTGTATGTGTATGATTTAGGGCGGGGCTATCTTGTGTTTTACTAGTCGAGGAATCGAGGAATAGCATTGCCTATCCATGGCAATGTGTACATTTAAATAGCCATGAACTATTTTTTGGTTTACTTTAAATTAAGGGACAAACTTGTACTAGTTAGAATTGTTAGTATCGACTTTACACGGGGTGGCGATTGAGCCAGGTGCAGTTAGTTTTACCGGTATAGTTGGTGCCGGTATGAACAAATATGGTGACTTCTGGCTGCAAAAAGACAGCAGAAATGCCAAACTTGAGGCTTCAAAATGGTAGCAGTGGCTACGTTCACTTCTTTATACAGTCTATGTCAGGGATGGGCAACTTAAATGCTGCAGGGGGCCACAGTTTTTCATTGACACTACCACAGGGCCACATATAGGACCAGATATGATGAAACTGCAATTTTAAACATGTTTACAGTGCAGTAACTTATTTCATGCTCAAATGCATGTAAAACAGTATAAATATGAATACAAAAGGTTTGAAGCAAATAAAAAATATCCACTTACTGTGATTTTTTTTTCTTCAGTGCAAGAACAGCTTTAGTTGCAAGAAGTAATTTTGTGCATTTTTACACTGCACTTTTAAGATTTCATGCTCAAATGCATGTAGTTGTACTGAGGGCCACTTTAAGTGAGGATGCGGGCCATATGCGGCCCCCGGGCCTCCAGTTGCCCACCCCTGGTCTATGTTCTTCATATATAATTGCTCAAACTTTTCTTACAAAATTAATATAAGCTCTATGCTCTAGGCCTATGGACTTGTCTCAGCATAGGTTTTAGTTTTCCTTGTCATCCAAATTGAAAATATCTCTTTCAAACACTTTTCACAGAGTGCCAGATTATGTCTATTGACCGTAAACTAATCCTGGCTGATGATGAGAGAGCTGAAAATAACCTTCCTACACACACAGACACATAATAGAAGCATAATGTTGTGTTTTTTGTTAGCTGGGGCTTAAGAAGTACACAATGTGTTGAACTGTGTGATTATAATGTATTGATTAGTATCAGAAAGTCAGTCAACAGGTCAGTCAGTCAGCTGCTAGTTTGGAGAGCAGAAGTAAAGTGGGTCACAGTGATGACTCACTGCCAGAGGAGAAGAGGGCGGGGCCGATAAGATGCGAGGACTCTCCGAGGACTCACTGTCCCAGTCTGTCCTCTCGTTACAGAAAAGAGAAGAGAGGGGTACTTTCAGAGGATTGGATCGGTGGGAGGAGATTTGAGAGGAGAAGTAATCTCTCCATGTATCAAAGCCCAGTTTAAACAAACATCAGTGGGGGCAGTGACTGTGAGGAGAAGGAATGCACTTTCTGTGTGCGCGACTCTGCCCTCGGTGATCTGTGGCTCGACTGTCACCGTTTGACTTACGACGCCACGTTCACTCCCTCCGTATGAGCTACGGCACTCTCTGAGTCCCTGGAGACGATCAGTCAGAGGCTCATTAGGTGATAACATCAAGGAGTCATTGGGTGGGAATCAGGAGGTAACTCACTACAATATTATCATCCTGCCAAGGACAGTAAATTCTGCAAGTTTGTCATATCTTGCACGGCAATCATTTATGATGCAGAGCAGTATCTATGTACCTGAAGATATATGTATTCTTTTGGGAAAGTACTGCATTAATTAATTGTTTCCAGATGATAAATTATAGTAATTCTTCCTTTGATCCAACCATGAGATTAATAATTATTTATATCCATGTTCCTCTCAGGATAAACTGTAATAACATTGGTTGTTTGTTATCTTTTCTGTAGCATCATATCTGGTCAGAATTATAATCTACAACAAAATGCCTGCAAAAATATATTTTCCATCCACTGTACTTAATGTTAGCATGCTAACACGCTAAACTATAAAGGTGACCATGATAAACTTTGTACCTGCTGAGCGTCAGCGTGCTATGAAGCAGAATAACAGTTAAAACGTCACAGTGACACTTAACTTTCTGTATCTTGTTTCTTGCTTTGTAAACCAAAAAAACCTTGATTGTGAGTGGCAGAAATACTATTGTATATTGTCTCACAAACTAAAAATAAAAAATGTTAAAAAAAACAAAACGTCACAGTGAAAGAATGATATGTAAAGTTAAACTACAAATGAATTGGCTAAAAACTGAAATAATAAACTAAAAAAGTGAGTCAGATCTTGATAATAACCAAAATCATTATCAAGAAAACCATAGAAAATGTCTAGATATCAGCTCTTAAATTAAACTCTTATGAGCTATTTTTTGTTGTTATCATTATATTCGTCCAAACAAATGAACCTTTAGTTGTACCAGGCATTAAAATGAACAAGAAATTGAAGAAAACAATAGTCCAATATTTTTTTCCATTACTGTGTATACTGTGTGTGCACGCCTGTATACATACAAGCAGCGCTCCAGTGTTTTCCTTTCTTTTAAAACAGTGACAGGGCCTCTCCGCAGCATTAATAACCTCTATGATAAAAGGGCTTCTCCCTCTGGGGCTCCGGTACAGAATCCATTCCCAAAATACCTTCGCCAGCAGAACACGATGTATGTTTCTTTGCTTTGAAATGTATATCCAACACAAGCAGGAAGCCAGAGGAAGAGCCATGTTAGGCAACAGTTTTCTGTGAGGTCTTCTATTGCTCGTTGCGTTCACTTAACTCTTGTAATATCACACTAAAAAAAACAAAACCTTTTGTTGTTTTTTCCAGAAAGGGTTGCTGCCTCTTCCTGAAAGTCTGCACACACAATTTCTTTTAAGGCGATCACTCAGCATCCAATGCCTGTAATAACAAGTTGGATGCCTAATCAGATAAATTAATCATCAGCTCTGTCACTCAGTAATTGCTTAACTCGATAGACCTGCAGATGCTGAATAAGTTTTGTCAGTTCTGCAGACTTATGTAAACAGCCTCTGTCAGTCCTCAGGCGAGAGCCGGGGACGGTTACCAAGTTGTATGTGCATGTCTGGATTTATCTCTTGGCATGGCAGGGAAATACTTCTGCAGTAAAAGTGTTATTTCATGTTGGATTTAAATGACTTTCTCGGATATGACTCCATTGTTAAAATGATTGAACCCAACCTCATGCCCTACTTTATTGAGTGTGCTTGAAAAAGCACACTATGTGCTATCCACCGGGCTTAATCCTAGATTTTATTCTTCTGTTTCTTCCGTGTTTTTTTTGGTCGACTACTCCTACCAGAGTTTTGGCCGCACATACACTAAATAGGTATCAAATCAACCGGCTCAGCCATGACGAGTGTGCTATGACTTTTCTAAGGGTTTCGACAAACAGTTTTCAAATTATTCGGCAGAAACACACCAAAAAATCCCCCCAATGTAACCCTATGGAAAGGCTAGAGTGATGACATCATCCCTAGAGTGTAGAGGGAGAGAAAAAAATTGTCAAAAAATAAATTTGGAAACTGCGCTCGAGGCTGCAAATGCCACTCTACAGAAATAATTTATAATTATTCGGCAGAAACACACCAAAAAATCCCCCCAATGTAACCCTATGGAGAAGCTAGACTGTATGACATCATTGCTAGAGTGTAGAGGGAGAGAAAAATTTGTCAAAAAATAAATTTGGAAACTGCGCTCGAGGCTGCAAATGCCACTCTACAGAAATAATTTATACATAGAAAACTTAGGAAAATTGGTCTTCTCACTCACATTGGTGTGGTAAAGCTGAAAGAGTTATAGTTTGGGCGTAGGACGCACAGATGATCCACCAACACCACCCACAGCCTCATAGACCACCATGGTAAAAAGGAGGGAAAATTTCTGGAGGAAAGCAGAGGTACCAGTTTCTTCCGATCGCTCTAAAAAAACAACAGTTTCTTCATTTTTCTTCACAAAACACATATGAAGACGTTCAGGAAGAACTCAGGATGCTCAAAGTGACAAACAAACACACCAACACCTGCTTTATTATCTTACATGACTTCCTTTTCTTTTCCATTTTGAAAACAGTCCAAATTGTAATCTAATAATGTATGGGTGAGAGTCAAGGGCCAGAGTCAAGCACACTCAAAATGTATTTAATTATTTTAATGAGAACTGCCACGTTCAAACTGAAAATATGATACATCAAACTTAACCCAAGGCACTTACTCTTACTCTATGTTTCTTGACTTCATCCTTGCTTGTGTTGTATTACCTCTCATTTGTACGTCGCTTTGGATAAAATCGTCTGCTAAATGACATTGTAGATTGTAGAATATAATATTTGATTGCCCTGCTACAGGAGGTAAATGCTGGGAGAGAAGTCTGTTTGAGAGAAAGAGAGAGGGGAAGTGAGTTTCTGCAAAGACACTCTCTGGTTTCCCTTTAAAGCTGTTAATTTTGTTCCCCATCTGTGCCAATAGCTCAACTCTGGTATTTGAACTGCGTGATAAAGTGAAGTATCCCATTTATGTTGAGTTTGTGGTGCACTTTGTTTTATTTTTTGGAATAACACAGCAGTCTGGAAGTGAGTTTTGGGGGTCTGTGGAGCTCCAACATGTTTTGCAGCTGCAGTATTATGATCAA
The DNA here is from genome assembly GCF_030273125.1 of Centropristis striata. Taxonomy (NCBI): domain Eukaryota; kingdom Metazoa; phylum Chordata; class Actinopteri; order Perciformes; family Serranidae; genus Centropristis; species Centropristis striata. The sequence goes on from NC_081518.1 coordinate 4,600,907, forward strand.
TGGTGTCTGCGTTCCTCAGACAGGTAGAGAGTTATTGCCACCGCTGCTGGCATTTTTCTAATCAACGAGCATGGCAGCATACTCGTTTCATTTAGTCGTCCGTTATTCTCAAACGCTCTCTGTTACGCGGTCTGCAGAGCTGGCACCGACCCAAAACCGCTTTTAACAACTTAACCGGTTTCCCATGTGGTATTTAACTCACGGGCAGGGTGAAATCCACACACTGTAAACATGTGAAATGTTTCTGTTTTTCAAAAGAGTCAAGAAAAAGAGACTTGGCCATTACCAGAGCCCGGCCAGCTGATTTTTACATCAGTGTCATTCTGGTGAATGTTTACACCCACGCGCAGCCGCTCACATACACACATGTGGACACTCATATACACAAACACCTGCACACATTCATCTGCTCTGGAGACGGCGCTGATCAAGCTCAGACGTAACTGTGGTTTAAATAAGAACATGTATTGGGTTTCCCGTCGGGAAGCCATTTCTCATTGTAAAATGGCTTCTGCTGTTGCCTTCTGTGGAGCTTTGGAGTCGGTGGCTGGAGATCCTTAAAGACAGGAAGTGAGGGAAAACCATTTGGGGACTGAGGGAGCAGAGAACATTCTGTTAGTGGATAAAAATACACCCCGTGCAGCTTGTCACAGGAATCCTATAGGTCTATAAGTACTCTGCTGTCTCTTTATGTGATTTCTAGGTGTTATTTTGAGCTTGGGAAGAGCTTTAACATTGAAGAATACACTCAAAAAAATGTTTTGTTGAATGAACATCATTTTATTATGACAAGTGGTTGCACAAAATAATTTTATCTGGATCGAGATATTTTTATCAGAACCTGGTCTCACAGGAATCCGTGAAATAGCCGGATTCGCTTAACTCAAAATCCGTGGAATAGCCACGGAATCACTCAAATTTCCTTGAAACTGACACAGATTTCGCTACAATGCAAGTTAATGACAGTCATATCCCGTGGCTATTCCATGGATATTTTTTGCTATTGGTTTGTTCCAAGTCACGTGACTTTCAAGGTCCCGGCGGTCAGAACAAAAAACATGGCGGACAGTTCTCTCATTTTTAGTGAAAAAAATCAATATTTTGACTTAGTTTCTGCATAAAAATGAATTTTGATCACATTTCTAGCGAGAAATATATGTTTTATTTTCTAAATATTCACTCAGTGAATGTACATAATCACTTCGTATGTTGGAATAGCCACGGGATATGACTGTCATTAACTTGCATTGCAGCAAAATCCGTGTCAGTAACACGGAAATTTGAGTGATTCCGTGGCTATTCCACGGATTTTGAGTTAAGCGAATCCGTGGCTATTTCACGGATTCCTGTGAGACCAGGTTGCATAATTCTGACAATATATGTTGAAATTACATGTATTTTAAAAGTGGAGTTAAATAACACATAATTTCTATTAAAATATGCTTAAATAATATATCTAACATTTACTACGGGTCAAAAACACTTTTTTCAGTGTGGTTTTTGCTGAGCTTTGTAGCACAGCTGGTGTCTGACAGCTGTATTCAGTCTAGTCGTCTTTGTCCTCTCTGTCTCTGTCTCACTGTTCTCCATGCCAGCGCTGCTAGACACAGTGCAGAGCTTCAGTAGAGCCGTGAAGCATGTGGTGATACAGGCTTTTGTCTCCTTCCCTCTCTCCGCCTCGGACACTGAAATTTTCCCTCCTCCTCTGGGCTTCACAGACTAAGCCTCTGGATCCCATGTTTCCTGGAGTATGTGCCAGTTCAGCCTCACACACACTAAACCAGGGCTGGCAGACTTACCAGAGCTAATATGTCAGGATTAGCTCCCAAACCTCAGCTCTGCACACAGACCTCACCTCTGAGGAGGTTCTTCTCTCTCTTCCCGAGAGCGGAATCATAAATCTATATGACTTTTATGTGTGTAATTAAATTGAAATGAATCTTTGAATCTTGGTTGATGCTTTTGTAATGTAATTTTTGCGAACTTGCTTTTATAGTCTAACATGAAAGTGTGAGGGAAAGTGGGCACTTTAAATGTAAAAGTCTTATTTTCCAACCAATCCAAACATATTTCGTTGCTAACGAATCAGTCAAAATAAGCTTTACTCTTTCAGAAGTTATTCTGAATCACCGGCATCATCATTTTGGGGGGAAAGCGTACTTGTATTCTCTGGTATATATACTAGTGCACAGTCATGAGAGAGTTTTGTTTTTTCATCCTTTCTGGTTAATTATAAAATCTTGAACTACATTTTGATAAGATAAGATACAACTTTATCAATCCCGAAGGAAATTCTGGTTCCAGATTGCTCCAAAGTTACAAAAATAATTACAAAAACAATCATAATATAGGATAATATAAGAAAAAAAACAATGAACAAAACAGGTAACAATATATAATATAAATATAAATATAACAATATAAAATAAACAAATAAAGTGCTTATGACATGGCAGGATGTAGTAGACAGATAAATTGCACATATTATAGTCTGTGCTGTTAAATATTCTATTGCATATGATGTTAATTAGTCAGCCCGATGTATTAGCTTTCCTCCCTGCAGAAGAATATTGAGACCAACGTTGCATTTGACTAATTAGAAGCCCTTTCGAGTGTTTCGAAAGCAAGATATGATATAAAACTTCCTCTGATTGGGGTTGAATCCAGGGGCGCAGATGGGATTTTTGAACTGGGGGGACGAAGCTGTCAGCAAATGATTTCAACTCAGTTAGCTTTTTTTCCACTCCATGCCTTCATTTTGCAAATTCTGTGGTGGACTCTGCTAACACATCCATGTGCTATTTTTTGAAAGCTACATGTGTTTGCTTTTATTTTGAAGGCGGGTTTAACACGTTCTTACTGTAAAATCTTATGGTGTGTTTAATTTGCACTGAAAGTCTGAACTTGGAGCTCAAAACATAGTTGAAAATTCTGACATTTGTGTTGACCTTGAACGCACCATAGCCTGCCGGACTCTCGATGTGCTGCAATGTAAATAGTCTAACTAACGGAACATTAATCCTCTGTTTTACCAGTGATGGGATCACTATGAATCTGGGGGGGACATATCCCCCCGTCCCTATAGTGCCATCTGCGTGCATGTTTGAATCATGCCAATGCAAAACCAAGATGACTGCTATTGATTTTCTGTTTTTAGAATGGGTAAATAAATGCTTTTGCTCAGCCCCTTTCAGTCTCTGCACCATGAAAAAAGTAAAAAATGCCATAAATGGCAATTTCCCACAGCTGACAGTGACTCATTAAAATGATTTTATTTATTATTCTCACCTGTTAGTGGACCAGGAGCCCTCAGATCTTTTTGTTATGACCCATGTGTGGTCTAAAGGGCCTTTAGTTTTGGTCTGGGTCTAACAGGGGGAACGTCCCTCTCTCTTTCCAGAGTTGAGTGGCAACCTCTGCAGAGTGCAGAGTGTTTTCATTGCAAGTTCATCTTCTCCCAAGAGTGTGTGGTTTGGGAATGAGTGTAATTGATCCTTTTGGTATCAGTGGTGTGTAGGGCCGCGTGTAGCCTGTGGCAAAGTTTTTCTGAGATCTGTGCCCCATCACTCCCTGTTGGAACTCGTCAAGCCCAGGAGACGGGATCTGTTAGGAATTACCAAGCCCTCCTCAGGCAAATGGAAATCAGAGCGGCCAAAGCAAAGCTGCAAGTGCTTCATGGTATGAGCGATCTGAAAAAAAAAAGGCCTTAAAAGACTGTGGTTATTGTAGCCTTTGGGTTTTTCACTGGTGTAATTCTATTTAACCCTGTCAAGAAAACACATTTTAATCTTGGCAATTTGACTCATGGGAAGTTAAGATGAGAAGGCCCAGTGGCAAACATGCAGCCTGAATGAATGGAGTGGAAAAGTTTGTGGGAGCTTTGTCATTTATCTCAGCACATTGATTAGTCCTGATCTCCGCGTGCGTGTTCTCTGTAAGCCGAAACTCAGTGTGAATGAGGTCACATAAAAGGGAGTGACTTGTGTTTACTCGGATGTTCTGTCTGCTGTTGATGACAGCGACCGCGGAAAACATTCCTCATTAAAAGTGTATATATCTCAAGTGGGGGGTGCGTTTGCATACCATGTTTGATCCCTGGTCTTGTTCTTGATCCATACTGATTTAGTGCTGCGCTGTGTGTGTTTGTGTGCATGATTGGACCCACAGTTTATTTTCACTCCCTTTGTGTACATGGACTGGACAGTATGTAGAGGACAGAGGGGAGGAGGGTCAGCCACTGTCAACAAGCGGCGGATCGTGAGAAAGACGGGCTGCTATTTGTGATCTCCGTTTTATACCGCAGCTGTCGGAGTTAAACCGAATTGGTTCTTTTTGGTATTGCGTCAACAAGCCTCCAGCTTAACTATAGCAACATGTCAGAGTCACGCCAGCCCTGCAGACAGAGCGCACTCATGTCACAATCATGCATTTTATTGGGCTCATCCTTCTTCGTTGTGGTTTTTGTGGTAGACGGTGTTAAAATGTAAAATAAAAGGGAGAAGTGCAAAAAAGCTTGAGGCATTCATTTGTTCAGGAGCTGTTGAAATGGGAAGTCTTTTAGAGAAATCTTTGACAAAGTGTTAGAACAGTTTGTTGGATCCTTCTGCTGTTCATGTGAGCTGCAGGAAGAACAAAGTGTCAAAGCCAGAGTACATACGCTGTGCTGTGACGTCTCATATTAAAGTAACTGTTTCAAGGAAAAGAGGATCAAGTATTCATTTAACCCCTTAATGGATGGATGGATATTCAGACATCTTTTTTAGAGGGGATAGATAAAAGGTCAACAGTGTATGGCACATAGAAGTGATTACATCATCTGAAAGATTAATTTGAGATGCAACTATTAAGTGATAACATTTTGTATGCAAAAGATCAAAGGTTATCTTTTCTGTGACATCATGATTCATGATCATGATATTCTGCATAAACACTTTTCTGGCTGTTATTCAACACCATGACTCATGCATATGCATATTTCACATTTTGTCACATACTGAACTGGTGACTCTAATTTTGGATCTCCACTTTATAAATGTGACATTTGTTTAGATCTTCTGCGCTGGCGGGTTGAAGAGAAGTGTGAAGCCTCCATTCTTCACCTAATAATACACAAAATAATTTAACTTCTGTTTAATTTTTTAAAAGTATTTTTACTATAAATATTATGAGTCTGGACGGAAATGGAGACCGTAATTCTAGTTTTGTGCTCTAGCTTCTTCGATGATGTTTTATTTTACAGATCGTGAGTCGTATGTTTCCACTGCAGTTGGAATAAGCAGTTATTTAGGTCATAAATCAGAAATAAAAACCTATAAAATAAAATAAACTGTAATCTTTGGGTAAATACAATTTGTTACACATTTTTTGGTGCTAAATTGCTGGAAAAATCCCTCCAAAGTTCCACATTAAAACACTAAGACTTTGAGGAAAACCAGAGGGAAAAAATCATGCTGTGATTTGGTGCCAAAAACCTTAAAAATCTGACATTTTGAACATTTCGGCAAGAATGAATTTTTGCAGATTGCATGGTAAATACTTCTGTTGTCAATATACCCTGGAAAGAATTCCCAAGGTCTCCAGTTTGTGGTTGTAAAGTTTCATGAGGCTGTGATTATCCAGGAGGTCACAGCAGCTTATTTTATACACTGAGGTCAAGTTTCAAGAAAAGCTCTCACTACAATGAAATGCTTCCATGGGGACCAACATCATCACACATGAATAACACTGACACTGGCTCACTGAATCCACAACTTTCAGCTTTTCTTGTCTTACCCAATTTATGCAATTTTATGACTGTTAAGGGACCCCAGTGTGCAGAAATATTCAAATTAAGTAGGTAAAAAACACATTTTAATGCATGTGAAAAGCTGCATTGTTTCTGCCCCAAACTGTATGGGATTATCATAAAGTGTACCTGTCTGTGAAGGGGAGACTAAAATTTAGCCTAACTTTTGAGCATGATTTAGCCCCTTTACCAACAAGATATCATGAGACCAGAACCAGTATCCCCAACCAGCCAGTTTGAGTGATGAAAATACACTATTTAAGATGAGGTAACTGTGTTTAAATGTTGTAACTTGTCACTTTTTCTGCTGCTTTCTTGGCCTGATCTCTCTTTGAAAAGAGATTTTTTTAATCTCAATGAGACTTTTACCTGGTTAAATAAAGGATACGACATATACATACATTCTATACACATTCTAACATTTCTGCTATTTGGCATTTGTATTAATACATATTCTTTATGTTTTGTTTTTGTATTGTTGGAACATTGGAAAAAAATACATTTTTAGTATGTTAAATAGGTTAAATGGTTGCATGTTGCATGTAGTAGTATGAACATCAATGAATAAATATATTTGAAGTGGTTTATGCCCTAATATAGAAAAAAATCCAGACGGCCTTATAAAGGCCTAATGAGGTCAGATGTAAACAGAGAGTACCAATAAAGTCGTAGAACAAAACTTGTGCATGGTGATAATGATTTTTTTTTTTTACATCACAAAGTTGATAACTGCAGCAGGAGGTATTTTTAGAAACATGTTGAGACCATATAAACAACCACTCCTCTTTCAGTCTGGAAAAAAAGTTCTTCATTATCTGGTGAAACATCTGCTGTGTTTTGACCGTGTTCAGTTTGATCTGGTGTGGCCCCTCAGGGGCGTCGATGTTATTGTGTGAGTGTGAAAGTGATTGATGGTGTGTGCCTTTGTTTTTTTGTCTCCCGTCATCAGCACCCTGTCCAGCTGCATGCATGCAGTAGTGGCGCTGCTCTACCCTTTCTCCTGGCAACACACCTTCATCCCCGTGCTGCCGGGCTCCATGCTGGACATCGTCTGCTGTCCCACCCCCTTCCTGGTGGGGCTGCTGTCCAGCTCTCTGCCAAAGCTCAAGGAGTTACCTGTGGAAGAGGTGAGTTCACCATATCTCTCTTTTTTTTTCTATCTCTGTGCAGTTTCTTTTCAAGAGTTTTACATTTCAAATTAACTAGTGCAGTGCCCGTAGGAAGTATGTATTCGTATTGCGGTGCGAATTGCCATTTGGCCAAACAAATCCATGCAGCGATAGTGTTGGCTAATGCCTCTTGCTAGTGTAACCTTAAATAACACAGAAACGATATCTTTCCGTCCGTATTATGCTTAGTTGTCAGTTAATAAAGTTTAGTTTTTACTGTTTTCAATGGATCAAACTGATGCAGAAGAAAGGGCTTAAATCTCCGCTTAGCATGCTAATCAGGAATAACAGAATTTGCACATTACATGCAGACCACTACAACGTCTGCAACTCCATAAATCACTTACTTTTCATAAGGTACCACACCATCCAGCACATACACATTGAACATTGATATTCACTGGAAACTATTTGAATATTATTGGAAAATCGAACCTTGTAGCGCACTTTAAAACTCCTAAAGATAGGTAGGCTAAATAGACTTACAGATGAGATGAGTCAGGGTGGAAATCCAGAGTGAATTGTGTTACTGACCAGGTGAAGGCCTATCACACAATGGGGCGGAGCTCCCCTAAAAGGAGGCGGAGCTCCCCTAAAAGGGGTCCGATTGGAAACAGTGCAATGCTGCAACACGTCCTACATAAATAATAATATTTTGAAAAATTAATTCAAAAATCTTCAAAATCGAGGATGCACACCTTCGTGCCATGTGCAAGCCACATAAGAAATCTGAGGTCAGTCTGACTAACGGTCAGAGAGATATGAACTAGACACACACACACACACACACACACACACGCTTCTTCCTTTATAGATGGATAGATGTCACCTTCCCTGATTCTTCTCCCTCTTTGTTCTTGTTTTTCTCTGATTGAAGCCTTTTTCTTGGATTAGTGGATTTTCATGTCTTGGCTGATAAATTACAACAACACAGATTCAAAATAACTTCATTATAAATTGGCTGACTTTTGCTGCGTCTGTTTGACCTCCTCTGCTTCTGGTCTTATTATATAAAGTGAGAAGCCAGATCGCTTACAACAAAAGGAAAATATTCAAAACTGACGTCACAGTTTTAGACCTTTCAGACAAGAGCAACCAGAAGGTGCATTAATAATGAACTTTTTTGGCCACTTGGGGGCAGTAGAACAAGCTGTAAACAAGAACACTGACATATTATTACCTTAGAATAAAATACAATAGAATATAAAGCTTTTATTGTCATTGTATAACAATATACAACAAAATTTGGAGCGCTGTTCCTCATTTGGTACCTTTGAGAGACAAGACGAGAGCAAGAAATATAGGAAAAAACACTAAAGGCAACATAACGCGCGACAAACTTTTCAAAATATGTAAAGTGCACAGTGGTTTAGAACGAGTTCAAGTTCACAGAGTTATATGCACTGCTATATTTAAGTGTGGAGAAGGATATTATATATGGAGCTGACTTAAAGAAATGCTGAGGCAATCTGCAAAGTTGGGTGGTAATTTTCTGTTTATCCGTCTAATTTAAAGTTAAATAACCTCTTTAACATTACACACAGTATCAGTGTAGTGTCAGTGAAACACCTGGCCTCCTTCTGTTTATAGTTTTGGCTCACAATAAATATTTTAGTACAAGAAGCCTGCTTTAGCAATGTCTTTAATTATTATAAAGGTACCAGGTTTTCCTGCTGAAAACTGCTGTGGCTGCAACCACGTCCACCTCTCAGACTGAGAGCTTATTAGTGTGGAAAGACATTTTCACTCACAGTTAACTTGTGACCTGTTAACAGGCTGTCAACACCATCTGCTGTCCATTTACGTCACTCTTCCTGTTAATGATTGACTCATGAAAACATTCAACCTTCTTTAAGAAGTGTGTTTTAAATCCGATTTTTATGCCCAGGATAAAGGAAAATGTTGTTGAAGCCTGTGTGTTGTCGGTCTGTTTGTCCCATTATTGTGAATGCAACATCGAGGGAACATCTCGAGGGAATTTCTTTATATTTAGCACCAACATCCACTTGAACTCAAAGATGAACTGAACTGAACTTTGGAATTTTCGGAGGTCAAAGGTCAACGTCACTGTGACCTCACAAAAGACATTTTTGGCCCAAACTCAAGAATTTAATCACGATAAAATTTCACAAAAAGCTCTAATAGGACAAAATGAATTAAATGATAACATTTTGTATGCAAAAGATCAAAGGTTATCTTTACTGTGACATCATAATATTCTGCAGAAACACTTTCCTGGCCGTTATTCAACACCATGACTCAGCATAAGAAGGGGAGTGCGTGAGCATATTTTACTTTAGTCAGATGCTGAACTGGTGACTCTAATTTTGGGTCTCCACTTTATAAATGTGACGATTGTTTAGATCTTCTGCGCTGCCGGGTTGAAGAGAAGTGTGAAGCCTTCCTCCATTTTTCACCTAAAAATACACAAAATAATTTAACTTCTGTTTAATTCCTTTAAGGCCTTTTTACTATAAATATTATGAGTCTGGACGGACATGGAGACCGTAATTTTAGTTTTGTGCTCTAGCTTTTTTGATGCTCATTATGTTTTATGTTCGTGATTCATATGTTTCCACTGCAGTCTGAATAAGCGATTGTCTATCATCTTGAGACTATCTCTCCAGCTATGCCGTACTTATGAAATATGTAATGGAGTGGAGAGTTGGTCTCCTCACTCAGAGAACCAAGGTTACAACGTAACCATACGTTCTCTATCGTCTGGAGACTATCTCTCCACTCTCTGTTACATATTTCATATGTACGGGGTTGTTGGAGAGATAGTCTCTTCATACAGAGAACCAAGGTTACAATGTAACCATATGTTCCTGTTGTTGGAGCTAGTAAAAGGTTTTTCAACTAGTTCTGAAGAATGATTTACCTTTGTTTTGTTTCCTTTCCTCAGGCTCTAATGGTTGACCTGGGAACGGATCGATTCATCCGACAGGTAAGTCTTATGAAACAAAGAGAGAACCTGACCTTAAAGTGAGACTTGAGACTTCTATTTAAAGGGCAAAACGCAGGAAAATAAAAAAGCATCATAATAGGTCCCCAAGCTGGGAAAAAAACAAACAAATATGTCCTCTGTGAAGCATGTGTGTGTTTAATTAAAACCAGTTTGATGTTTTGCTTTGAGATGCTAGAATGAAACTAAAGCAGGATTCATAAAATCAGACTGTTTCTGTGTTATGTTACACCAAAGTTTTATATATATATATATATATATATATATATATATATATATAGTTTTAGGGTTGAGAAGATTTGGAAGAGTCACAACTTCAGTGCAGAAGTAAAAAAAACAGTTTGCATTATTCACTTTAGCTCTTTGGCTTTTGAGAGTTTGGATACAAAAATCCCAATAAATCTCAACTGTGTTCATATCTCTGACAAACTACCACAGAAATGGATCAAATTGAAGCAGCTGAGTAAAGAAACAAGAGTTCAGATTTATACATTAAGGAAAGAAGGATACACAAAGTCTAAGCAATAAAAACCCAAAGACCTGATAATTATAGTAAAATGTGTTCTAATAAGTGACTCTTTATATAATAATCACCTTTATTTTGTTGCAAAGTATAGCAATGAAACTATGATCTTTCTTTGTACAAATTTGATCTTGCCTCCAAACTTTTGGCCTGTAGTGTATATAATGTAAGTTTTAGCTAAAGTGAGCAAACATCGGCCATCATAAGTTACTTTTCAATGTATTGAGTTGATTAAATTCAACTTTTTTTGTTCCTTTTCATCTTTCAAACGTTACATGGTTCTAGCTTTAAACAGGGCTGTAAAACATGCGGTTCTCTGTTGTAAGTCCGAGCCTTTGAAACTGATTCTCCAAACATGGTTGTTTATCACTGGTGACTGCAGTGTTTTCTCTTGTTTATAGATGGACGACGAGGCCTCGCTGCTGCCGCGGAAACTTCAGGCGGCTCTTGAGCAAGCGCTGGAGCAGAGGAATGACATCATCAGTCAGGACTCTGACAGCGAGTCAGACGAAGGTGAATAAGCGACAAATCCTACCAAGACAGATGTTTCCTTGTTAATTAGGGCAACGGTTTCTGTAGCAGAACATGTTCAGTCCAAGTCTGTGTGAAACTCTGACGTCTTCACTGTGACTTCTCATCACGGTGAGTCACGGAGGCGTAGTAATGTGGTGTTTATAATGATGAGAGGTGCATGTCAAGCTGACTGGAGCCAAATTACACTTAGTTTAATGTGCTCCACAGAGGGTTCATTATTCTATAAGTGATATGGGAGCAAAACAACAGGGAAAACAGGGAAAATACAGTACAATTAGGTATTTTTCTCTTCAAATTGCAATTGCTATATTCATGTTTTGTATGCTTGTGTTTATTGTTTATTGTTTTATTTGGATCCCCATTAGTTGCAGCACAACTGCAGCTCTTCCTGGGGTCCGACATATTTAATTTATCCTTTATTTATTTTCTTGAGGAATCATTGAGGGCAACCCCTCATTTGCAATGATGTCGAGAGTACAGAGAAAACACGAAACAGAGTACAGAGAAAACACGAAACAGAGTACAGAGAAAACATAAAACAGAATACAGAGAAAACACAAAACAGAGTACAGAGAAAACACAAAACAGAGTACAGAGAAAACACGAAACAGAGAACAGAGAAAACACAAAACAGAGTACAGAGAAAACATAAAACAGAATACAGAGAAAACACAAAACAGAGTACAGAGAAAACACAAAACAGAGTACAGAGAAAACACGAAACAGAGAACAGAGAAAACACAAAACAGAGTACAGAGAAAACACGAAACAGAGAACAGAGAAAACACAAAACAGAGTACAGAGAAAACACGAAATAGTACAGACAAAACACATGCAAAAACATTAAAAACTGTTACAGTGAAAGGCAGAGTTATTGGTTATCATAGATTTAAACTATACAGTACATACAACTTAAATTGATATAACTTAAACTTAAAACAAACTTAAAGAGTGAACAATGGGAATAGTGAAGAAAAACCCCCAAAATAAAACCAAGAATATAAAAGATAGCCAAGCTTCAAAATCAGGCTCTTTTATACATTCTACATCGTTCTAGTTTAGAATTTCATTCTATTTCTTTATGTTTAATATCCATTACTTAATGATAGATTTCCTACATAGTTTAACCCTATAGCTCTATTCATTACGTAGTAGTTAATAGACCTTACTAACATATTATTCTATATTTTTAATAGTAAATTAATAGTAATAATTTCCATATATATCCATTTAGGAGATGTTATTTCGTCTTTACATTTAATCCATTACTTAAAGCTAGATGTTATATATGATTATATAATATAACTCCCATATGGTCTAGCGGTTAGGATTCCTGGTTTTCACCCAGGCGGCCCGGGTTCAACTCCCGGTGTGGGAAACAGGATTTTGTGAGGGTTTAACCCCCAGGGATCAATAAAATAATAAAAAAATAGATATGAAATGCTTCACCGAGCAAATAACAAGACAAGAATATGGACAGTTATAAAGAAAGTCTGATGTCAGACTGTCTCGCAGCAGGAAGAGAGCGTACATGAGACAGACTTTCTGTCTCTGCTTTCCACATTCTTCTCCGAAATAAAACCTGCAGCCAACGCTGTACATCTGCCGCATGTCTGTCACAACCTGTTCTTGCTAATGTGCAAACCAAAGCTCGTGCAACCTCCAGTCTGTTAGATTAAATAGAAGTTTAAGCGTGACAATCAATTCTCTTACTGCTACACACTCAGTATTATATTAATATTTAGACAGTATGAACCTCCAGACCTCGAGCTGGCCCTGACGCCTGACCCTTTACTGTATAAAACCACTAATATGAGAGGAAAATAACACAAGGCAACAATAATGTAAAACAGCAAAGGAATGCAAATAAATAAAGGTAGTGTCAGATAGGCCTAGGAATGTTGCATTAGTGGTTCTTGATCCAGCAACATCTTCCAGCAGCCAAAGAACTTGCTCAAATCTGATCGATGTCTAACTTTGTGGTTTTATTGCACAAAATAAGACACTTGAGTTTTCCAGTTAAAGCCAAAGCTCAGAGCTACATAGTCAGTGTATTAGATAGATAGATAGATAGATAGATAGATAGATAGATAGATAGATAGATAGATAGATAGATAGATAGATAGAATAAAATACTGAGGGAGAATAAATAAAAACAATAGTTAAATAGAAGATAAGTTGGTAGGTAAGGTACAGTGGCAAGATGATGATATGATGGTAATAATGTTATTGTGACTAGACAGTATATAATAATAGTACAGTATATATATAGTATATAGAATATAATATAATAATAATTATAATAAGACCAGTATAATAATAGTATTATATCACATCATATAGTAGTAATAGTAATGGCAGCAACAGTTTATGTATATCAATAATAGTAGTAGTAGTAGTAGAAGTGGTAGTAGTAATAAAAATAATAACATAGCAATGTGTCATATATTTAGCCTTTGTAGGGTGTGCATACATACATAACATAATATTTAATAAGTAAACATGTATATATATACCCAAGATACCATATAACATGATATATGGTACCGTCATTATATATGCATTATCTACAATAGATGGCAGTAGGTGCAGCACCAATTTGGAGAAGCAAGCAGAATACTGACATGGAAGCTAATCAATGTACAGGGGCAGCAGCAAAATGTATTGTAGCTACCTAAAAAAATCAATATCAGTTCAGTACAGTTTAAGTGTACTCTATATTTAAAACATTTCCACCACTTTACCTTGCTGCCAGACAGCCTTTCACCAAGGAGAACTGAAGCGTTATCTTAATATCTCTTCAAAGCCGCCACACTCCATTGACAAAAACAGTAATTTGACCGTACAGAACACGAGACTGCCACAATCACTCGCTTTGTTCCCATTCACCAAAGTCACAAAATAACAAACAAACTGTCGAGGCTGTGGTCGACCAACCAGTCCTGTGTTCTGTGAGGTAAAATTACTGTTTTTGTCAATGGAGTCTGGTGGCTTCGGCTTCAGTTCTCTGTCAGAAAGAGCTGTCTGCTCTAGATGGAGAACAAGCATGGGTTGATTCGACTGTGAAGGCAAACTGATGTATTCATATGTAGTTATATAAGTATATATATGCTCATGCAACAGTATGTGTATGAAAGAAATGCATATGCATTTGTGTAACATAACTATCCCACATCGGACAGCTTTGTGTCTAACACTCTTTCAAAATTTCACATTAACTACTAATATAAAGGTCATGTTATCTTTCCAATTAATTATATTGTGTGAATCTAGAGTCTAACTTCTTATCTTTCAAACTGTATATCGTTTTAACCGTGTACATTGGCCTCGGGTTTACCAGAGTCAGGAAAAGGATGCTAATGCTGGTGAATTAGCCATAAACTATCTGTATCCCAAATCGGACACTTTTATTATTATTATTATTATTATTATTATTATTATTATTATTATTATTATTATTATTATTATTATCTGAGTTATGAAACAGTCAGCTAAACTCATCCCTCCAAAAATCTCCTCCAATGATCAGTCCGTGTGAAGTACTTGGCGGGATTTTAATGAAGAAAAGGTAAAACTGAAAATAAACAAATAATACAGACAATATTAACCATGTGCATATGTCAAATATAACAAATATAACTTACAACATGTCAAATCCTTCTAAACAAATATACAAATACAAATAAACATACTCACTGGCAATGCCACAATAATAAAAGAAGGATGAGGATTGTTGCTCTTCTGGATAACAAAACAGGACTCTTCTAACTGTAAGAGTCACCAAAATAAAAGTCACCTCTTCAAAATAAAAGTTCTTCAATTTCCCCTAACTGCTACATAACAATATATGTATAATTATTTGTAGATTTGGTTATTTACCCATGAGATGGATAAACCCCTTGTTGTTGTTTGCTTTAATGTTAAAACCTAATAAAAAGTCAAGAAAAATAGAAAAGAAAGGCCTATCAGATGTCAAGGTAAAGCAGTGCAAATATTCAAAATATAGCCTTCACTTAAACTGATACTTTAGGTTGCTAATATTGGTTTTGCTCCCCCTCCACAGCGGTACATTGCTTAGCTTCCATGTCTGTCTGCTTCTCCAAGCTTGGGGTGTGATGACCGCCATGTACTGCGGATAAAAACCTCATCTAACCGCAGTGAAAGAAAAATCCAAAGTATCACTGTAATGACTCTTTAATGAGTCTTTTCTCGAGCCACGGAGCTCTCAGTGTCTCTGTAAACTTGCTCAGATTTTCCAATAGCTCGATTCCTGCTCAGTACTTTGACAAACATTGACAATGTAAGGGAATAGAAGTAATAAAAAGGCAACCACACTATTATTATTTCTTATTTTGTGGTCGCATGAGCATGTCGGGATATGTCGCTGAATCTCCACACAGTTAACAAAAGCTGTGGGTCGTTTTTATTACTTGTGTGGCTGTGAGTGTTTAGCCAAACCATGCTTTCTACTTCAATCTGTTACTTTAAGACTTATCTATTAGACTGATCTATTTTAGTGGAAAATATTAACATGCCGTACTGTGTGTAACATGTTATTATGAATATCTGTTTCTACAGAGTATAACTCCCTGAACAGCCTGGTGTCAGAGGCCTTCATCCGCTTCTTCCTGGAAACCATCGGCCATTACTCGCTGTTTATCACCCAGAATGAGCGCGGAGAGCGCGCTTTCCAAAGAGAGGCCTTCCGCAAGTCGGTGGCGTCTAAAAGCATCCGTCGTTTCCTCGGCGTCTTCATGGAGTCTCAGATGTTCGCAGGGTTCATTCAGGATCGGGAGCTGAGGAAGACCAGGGCTAAAGGTACACAGTTCTCCCTCCAGGGTCGCTTGTTTTAATGTCTGTTCACATTTCTCTGAGGAGTTCCTCCCCTGCTCTAACTGTGGTAATGACTCTGCAGTAACACTGATCTCTAGTGGCTGAAAGTTATCATCAGCATGTTGTCTCACCACTGTCATCACTGTGCTCCGTGGCAGACGGCTTCCTGATACACTGAGATGTTTCCTCTCTTCTTTTTCTTTTCTTGTCTTCTTTTTGAATCTCTTGTCTTGTCCCGTACACAGGTCTGTTTGAGCAGAGGGTGGACCAGTATCTGGAGGAGCTGCCCGACACGGAGCAGAGTGGAGTCAACAAGTTTCTGAAAGGTCTTGGTGAGTCCAGCAGCAGACACACAAAGCAGATTTTTTTCAGATTACTGATGCTTTAAAAAAAAAAAAAGCAGTTTTAAAGTCTGGCTGCTCTCTTAGCATCAAACATTAAGCAATCATCAAGGAAAGTAAACGTCAATAGTTCATAATAAGGTTAAAGTACCAGTCAAAAGTTTGGACACACATATCATTCAATGTTATTTATTTATTTATTTATTATTATTGTTATTATGTGTGATTATTATTATTATTATTATTATTTTTATTGTATGTATTTATTTATTTATTCATTTATTATTATTTATTTTTTAAAATGTATTTATTATTATTTATTATTATTTTTTTTAATTATTATTTTTTAAATTATTATTTTTTAAATGATTTTATTTATTTATTATTGTTATTATTTATTATTACTATTATTTTTATTTTATTTTTTATTTTTATTATCATACTGAAGGCATCAAAACTATTGTAGTTGTATGAGTGTTAAACAAATATTATATTACAAATATTTTATATATTTCAGATTCTTCAAAGTAGCACCTTTTGCTTTTTAATGACAGCTTTGCACACTTCTGGCTTCCTCTCCCCCAAACACTGGCTTTAGGAGGCTTTTTGTGTTTTTATATCAGCTGAAGGCCCCACTGGGTTCTCTGCAGAGAGATATTCAGTTTCAGTCTGCAACCTTTACGCCTAGATGCATCTTAATGGATCAATTTTTAAAAACAAACCATGTGCAATCAGACATTTGACATTTGTTTTTACAGGAAGACAAGGATTTTGATACCGATCAAGAGATAAATAATCAGTTAACACAGGGACTCAGGATTAAAACTGTGAATTTTTCATGGGACTTTAATGGCGTACAATGCTGTTTACACACTAAGTATATTTCATGTCTTTAAACATGTCTGGGGGCGACCTGTTAATATTTTATCAGGAAAAACCACAAACACACTTTAGCAGATACTCAGATTTCAACACAGGCTGTTCAGCCTGCTTTAATCCCCAAGTGCTGCTTGATAAAATGTAACCTCTCAGATGCATTTTACATAATTTAATGGGTTTGTTTTCACTGTTTTCAGGAAGTAAAATGAAGTTTCTCCACAAAAAGAACTGAGGAGAAATCATCCTCCTGTCTTCAGTCAAGAAGAGCTGACGTCTCTGCATTATGATGATTCTCACCTTTTTTTAATCTCTTTTTTTAATGTAAACATGTACATATTATTTCACTGTAAGCTGGCTGTGATACTCTTCAGTGTATGTTTATAGTACCTTATGAGATAGCGATAGCAGGACGGTACACAGCGAGTGAGCCGTAGAGTAACCACTGATGTCCAGGAGTGCTTGTGGAGAGTGTGTGTCTGTGTGTGTGTGTGTGTGTGACCTTACATGGGCATAGATGTACAGTTCATATGTTTCCATTTTGCATTATTTCACCACAGCGTTGTCCTCTGTTTAAGGAGTGTAAAACCTATTCGAAAACTGTACATGCATCAAGACAATGAAGAAAATGATTGTAACTCTTTGTAGAGTCTTTTGCAATCTTTTATTAAAAAATTTTGTTAAAATGCATCAAAGTGTAAAGTTTTGAGTTTACTTATAACTTGTATGTTAAGTGCACAATGTTGTTTTTTTATTTAGTGTAAAAGTAAACCCCTCTCTTAACTCCACTATAAGAAAAAACCCTATAATATATATATACTGCTGCTCCAGGGCTGTAACAAGAATTTTAAGATTTTTTTCTTTTTAAGTCTATTTTTTGAGTCTGTATATTTAGCTATTTTTTTCTACTATTTATTCTATATGTATACTTTATATTTCTTTCTATTCTTGGATACAGATACATTAACTGTAGAAATACAAAATTTACTTCCCCTAACCTACTGATTAAAAAAATGTCTGTGTAGCTTCTTTTAAAAAGCCTACCTCCTCTATAAATGCTGTACTCCTTTTATACATATATATATATATATATATATATATATATATATATATATATATATATATAGTTAAAACCATCCAAGATCAAAAAGTATATCAAAGATTTTTGTCTCAAAACTGGGTGAAAAGTCAATTTATGACAATTTCTGGCGGCAACCACAACGCTGAAACATGCCAAGAGGATATGACGCCATTGACAGCCAGCCAGATGAACGGTAAGAGATCATTACCTTTTATTATTTTTGTTTCCTGGGTTTGAAAAGCGTTGTAAACATTTGGGGATAATGTAAGTATACAACTCTGCAAAATATACCCGGTTGCCCATGAAGTAATCATCTGTTGATTGTTTCATTTTCATTGTGATGTGTTTGGAAGAGATTGATTAATAAAGTTTTGAGAATATGTACACTTTATCTGTCCAGAATAAATCACATTGTCACAATCATTTCATGGAAAGAGGTAAAAAATGTTTTATTCTAACTTTATGGTGGATCGTGTATAACATAGTTCTAACTCTTTTAAGACATTTTATGTTGAAAAGTTACACATTATACCTTTTAATAATTATGTTTTGGGATTTTGACTCATACATTTGTTCTTGGTTTTTTTTACACAGAAAAAAAAGGTAAAATTTTCCCCATGCTCGCAGATAGCACTATGGACGGGGGGATATGTTCCCCCCAGATTCATAGTGATTCCGATCCATCCCCCCCACTTTCAGCAACAAACATCAAATTAATGTTCCGTTAGTTAGACTATTTACATTACAGCACATAGAGTCCGGCAGCTAATGGTGCATTCAAGGTCTACACGAATGTCAGAATTTTCAACGTTGTTCTGAGCTCTAAATTCAGACTTTCAGTGTAAATTAAACACACCATAAGGCGTTACAGAACATGTTAGACCCGCCTTCAAAATAAAAGCAAACACATGTAGCTTTCAAAATAAAAGCACATGGATGTGTTAGCAGAGTCCAGCACAGAATTCACAAGAAGACTGTCAAAATATGACGCCTTAAATAAAACATAGAAGAATCTTTATTATTCTTTACAATAACTCATAAAAATATGAAATGATTAAGATGGAATAGTGGCATTAGAATGTGTGAGAGGCACTAAATTTAGGCTTTTAGGGCAAAAATGTTCTCTGGGGGAGCATGGCCCCGGAGCCCCCTACTCTGTTTGGTCATAGTCTCAGAAAATCTTGACAGACAAGAAACTGCCCAGCAGTATGTTCAGGGTAATGAAAGGAGGAGAGATGTTTTTGGGTCCTTCATTGAGTCAGCTTCAAGTCAGTAAATTGTTTGGCTGCACTGGGAATTTCATGCACAAACTTCTTTTTATTTATGTAAATATGTTGGTTGTTGTTAACACTACAGTTCATTTTTAAAAAAAATGTTTAAATAAAACAAATTTTGGTTAAGGCATGGAGTGGAAAAATAACTCATTGAGTTGAAATCATTTGCTGACAGCTTCGTCCCTCCCAGTTAAAAAAAATCCCATCTGCGCCCCTGATTTTCCTTCTCATATCAACCAAAAAGGCCATTTATTAATAACAACAAAACAGATCGACTCCACAGCTTTTATCACTCACAAAAACAAGACCCAGCATATACAGATATCACTTTCTGTAACAGAAAATATGTAATTCACAGTTTGCCAGATGATATAAAAATCACCCTCTTTTTTTTTTTTGCAACAGACATCTCAATGACAGCTTCCCCCAAAGCTATGCATTAGGAGAAGCTGGTAAGATCCCAACAGGCACAGTTAGTCTAGCACCAGCTACCACATGCTGCCGCTAACCTTATTACGTCTCTGCACATCACTCTGGTGGCTGTCACTGCCACGCTGTTATTAGCTCTCCTAACTGAGACGCTCGCTGTTGACTCCAGCCGCCATATTACTGCTCCTCTGCTTGTGTCCTTTACAGCAATTAAGGGTGACATTTGACGTGAAAAAAACACGTTGTCTGTTTAAGATGAGGCTGAACACCAATTGGAAATTTGCTTTTCTTAGACGATGGAGTGAGACAGCTTATTAAATTATATTTGTCATGTCACATTTCAAGGTAGCAGTAGCAAAACTGAAAATGCTGCAAATCAAGTGTGTTCAAGGATTGAAAAGTGCATGGATTTTTATTTAAATGCTTGAAAGGTAGGTTATATAGGATGCCAAGTCTACATAATTTAATGGATTTGTTTTTACTGTTTTCAGGAAGTAAAATTAAGTTTCTCCACAAAAAGAACTGGAGAAATGATCCTCCTGTCTTCAGTCATACAACAAACTGAAAACTGACATCTCTTTTTTAATGTAAACATATACATAATTTTTGAAAAAAAAAAAAAAAAATATATATATATATATATATATATATATATTTATATATCAAATATAGAAACTAACATATAAAGGGTTACAATCATGAAAATGATTTAATGTTTGATAGTTTTGAACAAGTCTGAAGTTGTTTAAGAGATCTATGAAAATAAATTTGAAAAAAATATTCAATGTACGGTGATTTAATAGCAGTTTTAGTGTGCGTGGCCTTTTTTGGTCACGAGAGGGTAGTAAATGCACCAGTGGAGTATAAAAAACATGTAATTGTTAATGACAATGGATTTCAAAAAATTTTACTAAAAAGAAAAGTTCCTGCAAAAATGCATGCCTCAAGCTGTAACACAGCCAAAATGATCAAAAAATGAAAAAAAAAATGAGAGGAAAATTTACAAAAATTCCCGAGGAGGGCACAAGGTCATGTTTGTGTAAAATGATATGAAACATGATCTTAGTTGTTTATTGCACAATAACGTGTAATTGTGATGAAAATGTTAGATAAACAGTATATTACTGTATATGCAGATGTTATTCACCACAGCTGTAAGTGCTGCTGGAAAAGCTTGAAAATGCCTGAAAATGCTTGAATTTGTCTTTGGAAAAAGTGTGGGAACCCTACTTTAGTTTTAATTTACTTCACCTCTCTACCTTTCATGATCACACGTTTCTACTTTGTCTCCACTACAGTTATTGATATAAGCATTGCAGCACAGCAGTACAGTGCTTTTATAATGCTGCCGGGCCACGTGCTGCATTCAAAGACTTGTTTCAGGTTAATGCATCAATGATTTAACACCATGAAGCAGACCATTACACAGAGTGAGTACTGCTACGTGAGGATATTTCCCTACTACTGATTTTATATATATGCCTTAGAAAATGTTACAAAACTTAACTTAACTTTAAGACATACTATGCAGAAACTGTCTCTTACTGTTTGTAAACACGTCAAAGTTGCCCCCACAATTAATAGTTATACAATATAATTATTATAATATAATATAATAATACAATAATATTACTAATATAACACTGCTGTATGAACCCTTTTTTTTTGAGGGGGGGGGGGGTATTATTAATTAATATATATAATATAAACTTAACTATAATGCATGATTACTCAGGTAAAATTTCTGATGCATTCATCTTTACTTTGTGGCAGAAATATAACTTCCTTCGTTTATGTAAGCAAACAAATCAAATTTATTACAAAACCCTCAATTACAAGTAAAAGTCCTGAAATAAAAATGTTTCTTAAGTAAGTTATTACCCATCTCACCATTTCATTAATAACCTAACAACTTATTTCCGTTCATCAAATCACTATCAACCATTATCTCACCCTAAATTATTACTTTGATTTAAAAAAAAAAAAATTCTCTTCTTTTTCATTTTCTTCATTATTTACTTGATCATTTGGTAATATCAGCTAATTGTACTGAAAGTATTAATTTCACAGATTGCTTGTCCAGTTTTCCTGTTGACAAAGTTGTGTCTCTTCTTCTCTCTTTTTGTTCTCAAAACTTTATTCAAAAAGTTCCAATTACAGTTAGAACATTCATGTCGGATAGAACAAAGTTCTGTCTGGCATCACAAATTGAGAAAATAAATAAATATGAGATAAAGTGAATGAAGTGCATAAGTCAGTACAGGTAGGAATTTGTTGCACTATTAATGTCGCAATTTTGATATATGTTGTGAAGATGCAGAGAAAAGGGCAAATTTGTGTTTTTGTAATGTGTTTTTGTCTAGTTTAATGATTTTAAAACAAGAAATACCATAATCATAAATACCATAAAAGCCCTATGTAACGTATATGTCACATCACAGATCTTTGACATATAGGGGTGGTATTTAAAAAACAACAACAAACAAAACATCATAAATTTGTTCTATGTGGTCCACTTGGTCTGTGGTTTATCTCCCATAATTTTCCTTTAAGGATAACTGGGTCTGGGTTCTTATCTGTTAAGGTAAATGATATAATTGTCAATCCAATGTTTCAAATATAGTGATTTATTTTTCCTAGTTATTGACTCGATGTTCCAGGTAATAGTTTTATGCGGAGAGAAGTTGTGGTCTCTTCTTCTCTCAGTGTCACACTACAGCTTTGAGAGACGTCAGGAGGATTGCATGAGAACGAACATAAAATCTCACGATTAACTGCGAGACTTGGGTATCTCTAAAAATTTTGGCCGGTCTGAAGAGCGACATCGGATGAGGGGGGAGCGACTCGGAGATGCTCGGGTCAAGGTAAAGAACAAAACTACTCACACACACACACACTCCGGACACACGCACACACACACATGCACGCACGCGCACACAGCAGCAGCACACACCTGCCTGCCTGACTGACAGGCCGACAGAAGTTGAGTTCTCTGCAGACAGTCTCGTTTAACACTCCTCACACGCGCTCACACTGATGTTTACCTGACAGGATGCTTTGCGCACTTTCACGAGCGGATTTAAATCCGTGCACACACGCAGTTTGTGCATGAGTGAAAGTGTCCGCGTGCGCACTTTGTGTTCGCGTGCATGTCCTCTTGTTTTGTTGTGGATTGCACCACGATGCCATGATAGGGGCGTAATCTCATGCGCACTTCCTAAAAAATAACATCACGCTCAGTGATGCTGCTGCTGCTGCTGCTGCTGGAGGTGATGCTGCTGCTAATGCAGAGGCAGCAGAGCTGAGGAGGATGCGGGGGAGCCGCTCTCACTTTGACTGACAACAAGCTTCTGATTAAACACACAAACACGCTAATAAAGTGCCACGAACAGCTGGAACAGGTAGCCAGACGTGTCACATGCCAGGAGGGAAATCCCAAACTCCCTCAGCTGTACACAAACCTGTCGTGATCTAATCAGACTTAATGGTAGTTTTTTTTTCATGACTTCAGTGTAACATTCAAACACATATTTCATGTTTTTTCTTAACAGTGATATGTCAGACAGCAACATATGACAAGCAGGGTAGTTGCCATAATTCCAATGAACATATGAAGGTTGTTTTTCATTTTCTTAACTCCACTATAAGAGGAAAATAAACTATAAAATATAGTGTTATAGTAGGCATCATGGACTCATTCTGTCTGAGTGTTTAAAGGATAATAGGGTAGTCATCATTTGTAATTTTATTCTATATAAATGAAATAAAATAGCGTTAACTTGGCAAAGACACTCCCATCTGTACACAAAACTGTCGTCATACTTAATGGTAGTTTTTTTTCCTGACTTCAGTGTAACATTCAAACAAATATTTCATATTTTTTTAACAGTAATACGTCAGACAGGGTAACATATGACAAGTAGGATAGTTGCCATACACTGTAAAAAATGTCTTTTTTACAGTGTGAAAAACTGCTAAACCATGACAGTATAAGACCGTAAAATGATAAATGGGTTAATTCAGTTTCAGTAACAATGAAACACCGTAAGTGTATAAATCTGGAAAATCAGTATTTTTTTTATACTGAATATATGTATATATAAGCCATCACTGTAATTTTTGCATTTATTTTTTGTAAAGATACTTTTTCTCACTGTTAAATGTACTAAACACCATATCTCTAACAAAAATATACTGTAATATTTAATGGTAAAATCTTTTATTTATGCGGCATTTATAAGTATTTTCTTGTCAATTATATGGCAGAACAGTGTTTATTTTGATGGGAAAACTTTTTATTTTTTACTGTAAAATATAATCTTGAAAAAAACAAACTTAAATGTGAAATCAGTGCTAATAAAAATAAAAGTGCTAATATAATTTTATCGTAATATTAGAAAAAGTTGCACCGTATTTATTACGATAAAGTTCTGACAACCACAGCTGCTGGTTTTTACCGTAAAAACAGTGTTCACAGTGTAAATCAGATGAAGATATGAAGGTTGTTTTTTATTTAGTGTAAAGATAAAACCAAAACTATAAAACTACACTATAAGATGAAAACAAACCTATAAAATATAGTATTATAGTAGACATCATGGCCTCATTCTGTCTGAGTATTTCGATGATAATAGGATAGTCATAATTTGTAATTTTATTCTATATAAGATAAATAAAATAGCCTTAACTTGGAAAAGACACATAAATTACTGCTGCTCCAGCAGTTTCTGTAACAAGAATTTTAAGATTTTTTTCTGTCCGTCTGTCTGTGTATTTTTTTTAAGTCTGTATATTTAGCTATTTTTCTACAATTTTTTATATATGTATACTTTCTATTTCTTTATATTCTTGGTTGGAGCAACTGTAGCAAAACCAAATTTCCTTCCTCTAACCCAATTAAAACATTTTTTATAGCTTCCTGCAAATGTTTGTTTACTTCCTCTATAAATTCTGTCCTCCTTTTAAAGGCTGTTCCAAAGTCTTAATTTGTCTTAATTTAAATTAATATTTTTCCCTAAACTGTCAAATTTAAAGATTTAAATAAGAATGTAACTAGTTGACAAACGCAAAAACTGAATAAACAAGAAAAAATCCATTAAAAATAGTTTGGATTTTGCAGAAAATATTTTATATAAACTTAGGTGCAAAATAAGTCTATTTAAAAAAAAACCCATTAGATCCTAGAGTTAGTATGTACTACCGTAGATGAAATGCAATGATTAACCTAAAGCTGCATAAATCATTATAATAAACATATAATAATATTGAACTAAATTCAGAATCAGAAAGCCTTTGTTGTCATTGCACAGTGTAGTAAATTTGCCAATCAACCCGTCCAAAACTTATAAAAAACACACAAACAATATGACAGAGGTGAACAGGACAGGAAGACAGAGAGGAAGAGAAAGAAATACAGCACAACGTGAGGAGAGGAAAGGAGGAAAAAACAATGAAAAAACCTCAGCAAGATAAGCATAATACACTTCACAAACATGAACAGACTTATGACACGCCACAGGAGACATGCACCTTGAAAGTAAACACCCAAAGTGAAAGACCAACACAGAAACATTTCCCCTCTGTACAGCTGTTTTGGCCTCTTTTAGCTCAATGTTTTGGCCTCACACACACATAGTCACACTGCTTTTAATGACCTTGTTTCCAGCAGCAAAACAACTCTGATAACACCAATTTATGCTACTTTTCCAACATCATACAGAAATTTAAACTGTGTCTGTGTTAATTCATGCCTCAAGCTGTAAAACAGCCAAAATGATCAACAAATGGAAAAAAAGAGAGAAAAATGTACAAAAATTCCAGAGGAGGGAAATTAACAAGGGTTAATTTGTCACCTTTGTGTAAAATGCTATGAAACATGATCTTAGTTGTTTATTGCACAATAACATGTAATTGTGATGAAAATGTTAGATAATCAGTATACTGTATATCACTGTATATGCAGATGTTATTCACCACAGCTGTAAGCTGCTGGAAAAGCTTTAAAATGCTTTAAAATGCTTGAATTTGACTTTGGAAAAAGTGTGGGAACCCTACTTTAGTTTTCCATTGTAAGAAGTTATTACTTTCACCTTGTTGTTTGTCTTTAGCTACCACAACTTCATAATGACAGATGTGGGAGATAACTATAAGCACAAGAGTGAAGTTTCAAAGCAAAACCGAAAGTAAAACTGTCGTCGATCTTCTTGAAGCGTTTGTAAAGAGGTGCAAGGTGAGAAGAGTCTCCTTTAAATTATTTAAATGTTTTTAATGCACATTTGTCTTTGCATTTTTACTAACAAGATGCAAGTGAAGATGTTTGATGGATGTCTTTGCATATGAGTGTGTAAGTTATTTGAGGACAGGAATAGTTAAATGACATAATGACTTAAGAGTGGTTGAGGATAATCCTGATTCCTCTGTGATCTCATCACTTCAGTGTTAATAGATTTTACATAGGGGACGCTTTCAAGGGAGAGATCACTGCGCAGGTTTCTATTATTGTGACATCTCTTGAGATGGCGTACGTATCTAGTGCCAGCCTCACTTAGCAGGGCAGGGCGAGCTGGCGGGAGCTTTCAGTTTGAAAGATGAATGCTGCCGAGGTTTCACTGAAAGCAGGCACTCAGCTTGAAAACGCTGAAGTGAAGGAGAGGCAGGGTGCACTACGACTGACTAATTGTGTTTCAAATTGGGTCTTTGAGTGCACAATGGGGAATGGGATTGTTCTGAGCTCCCCACTGAAGCACCCAAGGATGAGAAAGTTGTCAGATTTGTAGGTCAGGCTGCAGGGGCTGTTGTTAGGCAGACTGGCTCACAGCTCCACATGTCACAGTGGCTCTATTTGACGGCGAGTGTTTGATTTAATTCTTTCCCCTTTTCAACTTTCATATTGTCATGTTTCTTTGGCAGTCGGAGCATTGTCCCCCTCCGTGTCTCTACATTTCCTTCATCTTTCTTTCTTCTTGCAATGTGTGCTGCTCCTTTCCTCTGACATGTCGAGTTAAAATCTTAATTGATTTCACTGCGTTAGAGGGAATTGCAGGAGTGCACCCTAGTCCCATCTGGAGCTTATCACAGCCTGACCCGGTTTCGGCGTGCTACGTTAGCGTGTAGCTCCACTGGGACCTGTCCCCTCCTCGTGCTGACAGAGGGAAGAAGGCCACAGCCGGCCCATCCTCTCTCTCCCAGCCCGACACATCCTCGCATCTCCTAAATCCTCCCACCGCCTCCTCCAAAGCACCAAAAGTTGCTTACAGAACAATTTCTCCCCCCCTCTTCTCATTGTAGGTCACTTGGTCTTCATTCCTCCATTTTGGAAAAAGGGCTTCCGGGGATATTTTGCCCTACAAAAAAATAATTATCTTATCTCCCTAATTCCCAATTATTATGCACAGGCTTATTTAAGAAAAAGGATTAGATTTTCTCTCTTTTTTGGTGGCTGCACCAGCGATCAGGGGGATGAATTTGAATGTGACACTCCTCTTCCTCCGCTGCAGCGAGGGGGTCCTACACTTGGATGAACTGGGGGAGGAGAGAGCACAGTGAGGCTGTCATGTAAGCCGTCTCCTCTGGGGCCACCTCTCGGTGTGTGTTGCTTCCTGCCTCAGGTAGAAGCCTCAGTGTTTCTGCCGCTGAGGCGTCAGGCTGCTCGCTCTGCTCTGCTCTGCTCTGCTCTGCCTCCCGCTGCTGAGAAGACAACAGCTCCACTCTCAAAGCCCTGAAATGGAGAAGGTAAGCTGTTTGTTTCTTACCATTGCTTCCTATCCTGATCTTGACACTGCTAGAGTTTATTTTTGTGCAGCAGTTTGCACTGTTGCTCCTGTGCTTGAACCCCTTTGGGGCATTTTGGGGCCTTTCTGTGTAGAGCTGGCATGCTTCCTATGTTTGTGTTGCTCTCTCCCAACCTTAGAGACATGATAGATATTAGGGAAACCTCTGCCATTGCCTTTGGACGAGGATTAAAGTTTTTAAAACTGGATTTGGTTCCCGAGGCAGTGTTCACTGCTCCTAAATTGGCAGTAAGGGTCAACTGCAGAGGATGAATTCCCCCTACAGGGATTAATAAGGTATAACTTAGTTGAAAATAGCTGCACTGTGCACCATCTCACTCAGTTTATGTTGACAGATTTAATGCTTTTTTTATTTTGCTCCTATCTGATGCAAAACCAGATGTAAACACAACAGTTTTATCATCTTTTCTACATAATAAAATCCTTATTTTAACAGATTCTACGTCTTGTCTCAACATTGACATGAATCATATGTTTAAAAGCTGAAATTAAATCAATATGTAAATCATATTGCCAGTACAGGAATGTTGCTCTTGCACAGGTTTCACTCACATCCCCCTGAAAGCCTCTGCGGCATTTGCAAGCGAGAACAGATCTTAGAAGTGTGATTTAGCCCAAAGAAAAGTGTGAACACAAATGTTTCTGACATATGTCACCTCATCTTTTTATCACATTGGCATGTGTGTGTGTGTGTGTGTGTGTTCACTGTATGCTTTTTGTTTGTCTGTGCCTCTCAGAGCTGCTCGGAGTGCTCAGTGCCGACACTTGCACACAGCCTGTGTACACTCTGCAACAAGTGGTTGTGTTATCAGTGCACTGATGTGCACCAGCATCAGAGAGCCCCCAACACCTCCCAGTACACAGACCTGCACCAGCAACAGAGGCCCAGTGCCACCCAGTGTCCTGACCTGCACCAGAGAGGCTCCAGCTCCCTGCCTCCCACTGGACAAGGCAAGATATTCACACATTTCAAGCCTTTTTTTTTTCATTTTTTACCTCAGTTTCTCAACCCAGAATGACACATTTTCAGTGGAGCTGCACAGTCTGCTCTGCAAACCCTGTTTTGGCTCCTCTGTTTCCCCCCTCGGTGCTGTGTTTGTGTGTTAATCATGTCTCAGTAGGAACCATTGCAATGAATAATGCATGTAAGTGGCGATGGTTGATATAGTTCCTGGAGATCCCTGTGTTTTATTACACCTCTCTTTAACTCGTGGCCCAGATTCTAAACTGCTCGCATGATTTCATTTTTTTGCTAATATTAGCGTGTTGCTATTTAAAGCCCCTCAAGTCAGCCTGCCAGCTCTGTTGCCAGCTGCTTCTTCTGCAGGTCTGCATCTCACAAGTTTTCAAATCACAAGTCCTGGACATCTTTATTGTGATGTGGGAGTGATACTGTTTGGTTTGTGTACTTGTGTGAGAAAAAGCCATGTGACTGCGCTGACTGACAGGATGTGGTCACTCACATCAGGTTGATGCACCGGGGCGACGCTCTGCTCTTCACCACAGAGACAGAGGTGATGATGTGCAGGCAGGAGGGGGGTTGGCTGAGGTGAGCCGGCCAGCAGAGAGCAGTAGGGCTGCGTTCATTAGCCGTATCCTATTGTTAGATAGACGTTCTGTGGGCCAACAGCTTCTACCGTGACCTATTTAGAAATGTGTGAGAGATATTTTAGAGTGCGTGTGTGTGTGTGTGTGTGTGTGTGTGGTGCAACAAAGGCAGATTGGACAACACTGACACACTATTCACTCACATCTCAACAATCTTTAACACAGTCTCATTGAAACCTCAAGCTGCAACCTATTTCCCGCAATTGTGTTGTTATTGTCGTATCAAAGCGCCGAGGTAGACCGGTGTCAATATAACTCTCACAGTTCACTTTTAACCCACTGCCAGACTTTAGTTTCACAGGCTGCTTATATTATGAAAAGATAGATGAATATAAAGATATAACGGGTTGAGGGAAGGATTCGTTTTTTGTCTTTTGTTCTTTGTGGTCATTTAAAAAAAGGCCCCATTGAAAATATAGTGTGTGTATAGTTGGGCTGTCCAATAATGCAATGTATGCTGGAAAACTTTATGTCCAAATTCATTACAGAGATTGATTGATTGATTGATTGAGAATTTATTTTAACACGAAATAAAAGATGAACAATTAAAAACAAACGAACAACAATAAATACAAGACAACAACACAAAATGAAACAACAACAAGACAACACGTATTTGTGTTCAAAAGGAGTCAAAGCTTATTAAATCCCTTCTCCCTATGTTAATTCACTATATTCAGTTATATAACAACAATAATATGTATATATATGTATGTATAACACATAGTAATGTAGTACAGTAGTTCTCCACCTTTTTGAGTTGTGACCCCCAATTTAACATGCATGTTGTCCGCTCACTGAACAGAATCTCACAGTTCAGATCAGACAAACTCAGTTGATACGATGAATTTTGGACAAATAATGAAGCACACACGCCCAAACCCTCCCTCACCCACTGTATTATACCATCATGACAGGAAACAAATGGAAACAGCTCGCCTGGCTCTGTCCAAAAGAAAATGAACTTCCACTTCTAAAGCTCACTAGTTAAAGATACTATATGAAACTTTCAGGCCGAAACGGTGATGTGACATTCACGAGTTTGAACGTGATTAAAGGCCATCATGTTGATAGGATGCTGGAAAATAAATTACAGTCATATTTATAATAACAATATTAAATCCAGCGCAAAAACACACAGTTCAACTTTTTCTTTGCTCTCAAAATTAGATTCAGTGTATTTTAATGCCAAACGTTGATAGGCTTAAGCTATGTGACCTTTTGTAGTCATATATATTTGTTTTTATTATTTTTCAAATATTTTTATTGCTTTTCACATTATACACTCACAGTAGTACTCAACTCAAACTCAAAAGAAAATAATAGTAATAAAACTTCAATGAATAAGAAATAAAGAGAATAAAACATAGAAATTACAAAGTATACATATATATTTGTTTTAAACTTATTTTAGAAGCTTATTAACTTTTAAAACATTTTTTAACAGTTTCAGAGAGAAAATAGACAAAACCTTCAAGTGGTTAATTAACAGAATCATTACCATTTTTAATAAATAAATAAATAAATAAATAAATAAAATAGTGTACTCTTCTGCATAGGTGTCTATGTTATCATTTTATATCATTACATTGTGATTTTAAAAGTGTATAGAGACACATGTTTAACTTGCTGTGATAAAGTCAAGGAAGGTTTCTGTTTAAACTTATTTTCCTTCCCTAAAGATTTATTAGTTTGTTGCTTTTTACTATGAGTCAGTCTGGTTGAAATCAATTTACAGTGCATTAAGACTCTTCACTTTTTCACATTTGTTATGTTGCAGCCTTATGTGTTTAAATTATTTTTGTCTCCCATGAATCTATACACCATAATGACAAAGTGGAAACATAATTGCACATTTATTAAAAAGGAACAACTGAATAATCACACAAGTATTCAGACCCTTTACTATTTGTCATTATGGTGTATTGAGCGTAGATTCGTGGGAGGAAAAAATAATTTAAACGCACAAGGCTGCAACATAACAAAATACTTTCTGAATGTAGATGTAATATCTAAATGTGCTTCCTATTCAAATAAAAACAACTTTGCAAGTTGCACTGCAAAAGAGGTGTGTCTAAAAACCAGATAAAAGCACTACATCTGAGGGAAATGATCTTGCTGCATGGACAGATAATTTCACTTGACAAGATTTCTTAAATTAAGATTGTTAAATCTATAAATAAGCATGTTGAACGCTTAAAATAAAAAAATTAACTCTTAAAACAAGATAAATTATCTAACATTTTTAAATCTAAAGTTTTTTTTATCTTGGTAAGAAACAAATAATTGTCAGGTCACTCTGCTCGGGCCAGTTCATCGCTGCTTGCACCTTTAATTTATCTTGTTTTAAGAGTTAATTTCTTATTTTAAGCGTACAACGTGCTTATTTCTAGATTTAATCATCTTAATTTAAGAAATCTTGTCAAGTGAAATTATCTGTCCATGTATCAAGATCATTTCCCTCAGATTTAGTGTTTTTAACTTGTTTTTAGACACACCGTTTTTGCAGTGTGCAAGAGAACTGAAATGCAAATCGATATCCACATCAACTGTCCAATTACTAACTTGAATCAAATGTAATTGTATTTCCTCTGATGGATATATTTCATAACTTTTAAGTTATTAAAACTCCTTGTTAGTAAAGTTATTAATGCTGTTTGTTCTCTCCAAATACTTTCTGAACTCTCTTCTCGCCCTCCTCTCGCTGTTTGTGTGAATTGCTTGTCGACTGTTTTTTAATGCTTCCTCCCCCTCCTCCTCTCCCTCCGTCTGTCTTTTAGGCCCGGGGTCGTATCCTTGTTCCCTCCTCATGTGCCACTCTCACAGACAGGAGCCCTTGGAGCTGTTTTGTGAGTCATGTGACCTCCTGTGCTGTAGCAGCTGTCACCTGTCCTCCCACAAAAACCACAGGTCAGTCCTCACATACCGCCACAAGGACACTGCAGAGAAGGGCTAAGCGCAGGTTAAAAACTTCCTCCGAGGAACGGCTCCCTCTAACCGCCTTGTCACTTTTATCGCCTGTATCTGCATACGCTACCCTTGGCTCGCCTAATACCTATTAAGTATTCATACGCTTTTGTTTTCTGTGATGTTCCAGCGCGGTAGCTGCCTCTAAGGTCACCTGCATAATGTCTTTTCCCCAGGGGAAACAATTTTAATGCTGGTGTTCTTCATGCCCGGAGAATAAATTAGTGAACTTGCTGTTTAGAAATGTGTGAGAGATATTTTAGAGTGTGTGTGTGGTGCAACAAAGGCAGATTGGACAACACTGACATGCTGTTCACTCACATCTCAACAATCTTTAACACAATCTCATTGAAACCTCAAGCTGCAGCCTATTTCCAACAATTGTGTTTCAAAGCGCAGAGGCAGACCGGTGTCAATATAACTCTCACACACTGCAAAAAAAGAAAAGTTGGGTGAACTCAAAATTTCAAGGCAACAAACTTCGATAAAATTTTAAGTTGGACAATTAAACTAAATATTTTAAGTTTTGTTTTTGAGTTTGCTCAACTCTGAATTCAGATTTTTGTCAACTCAACTGTAAATTGTACTAACTTATAATTTTACATTGTAATAACTTTTAATCCTTACTTCTGCTAACTTCTGCAATGTGCTGAAGTGGCACGATTGTAACGCCGCTATGAAATGTCAGCTAATGTTGCGACCACAATTTTGAGTTAGCATTGATACGCTAATGGCTACTCTTGTAGCTGTAACAAGCAGTGCCGCTAGCATCAGTTAGCCGCTAGCATCAGTTAGCCGCTAGCTTTCGCTAATGACCGAATTTCACAACAAAGAAATTAGAGTTATATTAGCAGAACTATTGTCCCTTGTTTTGAACCCCAACTTAAAGATATAAGTAATAACAACTCACTGTTTTTGAGCAGACAACTGGCCTCCTTTGTTGTGCTAACTTACATTATTGCCCTAAATGTCAATAATTTATATTTCCAAGTTTTACCAACTTAAATCACTGTTTTAGGCCAAAAAATACAAGTTGGCTTTTTTGCAGTGCAATTCACTTTTAACCCACTGCCAGACTCATTTTTATATTAAAGTTACTTAAACAACTGCCTCAAAATAAAGGACGCACTTATATTTAATACATTTTATCAAATATATTAAGTAAAATTAAATGACTACAGAATAATTTATTACAGTGTACAAGACAACAACACAAAATGAAACAACAACAATACAACACTTATTTGTGTTCAAAAGGAGTCAGAGCGTATTAAATCCCAGCCCTTCTCCCTACGTTAATTTACTATATTCAGTTATATAACAACAATAATTCATGCCCAGGAGAATAAATGAGTGAACTTGCTCTGGTCTGTGGTGTGTTCAGGGTGGTGCAGATCGGGAAGGCCCTCCAGGATCAGCAGTGGCTGTTTGAGGGCCTGATGGTGCAGGTGGATGAGAGGAGGTCCGCGGTGGAGAACAATGCGAAGCAGATAGAAGACAGGTTGGTTTCAAAGTGTCACTGCATTACAAGTAAAGGAGTGAGAATATGGAATATAGAATTAATAAAAAAAATAAAAAAATAAAAAAAGACTCACACAGAGCTGTAATTATAGTCCAGAGTCTGAGAAACTTCTGCCACAAATGCTCAATAATTTAACAATGTGAAAAATAGCAAGCTAATGCATAAATTAATGTGTGAAATGCTGCTGTCTCCCTCTGCATTCGGAACATTTATTTTCTCCTTTTCTGTCTCCGTAGACTTCATGGAGTAAAGATTGCGCACAGGAAGGCAGAGAACCAGATTAAAATGGCAAAGATGATTATGATGAACGAGCTTAACAAACGAGCCAACCTATTAATAGAGCAACTGGAGGTAATTACTTTCTTTTTCTTTCCTTCTTATCGTTCAGCCAGCCGTGAATCTACATGCAGAGAATCAGTAACCGCCGTGATGTAATCAGTCCTGAAAGCAAGCAAACGAGAACCCAGAATAATCTGTCAAAGCTGCTTAGGCCAACATCTCAGGAACTACATCTAACAAAAAATAAAAAATCATTGATTTAACCTACAGTCCAGCCACCACTCTCTGTGTTCCAGTAAAACACTGCAAAAAATGTGTCTAAAATCAAGATAAAAACACTAAATCTGAGGGAAATTATCTTGCTGCATGGACAGATAATTTCACTTGACAAGATTTAAATGCCAACCGTTGACTTAAGCTATGTGACCTTTTGTAGTCATATATTTGTTTTTAACTTATTTTACACAATTTTGAGTTAGCATTGATACGCTAATGGCTACTCTTGTAGCTGCAACAAGCAGCGCCGCTAGCATTAG
The DNA here is from genome assembly GCF_030273125.1 of Centropristis striata. Classification (NCBI taxonomy): domain Eukaryota; kingdom Metazoa; phylum Chordata; class Actinopteri; order Perciformes; family Serranidae; genus Centropristis; species Centropristis striata. The sequence continues at coordinate 4,635,419 of NC_081518.1, forward strand.
CCGTTAGCCCTTGTTTTGAACCCCAACTTAAAGATATAAGTAACAGAGCTGCCAACTTTTCAAAAAACCTTGGAGTGAGATTTTGTCGGGGGTGACCAAAATTTTTCCCTGCACGCAGCCACACATGTTGGTGGCTCAAATATCAGGGAATTAGAATTAATTTGGCGTTGTACCCATGTCACTCTGGTGGTTTGTGGGGCCCAAAGCCATTGATAGGGGCGGCCTACTGGAGATGGACAACATTGGTTACGTTCTGTGAAGCAAAGACATAGCTGAAGGTCCACCCCCAGGAAATTTTGGTTTAAGTTGATGTGATTTCCTGCATTCAAGTGGATTTTTGGGTGGTATGCTAAAGATGTGTCATACCTGAACTTGTTCATCTGATCATGACTTGTAGGGCCTTCTAAACTTGAGCTGAACAGTCAACCAGAAAACTATTGTTGTGCCTCAATGAATGTCTATGTACCACAATATAGCCTTATTAAATTATAGACTTGTGTTTAAGATTTGACCAAGGTAGGTTGATTGACATTTTGATTACAATGGTATTCAACTAATTCTTCACTGAAACCTAACCTATATTGTTATTAATTGTTTTCTTAAGAGCACTTAATGATTTATGTGTAGCAAAAAAATGACACAAGATAAGTTAGGGAGAAATATTTTTCATTATTCAAAGCCTCCCACAACAACAAAACAACAAATAAGGTGCTTAAAGTGCTTAAAAGATACAACGGAATAACACATGAAAATAACTAAAAATGAGATCTGTGGGCCAGGTTGTACTGGCCTGTGACCTTCTTGGAGGCCTTGATGATCTCTGTGGGGGGCTCCCATGGGAAGCAGGGCTCCAGGCCTGCCATCTTTGTGGCCATGATGGAGGACAGGGTGCCATCCAATGCCAGGCTATTTCTGGTTTTGGTTTTGTTGAGCCCCACAAGTGAAAACACCCTCTCAGCATCTGCATTCGAGTGGGGCAACACCAGCACCAGCTTGGCGACGGCAGCAAGCCTCTTAAATTCTTTGGCTCCTGTCACCTATGGAAAATGAACCAAGAACAAAATGGAGAAACATACCATATTTTTCATTAATTAATACTGTAAGCATATTGTAACAAAGTTCAGATACAGTACAGCATGCATAGTTTGCATCATATATGCATGCATCAATTTTAAAAGCAACAGATGTAGCCAATAAGCCACACCTGCCAAAAAGAAAGACAAATAAAATGTGTACCTTATGTGTTCGCGTTGCCATTTCAGCCCAGAAGCTTTCCATCTCTGATTCATCCTGAAGAGAGGTAATTGGCATGGTCTGAAAGTTCAGGAACTCCTCACCCAGCCTGTCATGCTCCTCTGGCCCATGGTATGGGAGGAGATGGGGAAACCTATTTATGAAAGTAGAGTTACAGGTTGTTAAGTTTTAGGTAAACTGTCATCAACCAGCAGCAGTTCATACACATCTTTGAGGAAAAGCTATATAGGAATAACTCATGTGCAGTTTAGGAGTGAACATACCTCATCATAAAATGTATTTTAGCTAAGATGATAGACAATAATTTAAGAAAAAAACTAACCTTTCAACAAAGTAGAGGACATCTTCAATGCCACTTTTTCAAATGGTCATGACATGTTGGTTTACTCTCAGTTGCAAAAACATGCCTACTTCTATTGCACAATTTTCCTGTCTATGTTAAAATCTTGGGAATACATCTTACCAGTTCGAAGTGCTAAAAAGATAAAGCCTAACACTAAATAAACAATGCTATGAGCTGATGTTTTGGGCATGCAGTAGGCTATACTACGAGGTTAACAAGGTGCTCTCCTGCTGCTTGTTATGACAGCTGAGTTTACATTAACAACACAAAACAGCGATATATGTCACTAATTGTAACATACCTGATCTCTGTTCCGATCGGAGATGATGATTTTCTCCCGCGTCTCTTTGTAGCTCTTCTTCTGTCGCTACACAGGATGTTTATGCAGCGAGGAAGGTTACAGTGGCGCTTCTCAGCGCCATCTACCGTCGGGAGTTTGAAAAGGAACGAACGAGTCTCGGCCCAAGATCGGATTTTTTTTTTTTTGCGTGAGAAATTGGATGTGTGGCGTGTGTGCGTGTGAAAACAGGCAATTGCGTGTGTCTCACGCTGAAAGCGTGAGAGTTGGCAGCTCTGAAGTAACAACAACTCACAAACTTGTTTTTGATCAGACAACTGGCTTCCTTTGTTGTGCTAACTTACATTGTCAAATGTCAATAATTTATATTTCCAAGTTTTACCAACTTAATGGAGACAGTTATAATAATTTCACTTGACAAGAATTTAATGCCAACCGTTGATAGGCTTAAACTATGTGACCTTTTGTAGTCATAGGCCTATATATTTGTTTTTAACTTTTTTTTTAAACAGTTGCAGAAAGAAAACATTTCACATAACATTTGTTATGTTGCAGCCTTATAAATAAATAAATAGAATAGTGTACTCTTCTGCATAGGTCTCTATGTTATCATTTTATATCATTACATTGTGATTTTAAAAGTGTATAGAGACACATGTTTAACTTGCTGTGATATAGTCAAGGAAGGTTTCTGTTTAAACTTATTTTCCTTCCCTACATATTTATTAGTTTGTTGCATTTTACTATGAGTCAGTCTGGTTGAAATCAATTTACAGTGCATTAAGACTCTTCACTTTTTTCACATTTGTTATGTTGCAGCCTTATGCGTTTAAATTATTTTTTTCCTCCCACGAATCTATACACCATAATGACAAAATGGAAACATAATTGCACATTTATTAAAAAGGAACAATTGAATAATCACACAAGTATTCAGAAGCTTAGAAATAAGCATGTCGAATGCTTAAAATAAGAAATTAACTCTTAAAACAAGATAAATTATCTAACATTTTTTAATCTAAAGTTTTTTTTTATCAACTGCTCGGGCCAGTTCATCGCTGCTTGCAGCTTTAATTTATCTTGTTTTAAGAGTTAATTTCTTATTTTAAGTGTTCAACATGCTTATTTCTAGATTTAATAATCTTAATTTAAGAAATCTTGTCAAGTGAAATTATCTGTCCATGCAGCAAGATCATTTCCCTCAGATTTAGTGTTTTTATCTTGTTTTTAGACACACCCTTTTTTGCAGTTTTGTTGCATTTTTATGCTTTTCTTTACAGAAAATCTCAGAAGACTTCCAGCAGCGTCTGGAGGACCAGCTGCAGGGGGCAATAGAGATATGTGGCCAGCTGGACCACGTGCAGAAGTTCATCACCTGGGCTACGACCCACCACTGCAGAGGCCCGGTGCTCTTCAGCAGGGCTCTGGTACGCCGACAGGGCAGGAAACACATGCACGCTGTCTTACTGTAACACACACAGTCCTGTGAGGAAGTGTTAATTAATCTCTGATGCTTTTTTTTTTTAAAGGGAAACTCCACCTATTTAAGTTTATTAGTCACAGAAAGTATAAAAGCATTTGTCCCCTGAGTTTCTAGAGGGTTTCTGTTACAGGAAGCCTGAGAAAATTACCGAAGTTGGGTCATCCTGGTATTTCAGCTTGGGCTTGGAAACTCCAGATTCAATTAGGGTTGCAGCAAACGATTATTTTCATTATCGGTTAATCCGCTGATTATTTTCTCAATTAATTCATTCATCGTTCAGTCTACAAATAACAGAAGATAGTGGAAAATGTCTCTTCCGGCTTCTTTAAGTCCAAACTTATGTGTTAAAATAACTTGCTCTGTAAATCCAAAACCCGGAGATTTTCAGTTTAATAGGATATGAAACACAGGAAAATATTTGACTGCAACAATATGATTGACTTAGGGAGATCAAGGAAAAAGTTCTGACCGTCCTGACTGAACTTCCCTTTTGATTCATTTGATTTCCAGCAGTTTTCCTGTCCTACAGCATTATATGTAGGTGTCTTTTGAGTACTTTTTGTAATTTTACTTCAGAAACCAGTGACAGACTGTTCTGTAGCTCTGCAGGAAGAGAGCGTACATGAGACAGACTTTTTGTCTCTGCTTCTAACATTCTTCTCCAAAATAACTATTACTTTCTGAATGCACTGTATGTATATTCTTCTTTCAGATTTCTCTCCAGATGCAACAACTGCTCGAGTCTTCACTCCACTCAGACTCTTGGAGTCCAGTCAGGATCAAGTTCAACTGGGACGCCAGTTACTGGACCAAGCAGATTTCCTCTTTAGGTAAAATGAATATTAATGAAGCGAGATGCTGATATTACAGTTAAAGTGTCATTATTTAGAATTAGGTTGAAACTGAAAATAAGCCCACAAAACAAACTGTTAATGCATTAGAATAAAATGGCATTTTGTGCATGAAAATATTCAATGAATGACATGTTTGGAAAGAAGATGCCTTATCATTCAAAATAACTTTCTACTGTATTGTTGAAAAAAAATTCTGTTGTAATGCACATAGAGTTTATCATTTAGTCATTTAGCAGATGCTTTTATCTAAAGTGACTTACAGAAAAAGGGAAACAAACAGAATCAGATCAGAATCAGAATCACTTTATTAGTCCCTTGAAGGGAGATTAGTTTTGCAGCAGGACACACAAGACAAGATACACAATGATAACAGAATAAGACCCAATAAAAGTCTAATAAAACACAGTCAAAGAAACACCATACGCATATATAAAATCACTGACACATGTTCATCACAGAGCTAATACCCCTAAGTGGAGAGTTAATACCTGGTATAGGCAAAAAGTGCAATGTGCAGATGTGCAAAAAGCAGACTAGGTATAATTCTTTATGATTAATAATATCATTATTTGCATGCATGCATATTACATCATGACTGTGTTGCTCTGCAGGCCAGCTGACTGTTGAAGGGGGAAACTGCACGTATCCTCAGGGTTTGGCCTGCTCCAGCATCCTGAGGCCTCAGCCCGTCCCCTGCCTGGCGCTGCCGTCCGTCTGTCTCAGAGGACGAGAACCAGGCTGCGGGTACCAGAACTGCTGCGAGCCCCAGATGTGTTGCCTGCACGGCATTCCCCCTCAGCCAGATCTAACCAGTCTGGAGAAAAGCCAGCTGGAAGCCTCACTTTATAACTCCAGCTGCGTGCAGCCTGCCCTTATCTCGGCCTCCTTGCACCAGAGCCAGCAGCTGCAGAGGTGCTGGGACACAGACAGCTCGTCACAATGTCCTCCGCCTTCATCACCTGCCTCCACCATGGGACCCATCCAGCTCAGCTGCAGCCGAGGATCTTCATCCCAGCCACAGGCTGCAGCCTCTCAGCCCAAGTCTCAAGCTAAATCGTATCTCTATCGCCAACACCAGAGGGAAGTTCCTGCAGACGGCCACGCGGAGCCAAGTGCAGAGCGCAGCAGGCCGGGCCAGCGCCAGAGGAAGCTGTCCACCAGCACCACTCTGCAGCAGGATGTCAGCCACGCGGCCGTGGACAGAGATGTGATGGCTGAAGAGAACTGGGAGGAGAGGTGCAGGGTGGAGGAGGCTCGAGGACAGACAGCAGCGGTTGACAGCAGAGAGCTGCTGGATGTGGAGCTGCAGCAGGACAGGAGGGAGCTACAACATGTTCCTCCTGCAGCAGAGCTGAGGAAGGAGCTGCAGAGAAACAGACCTGCACTGATGCCCAGAGACCACAAAGACGGCAGGGTGAGAGATGAAGTTCACACCATGCACAGACACACTGATACAGGATATTGCAAAACGTTGTTTTTACCATAAACACAGTGTGAAAAAAAAAAGATTTTTTCTAATTCACTGCATTCACTAAGATTTTGTTTCTTACCAAGATAAAAAAAAAACTTAGATTTAGAAGTGTTCCTTAATTTATCTTGTTTTAAGAGTTAATTTCTTATTTTAACATTACATTACATTACATTACATGTCATTTAGCTGACGCTTTTGTCCAAAGCGACTTACAATAAGTGCATTCAACCTGAAGGTACTAGACTTAAACCACAGGAATCAAGTAAGTACAGAGCTTGCATGTTTTGAGTGTTCAACATGCTTATTTCTAGATTTAACAATCTCAATTCAGAAATCTTGTCAAGTAAAATTATCTGTCCATGCAGCAAGATCATTTCCCTCAGATTTAGTGTTTTTATCTTGTTTTTAGGCAAAACTCTTTTGCAGTGTTATATTATGGCAGCAAAGATATGCACAAAAACACCAGTAAACCTCCCTGAGAATTAACTCATCATCATCAATCACTAAAACTAGAAATAACAGTTGACAGTTAAACTCACCACTCAGTAGCTGCTCTGGACATTTCAATCATATCACATAATATGAAATACATTCTGCAATCATGGCTTAGATAACTTAAGAGAGAAAATAAGCTGTTTTTTTTAAATTAGCTGTTATACCTAAAACTAATTTCACATAAGCTTCTGCAGTGAACCAATTTATAAGCATAGATTGAGGCGTACTTATGCCCAACACCTAATTATAATAAACTTAATGAGCAAATCTATCTTTAATCTTCACACATTATGCTTGATGCAGAAAGACTGAAGGATGTGTTGCATATTGCATACAAAAAAACACTTTTTTTCTTTTTCTTCATGAAAAATAAGGAATAAATGTGCAGCCTGCAAGACATTTCTTGATCTGGCTGACATTGACAGCGACAGAAGAATATCTGTGATTAGGTAATATCATTCAGTAATACTAATAAATTGCTCTGGTTGGAATTAGTTGTATAAAGTTATAATCTTCTTAGATCTCTTGAAAATTGGGCGTATTTTTGTGTGTGACCGGCAGCTGCTGTGAGATCAAATCGAGGCGTGCGGTGGGAATTTGTGTACCTCATTCTCTGTTTTTTTTTGTTTCACACGTGGTTCTGCACAGTTTCTATGGCCACAAACAAACTTGAACCCAACTCACAACTCCTGACATGGTAAACCACACACACAACGCTGTTTATACACACCTCTCGAAAAACCACAACGTATCAGTCAGAGTGAAACTTATTTCCTATTAAACACAGATGTTCAAACACTTGCTCAGACACACAGAAGGAACAAAAGACAAAAGCAACAAAGAAGAATAAAAAAGAAACATCATATAGTGACATTAAAGTCAAAATTTAAAAGCCTGTTGGAAAATGTTTTACATATGGGAAGAGCTTATTGTATATTCCTGAAATGTTGAAGTTTAAGGTGTTGAATTAGAGGCGGTACTCAGTTTTAATTAATATCTTTAAAGAAGTGAAACTAAGGGAGCGCTTTATTTTAATGCCAGAATGATCACTTCCCACAGTTGACAGCTAGCCTGAAAACAGATGGTGCAACAGAAATATTCTCCTGCTTTTATGTAGAAAGGCTGATGGGAAAACAAAGAGCCGCTCTGACAATTAAAGCTGAGCCGTTTGCAGCAAAGCATCCCCAAACCAGGAGATTCATCATAATAACACTTGATGCCAGAGGTTTGAGCAGCCACATAATCACCTCGCTATAAATTCTCAGGGTGTACATTTATGGTCACAAGGATGTGGTATTTTTTTTGCGTTTTCAAGTCACATAGCATCTGAAAACGACATTAAACCACTTGGGTGCAGTCATTTATGTACTTAACCTGTCATTAATGAGTCGCTCAGGGAATAGAAGGAGCTGCCAGTTTGATTTCAGTTCTGGTTTGCACTCTGAGATAAATTCCTGCACCCCTCCATCGTTCCAGAGAGAAGGATTATAGTCTATTTTCCTCCACAGTCTGAATCCTGCATACCCCTCCCAAGGGGCATGGATCAGGTAAGTGTTTTAATCGCATGATACTTAGGAGCACATGCTCGGCTTCAGCCTGGCCTGAATATGTATGATGGTGCACTAGAGAAAGAGAAAGAAAAAGAAAAAGGAGGGGCGCGTTGAAAGAGAACCTGGTGTTAAATGATTTGTCAGCCCCCTTGCTTCCATTAGTTGAAGATGCAGCTGAGGTGTGTAAAGGGGCTTTTCAGGACACTTGTATTAGTTAAATTGTAATAGAAGAGAGAAGCCGAGAGTGGTAGTGTTTGATTTGCAGTTCTGGTTTAATCAAATGGCCACACTGCACCCCTGATAGTGCATTTACATATTATAATTGGTGTTGTTACCAAAGCTTTCATTGCCTGTACAATAACAGTAATATATGCAGCTGTGTGGGCCACTCTCCGTGTGTGTGTAAGGATTGGGTTGTTTAGTCTCAGAAAAGGCTCTGAATTAGGTTTTTGTTCATTTAGTGTCCGCCTCTGTGTGAGTGTGTGCTTGTGTGACACTCAAGGTTGTTTCAGCTGCACACACATCCCACTCCTTTTCTCTCCTGTCTGCTGTTAATAGCATGAACAGGGGCATCTGTGCATGCGATGCAGCTCAAAAAACCTGCTCAGTTTTTGCATGTTTGTGTGTTTTGACAGAGATCCACATCCCTGGAGGTGCCGGTGACAGCCCACGAGTGTGTATCTGACGCGCAGAGCAGCAGGCTCAGCCCTAGTTTAGTGTGCACGAGGAGGGAAAGACGCTCCCAGAGCATCCCGGCAGAACTGGCAGCCCCATCCACCAGCCCTTACGCCGAAAAGCCCACAGGATGCACCTACGGCCTGCAGACGGGAGCTGCAACTAAGGTAACCCTGCAGCAGCAGAGTGTAATCGCACATGGGGAGCGAGTGCAGCTCAGCTGTCAGATAGAATAGAGGTGATCACTGTTGTGGTGTGGCCTTCGTACTCTTTGCAAATGAGAAGTAATAACAGACCAGTTTTCTCCTGTCAGACACAGTTCTACTGATATATATTATATGATATTGTCATGGTGGGGAGGGCAGGCAGCAGCAGGGGGAGGACCCACATGCAGATGAAACAGATAAACGGTAGCAGGATAGTTTCGGTGGTTTGTTGAAAAAAGCTTACAGGTAGAGAGAGCACACTCATAGTGATCCCGATCCATCCCCCCCACTTTCAGCAACAAAAATCGCCAGTAAAACAGAGGATTAATGTTCTGTTAGTTAGACTATTTACATTGCAGCGCACACAGAGAGTCTGATGGCTAATGGTGCGTTCAAGGTCTACACGAATGTCAGAATTTTCGACGTTGTTCTGAGCTCCAAGTTCAGACCTTCAGTGTAAATTAAACACACCATAAGGCGTTACGGTAAGAACGTGTTAGACCCGCCTTCAAAATAAAAGCACATGGATGTGTTAGCAGAGTCCACCACAGAATTTGCAAGAAGACTGTCAAAATATGACGCCTTAAATAAAACAATAATTCATTAAAAATATGCAATGATTAAGATGGAATAGTGGCATTAGAATGTGCGAGAGGCACCAAATTTAGGCTTTTAGGACAAAAAATTTTCTCCGGGGGAGCATGGCCCCGTGACACCCGGACTTTGTTTGGGTCCCCCATCATAGTTTCAGAAAATCCTGACAGACAACAAAATGCCCAGTAATTTGTTCAGGGTAATGGAAGGAGGAGAGATGTTTTTGGGTCCTTCATTGAGTCATTTATTTATTAACTCATGACCTCAGAAGGTGGGAGGCGCAAACAAACAAACAAACAAACAAATAAACAATCAAAGCAAAATGGCTCTTACAGCTTCTGTAAACTACAACTACTACAAGTTCTTGTGTTGATGAATAACAGCATCGTAGTCAAGTTGCATATACTTTTTTTAATTCTACATAATGTTTGTTTTATTGTCAGTATAACAGCATGGATCCCAGACAGAGGAGAGCTTCAGACGGGGTGCTTTGTGTGGTCAAGGAAACGTCGTCTGACATGGCAACCTCCAGAGGTTACCGCTCTCCTCTACTGTCCTATAAGACGGAGCCAGGTGCTGTCAGATACTACCTGAATAATTACATACCATACGATTGTTTGTGATTGTTTGCTCATCAACTCTCTCTTTCTTTAGATCAATGTTTTGCTTATGTAAACGAGGAGATTAATTATGAGGCCAACGGGAAATGCAGAGTGTCAAGCAACGGCCACAACAGGCGAGTAAAACCTGACCGCTCAAACATCTGTACTCGTGCACAAATCCTGAAAATAAAGTTTCATTATTGTTTTTCTCCTTCCCTCTGCAGTAACAGAGATGTTCAGAAGGAGTCAGGGAGGCCGAAGGTTCCAGTGGTTTGCTTGGAGCGTCTCAAAATACTCGTATCTCAACTTCCGCCACACGGCCGACGGCAGAGCGACCCTTTACCTGCCAGCGGGACGGAGAAGAACGAAGCGCTGCTGCAGCAGAGAACCTGGCTCGATGCTGCAACACCTGAAGTATGTCTGATTTCTAAGCAAACAAGTGCAAGTTTAACAGTGTTTTGTTCTGACAAAGTTCTATCGCTGCTTTTGGGATGTTTTGCTTAAGTAAGGTATGAAAAAAGTGTTGTTTTTGTATTGTAACAACACTGTATTGGATCTAGGAAGTCAAATTAGTACAATATAAAATTCTGACCATTGGGTTAACACCATATTAATGATCTACAGTGTTGAAATAATAGCTGAAATACATTGTAGAAGTCCTATAGAGATTGTATTGTAATGCTGGTAAAAGTATGTTTTAATTCAGCTGCATGCTTTCATTCAGCAGATACATTAAAATCATTAGGTAGAATTGGTATTTTTGGAGATTTAGCACAGTTTAAGAGTGCAGTTTACTTCAACAACACAGTTGTAAATATGAACAGCTTTACAGTGTTCAAGTGCATTTGTTAATGATTACATAACAGGAGAAAGTGCAACAATACGTGACGTAGTAAGCCAGCTAATTTTGTTCACTATTCCAACAGGCCAGCTTTGCGTCTGTCTGCAGCCTTTTGTTTCATGAAGCTCTCACCAACAACTAAAAGCCTGTCAATGTCCTCTTTGCCTCTGCCAGTGTGGCATCAAAATGACTTAGAAGTTTTTATTTTTAGGTAGAAAAGTTGCGTAATGCTGCTTTTTCTCTTCTCTTCTCTTCTCTTCTCTTCTCTTCTCTTCTCTTCTCTTCTCTTCTCTTCTCTTCTCTTCTCTTCTCTTCTCTGCTATAAACAGGCGACAGCTGGAGGCTCTGAGACCACGAGGACCACCCGCTCACCCACGGCGCCATCATACGCAGCAGAGCGACAGAACGTTAATCAGTCCACCACACACTCCACCACCAGTGAGTTTGACAGCCGAGGGAGAATCAGCTCTCATAAAGCATCCCCTAAATATGTGCCACAGAGTTACTCTGCACTGGATCTGGACTCTGACTCTGATCCTAGATCAGTCTCACTCGACAGAGTTGCTTCCAGGGCCGATCCAGACCCTCAGCTGGACTCGGATGCATCACCGGACTCTGACCAGAATGCAGAGTTTTCATCTGAGGCTGAGCTTGAATGTCTGGCTGAGGAGAAGCCAGCGGCTGCAGGAGAGATTCAGGGGCTCTGTGGTGAAACTGATATCGCAGGAGATTCAGAGCCAAGTCTTGAATATGAGGCAGACCCAGAATCAGATGCAGGTGCAGGATCAGAGGACGGCCAGGGGCTGGAAGCTGATGTTGAGACGGAGTCAGACGTCCAGCCTTACTACGATGCCACTTTCCAGGCAGAGACGGACTCCGACGTCGTGTCCGATCAGCTTCCAGACTCTCAGTGCTCCGTGGAGTCTGAGCTCGACGTCGACTCTGAAGCCGAACTGACAACTGACGACCCGCAACCGCTGCGCTCCGACCTGGAAGACGAGTCTCACGTAGGCGCTGCTCAGAGGCCGCTTCTGATCGCAAACCCTGTCGCTCAAAGAGGAATGGAGGACGAGCAGCCCGACCAGGACCACGCAGAGATGGAGAGCGAGGACTTCTGCGCCGTGTGTCTGATCGGAGGAGACCTGCTGTGCTGTGACCGCTGTCCAAAAGTTTTTCATCTGTCCTGCCACATCCCGCCTCTGCTAAGCTTCCCCTCGTAAGCTTCTTATACTCCCAACCTGAAATGCATCCAGTACATTCAGCATGATCCCCTAACCTCCTATCACACTGTTGTAAACACTTATTCTGTCCAGAGGTGACTGGGTGTGCAGCCTGTGCAGAGACGCCATGCAGCCAGAGGTCGAGTACGACTGTGATCACGAGAGAAGATCCGGAGAACACACATCATCATACGGCCTGCCTGCCTGTGACCAGAGAGTAGGTCATTTTATTAGCTGCATTAATAATAACTAGTGCAGAGCCCGTAGGAAGTATGTATTCATATAGTGGGAGATTAAGTAGATATTTCAATTATGGCCAAATGAGGTTGTGTGTGAAAGTGGGATGTACAATGAGGTGTAATACTCTTGTAGTGTTAATATACAAAGTGTATATTGGGTAATACATGGATGTAGATTGAGATATAAAGAGACACAGAAATAGTTATTTTAAGAAAAAGAAACTTAATCATTCAACATGGTTAGACATATATACAGACACAGATATAGAAACGCCATCTTTCCGTCCTTATTATGCTTAGCTGTCAGTTAATAAAGTTTTGTTTTTACTGTTTTCAATGGATCAAACTGATGCAGAATAAAGGGCCTAAATCTCCACTTAGCATGCTAATGGTGAGATAGCACATTACACAGTATGCTGCACTAAAAGTACATTAACATGAACCCAATTAGCTGATATACTATATTGCATGTAAGTATCTCATATCAAAAGCAACATGAATGTCATCCCTGAAATACATAGTAATGCAACATAAGAAGTGAATAAAGCTAAATCTCAGCTTAGCATGCTAATCACAAATAACAGAATTTGCACATTACATGCAGACCACTACAATGTCTGCAACCCCATAAAACACTTACTTTTCATAAGGTACCACACCATCCAGCACATACACATTGAACATTGATATTCGCTGGAAACTATTAGAATATTATTGGAAAATCAAACCTTGTAGCGCACTTTAAAACTCCTAAAGATAGGTAGGCTAAATAGACTTACAGATGAGATGAGTCAGGGTGGAAATCCAGAGTGAATTGTGTTACTGACCAGGTTTAGGCCTATCACACAATGGGGCGGAGCTCCCCTAAAAGGGGTCCGATCGGAAACAGTGCAATGCCGCAACACGTTCTATGTAAATAGTGATATTTGGAAAAATGAATTCAAAAATCTTCAAAATCGAGGATGCACACTTTCGTACCATGCACAAGCCACATATGAAATCTCAGTCAGCGAGATATGCCCTAGACACACACACACACACAGACGCTTCTTGCTTTTATAGATTGATGATGGCTGATTGGTTTCTGTCCCTTTTCTAAATCAATTCTAACAATTTTCCTTCATGTTTGCCTGTAGAAATGTGAGCGGCTGACTCTCCTGATCCTCAGTAACATCCTGAGTGCTCCCTTCCATGAGCCCGTCAGTCCACTGGTGAGTGATTAACCTTTTTATTACAGACCAGTTAGATAAAAGGTCAAATCATTTTCTCATTTATTTTTTATTATACCTGCCGGAACACTGTAGATCATGAAACGTTCCCCTCAGTGTTTCTTGGTATATAAACCCACTTTGATTGCTGCTATATTTGTCAGGGTTTGGTGGTTTAAGAGGTGTAATAGGCAAGTTATAGCCAGATGCTCCATGAAATAGGGGGGGAAAGTTCAGCTTTTGCAAGAACTACAAGATGAAACTTCCAATTTCCTCAAAATTTTTATAACAAACTTTTAAAATTAAAATTAAGACCTGCACCTGAGATTGTGCATTTAAAAGACTCCTAATGACAAACAGCCTTACAGAGACTAGTCACAGGTCTGAGGTCTGCATTGTACATGCTGCAGCCTGCTAGCTCCACGGCTAAGCTTAATCACGCAACCATGTCTCTTCATCCTCTCTGAAGGACTGAATGCAACAGTGACTCATTACCGCCTCTAAAAGTGGTTTCACAGGACAGGAAGGGTTGGGGCTAGTGTGTTAGCATGCTAATGTCAGTAGCTATCAGAACAGCACAATACATAGACGTCTTTGACACAACGTCAACACTTCTTCACATTCTGTTGATAATGTTAGCTACATTTTTGAACAATTTAACTAATATTCTGGCTATATCTTACACATTGCACCTTTCACGTTATACTGTATAATCAGGGGCGCATATCTTTGCAATAAATTATTTTCATCATTCAGTATTCCAGGTTTTCCTCAATTAGTTTGTTTTTTATCGTCATACATGCTAATTTTAAGTTTTCCTTTATTCATTTTTTAATAAAATCCCTTTTTGTGTAACCGATATCAATTTTTTGGCTAAGTAGCTTGCTAAGCTAAGTACTTAGCAAACTTCTTGGCTAAGTAGTTAGCTTAGCAAGCCACTTAGCTAAATACTTAGCCAAGCAGTTAGCTATGTGATAATACAAAAACCTCTTTCTTCATTAAGTATGAGAGGCAAAATGGAAATAATGATCTGTTGTTATCAAAAACAAGATATTTAAAGAATACTTGGAATATTCAATCATAAAATAAGTTGATATCAAAAGATAGAGCACAGAAACACACAGTAGCATTAAATAACATGGGAAATGAATGCGCATCATTTTAGACCCATGTTGTGCATCAAAGGGTTAAATATCTACAAAGCTGGTTTTTGAAATGCTTTAAGGTATGCATACATGCATGTGCATCCTTGTGAGTGTACTTGAGATACAAACATCAAAAACTCTACCGAGTACCTTCAATATTGATACCCAAGGTTAACTCCTCTTGAGTCCATTGAAGTTAGAATATCAACGGTTCATCTCAGACTCTACAGCTTGTATGTGCAGCAGGACACAAGCTTGCCTGGTTTCTGTTGTTCATGCAAGCAGTCTACAAATAGCAGCAGCCTCATTCATCACAGTGATACATAATGCAATCTGGGGATCATTTGTTTGATGCATTTTGAATGCAGGAAGAGTTATGAGGTAATTACACCGAAATGAGTTGCTGGGAACCAAAGTTTCTGGGTGGATTATATCTAAAACAGTCCTAAACGTCTCTGCTTTTCCCATGCAGGCTCGTCATTACTACCAGATCATTAAGAGGCCGATGGACCTGTCGGTGATCAGGGCCAAGCTCAACAAGAGGAGCACTCATCACTATAACTCACCGGAGCAGTTTGTTACTGACTTCTATCTCATGTTCCGCAACTGTGCAAAGTTCAATTATGTAAGTTATGAAATTGATATCTTGTATGTGTGTGTTATTAATTACAATAAATCTTTGTTTGAAGGATAAATATTAGGGCCGGGACTCGATTAGAGGCTTTGTAATAAATTAATCGAAATTAATCGCATTTTAATATAAATATTTGACCTGAGAAAAGTGAGAAGTATTTTTTTTCGCATGGATATTTAGTATACCATTGAATAATGACTGAATACATAAGCTTAAGCAACAAAAATATTGTTTATTTTTGTTCAAGTCCAACAGACCAGTGCAATTTTTGCCATTAAGTGAAGCAATAGTATATTTAGAAATATAGTACATTTCATAAATTCAGGTAGCCTATAGGTAGGTAGACCTTCTGTCAACTAGAATACTTTGTTTTTTTTAAGTAAAACACAATCCACGCTAGCTACCACACTAGCCGCTAGCTGCTATATGTTTAGCATTGAGGTGATACTTGAGGCTGGATGTGCTGCGGTGATATGTGAATTCCTTGTTGCCTAGCAACACAACCATGCTCTTATCGACGCTTCCATCCGTTGGTTTTTAGTAACTAAATGTCCCATCATCCACGGAGCCAACCAAAGGTCTCATCAGCTTCTTCCTTCATGTTCACTGTGGTTTGTTATTGTCTGAACTCATCAACGCTAGTTGGTGCTCCAGTATAATCGGTCCGCCTGAAACTCATCCAGTGAGAAATGTTCCGCACTGCAAAAATAAGTGTGATTAAAATGCGTCAATTTATATATATATAATAATTTATAATAATATATTTAATTTAATTTATAATTTATAATAATTATAATTATAATTTAATAATAATAATTTAATAAATAATAATTAATGATAATTTATATATAATAATAATTTGTATATATATATATATACACACATATATATATATATATATATATATATATATATATACATATATATATATATATATATATATATATATATATATATATATACATATATATATATATATATATATATATATATATTTTTAAATGTAATTAATTAATCTTAATTAACGTGTTAAAGTCCCGGCCCTAATAAATATACTAATCATCAGCCTTCAGTGTAACAGCTCTTTCTCCCTCTGACCACAGCCTGACTCCGAGGTGGCCCAAGCAGGCCGCAGCCTCGAGGCGTTCTTCACCTCCAAGCTGAAAGAAGTTTTCCCAGACAGAGTTTTTCTCGCAGCCGAGGCGGACTCCGACAGCGACGAGTACGACGAGGCCTACAGGGCTGCTGACGGCGGTTTCCCCTGGCCGGAGAGGAGAGAGCAGTGCCACAGGAAGAGGAAGAGGAGACACTCTCTCAAGTCGAGGCGACAACACTTCTAACCAGAAATGACTGAAGTGCAACCATGGACACAAATATGCTGTATTTGTGGGTAATTATACTGTTTTTATTTAGCAGCCTGTGGGGCTGAAACAGTGTTTCCATTCTGTAATCAGCTTTGTGGTTTGCAATAACATCACAGTGCTGCCATCCGATGGCAGAGAAACATACTGAAACAAACATTTGAAGTATAAAACAATGCTGGAGTGGTTATTATTTGTGCAGAACGATTAGAAAAAGTTTTGGTTTCACACTAGAGATCAGACATTTGGAACCATATCTCTTTTGAGGAAAAAAAAGACAGATCAAACTCTGTATTGGGTTGCTTTTGCAGCTTTAAAACAACTTATAGAAGTGAGATGATGCTGTAATTACCTCCGCCAAGGGGGCTATGTTTTTGTTTTCTATACTGCCCTACAAAGAAATTGAGTTATAACTAAAAATGAACTCCTTGATGTCTGTTTTTATCTTGTGACAAAGTTTTAGGTTTCAATTTTACTTTATTTCAGAGAAATAATGATATAAAAATTGCAGTAACTACAAAATCCAACTTAAAACCAAAGCAGATAACTTCACTTTGACAGTTATGTATTTCTTAATTAATTAATTAATTAATTAATTAATTAATCTGAATAATGATTACAAGAGTATTAGAAATTATATGTTTATTTGATAGGGACATTATTATCTAGATAGTGATTAAGTTAAAAAGTGAGATAAAATTATATTTAGACTAAAATATAACATTACTTTACAATATTAAGTCTAAAATACACAAATCGTTGAATATAGTTGTTAAACACTTTTAAATACACTTATAAAATCAATCAAATCAATTAGGAAATGTGAATACACTGAAAACAAAATATAAAAGCTGAAAGAAGACAACAATATAGTTACTGCACTCTGGTTTTGCATTGCTGTAAAAGGTTCTAATAGTAATGCAAAAGCATAAAAATTACATCACCAATACATGTAGAAATAAGTGTCATATCACTTACCAACCTATAACCCATTTGTCTGGCCAGTTAAAAAACGTTAAAAAACTTTAAAGCAGTTTTTTTCAGTTTTACCCCTTACGTGGTTACTGCGGTTAGGCTTTGTAGGGCAGTATAAACAGGATAACAGACAAACGACTGGCCTGATTCCCATGAAACTTTCATAAAAACCACATACATTCTGCAGCATTTCCGAAACATGTGGCAGACACGCTAACTCATTTAATTTTTACTTTCATTAACATTGCCAGATTGGGGATTTGTGCTGCACTCCTGTGGTGTTTGGAATAATCAGAAAAATGTGTTTCCTAATCATATTTCATGGCTCACCTGATCCATTTCCTTTGATCTTCATCATCTGGAGAAAAAAAGAAGCAGCTATCAACGTGTTGTTTAAACGATCTGAGCAATAAAATATAACAAATCTTTTTTAGCGTCCATGTTGTTTCCGACTTAATGGTCATGAAGTCGAAAGAACGACTTCCCATCTCGGTAAATTTGAGGAGCACGTAAATAAAAATAATAATTATAATATTTTTTATTTATAGAACACTTTTCAAAACATGTTACGAAGTGCTTTAGTGTTAAAAACAGACATGAAACAACAAAATAATGTAAGAAAATGACATAGTTCTGTGCAATTAAAAGACAGTTCAAGCTAAGGTAAAGTTAAGGTAAAATCAGGAAAGGATCTCCGATAAAAGTCAGAATCAGAAGCCTTTATTGTCATTTGCACAGGGTAACAGGTACTAGTACAACGAGATTTGGCATCAACCCGTCCAAAACGTATAAAACACACAAACAATATAACAGAAGTGAACAGGACAGGAAGACAGAGATGAAAAAAAAAGAAATACAGCACAACGTGAGGAAAGGAAAGGAGGAAAAAACAATGAAAAAAGACCTCAATTACAGTTTTTTTAAGAAGAAATTTAAACGATTAGTCGAATAATCATTCACTCAATCCACAGTCTCCAACTATTCAAATAATAAGTGATTTTTCAGGCCGAAATTTCTGTTTTCAGACTCTGAAATATCTTTTCTTCTTCTTCTCTGTGTTACATATCATATAAAAGTATAACAGCATGTGAATGCATCATTGGCCCACAGTGTTATTCTTATTGCTCCTGTATCATATCATATATTTTGGCAACTGATTTGCCCCTTATGTGCTGGAAATAACATTCATTATGTACATTCAGACCTCCTAAAGTCACACACCTGATGTTCTATAATATATTGTACAAAGAGGATGCTGTAGTTGGATGTTTATTAATCTCACTTTGCATCTTTATTAAGTGGATTTCTGTACTTTTTTTTAGGTGAACATAGCTCTGACTATACACAGCACTTTGAAACTTTGATATGGGTAAATACTGTGTTTACCATATTCGTAAACGCTCGATGTATTTATACATGTGTAACTGTATAGAACTTTATTTTACTATATTTGTCAGTTTTAATTACTAAATGATTGCAGGCAATTATCATAGGTTTGATTATTGATATAATTGTGTGTCTCAGTAGCTTTTTTTTGTAAAAGCAGCAGTGAATTGTATTGACTTTGTCTTTTTGAGCAGAGTGATACAGAATGTGAGTGATCGAGGGCGCTATAATCAGTGTTAGAGCTCATGTTTGTTAGAGGATTTAACCTCCAGATGAAACGATTCAGAGAGCGTTTTAATTTGACTTTTTAACCATTTATTAAGTTTGTGTGTACACTGTGTACGCTTTCTGCAAAATGTTGTACTCTTCTATCTTAATATCTCAGGCTTAATAAGAGTTTAAGGTATTGATATCATTCAGTATTGATGATTATTTGTATGCCATACTGTTGAGAGATAATATGACATTTTATAATACGCGCTGTTGTAGAGCATTTTAAATATGTTTTTAAATATTCTTTACTCGCTTCCTGCAGCTTAAGATAGATTTGACTTGACATTAAGAGTAATTACTGCACAAATTATTGTCTGTGCACACCTTGATCATTGTCAAGACTAGTGAATATACAGTAAATGTAACGTTACTTCCTTTTGAAATCAGTAAATGTAATAATATTTCCTATTGTATGAGGAAATACTTCATTAACTGTAGTTACTGTCACTGTTTCAGGAGAACAGTTTGGTTCATTTCCTTCATTTTTTTTTTTTTACTGTAACAGTCAATGATAAATGCACATATATTAATATCAATAAAATGCATTCAAGACAAAAGATATTTTCTTCTTATTTATATTTTTTTCTTATTTTCTTCTTACTTCTTATATTTTGGGGTTTTGAAAAGCTAAAAATCACTTTAAGAAAGTGTGAAACGTATTTTTTTTTAAACTATTTTCTGGTTATTTTTACAAAATGATTTATCGATAAACCATTAATATTATTAAAAAATATATAATCATTAATTGCTGTCCTACAAAGATGTTATTTTTGGGGTCATAGTCCACCTCCTGCTGTTATCTCAGGCTGGAAACAGTTTTCTAGAGTAAATTATTGAGTTAAAGAAGAATTATTGAACATATTGGACAAAAAAAAAGTCTAATTTTATCTGAACAACAGTACGTGTTTTTTGTTGTTGCTTGAACAGAAATGCAGTAAATATTAAGCTCCATTAAAAATAAATAAACCTGTACCTTACTAAATTCTGAACCCTGGCTCTATAGAATATATTCAGGTATTTTGATTTGGATGTAATTTCCCATTATTTCTGAGGGTCCAGGCAGGTTTAGGGGACCATGAATAAAACATGATTTTTGGCTCCCTTGAAAGAATCTCCTGAGTTTCATCTTCTAATCTAATTTCATTGTGTCTTCTCTGATTAAACTGGCTGATGATGGCGCTGATTGAAATACTCCGTGCCAGTAGCCCTCTCTGAGGTCCAGTGATAATAAATCCAGCGTGTTTGTGTTGGATGATAAAAACATGCTTTGGATCTTATTTGGGAGTTATTTTTGTAAGAAGCTGCAGAAGATGATGAAGATTTGTGCGGATTTCTTAGCAAACTGTCCAACAATACAAGAAGAGTATGCACAAGCTCTGTTTTAATACTGGTAAATAGAACAAACAACAAACAAGTAATAATAACAACACAATTAACAAAGCAATGTCCCTGCAGCTTGTCCTGATTAAAATTAGCAATATAGTTTCTATAAAGGTTTTAACCCTCCTGTTATGTTCGTTTCTAAGGAACAGCAATAATTTTTGTGGGTCAGTTTGACCTGGGGCATATTTAAGTAAGTATATTCAAAAGTGTCAGAAACCAAAAAATCCCAATAAACATTGTTTATATTTTATCAATAACTCAATTACTCACCATTTTAATCAATATTTAGTGCAATGGTGTTCTTTACCTCTCACAGATCATGGTTCAATAAGGATAATTCACTCGTTTTTCATTAAAAAAATGCATAATAAAACTTTTTTTTTCATGTACAATGGAAAGACCTACATATGAAGTACAATGGTTTTTCATGACGGCAATTTAAAAAAAAATGTATTTGACATTTTTAATTTTTTTCTTTTTATGAAAAAATACTTTTAACGATTTTTTTTAATTTTAAACTTTGAAATGGGTCAATTTGTCCCACAACATAACAGAAGGGAATACAGAGCACATGAGCAGGTACAGTGTTATCTGTAAAGCAGAGTGAATCAAAAACAATGTATTTCAAATTAAGTTATTATAAAAGGATACTTCAGATTTTTTGAAGTGGGGTTGTATGAGGTACTTATCCATAGTCAGTGTATTATCTAGAGAGCAGGACGGAACACCAGGATGGAAGATGTGTATAGGAGCAGCAGCAAAATGTCTTTTAGTTACCTAAAAAATGACCCACCTAAAAAAAAAAAAAAGATCAATATCAATGTGTGCTATATTTATATTTAGAATATTGTCACTGCTTTACCTTGCTGTCAGAAAGCCTCTCAGCAGTTCTACTGTTGGTAAATCCCAAATATCTCTTATAATCTATGGAGTCTTGGGCTATTTTGTCCATTTTGAATCCTTTTCATCCTGCCTGTATACACCACTTAAAAAATGTTTAAATGCCATGTTGGTATATTTTTTGTCAGCACAACCTCACCTATATGATCTAATAATAATTGTTTTTTTATTCTGATTTACTGGATCAACATTTTGAACCAAAAAGAAACAAAGAAAAACCAACATTAATGTGATCTTGTGATTGTGTGTGATCCTGTCATCAACTCTTTTAGTCATTTTGTATCTTTGTAAGTCATTTCGTGTCTTTTTTGGTCATTTTGTGTCTTTTTTTATCATTTTGTGTCTTTTTTTGGCCATTTTGTGTCTTTTTTGGTCATTTTGTGTCTTTTTTTGATCATTTTGTGTCTTTTTTTTTGTCATTTTGTGTCTTCCTCTATGTTTTTTATTTATTTTGTCTTCTCATTTTGTGTCTTTTTTTGGTCTTTTTGTGTCTTTTGGTGTCTTTTATTAGTCATTTTGTGTTTTTTCTGGTCATTTTGTGTCTTTTTTGATCATTTTGTGTCTTTTTTTGTCATTTTGTGTCTTTTTTTTTGTCATTTTGTGTCTTTTTGTGTTGGGTTTTTTTGGGTCATTTTGTGTCTTTTTTTAGTCCTTTAGTCCAACATAAAATTAGATTTTGAATCCTTTTTATAAACTTTCAAAACACTATCATGCTCAATAAAGAATTTTAAATGTTGCAAATGTGAACAAAGGTGTCAAATATAACATTTAAGAGGGTTCCATCCAGTTCTATCATTTTATACTAAATATATTTGAGCTTGTCTCCAGTTTTACTTGGTATATCATCATCAAACTGAAACTGGCCTCATGGAGTTTACAGCCAGAACTTTAGAGGTAAATTTACAGTAGGGCTCCACGCTGCTTTGTTTTCTAGTCTGGATGTCTGGATTTGGAGCTTTTGGAGACTCCAGAGGGTTAAGATGTCAAATACACATATACAGAAGGTCAGTTCACAGTCTTGAGTATGTGGCAGTTTAATGATCAGTTTATACAGTTTGTTTCAGTTGACACGTTTACCACAAACACAGGTTCGAATGAACCCGCAAGCTAAATGTAGCTTTAACAAAGCGCTCAGCTAAGACCTCAACGCTTCTGAAACCTTTGTGTCATTTCAGAAAAACAATTAGTGAGTGGTAACTTTTGCTCGGAAGGAAGAAGCTTCTCCGTCTTTTACCGAAGTCATTAGTTATAAATAAAACACTTGATGGTAAGACATCATCTGCTCGTTACAAAGGGGGGACACATTTTGACTGCAAAAGCATTCTGTTCACCATATTCAACAAGCCTATTAGATATGATATGAAGTGTTTACAAAACTAGTGCAGTGCCTGTAGGAAGTATGTATTCGTATAGTGCGCAGTGAGATTGTATTTTGTAGCTAATGCTAATGCCTCTTGCTAGTGTAACCTTAAATAACACAGAAACGCTATCTTTCCGTCCGTATTATGCTTAGCTGTCAGTTAATAAAGTTTTGTTTTTACTGTTTTCAAACTGACGCAGAAGAAAGGGCTTAAACTTAAACTTCCACTTAGCATGCTAATTGTGAGATAGCACATTACGCAGTATGCTGCACTAAAAGTACATTAAAATGCTATCTTTCTGTCCGTATTATGCTTAGCTTTCAGTTTTGTCAAGTTTTGTTTTTACTGTTTTCAATGGATCAAACTGATGCAGAAGAAAGGGCTTAAATCTCCGCTTAGCATGCTAATGGTGAGTTAGCACATTACGCAGAGTGCTGCACTAAAAGTACATTAAAATGAACCCAATTAGCTGATATACTATATTGCATGTAAGTATCTCATATCAAATGATTATGGGCATTACACTAAGCAACATGAATGTCATCCCTGAATTACATAGTAATGCAACATAAGAAGTGAATAAAGCTAAATCTACGCTTAGCATGCTAAAATCTGTTGAATTTCCAGAAAAACTTCAGGTTTTAGGGGGTTATTTTAGATAGATTTATTTTATAGATAGATAAAACATTTGATGGTACGACATCATCATCACATTTTGTACTGGATCGGAAAGTGTGAAAAAACATGTGTGTCCTTCTAAATTTTGCATGAAACAAGAAAATTCTCCATATTCATCAAGGTTATTACTGCAGTTATGATTTAAAGACTTGATGGGAGAACATATATCCCCCAGTTCTCATGCATCTTGTAGTTTAACATCAAGTAATAAAGACAGATGTTTGTCCTACACTGTTGATAAGTTAAAGTTAAAGCCACTGAATGGAGTGAAACACAAATAAGGTCACAGAGGAATCACATGTGTCTCCATCATAGACTATATAAGGTCTCCATGTGGGTTACAGCTCCATTTGATGCACTTTCTTTACAGACTGAAGTCATAGCTGTCAGACAGTTGGAGGTGGGAGGAGAGATTTGAGCACTTTTTTGGCCCCGAGTCTTGCCTTCCAGGTAGTCATTCCCGTCAAACTGTAATACTGATTGTAACCCAGAGCTTGACCATCTATCAAACTGCCATGATTGGCAGAGCTTTAATAGGGCAGCAACCAGCCTGAGGGGTAACAACTCCTGGAGATTGTTCTCAGGGCAAAAAAATAAATTAGATATGATTTTGGCAAGTTTACTGAGCCACCAACAGCAACTTATATCTTCCTCTGTCCTCAATCTTCTTGACAACCTCTTTGTTCTGAATTTCTTGACCTTCAGAGCCTCTGTTTACAAAATGTTTTAGCCATTTTGCAGAGTTGAAGATTTGATTAGCAAGATGCTTTCAAAATGCTGTTTGAATCAAATTGTCTGGAGAGCATGAGAGAAAGAGAGATGCAGCTTGCAGGAGTCTGTTTTCAGCACAGACATGATGTCAACCCTCTGAGGGTTTTTTTTTTACCCAGGAGACAGTGCTGGCTCCTGCCTCACATCACACATCACACACAAGATAATGTGGACAAAAGGTTTTTGAAAATGAGCAGAAAATGTCTCATTGCATGTAAAACGACGTTGTAACTGTGTCTCAAATTTAATGGGGATAGCTTATAAGTGGCACAAAATTCCTTTCTGCTGAATTTCAGCATCTGAAAAGTCTGTTTTGGATTTAGTCACACAATAGAAGGGGAACGGAGAGCTTTTAAGACAAGTCCCTGGTGGTGTATTGAAGTGCTATTGTTAAAGAAGCATTTCCCCACTGACAAGATGGTCTTTTCATAAAACTTGGCTGTTTTTGCAGTAGAATCTGGTGCTACATGACCAGAGAAAGCACAGAGAAAGCACAGAGATAGGGCTCTTCTTCTGGTACCTAGGTAAAAACAACCAGAATGCACAGGGCTTTATTTATAGATATACTACCGACTTTGTACTGATGCAAAGCTTGCTGAAAATGAGAAAAGTTTCCATTTAAAATGTAATCAGTGTAATGTTGTAATGTGCTGAAAAAAATATAAATTAAGAAAATATATATAATCTTTCTATAAAAGCAAGAAGCGTCTGTGTGTGTGTGTGTGTGTCTAGTTCATATCTCTCAGACTGACCTCAGATCTCGTATGTGGCTTGCGCATGGCATGAAGGTGTGCATCCTTGATTTTGAAGATTTTTGAATCCATTTTTCAAAATATCATTATTTACGTAGGACGTGTTGCAGCATTGCACTGTTTCCGATCGGACGCCTTTTAGAGGAGCTCCGCCCCCTTTTAGTGGAGCCCCGCCCCATTGTGTGTTAGGCCTACACCTGGTCAGTAACACAATTCACTTTGGATTTCCAGCCTGACTCATCTCATCTGGAAGTCTATTTAGCCTACCTATCTTTAGGAGTTTTTAAGTGCGCTACAAGGTTCGTTTTCCAACAATATTCAAATAGTTTCCAGTGAATATCAATGTTCAATGTGTATGTGCTGGATGGTGTGGTACCTTATGAAAAGTAAGTGTTGTTGAAGTGTTGGAGTTGCAGACGTTGTAGTGGTCTACATGTAATGTGCAAATTCTGTTATTCGTGATTAGCATGCTAAGCGGAGATTTAGCTTTATTCACTTCTTATGTTGCATTACTATGTAATTCAGGGATGACATTCATGTTGCTTAGCATAATGCCCATAATCATTTGATATGAGATACTTACATGCAATATAGTATATCAGCTAATTGGGTTCATGTTAATGTACTTTTAGTGCAGCATACTGTGTAATGTGCTATCTCATGATTAGCATGCTAAGCGGAGATTTAAGCCCTTTCTTTCGCATCAGTTTGATCCATTGAAAACAGAAAAAACAAAACTTTATGAACTGTCAGCTGAGCATAATACGGACAGAAAGATAGTGTTTCTGTGTTATTTAAGGTTACACTAGCAAGAGGCATTCGCATTACCTACAAAATACAATCTCGAACTATACGAATACATACTTCCTACGGGCACTGCACTAGTAATAATAACACAAATATACAATATTATATACAAATATAATAAAAAGTACTAAATGCAAAGATAAAATGCCATTTTTTTTTACTAATATTGCACTGCTTTTTTATCATTTATTTGCATCCATGGTCTTTTTAAAGAACACATTCAGCAGTACGTCAAGGGTGTCATGTGTACACTGATTTGGTCAGGGGGGCATCTTGCTATGTTTTATTCTTGAATAAGGTTTGTGACCTTTCAGTCAGCAGGAGTAAAACATTACATGATAATAACGAGACACTTCTGTGACCTTTGGAGAACAATGAAAAGGGCAGGCGGAGAAGCACTGAGACTAAAATGAGAGCTGACCACCGAAGGAGGCTGTGAATCAGATTGTGGAGTTTCTTTGAGCTGCTGCCGAGGAAGAGAGAGGGGAAGCTGAAGCTTTGTGCCTAAATGAGGTCAAGTGACGTGTTACATTTTAAACCTGTGCTGGCCTTTTATAGTCTGTGGGTTAGATTCTGCAACTGTAACATGCCTGTGGTATCACCACTTTCTGTCTTTACATCCTGGTTATTTTTTTCTCAAGGAAAACCTTACACTTCAGTATGACGGCGTATTAGGGCCAAGTATAAAAAATTAAAAAATACGGACTTTGGAAAGGGGGGTAATATTTCAAGGAAAAAAGTCGCAAATTTATGAGATTAAAAGTGTCAAATCTAAAAAAAAAAAGTCTGCTATTTCTTTTCTCGAAGATTTGTCACTTTCAGTTTGATAAATCTGCAACTTTTTTTTCATAGATTTGCCACTTTTAATCTCATAAATCTGTGACTTTTTTCTTGTTGATTTGCCACTTTTAAAATAATAAATCTGCTGCTTTTTTCTCATAGATTTGCCACTTTTAAACTCATAAATCTGAGACTTTTTTCTTGTTGATTTGCCACTTTTAAAATAATAAATCTGCAACTTTTTTCTCAAAGATTTGTCACTTTTAATCTGAGAAATCTGCAACTTTTTTCTTGTAGATTTGCCACTTTTAATCTCATAAATCTACTTTTTCTCTTAGATTTGTCACTTTTAATATACTTTCTTCTCGCAGATTTGCCACTTTTAATCCCATAAATCTGCGACTTTTTTCTTGTAGATTTGCCACTTATAATGTCATAAATATGATACTTTTTTCTCGTAGATTTGTCACTTTTAATCTGATAAATCTGCTACTTTTTTTCTTTTCCTTTTCACTTTTTTCTCAAAATATTATCCCCCTCCCCTGGGTCCGTATTTTTTATTTATTTTTTCATTTCATTCAGAGCTCACATCATTTCATAAAGTCATGTATAATCAGTTTGTTGTGCAAACAAAGCGTAGACCTGCTGTCACTTTTGTTAAGACAGACAGAAGTTTGTGATATTGTCTATTTGTTTATCCATTTATCATAATTTCATGCAAGGAAAGACTCAATTTAGATAGTTTTCTCTGCAATCTACACAGTAAAAAAATCACTTAAGCAGTAGTGACAGGGGATAACAAATGCTTTTCAGTTAGATTTCATTTTATAAAATACATACAGACCCTTTTTAAAAAAAATAAGATAAAATTATTAAGTATTGGAGTAGTTTAACTATAATGTAGAGCATGTATAATACCTCATGTGTTGCAGAATCATTAACAAAATGTCAACAAAAAATGTGTGCACTTTTGCATTAATTTGTCAACCTTTTCCCAACACTGCTTGCAAACTGACTGAGAAGAGGAAGAGCCTGTGCATGTTTTCCGTTGTCTCAGGGGGACGTGTGGTGGTGAAGCAGCTCTTCCAAACACTCGTGTGTGCAGTCTGTAGAGTGGAAGGTAGAGTACAGCAGAGAGCGGAGAGGAAGGAGAGCTTTAACAGCTCATTTCCCACTTATACCGTCATGAATGATTTCAAGTTGGCTCTGCTGGGAGAGAGGGAGCTGGGAAGACAGGTGAGCCCCGCAGACAGTCTTTTTGTCTGTCAATTATTCACTATAGAGAGCTCACAAGACTGTATGCCATTTTGTGGCCCCCACCTTGAAATGAAAGTTTAATGTGAGTTTTATATGAATGGCACTTTACCGTGTTGTGTGTGGAAGGTCCCTTTAATTACTTTTTTTGGTAATTTTGTGTCTTTTTTAAATAATTTTGTGTCTTTTTAAAATAATTTTGTGTCTTTTGGTAATTCTGTGTCTTTTTTTGTCATTTTGTGGGGTTTTTTTGGTCTTTTTGTGTCTTTTTTGTAATTTTGTGTCTTTTTTGGTCATTTTGATACTGCCTCCAGCGGCCCCCATGTAATTTGAGTTTGAGACCCCTGCTCTATGTGTTGTGATACAACTTTGTGTAAGTGTGTGTGTATCTGATATATCTGATATTCTCAGTAAATATAATGTAATGTAGGTCAAACCAAGACAAATGCAGATGGCATATTTGTGGCGTTATGTTGACTTTGTGTGAACAAGTAAATTACTGTAATTATTATGTACAGTCGAACTACTGTATTTTTATTTACGGTACTGTTTTTTTAAACTGTAAAATAAAAAACAAACACTGTGATTTCAGTTTTATTTACTGTACTGGATTCTTTACTGTTAGAATAAAAAAAACGGTAAAAACATTGTGATTTTTAATGGTACTGTATATGGCAATACGGCACAGTAAACAATGCTGTTAATTTGATAATAATTTCATCATTACTTTTTATAGAAATAACTAGTAATTGCAAGTAATTACTCTATACACTAAAGAAAATGATATTACTACATTTACTGTTTTACAACTGATTTCCATACTGTGTTTTATTGAAATGTGTAGGACTGATTCTGATCAAAAATATGACAAAAATGGAAAAATACAGTAGTCTACTTACCTTTTTTCAGCAGCCTTGAAATTGACAAAGTTCTCCTCCGCTGTACCTAGGCAGTGTATTCTGATGATTGATAATAAAGAAAACGAAAAAAGGAACTTCGACTTGGTCTTTAATCCACTTGTCTCACTCAGAGAGGTAGTAAATTTATACTACAGAAGCTCAGATCTCTGGACATCTGTAGTTAGATGCTGCAGATGTTTTATCAGTCTGTGGTGGTAGTGTGTTGTTTTATGCTGCAGTCTGCTGGGGAGGCAGCATCAGACCAAGGTTAGAATAGTTTTGGATTTTTCATTAGTTTTAATTTGTTGTGATTTTTTGTTTTCAAATTCCGTTAGTTTGAATTGGTTTTTAGAGTCAGTTTGCTAGTTTTAATTAATTAGTTTAATTTTTTGGAAAATGCTTAGTTTTAGTTTAGTTTTAATGTTAGTTTTAGTTTTTTTGTAATGTAGTATTTGTTGGGTGCGAGATTCATAAATGTCACAATTAATGTTTCCTTTATTTCCTTCGTTTGATCCATCTCAGCCCCAATAAGTTTATTAAGTCATAAAACCAGATAAAAGAAATAGATTTAATATCAACCAAAAAGGTTTATGTATGAAAAAAGTTGACAAAGACGAAAACTAAGGACATTTTCACTATAATTTTAGTTAGTTTTGTAACCACAAAATACAGTTTCAGTTAGTTATCGTTTTTAAAAAAAACTCTTGTTTTTATTTTTATTTCAGTTAACGAAAATGTTTTTTCAATTCTAGTTTTTGTTATTTTGTTAGTTTTCGTTAGCTATGACAACCTTGCATCAGACACAGAGATGAAGGCGGTTTGACAGACTGGTCTAAAGAGCCGGTTCTGTGGTTGGAGCCAGGTTGGACACACTGGAGGAGGTGGTGGAGAGATGACCTGTCAACATGTTGGAGGCCATCTTGAAATACCCAGATCATCAGCTACACAAAACCTTTATGGACCAAAGAAACAGCAGTGGAAGGCTCCTCTCTCTCTCTGAGGATGGAGAGATTCAAAAGATCCTTCTCTCCTACAACCATCAGGCTGTCTCATTCTAACAGAGATTCTACCAGACTAACTGAATTTACCCTCGGGGATAAATAAAGTATATTTTGATTTGATTTGATTTTGATTATTGTGTGATCTTCAAAGATGACATCATACTGTTTATTTATTTTATACTATATATGTTATGTGTGATATACAATATACAGAGTTAAAAAAAACCTTTATGAAAAGTAACAATATATGTTATGCTTTGTAGTAAGTTACAGATGCATTGTTTGATATGTTCCACAACACATTGGGGACATATTGTGTTGTTAAAAGTATGTTAATGTATTTAATGCACATAATATATTTATTCTCTTTGCACAGAGGTGAGCAACATAAGGACACACACACACACACACACGCACACACGCACATGCACACACACACACGCACATACACACACATACTTGTCTCTGAACAAAAAAGCCTAATTTCGAATGCTTCCTGTGCCAAATTATACTCATTAAACTGTATAATGTTATTTTTTATAAAAAGATATATCATATTTTGCTCTCTAAGGCTTCCCACTGTGTTTCTGTTGGCTTCACACTAACTTTGTTATATCAGCTGAAGATGAGTCAGCAAAACCTCTTCAGTCTGTTTCATGTGTGTTTGAAATCAGCGATGTGCACATTTCACCATCAGTCAGTGTTTATCTTATGGACTGAATGACTGTAATTGAATTACAGTTTGCAGATGGGGATAACATTTCAAACCACTTCACTTCTGGTCTAAATTAATTAGCTTGTTTCCCCCCCATGAGCAATCATGCACCAGAGTAATTATAATAATCATTGTTCCATAGTTTGACTAACCTGGCACCATGCTGTGTTCATCTCTCCCATAATAAAGCTTTGTGCATTTGTGTTTACTGTCTCCACCAGTAGAAATGTTCTTCTGTTAGCATTTGGTTCACAGCAGATCAGACTTTCTTTTCAGGATCTTCTACCATTAAAGAATGTATTTAGATGACAGTTCAACTTACTTATATATAGGAATAATGTGTTGTAAAAAAAATAAGACTATGCAATAAATCCTTTGGTGATGAGTTGTGGTTATTTTGTTCTGTACCATACAAAATACACATGATTTTGGACAACAAATTATATAATTGCTTTTTTATGTAATTTTGAATGACATTCTTTACTATGAATTTTTTTTACATGATTTTTGACGACATACTATACTATGACTTTTTTACCTGATTTTGGAGGACATACTATACTATGACATTTTTTTAACATGATTTTCGACAAAATACTATACTATGACTTTTTGAAAGTGATTTTGGATGACATACTATACTATGACTTTTTTATATGATTCTTGATGACATACTATACTATGACTTTTTTTTACATCATTTTGGACGACATACTATAATATGACTTTTTTACCTGATTTTGGACGACATACTATACTATGACTTTCTTAACATAATTCTGGACGACATACTATACTATGACTTTTTAAAGTGATTTTGGATGACATACTATACTATGACTTTTTTTTACCTGATTTTGGACGACATACTATACTATGACTTTTTTACCTGATTTTGGACGACATACTATACTATGACTTTTTTAACATAATTTTGGACGATAGACTATACTATGACCTTTTAAAGTGATTTTGGACGACATACTATACTATTACTTTTTTATCTGATTTTGGACGACATACTATACTATGACTTTTTTACCTGATTTTGGACGACATACTATACTATGACTTTTTTTTAACATAATTTTGGACGACATACTATACTATGACTTTTTTAAGTGATTTTGGACGACATACTATACTATGACTTTTTTAAGTGATTTTGGACGACATTCTATACTATGACTTTTTTTACCTGATTTTGGACGACATACTGTACTATGACTTTTTCTTTTACTTGATTTTGGACGACATACTATACTATGACTTTTTTAATGTGATTTTGGACGACATACTTTGCTATGACTTTTTTATATGATTCTGGATGACATACTATACTATGACTTTTTTACATGATTTTTGACAACATACTTTACTATGACTTTTTTTAACATAATTTTGGATGACATACTATACTATGACTTTTTTTTACATGATTTTGGGCAACATACTTTTTAAATGTGATTTTGGACTACATATTATACTATGACTTTTTTTTTTACATAATTTTGGACAACATATTATACCATGACTTTTTTTACATAATTTTGGAAGACATACTATACTATGACTTTTTAAAATAATTTTTGACGACATACTACTATGATTTTTTTTTTTTTTACATGATTTTGGACGCCATATTATACTATGACTTTTTAAAAGTTATTTTGGACGACATACTTTGCTATGACTTTTTTTTATATGATTCTGGATGACATACTATACTATGACTTTTTTTTTTTACATAATTTTGGACGACATACTATACTATGACTTTTTAAAGTGATTTTGGACGACATACTATACTATGACTTTTTACATATTTTGGACGACATACTATACTATGACTTTTTTAAACATAATTTTGGACGACATACTATACTATGACTTTTTTACATAATTTTGGACGACATACTATACTATGACTTTTTAAACCGATTTTGGACGACATACTATACTACGACTTTTTTAAATAATTTTGGACGACATACTATACTATGACTTTTTTTACATTATTTTGGACGAC
The DNA here is from genome assembly GCF_030273125.1 of Centropristis striata. NCBI lineage: Eukaryota > Metazoa > Chordata > Actinopteri > Perciformes > Serranidae > Centropristis > Centropristis striata. The sequence goes on from NC_081518.1 coordinate 4,667,856, forward strand.
ATACTATACTATGACTTTTTTTAAGTGATTTTGGACGACATACTACACTATGACTTTTTTTTTTTTACATAATTTTGGACGGCATACTATACTGACTTTTTTACATGATTTTGGACGACATACTATACTATGACTTGTTTAAGTGATTTCGGACGACATACTACACTATGACTTTTTAAAAATGATTTTGGACGACATACTATACTATGACTTTTTTAAGCGATTTTGGACGACATACTATGCTATACTATGACTTTTTTATATGATTTTGGACGACATGCTATACTATACTATGACTTTTTTTATATGATTTTGGACGACATACTATACTATGACTTTTTAAAGTGATTTTGGACGGCATACTATACTATGACTTTTTAAAATAATTTTGGACGACATACTATACTATGACTTTTTAAAGTGATTTTGGATGACATACTATACTATGACTTTTTAAAATAATTTTGGACGACATACTATACTATGGCTTTTTAAAATAATTTTGGACGACATACTATACTATGACTTTTAAAGTAATTTTGGACAACATACTATACTATGACTTTTTAAAAATTATTTTGGACGACATAGTATACTCTGACTTTTTAAAGTGATTTTGGACGACATACTATACTATGACTTTTTTTTTTACATGATTTTAGATGCCATATTATACTATGACTTTTTACATACTTTTGGACCACATATATAATATGCCTTTTTTATGTAATTTTTGACGACATACTATACTATGATTTTTTTTACATGATTTTGGACGACATACAATACTATGACTTTTTACTTGATTTTGGAGGACATACTATACTATGACTTTTTTTTAAGTGATTTTGGACGTCATACTATACTATGGCTTTTTTAAAGTGATTTTGGTCGACATACTATACTATGACTTTTTAAAGTGATTTCGGACGACATACTATACTATGACTTTTTACATACTTTTGGACCACATATATAATATGCCTTTTTTATGTAATTTTTGACGACATACTATACTATGATTTTTTTTACATGATTTTGGACGACATACAATACTATGACTTTTTACTTGATTTTGGACGACATACTATACTATGACTTTTTTTAAACATAATTTTGGACGACATACTATACTATGTTTTTTTTTTTTTTTACATAATTTTGGACGACATACTATACTATGACTTTTTTAAAACATAATTTTGGATTCATTTTTTAAGTGATTTTGGACGACATACTATTTTATCACTTTTTTATGTGATTTTGGACAACTGACATGAACCAGCTCATAAATCACGAGAAAACAAGGGAGACCACACACATATTCAATAATAAAGTAACAATAATTTATTTATCTATTAGAAATAATACAAATAAACTCAATTGTGTAGATCAGTGATGAGGTGTGTGCATGCATGTGATAAATTGTAATATATATGAATCAAAGGAAATTAACTCTACCAACTGATAAAACAGAATCAAACAAACTGTCAAGGAGCGAGCTAAGGCCTCAGCTCCTCTCTGTACAGCCTCATCGCTAATAATGAGTGGATCAGGTGTTGTTCCTTCTCCTGACATCCTTCTATCACCTGTAGCCCTCCTACACTGGAAGAGAAACACAACATACCACAAAACCACACAGAGTGGAGTGGGAGGGATCATCACAGACACTCAGTACTATAGAAATACTTTTTATGTGATTACTATAATATTATTTTTTTTTTACACAATTTTGGACGTGCTGATGACAAGTTAAAGCCGTAAAAATATTCTAAACATTGCATTCAATTAAGGTAATATTGATTATTCGTTTTAGGTGGGCCTTTTTAGGTGATTAAATCCTGTTTTGCTGCTGCCCCCATCTTTACACTTTAAAAAATGTCTGTAGATTTTACGGTGAAAAACTGCTAAACCATGACAGTAAAAGACCATAAAATGATAAATGGGTTAATTGAGTTTCAGTAACAATGAAACACCGTTAATGTATATATCAGCCAAAACAGTATTTTTCTTTTACAGTTTGAAAAAAACAAAACATTACTCCACTGTAAAATACACTGGCACCAAATATACTATAATTTTTGCATTTATCTTTTGTAAAAAATACTTTTCGTCACTGTTAAATGTACTAAACACCATATCTCTGATAAACATATACTGTAATATTTAATGGTAAAATCTTCAATTTATGCTTAGTATTTTCTTGTCAATTATATGACAAAACCGCGTTTCTTTTGATGGAAAAACATTAGTAGTCTTTGTATAAAATAAGTTTGTAGGAAAAAAACCAACAGAATCCACGCCTACCTCCATCTACAATAGATAATACACTGACTATAGAAAAGTATCTCATAGAACCCCACTTCAGTAAATCCGAGCTTACCCTTTAAAGGTTTATGTTGCAATAGAGAGCCCACATGGCTTTTTTTTACCAGCAAAGTTTGTCCTTTTATTGACTGCAAAAATCTCATATAAACAGAACTCTGACTCTGTTCCATACTGTCCTGCAGCTAATTTACTCTCTTTTGGCACCCTTCTTGTTTATTTTGGCAGATGTTTCTCATCACTTTTCACAGTTTTCCGTAGCAACTTGGAGACGCAGTATCTTATATTTAAAACTTTTCACACTCTCTGTAGTCAGATCAATTGATAGACGATGTTTGATCTCCACCTCTGCTGTGTCAGAGTGGAAGCAGCAGGTGTATCCTGGAGGAGCCTGTGAACTGGGCAGATGGATTTGTGGTGGTGTACAACATCACTGGTCGACTGTCCTTCCTCTGCGCCAAAAGCATGGCGCCGCAGATCAAAGGGAGCTGTGAGGGGCTGAGTGACCGCGGTCTGCTGGGAATGAAGCTGAGCTGAGGGCTTTGCTTTGATAGGCTAATGAGTCCCATTCCTGAGATGAATGTGTGTAGGCCTATCAGGCTGAGGATCAGTGTGCTATGCTGTGAGTTAAGGACTGCATTTCAACAGGCTGGGCTGGGATGGGCAACAGTGTGCCTGCAAGAAGTACAGTTTCACTATGTAGTTTTTATGCAAACTGTATCTTCTTTAGAGCTTCTCCAAGGTAATTAACTTGGTAAATAATCCCAGAATTCTTACTTCAAATTGAATAAAACATGCATAAAGAACACAAAAGATATATATTTGACAAGCTCAACAGAAATGTCTCTTTACAGCACTACATGAAAATTTCCATTTTTAACGTTAAGTTGATGAACTTCCAAGCTGGAAAGTTGTTTGGTCAGTTTGCACTTGCACTGTAAAAATGTCCCGTTGTTTTTACAGAAAAAAACTGGCAGCTGTGGTTACCAGAATATTTCCGTAAAAAATACAGTACATATGTCAACATCTTTAGAGAACAACTTGTAAGTTTTACATCCTAAAACTGTAGTAATTAATTTTTTTTTTAAATTGTAGATTATACCCTCCTTTACTGCTAATTTAACAGGATGATGCTGCTTTAATACTAACTATTTATGCAAAATTTACAAGCAAATTTTGCTTATTGTACATTGAATACCAGTAAATGAACATTCAGTTATTATTTATTGTACACTGAATACCAGTAAAATTTACAAGTTGTTCTGTAAAGTTGTTTACATTTGTAATGTATTTTTTATGGAAATATTCTGGTAACCACAGCTGACATTTATTTTCTGTAAAAGCTACATATTTTTTTTTCAGTGTGGGTTTGTTGAGAAATATATTGAGGAAACTTTTTAAATTAAATTATCTGACTTCAACATAAAAACCTCTCACCTATTTCTCCACGCCGATCGTTTGATGGGGAATGATGAGCAGGAGACGTCTGAGTTCTCAGTTTAACTTCACTTTATTACAATACGTCAAGAAATGTGCAGTTACAGAGTCTCTGGGTTTAAACTACATTTCCCTGACAACACATAGGCTGGTCAGATCATGAAGGCTGGACACAGTCTATTATCCCAGTACCCATTGTACAGCCTGACACAAGTTTTCTAAGAATATATGTTGATCTTCTGAGAAGGAGCCTCCTTTCGATCTGCTGATTTGTCAGTTTATTCAGTATGTGGACACGTCATGTCACCAAGTAGAGAAGTCAGGTATCTCTCAGCTTAGTACACCATTTCCGTGACCTGACCTGCAACAAACTTTTAAATCACCAACTCCTGCCTTGATATAAACAACCTGCAGAGATATTACTGGAGACACAAATTTTGCAACAAACATATCCACATAAAATATATATTTTTGTGATAATAGAATCTTACTCTAAATAGGGCAGAGGAAGTTTAAGCAGATGGAGTAAATGTATTTAGTTTACCAATAGTTTAACAACAATATTGACATGACACATGAGATGACACACATGAGCATTATAGCAAAGCAGCTTGCATGATTAATCTATCAATGCACAGAGTTGGTACACACAAAGATAGTGAATTACGCATAGATAGTGACCTACGTCCACACAGACAGACACACAGAATATTCTAACACAACACCAAATATGTATATTTGAAAAGGTCAACAGCAGTGTCTCTTTACAGCACTACATGATGTAGGAACTAAATGAAAATTTCCATTTTTAACGTGAATTTCCAAGCCGGAAAGTTGTTTGGTCAGTTTGAACTTGGGTTGGGCATCAGTACTATCATGAATCCAGACTGACTCAGGACTCTTTACCACCTGGTTCTCTGCTTGTTGTATAATCCTGCTTCACTCTTTTATAGCAGACTGATGGATGCTCCAGTAGCCGATCCTTGGCTCAGGCAGACTGTCACTTCCAGGAGGCGTCTGCAGCAGAGGACTTCTTGCAGAAATAACCTCTTCATGAAACTAATATTTCATGTGATGGAGAACCAGAAGCAGCATGCAGACCGCAGACGATACAGTGGCTCCAAGTCCATGGACAACCCCATAAATAAAGTCTGTCTGATGGAGGAAATCAGCGGTTATTAATAACTTAACCCACTCTTTGTCTGGATACTAATGGTATTTTGGTCAAAAAACTATGTGGACATGGTCTCCATTTCCATTTCAAAATACTATTTATACACGCTTTACTGAATGACATATCACATTTGGAAAATAAGGATTTGATTGCATGCAGGATATGCACAAGGGGTCAAAAGTTAAGCTTTCACAGCATGTAATATTTCTCTGTTGGAGATAAAATGTTGATTTCATGGTACATTTTGTATTACTGCTGGTTTCATTTGATGTTATAAAACAGGTGGCACACTCATGTTAATAAAATTAGGCAGCAAACAACATTATTTTTGTTGTGTTTGCTATGTTTCTTTTGTATGTCTCACATCATTCTCAGAAAGTTCTATCATACATGTTCTCACAAATAAATCCTTTTTTAATTAGCAAGGAGTAGCTGAATTTAAGTACACAAGCTATAGGTACTGAACAGCAGATGTTACACTAGTAGACCTAATTAAAATATGGTTTACTAGGGTGCAAATAAATGTCATGCCAAGGTTAAAGTTCAGGCTGCCCAAATAAGAGTTAAGGTTAAAGATTTACAGAGGTCACCTTCCATCAGTGACTTTAAATTGCATGCAAACTGCTCTGCCTAACTGAGTTGAAACGGTTTTATCAGTAGGTTACCAAAGAACATTCAAGCAGTAATAAAAAATGCAGCTGTTCTAAGTTTGCAGTAGAAATTGTTTACATGAAAAGGCATTTTGTGAATAAGTAGTGTAGTAGTTCTGATGTTACAAGAAATGTAATTCTAAATGTTCTTGTAAGTGTAAAAAATAGGATCTTTCACCATAATTGCAGATAAAAGCAGGTATTAGGATGAGATTATGTCAAGTGGTTGGGCACAGGCTAACGTCTGGCTGAAGTTACAACACAAAAATCTCTCTACCATACCTTTTGTAGTCATAGGAATGAACTGTTACCACTGGATCTTATATATGAGGGAGTAGGGTAGAATTATGACTGTATATATTGCTCTGAAACTATTTTTATTTGACTATTACTCAGTTGAGAGGAATGGGGTGCATACTTTTTTATGCCTCTGTAAAGCACTTTAAATGATCTTGTATATGAATGGTGCTGTAGAAATAAATCTGCTGTTCTAACTATATTATATTTACAAAAAAAAGAGAAAACAAAACAAATGCATTTTAGATTTATTTTCCATTTTTCTGTAATATTTATAGCTATCTTGCATTTGGAAAAGAAGGATTTTACTGTTTGCGACGCGTCAGCAGGATATGACCAAGGGATCAAAAGTTTAAGATTTATAGCCTAGTATTTTTTATTTCTAATTGTGCACTGCAAAAAGGGTGTTTCTAAAAACAAGATAAAAACCTATAAATCTATAAATAAGCATAGTGTACGCTTATAATAAGAAATTAACTTTTAAAACAAAATAAATTGAAGCTGTAAGCAGCGATGAACTGGCCCGAGCAGAGTGACCTGACAATTATTTGTTTCTTACCAAGATAAAAAAAAACTTTCGATTTAGAAGTGTTAGATAATTTATCTTGTTTTAAGAGTTAATTTCTTATTTTAAGCGTACAACATGCTTATTTCTAGATTTAACAATCTTAATTCAAGAAATCTTGTCAAGTGAAATTATCTGTCCATGCAGCAAGATCATTTCCCTCAAATTTAGTGTTTTTATCTTGTTTTTAGACACCACTTTTTCCCCCAGTGTATGTATTTTTCATGTATATTTATGCCTGTTAATCACTTTAAATTACCTTCTGTTGAATGGTACTATACAATTATAGAAAAAAAAATTTTTTTGTAATATTTACAGTTACATCTCGTTTATAAACTGGAATGCAAAGTGCTGACTCCCTAATATCACCTTTATCTGATTTCTGAACTAAAATAATCGCAGTTAATTGTTCCAAAAATGAGACAAAATGCTCCAATGTTGTCCACTAGATGGTGACTAAGGACCAGGAAAAAGACAAGGGGCCACAGGGAAGAAGTGGCTCTCCATTCACTCAGACAGAGGACAGTTAATGGTTATTGTGCAGGTTGTAAACCAGAGAGACCTGCAGCGTCCCGCTTATCTCACGAGGCAGATCCACTTCACGTGGGTGGGACACACATGAGTCACCAGAGGCGCTGCAGACCCTTTTTGTCCCTCTTCGCTTCCTCTACTCTCTCACCGAAAAACTTTCTGTGAACACCAACCTGCTGAATGAAAATAATCCACTATGAGAGGTAGGAAACTTTTGATTTTTTTGTCCTCTCTTTTTACACTCACATCGTATGCAAGCTACATTTACATGTTTATTGTGTTTTTAGACGTTTTTCACCCGTCAGTATGTTGGTAAAAGCATACTTCATGTTTCGTTGCCATGGCGACGTGTGCCGCGGTGTAACCATAGCTTACTTAAAAAAAATGTGTCAAACTTTTATGAACTATTTCATGTTTTAGCAAGAGGAGAGTTAACTTGTGTTGTTGTAGCATTAGGACACGGTCAGCAGGCGTTTGTCAATATGTCTTTTTATAAAGGCGTTAATTAATTAACTTAGCTAACATTATCAGCTTGCTCTGTGAGGTAAAGAGTAGTGGTACTATGTAACTAAGTACTAGTGGTGGAAATAGTATTCAGATCCTTCACTTAAGTCAAAGTACTATTACCATACTGCAGAATTACTCCACCTCAAGTAAAAGGCCTGCATTCAAAACCTACTAAAGTAAAAGTACAAAAGTACCAGCATCAAAATGCATCAAATTTGCTGAATCAGTGAATTATTTTAAGTCACTTCTCAAAACACTTTTTTACAGACTTGCATTCATGTGATGTTGGTCCTTCTAACTTGTGAGGTATGTATATATATATGTATATATATATATATATATATATACATACCTCACAAGTTAGAAGGACCAACATCACATGAATGCATATGTATATATATATATATATATATACATACACACACACACACACACACACACACACACATATATATATATATATATATATATATATATATATATACATATATGTATGTGTGTATATACAGTACAGGCCAAAAGTTTGGACACACCCATCTCATTCAATGCGTTTTTCATTATTTTCATGACTATTTACATTGTAGATTCTCACTGAAGGCATCAAAACTATGAATGAACACATATGGAATTATGTACTTAACAAAAAAAGTGTGAAATAACTGAAAACATGTCTTGTATTTTAGATTCCTCAAAGTAGCCACCCTTTGCTTACTAGAATATAAGACATGTTTTCAGTTATTTCACACTTTTTTGTTAAGTACATAATTCCACATGTGTTCATTAATAGTTTTGATGAATTTACAATGTCAATAGTCATGAAAATAAAGGAAAAACATTGAATGAGAAGGTGTGTCCAAACTTTTGGCCTGTACTGTATGTATATGTGTATGTGTATATGTATGTATATATTTCTATTTCTTCTTAATTGTTAGTTTCTTATTTTTGCATGAGTTTTATCCATGCTAGTTCTGTCAAAGCACTGTTTTTAAAGGTGCTATGTGAACATCATTAAGTAAAGTACAAGTATCTCAAAAGATAGTTATCTTAGCGTTATGTGAGGGAAATTATGGTTTTGGATTTTCCCATTAAATGTAACCTAATTAACTCTAACTGCAGAAATATCCATTTAGTAACATTTCAGATCAGGAAGATACCTTCATTGATCCATATAGGTTAACTAACTAACCTAATTAGTTTGACTTGCACAGCTGGATCAGTTGATGTAGATAATGTGGTGACTCCGAATATCTATGTGTTTTTTTACGTTTACATATTCTTTTTTTTCTAAATACATGGAGAGAATCCATCTACAATCTCATTGTACTTAAGTGTAATAACCATAAAGATCTTTCTGATTCTGATAGCCGTAGCAAACACAGCAAAAACCATGTTGTTTGTAGCCAAAATTAACAGGAAGCATACCACCTGCCACCAATAAAACCAGCAGTAATACAAAATGTACCATAAAATCGACATTTTACCTCCAACACTGACTTCTGAGTGTTTTATAAACTCCTTGCTCTAAATATACCACTGCTTCTTTGCGTCATGCACTTAAATATCCCCTTTCTTTGCCTACCTAATGCTGTAATTATCATTTATTGTGCGTTAGAGTCTGACAATGATGGTAAAAGTTCTAATTTGGATGTTTTGAGCCAGTTAAAGCCTCATCACGTGTCATGTTTTTAAATCTGCTTAGGTCTTTAGGTTATTTTGTCCTGTATCTTTTGTTCTAGCTAACGGGTAACAAAAAAACATTTTTAAGTGAAGAGCGTCAACTTTATCAGCTTGGCAGTTGGACAACAAATGATTTATAACTGAGGGTGTAGACATCTGTGTATTCTGATACGGATGTGCTGAGTTCTCTCCGGGTTGTCATTGAAATGAATTTGATTTGTTCTTGTTTCTGCTATGGCCTACATTTTTCTAGATGTCTGCCCTCCTAGCTTCCCAAGGCTGAGCCCAGCAAGGGCAGAGATTAGCCTTAACCAGGATTAAACCAATGAGAAAATTTGAATTTGTTGGCCCTTATCTCCGAGCAACATGTGGAGTGCTCTGAGCAAATGGCAGAATTTGATCTTTTCCTTCCTTTTGGCGAAGCATGTTTTCTTGGCAATAGACACTTATCAAACATGACCATTGGAGACAGAAGGAAGTCTCGGAGCGGCCTTTAAATGATTTGTTTACAGGGACACTACATGCATTACTTGTTTGCTGAGTGTAGGAATAGCAACCTAAAGCACCTCCTTTTTGTCAGTCCTGTAGTACATCAGCCGTCTGGTATATTTTCACAGCTCTTTAGTAAGTCTGTTGTATCCTTTAATGGCTTAATGTTGATGTCTTCGTGGTATTTTACATTTAGACCACAAGCTTTGATAATCTCTCTGCATAATATTAGGAGTCACCTCATAACTTAGTGAAGTAGATGGGCTCTATATTTGCATTCTAAACATGCAATTTCTTGCCTCATCAGGTAATGTAATTCCACGCTTCATTAGGACTGTGAAGTTTATCATTTGTCATCAAAGCCAAGCTGTCAATAAATGATTAAGTTTCACATGAGGAAAATGTAATATTTGGGCTCAAGCAAAACGGATAGCAGTGTACATTTTAATTGCAGTAAGTAAGATTCTGTTTTAGTTTGATTTTCAGGCTGTATTTTAGCGGCGGCTTGTTACAGCCCGAGGCGCCGTCATTAAAGAGCTGCTTAAGCCTAATTTATTCTGCTATTTATTCCATTAAAGAAAGCAAAGGGCCTGTGCAATAATTGAAATGTGTAATATCTTGATGGTCTGGTTGAGATTGAAATGTGGTAACTGTTTTGACATTGTTGTTGCAGCAGCATATGCCATTTGTTTCTGGGATAAGCTGCAGTTCACATTTGCTCCAGTTGTTCTGCTGGCAAATGCCTCTTATAGATTGTATTAGAGCTGCAAAAAAATGATTTTTTTCCTTCACTGATTAATCTGTCAATTTTAAAAATGAATCGGTCTATAAAATGTCACAAAATACGGATAATTATCAATCATTTTCCACATCTTCACATATCTTGTGTGGCTAGAACAACAGTCTTTCAGTTCACTATGCAGCACTGCAAAAAACAAACATCAATATAACACATGAAATGATAATTACAGTATAAGTGAACAAAGAAAGATGGATATTTAAGGTGCAGAGGTGCCTTTATTTTGAAGTTAGAAGGCAGTTTAGAGTTCTCTTTGCAGATGGGAAAAGCCATTTTTTGAAACAAGATTTCTTGACCTTTTGGGCAGAAATTGTTGTCAATTACTTTTGGATTAACTCATCAATATATTTTTAGCATCTATCACTTGTGTTCTACTGATAGACTATGTCCTACTTGCAGGTTAAACTGGTAGATCCAAACAGTATTTTCCATTTATACAACACTGTCAGAATAGTGTTAGTCCTGTTCAAGAGTTTTGTAGTGTGGGATGTACAGAACACTGCTGTCTCTTGGGACTAGTGCCACTCTTATAGGGGTTGGTAGGGTGAGGGAAAGAGTAAATATATATTACCTCGAGTTAATGAAAGACAAGCAGGTTTAATGGAAGAAAAGTTACACAGGATCATGATCAGGAGTCATCCTTTGTGTCTCCACGCTCTCTTTCTTCCAAAGGCACATTGATTTTGTGTGCTAAGTTCTTAGACAGTGTCCCCCACACTCCCTGTCATTAGGCACTACTTATATTTGTTCACTCAGTTGTGTAAATAAACTAAAATTGCTGTTTGACAGAATGATGGAGAGATGAGGCAAGTGTGGGCTTGACTTGTGATGAACCGTCGGCTCTAATTACTTCCTGCTGAAACTGGAGATGAGGCAATGTAAAAGGTGGACCACAGCCTGTGTTTCCTCAGGGTTGGCTACTGATATTAGCTTGTCTTTCAGCGTGTCTCTGTATGAACAGAGACCTTTATATTTTTAACTAGGGCCGGTATCACCTCAATGCAAAACATATAGCAGCTAGCGGCTAGTGTGGTAGCTAGCGTGGATTGTGTTTTACTTAAAAAACCAAAGTATTCTAGTTTACAGAAGGTCTACCTACCTATAGGCTACCTGAATTTATGAAATGTACTATATTTCTAAATATGCTATTGCTACACTTAATGGCAAAAATTACACTAGTCTGTTGGACTTGAACAAAAATAAACAATATTTTTATTGCTTAAGCTTATGTATTCTGTCATTATTCAATGGTATACTAAAAATCCATGTGAAAAAAATTACTTCTCACTGTTCTCAGGTAAAACATTTATATGTGATTAAAATGCCATTGATAAAAATAAATATACATTTGTTAAAAAATGTATAATTTTACAGAATATAATCAAACATAATGGTTTTCAACAATGTATAAATAACAAAATCTAAATGAGAATTGATGAGAAAAAATGGTTAAATGTTACGGTAATTAATTGTTTGCATTAAAATATGTGTATATTTTAATAAAATACATTTTGCTGATACCCGCTAACGTTGAGCATATTTAAGTGCTTGCCAAAAAAACCTTTCGTTGTTTTTTATTTCTAATTAAAAATGTGTTACGGTAATGATTTTTTTTCTCACAGTATCTCTAAAAATGTCAGAAAATACCTAATTTTTCAAATAGATGATAAACTCATATTAAACAGTGCCTTTAGATTGTATATGTTATAAAAAGTCAAATAAAATATGTATTCAATGCTCTTGGATTTTTGTTATGAGCTGCACCATGTTCATGAGAATCATTCAGATGTAGCTTTTTAAAAAGGCTTTTAATTTCATGTCAGTACTGATATACAGGTACCTGGACAGAGTATTTAGCCTAATGGAAGATTTTTTTAGGTGGCACAGAGGCAAATGTTTTACCTCCCACTGCTGAGAGATTTTATTTCCAGCAATTTTGTCCTGTAGCAAACACAATTGGCCAAGTTGCAAGCCAGGAAAGGATCTTGACCTTGTCACTGCATTAGTGATTCTTTAGTGTTGTTTGGGTCAGATCCACAGCAGAGTGGTGGGATTAAGGAGGAATAGCTGGAACCTCCTGCCTGTTGCAGTCCACTCTGTTGTTAGAGTTTCTTACTGTTTGCTTTAAGAGAATTGGTTGCTTTTCTCACTATTATTTCCAACATTTCTTTATAACTTAACCCTTTATAGGGCACTCCTGGAAAGTGAAAATGTCAACCCTGAAGTGTTATTGGAGGATATTACAAGACTTTTTGCAAAAAAGTGTCATTTTTAAGAAATAAGAAATATCATAAACATAAATACCATAAACGCCCAATGTAACATCTATGTCACACCACAGATCTTTGACATTTAGGGGTAGTATTTTTTTTAAAAACATCAGAAATGTGTTCTATGTGGTTCACGTATAGAACACATCCTTTAAGGATAACTATGGGTTAAAAAACTGCTCAAACCAATTGTTCGATTATCAAAATAGTTGACGATTAATTTACTGCTATTTATTATTATTATATTTTTCTCATCTTCAGCTCGTCTACTTCTGACATGAGGACAAAATAATAACATAAAATAGGCACACACACAGGAGCATAAATGGTAATAAATAACAAGAGCCATTAAAAACAAAAAAATATCATTTTATTATTATTATTATTATTTTATTTTATTGCTACTGTCCAATAACTACTACTACTACTACTACTACTACTACTACTACTACTACTACTAATAATAATAAAATTATATTTTTTAGTTTTTAATGGCTCTTGTTTTTATTACCATTTATGCTCCTGTGTGTGTGCTTATTTTATGATTATTGTTCGATTAATCGAATAATTGTTGCAGCTCTAGTTTTGTTGTTGGGTCCAAGCTGCAGTCTACACACCTAAAGTCATTAGTTTTAAAAAATTACAAACAAGTAATCTATTTAGTGTTGTGACCTGTGGTTTGATCTGTGCTTTTAGAATCACAGGTGTAGAGATTGCACGTGGACAACCTCATGCTTAAAGCAATTTAAGACTCGTGTCTGTTAGTGACCTATTTAAGGTCAGACTTCTCAACCTGACCTGACCCCGATATCCAATTTCCTTTGCATCTGTGATCTCGGGCACAGGACCAGACACCTCTGTCTTGGAGACACCTGAGATGCACAGGACCCTCCCCCCCCCCCCCCCCCCCACCACCACCAGTCACATCAAGTCCCCAGTGATACACTCATCACATGCTTCTGTCTTCCACAAACGAGCTGTGATTGAGGTGATTGGAATTTCCAGAGGCTGTCACAATCGTTTTGATTGGAAAATAGACAGAAGATAATGGGAGAGACAGGCCTGTTATGAGAGCCCTGTCAAGGCTAAAATAATGCATCAGAGTGAAGAGGTTAAAGACACCGCTTCCTTGTTAATAATTAATTGCTGTGCATGTGGTGGATCCACTTCATCGCTCCCAGTCATCACTTGATAATTGCTTTACATTTAATTTGGCTTTAGAGACTGTTTTTCAAGCTGGGTAAATTGTGCTTAAAGTTAATATGAGCTCAGACTGAGACAGAAGTTTGGTAACAAACCATTGATAGAAAAAAAAAAGACAAGTTAGACTAGGAAAAGTAGAGATTCAGTGATTCTGTACACTAGTTTTTGCAGTGTAGACCAGGGATGGGCAACTTAAATGCTGCAGGGGGCCACAATTTTTCATGTTCACTACCACAGGGCCACATATAGGACCGTGCACTTAACCAGATATGATGAAACTGCAATTTTAAGTATGTTTACAGTGCAGTAACTTAACATATTTCATGCTCAAATGCATGTTTAACAGTATAAGTAGGAATACAAAAGGTTTGAAACAAATAAAAAATAACCAATTACTGAGATTTCTTTTTTTTTCAGTGCAAGAACAGCAGACCAACATCAATTGCAAGAAGTAATTTTGTATATTTTTACACTGCACGTTTAAGATTTCATGCTTGAATGCATGTAGTTGTACTGAGGGCCACTTCAAGTGAGGGTGCGGGCCGTATGTGGCCCTCGGGCCTCCAGTTGCCCATCCCTGGTGTAGACTAACTTCATGAGCTAATTTGAAAATTAAGTCTTCCAGTGCTGGTATGCTAAGGCCTAAAATATGTTGTTATTGTCACACTTGCACAAAACTAGCAGGGATGATTGCTTCTATTAGAGAATATTTGTGTTTCTTCTGGTGGTCTGTAATATTGTATTTTGAGATATTGACAAACAGGAAACAATACTCTTGATTTGGTATATTGGATGTTTCTGGAATAAATGAATTGTCCCCATCAGTTTTGAAATAATGAGTCAATTGACAGAAAGTGGATCATTGTAATAATAATGGACAACTGATAATTGTCATTTTAATCTCAAATGTCTCAAATGTCAGAATTTGTTATGTCTAAATTTCTGAATTGTTTAATTTAATTCATACTTAATTAAAATAAATTGCCAATAATAACATTTTGATTAAAGTAAATGAAGGCCGTACCCATGCTCAGTTATGGCTCATAAGTTGTTGCTGCAATTTTTTGGGCTGATACTATTTGTTACACAAATTTGGTGCTTTTACCACTCAAGAATTTATAGAAATGCTCAAAAATCCCTCCAGAATACCACATTAATACACCAAGAGCTTGAGGAACAATATAGAAAAATCCCTGCTGTTATTTGGTCTCAAAAACTTTTGATGTTTTTGAGATTGCTGCAATAATTGCATTTTTTTTTCATTTCATTCGGCGATTAGATTTTGAGCACAAACTGCTCAAAAACCCAGTAATTCCAATTTTTGTAATTCCAGGGCTGGATAGGGACCCCTGTATGCAGAAAAAAAATTAGTAGGTGAAAAAAACAAATTTGCACTGCATAAGAAAAACTACAGTACAAATACTACCCATTTTTATTCAGGTATCTTGAGGTCAGAGGTCAAGGATTTCCTTTGAAAATGGCCTTATCAGTTCCCTTCCCTGTCATGACATGTTTGGTATCAATCGATTCTTTAGGTCAGGGATGGGCAACTGGAGGCCTGTGGGCCACATACGGCCCGCACCCTCCCTTGTAGTGGCCCTCAGTACAACTACATGCATTTGAGCATGAAATCTTAAAAATGCAGTGTAGAAATGCACAAAATTACTTCTTGCAATTAATGGTCTGCTGTTCTTGCACTGAAAAAAAAAAGAAATCACAGTAAGTGTTATTTTTTATTTGCTTCAAACGTTTTGTATTCCTATTTATACTGTTATACATGCATTTGAGCATGAAATATGTTAAGTTACTGCACTGTAAACATATTCAAAATTGCAGTTTCATCATATCTGGTGAAGTGCACGGTCCTATATGTGGCCCTGTGGTAGTGTCCATGAAAAATTGTGGCCCCCTCCAGCATTTAAGTTGCCCATCCCTACTTTAGGTCTTCTAGTTGCATATGATACAAATACTTACACTGTGGCAATATATTCCTCTCCATGACTGTTTTCACACAGATTTTTCAACTAATACAACTAATAAAGTTGTCAAAGAAATTCAGGTATTATTTGAGATAATGACTACTCTCTCTTCCATCTCCAGATGACACAAGTCTATGTTAGTGGATCAGGTGTGAACATGGTGTCCTCGTGGAGCAGCAGGGACACCCTGAAGAGGAATGTGCCCATAGTACGGCTGGAGGATGATGCTGACCTCAGGGTATGGAGAGCTTCTTGACATGATACCACTGCAGTCCTGTGTTGTGCTACGAGGCCACCACTGAAGAAGTCACACATACTCACTGGTGACCTCTATAGTACACTCTTATCTGCACCAGAAGGGGATCAAACTTCACTTTGCTGCTGTATAGGCCCCCTTCACTGGGGAATTTGACTGCTCCCTTTGCCAAATCCGAAGCAGCCAGTGCTCAGCCTTGCATGCACACAGATAATGATCAAGTTAATTAGACCTGAGATTGAACGAACTGCAGCAGCAACTTAATCATTTGTAACTTGATTAGAAATACTATATTCTGCACCTCCAGAGACCTGAAAATGTTCCGTTTTTTCAAAGGGCTTGAAATTAGGATGTACTTTGGAATTCAGGTCTTGAGTTAAGACATAATGTTTTTGTAATCCAAAACAGGGAAATGATCCTAAAGTCTTACACACAAGCTCAAGGGAAATCCTCTGCTGTCTCTGACTGACAGTGAGTAGGTGTAGATTACAAATGTATTAATGTTTTCTTTCTTATCCCCATAGGAAATCTATGAATTTGGAAGGAAATTGGGTCAAGGTAGCTTTGGAGTTGTTTACGAAGCCACCCATATAGAGACACAGACAAAATGGGCTATTAAGGAGGTTTGCAGACCAGCGGTGAGTGCATTTGCCATCTCTCTGGGAGGCCTGGTTTTTAATGTGATAAAAAGTTGCACTAATAAAGAGAGTTTAATGTTTGGAGGGAAACAAATGGCCACAACCACACAGAAACTCCATCAGCTGTGATTTGACTTTCTGTCGCTTCAGGCTGGAAGTTGGAAAGCCAAGATGCTGGACCACGAAATAAACATTCTCAAACAAGTGAATCACGATCACATAATACATCTCCAGAAAGTCTACCACACAGCTAAGGTGAGCATTACTAACCTGTATGTAACAAACTCACAATAAGCCGCATTAAGTGAGGGGGATACGTGCATGTAGGGCTGCACAATTAATCGAGTTTTAATCGTGATCACGATTTTGGCCGCCACGATTAAATTAACCTGATAGTCGGCGATATTTGCATTTTAAAATGCGGCTCTCCTGCATATCTAATCAAGCACTTTCTACACCAGTAGTCCTCCAACCACCAGGGGGCGAACACATAGTTAAGGTTTCATGTAGCTATAAACGCTATAAAGCTAAATAACGAGCGATCGCTAAACAGGATATGATGTACAACAACAACTCGCGCCATTTGTAAAAGCTGGTGAAGCAGTGTAGGCAACTTAGCGACTTTGTTGCTATATTTAGCGACTTTTCAGACCTCCTTAGCGATTATTTTTCAAAAAAGCGACAGGCGACAAATCCAGCGATTTTTTCTGGTGTTATTGGAGACTTAGAAGAGTAAGAACGAGTTGAAGCGGCCCAGTCCTCCTGCAGCAGTCTTTCCCAGCTGCAGAGCCGGAGGGGATGTTAACCCCTTAGCGTCCAGTCTGCAAATTGCTAATAGGCTAACAGTTAGCTCTGTAGCAGTACAGTGTGTATGTGCTGCTGCTGCAGGAGGTGTTCACTTAGCGATCTCTGTTTGTTTACAACAAGCACCAGACACTAAAAACTGTTCCTATTGTTTGTATAAAAGTAGTGCAATAAAAATCCAGATGTTTCCCTAACATGATGAATAATCGTGATTAATAATCGTGATTACAATATTGATCAAAATAATCGTGATGATCATTTTGGCCATAATCGTGCAGCCCTACGTGCATGCATATCCTAATCTCCTCATCAGCATAAATATCATAAATATTACTGATAAGCAAACACAACTTGACTGTATAGTCAGATGCATTTTCTCTGCTTGTTTCTAGAAGGCTTATTTGGTTACTGAGCTGTGCGTTGGAGGTGAACTGAAGCAGCTGCTGCAGCAGAAAAAGTTCTTCACTGAGGATGAAACAAGGCATATCATCTGTAGCTTAGCTGACGCCGTTGTCTACCTTCACAAAAGAGGTAATTTCATTCTACACATTGACATTTCAATAGCGTTACAAATCATCTTAATGCTAGCTGACAATCATTTTTTATGACCTCTCGTGATTGGATTCCTCACATTGCTTCTTACTACAACCTGATGTGGTTGCTATTGCATCAGGCAGAAAACTTGTAACCAGAAGACTGAAACAGTGCTATTTACAATAACTTGTTGTTAAGTTCCTTTATATTTTTAAAGTAATTACACTTTAGTGTGGTTTTGGTCTAGGTTATTTTAGATTTTTAAATGAGATATGCAGGTGCAAATAGGAAAACACCTCCGTCCTGTGTGTGCTCGAGTTACAAGCTTGGGTAGGCAGCTTTTTTTGTTGACATCATCGGGCAAAAGTCCATAACAACCTCTCAACATATTACAATTCAAGTGGTCTGAGGAAAACTAGACATCTGCGCCTCCTCCTGGCTCTGTTTTCAGGCTTTAGAAAATCAAGTCTTTGGTCAATCACAGTTCAAGAAGGTGTTCCTATTGGCTGTTCTACAAATGCAGATGCATGCATGTGTCTTTTCTACCAAAAATTCCAGCAGGGGGCGCTAAGTTTGGCTCCAAAGATATCTGTCCATTCATTTTAATGCAAAATTTGAAAACTTCTCACTTGATTTATTACCTCAGAAATGTTTTTCAGAACAACACTATGGTCTCAATCACTAGTAAAAAATCTTCTTCAAGACAATTTGATGTTAATAGTGTAAATCAGGCATGTCCAAACTATTCCACAAAGGGCCGTGTGGCTGCAGGTTTTCGTTTCAACCAAGCAAAGGCACACAGTTGGACCAATCAACTGTCTGAAGACTGAGATCAGTTGATTAAGTGAGTCAAGTCTGGTGCGCTGCTGCTTGGTTGGAACGAAAACCTGCAGCCACACTGCCCTTTGTGGAATAGTTTGGACATGCCTGCTGTAAATAATGGCCCCATTTAGAAGAAAATAGAAGATAAAGAATCGTATGATTTGGGGCGTGGCTAACTTTGATTGACAGGTCACTAACAAGGCGAGCCGTCATCAGAAGAGAAGCAGAACAATGCGTATCCACGGCAACGTGTCAATAAAGTTATATATAACGTTATATAGATATAAAAAAGGACGTTTAGCGGTTTGGTCTCATAACTTTGACCCTTTCACTTTATTTTCACTTAATGACAGTTTATTTGAACGTTTTGTTCATTAAAAAAGTCTTGTTCAGCGTTTGGACTAACAGACACTCCAAGGAGTCGCTGCTCAGTTTTTGAGGTAATTAACGTACATTTTTTGTTTTTTTTTTGCTTGCAAAAGTTAACATCCCAGTTAATGCTAACATGAATTAGCAGTGACTTCTCTCAGTCAGGTGTCACGCTTCCAACGTGCAGTCCACAAACCAATTGGTGACGTCACCGTCACTACGTCCATCCATCCATTCTTGTCCGCTTATCAGGAGCCGGGTTGCGGGGGCAGCAGGCTAAGCAGGGGATTCCAGGCGCCCCTCTCCCCAGCCACAACGTCCAGCTCCTCCTGGGGGACCCCGAGGCGTCCATTATTCATATACAGTCTATGGGAAGCTGCAGGAGGAGGGCTGTATTTTCAAATTCTTGCACCTTTTGTTTCCTTTTCCAGAAAACTGCCTCCCCCCTGTTATAATTGAACCACGGTGACATTATTCAGCTCAAATTGTGCTCATTTCGATAAAAGACTAATAATAAACTGCTTCCAGGAGGAAAAAAAAACATGATAAACATTTTAATTAAATCTCCATGTTTTATTTGGAAATACCATTTCGTCTTTTAATAGTGAAATCTGTGGTTAGAGGTAATTTAGGACATTGCCTGGCAATGAGGCATCATTACATGTGGTTAATGGCTAATTTACAATAAGCTAGGGAGCAATACTGATTAATAGCTGTGTTTTCACATGGAAAGTCCCTCCGTGCAGGTTTTCCTGACCTCTATAGAGACTAATGATATTAATGAGAGAGTGATGACTTTGAATCAGGCAGCCAGACCAAATGACCAATCATGAAATTTGAATTTTTGGGGGTTTCCTCAGATTATTAGACTACTGTTTGTCACATTTAACTGTTAATCAGCTGTGATTTGAGCCTTAATGCCAACACGTCCTGGTAACATTTTGCATGTCCATGTTACTATTAACTCTACAGTTCCAATTGTTTTATGATTTCAGAGTGAGAGATTGAAATACAATGCACAAAAAATAGTTATAGTTGGAAATATGATGTGATTTCCTCCTTTTAGCAGTAATATTAAATAAACAAAACCAAAAAAAGTGCAGAACAAATGAGTGTATGTGTGTGTTTTTAACAGTATGTATAATTATTAAATAAAAAAACATATAAATATGAAATTGAGAGTTCAGCAGCCAGCAAGCAGTCGTAAAAACAGGTATCATTGAACAAAAAATATGTGAAATGGATGAAGGAAAAAGGACATTTTCAGGTGTTTGTTTTGTGCACACCAGTTGGTATAACTTACCTTTCACACACCATCTACACTGTTGCGTTTTATAATTGGTTGCTTCAAACAGTGCAGTGAAAAGGACTGCCCAGGGCAAATTGTACTTTTCCTCCTGCCTTCTCTCACTCCACCAAGTTTTGTTAACGAGGCCCTTCAGCCTCGACCACAGTAAGCAAGCTAAACACATCACTGTGTTACTGTTTGCAAAACATAGTTCATTCTGCTAACTGAATCATGTTGCACTTAACTCTGACCATAGAGATTATTTATTCCTCCAGAGCTATGCTTATAACTTATGATTTTAAGTATGAAACATTTTGGTTTTATTGAGGAAATCAGAGTTTTGTAATCACATTTGATCCATTGTGATATAAATGTGTAGTTATAAATATTGATTGCAACAAATAGAGAGGTCTAATATGCAGAGATTTCATCAAAACTATGTATAGACTCATACAAAAAAAAGCATAAATGACTATGCAAAGGTACCCAAAAGGCTGCTTTCTTAAGTAACTAACTTTCTTAAGTATATTTAACACTATTTTACATGTTTATATATTATATCATCCAATTCTAACACTGGACACTGAAAAAAGAAGAATAAATAAAATAAAAAGCTGACCTCTGGAGTCCATGAAAGCCGTTGTGGCTTGAAACTCCATACCAGATTTAAAAAAAAAAAAAGATATTCGGCCAAGTAAAACTGGAGATAATGTCAAATATATTTAGTATAAAAATATAAAACTAGATATTATGCTCATTTTATGAGCATAATACACATGTACATGCACATGTACATTTCTGTGTGTGAAACATATTTTTCAAGATCAGATTTTATGTTTTCCTTTGTTTCTTTTGGGTTCAACATATTCATCAAGTAAGTCAAAGTTAAAAATTAATTATCAGGACATATAGGTGAGGGTTAAACATCAGTGCTGTATGTTCAGTCTCAGACAATTTCTAAACCATTTAAATAGGGAAGAAATAAGAAATAATTAGCTATATGACACCATCTCTAAATCATTCCAAGCATTGGTTTCTACATTATATGTTTGAAAAAAAGGGTTTTCATATCGGAAAACGTACAATATATGGGCTCTACTTTAACTGCTTTCAAACCCATTATGTCTGTGTAAAAGTTACCCTCTTCATATCTTACAGACATAGTGCACCGGGACTTGAAACTGGAGAACATACTTGTGAAGAATGATCTCGATGCGGATGATGGCGGCAGGATTAATATCAAGGTAAGACGGACACACAAACTGTTCAACTTTTCCGCCTAACCGCTTCTTATCCGTTCTCTCTTGGACTGAGTACAAACCTCTGATGGGCACTTTTTCTTCAGCCACTATCTCCTCTATATTTAGTAAATACTGCCTCATTATGGAAGACTCCCTCTGGTCTTCCGTTATAGTATACCTTTACAGAGAAAGACTCAACTGGATCTTTAAACAAATTACCAGCTGAGCACAGCATGTTGTGTGCAGTGACAATGAGCCAAGCCGAAGCAGAAACCTGGTGTGTGAGCTAAAACAAGGCGAGACCACAGCATCAGTGTCCCTGTTTCTCTCTGGTTTTATCTCTTTGTCTCACAAACACATGCACAAACACCCACATACTTTACATGTATGAAAGTGTTGTCATGGCACAGCATAAATTACTTTTATTTTTTTATTTATTTTGTTCCTTTCATGAAGGTGGACAACAAAATGTGAACAGAGACAAACTCTACACCTTCATGATTAGAAAGGAGCAGCAAGAAGAAAACATTTCTTATATCTGTCTGCCCCCTACTTGAACAATAAAAAAAGATGGTCTGACACCACATACAATTGATTTTCAGTAGCCTACACCAACAAAACTTTGATTATAACAAAACACTTAAAACAACAAAAACAAACAAACGAGACAAAAAAAAAAAAAAACCCATACAAGTACATGTTTACATCTCAAAAACAAAAGACCAAAAAACAACTGATCATAAACAATCAGTTTAAGTTTCCAGAACATATTGACATTTTTTTCTGCATTTGTACATTTTTTAAAATCCATTAATATCTGTACAACCTTTTAAATCCTGTAGTTGGGAATTCCATTTTTTTACACCGACAACCAAAACACACATTTGTTTCAATCTCTTCTTCTATGATTTTCATCTTCTGAAGTAAACACAAATAGCTTTTGCAGGTTTCCTGGTAAAACTCTGTTTCTGGCTTTGAACACGAGCTGGTCTTCTCTTCTGGCCTTTTTTTTTTTTTTTTTTTTTTTTTTGCTATTGTGATACCCTTTACAACTACGTGGACCTGTGCAGCCTTAGCAGCAAACTTGAGCCTTGTTTTCCTGACAAAAGAACCTTTAACAAAGACTTCAATGTGGGTTCTGTCAGCACATCTAAATCATGTTTATTTGTATCACCTTTTCCTTAAGTGCTATTCTTTATCTAGGTGACAGACTTTGGATTATCGGTGAAGACAGGTGGTGTCGGGATTGAGAACATAATGAAGGAGGCCTGTGGGACTCTTATCTATATGGGTATGACACCTATATCTCCTACAGCATGCTAGTAGGCTCAGGGATGGAGCTCTGAGGTCCTGTTCAGACCTGGCATGAACATTGGTGATCTGATTGCAACTGGACAGCTGTCAGTACAGGTGCAAATGCACTCAGGACGCATTTAGGACAGATTGAGATCTGATTGCTCAGATTACATTCAAAGGTGGTCTTTTAGCATGTTGTACACCAGGGGTCTCAAACTCAAGTTACCTGGGGGCCGCTGGAGGCAGTATGAAAATGACCAAAAAAATACTAAAAAGGACACAAAATGACAGAAAAAAACTAAATTACTTAAAAAAGACACAAAATTACCAAAAAAGACACAAAATTAGTTAAAAAAAGATACAAAATGACCAAAAAATGATACAAAATGACCAAAAAAGACACAAAATTACAAAAAAGACACAAAATGACCAAAAAAGACACAAAATGACAGAAAAAAACTAAATTACTTAAAAAAGAAACAAAATGACCAAAAAAGACAGAATTACCAAAAAGACACAAAATTATTTTAAAAAGACACAAAATGACCAAAAAAAGGCACAAAATTGTTACACAGCCAAAATGATTAAAAAATTAAAAAGCCAAATATATCACGATGCACCTGGGTTAAAATCATTATTATTTTAAGTTTGTAGTCTGTTTGACTCTGGTTGAGTTCTGAATTTGAACCTTTTAATCTGCTTCAATAATGTGTTTGAAGTGTCCTGATAAATATTTTTTAACAGATACTGACCAGCCATTGTGCAGCACTCAGCACCACTGGATATATCAAAGTAAACAAATAAGGTCACATTATTAATGTCGACACAGGAAGTGGTTGAAGAGTAATATGCAAACATGAGTCTTTTAATGATCACACAGAGGAGAGGAGAGAGGAACAGAGAGTATAAATAAAAATAAAAATACAAACGGAAATTCACTAGGTTATAGTGCCAAATGTACAAGAAAAAAATGTGCAGATTTAAGAGATTTAAAGTGGCAAATCTGCTCGAAAAAAGTCGCAGATTTACGAGACAATAGTGGGGGAAAAAAAGCAACTTTTTTTCTTGCAGATTCACCACTTTAAATCTCATAAATCCACAAGTTTTTTCTCGTAGATTTGACACCTTAATCTCGTAAACTTTTTTTCTCCAAATATTACCCCCCTCCCCCGGGTCCGTATGTTTTTTTACACATTCTGGCAGTATGTAATATCCTCCAATATTCTCTAGGGTTGAAATTTGGAATTTGCAAGTATTTCAATGAGTGCCTTATTAAGTGTTAAACATAGGTTTCATATCTCAGACACAGAAAAGTCATATATGTGTGTGTGCGTTGATTTCAGCACCTGAAATGATGAGCGGTCGTGGTTACAGCCAGTGGTGTGATGTTTGGAGCGTCGGCGTCGTTATGTATTTACTGTAAGTAGACAAACGCATAAACACACACAAAGATACATACATACATTTATTGTTATCTATGTTTTTTTACTACAAATTACATTTTTTGTTTTTATTAAATATATATGTATATATAATAAGTTAGGTATTTGTTATTTTTTATTGATTTTATTTATCTATTTATTTGTTTATTCATTTACTTATATTTATTTTATTATTTTATCTATTATTTTATAACAACCAATATAACAATTGTTTTTCTTTTGTTTGTTTATCTTTCCTTTTCAACTATATTTGCCAATTTCTTGGGGCAAGGTGCCTGTGGGAGGGGGGTGGGGGGGGGGGTTGGTATCTGTTCTGTAGTATGTTGTATTTACTTGCAATTACTGGTGTATGGAACAGTATTGTTTTTGTTTTATTAAAATGTAAAATCCAATAAATAGATTGTTAAAAAATACTGACGTCTGAGCTGTGTGTCCCTGTAGGCTGTGTGGGGAGCCTCCGTTTGTTGCCAAAACAAAGAAAAACCTACTTGAGAAGATTCTGAACAACGAAGTAGAATTCACTCAACAAATCTGGGCCACAGTCAGCGATGCAGGTGACACTTAATAATAAATAAATAAATACAGGAGGAAATGTTTGTGAAATGGTGCAAATCTATTTGTTGTTTTCACCGATTGGACCGTTTCTGTCCCAACAGCTAAAAATCTCCTGACTTGCCTTCTGAAGGCGGACCCCGCCTACCGCATGTCTGCTAATCAGCTCCTAGAAAACCCCTGGATCACAGTAAGGCTATGATTGTTCCAGCTGCATTCATAAACTTTACCAAATGAGTCACACGAGGAGCTCTTATGAGGTGCTCTGTCCAACAGGGGGACACTAATGTGCCGGCGATGCCGACCAACGTGCTGGAGATGATGCGCAACCACCTGGAACAGAGAGAGAGTAAGACAATGAGGACGATTTGACTTCATTCTAATAACTTCATCCAGGTCAAGAGGAGATCATTTGAATTAACATTGTGCAAGTGATAATATACGACAAGGTGTTCTGGTTTAAAAATAATTGAAGTAGAGGCAAAAGAATTCAGTTGAACCCTGTGTCGCTTTAAAAAAATTCCCTCTAGTTTCCTTAGACCAGTAGTTCTCAACCTTTTTGAAAAATTACATAAAATTAAGCAAAAAAAGACACAAATTACCCAAAAAAGACACAAAATGACCAAAAAAGACACAAAAAAAGACACAAAATTGCTAAAAAAAGACACATAGTGACCAAAAAAGACACAAAATGGCCCAAAAAAGAAACAAAGTCACCAAAAAAAGACACAAAATTTCTAAAAGAAGACACAAAATGACCAAAAAGACACAAAATTACTAAAAAAGGAAACAAAATGATCAAAAAAAGACACAAAATGACCAAAAAACACAAAATGACCCCCAAAAAAGACATTAAATGACCAAAAAGACTAAAACACATTAACACATGAACACTTTAATACAGTGGAGAGAGAACTGACTTCCAAAATGATTTGGCGACCCCAGAAATCATTTCACGACCCCAATCTATCTAAAAAGCCTAAAATATCACGATGCACCAGGGTTTAAATCATTATTATTTTAAGTTTGTAGTCTGTTTGACTCATGTTTGAGTTCTGAATTTGAACCTTTTGAACTGCTTCAATAATGTGTTTGAAGTGTCCTGATAAATATTTTTTAACAGATACTGACCAGCCATTGTGCAGCACTCAGCACCACTGGATATATCAAAGTAAACAAATAAGGTCACATTATTAATGTCTACACAGGAAGTGGTTGAAGAGTAATATGCAAACATGAGTCTTTTGATGATCACACAGAGGAGAGTAGAGAGGAACAGAGAGGCAGAGGAGGGAGAGAGATAAACTGGAGCCAAGTGAGGTTACTTGATGTTGTTATTGAAATTCATCAACAATAGGAACACAGACTCTGGAGGACTTGTCCCTCACCTCTTCTGAGGGCACGCTGGACTCATCCCCGCTCCCCAGGGAGGCTTCAACAGAAACAGAAGGCAACTGCAGGAGGCCTGCTGGGAGAGACAGCAGCTCCTGCTCAGCCTCTACATCTGCCAAGCCGGTACTGTGTCTGTTAGCTACAGCTCTACATTCTGACCTCACCTGCCCGTGTGTGTGTGTGTGTGTGTGTGTGTGTGTGTGTGTTTTATGCAAGACTTTATATGACTCCCAAATAATTTCAAAGATGTCAAGTCTCTACTCATCTGTTTAAGTACTTTTCCACCAGCTTACAAATCACTTGTGGTAATTATCTTGTTTTTAACTGCAACTATCTCATTAAGTAGATAACTCAGCAATTACAGCAAACCTGAATTACCAATTTGTTGAAGTTTTTTAGACATTTTGAGTCACCAACTTAGCAAGGTAACACAAGCAAGCAACATAACTGGTGCTGCATGAACCATAATAACAATAATATCATCTGCATCATAAGGAAAAAACATAGAAGATTAGGTATTAACCTAAACATTTTCCTATTAGACATTGTAAAGTTACTCTATGGTTTGGTACTTTAAAATCCCAGATACCATAAAGTTGCACATTTTATTTTAAAAAGTAATATATTAGTTGATTTTTCAGGAACAAACATAATGATTGGTTAAAGTAACTAATAAGAGCTTTATGGCATATAGATTTTCCAAGGCTAGTTTGGGACCCCTGTCCCTGGTTAGGCTTTTATGCATAAAAGACTAATTAACATACGGTATCAGTATTACTAAGCATACATCAGTTAAATTAGGCACATAATAAAAAGTGACGTTCTGGTACATGTGACATAATCTTACAATATTATTATCATTTTACAATCAATTTACAGGTGTTGCATGTGTGTTTGTGTGCCTGTTTGTATGCTCTCATATTCATGGCAGTATATGTATAAATGGGTGTGTGTGTGTGTGTGTGTGTGTGTGTTCTTGTACTTCCTACATAGTGAGGACCAGAACACGTTTTTAACCAACAGAGTGAGGACATTTCAGCCGGTCCTCACTTTTTTCAAGGCTTTTTTGAGATTTCAGACTTTGTTTTAACGGTTAAAGGTTACATGATGATGATAATTATAATTAACTGTATTGTGTGGTTATGAAACTAACTGAAATTATAGTGAAAATGTCTGTGTTCGTTTTCGTCTGTCAACTTTTTTCATACATAATGAAGATGGATCAGACAAAGGAAATAAAGGCAAAATTTACGGTGACCTCTTTTAATCTCCCACCCAACAAATACCCCATTACAAAAAACTAAAACTAATAAAAACTCAATTAAAAAATAGCAAACTCACTCTAAAAACTCATTAAAACTAACTGAATTTGAAAACAAAAATTCACAACAAAATTAAAACTAAAACTAATGAAAAATCCAAAATTATTATTATTATAACCTTGCAAGGGAATTCACTATTACAATGAGGGAAAGATACAAGTACAAGAATGTGTGTGTGTGTGTGTGTGTGTGTGTGTGTGTGTGTGTGTGTGTGTGTAAGTTTATCTCTGTGTACCTGTTCCTGTTCCTCTGTGTGTAGGTACATGGTTTTGCATTGCACTGGGCATTTATAACTATACAAAAACTTTTGGTCGTGCTCATGTTGCATTCTTTAAAGTTTCTGATTTGTAGATACAGTGGTTTGCAAAAGCATTCATCCGTCTTGGATGTTTCACCCTTTTGTTGCTTTTAAATCATGCAGGAAATCATTGTCAATATAATTTGGCCTTTTTAAAAATAATTTGCAAAAAAACCCTCTATAATATGAAAGTGAAAACAGATTTTTACAAAATAATGTCAATAAATTAAAAATATATAAAGTAAAATAAATGATTGCACAAGTATTCATCCCCTTTAAAGTAACTGATTAATTCAACAGAGTTCCAGCTAGTTGATGCAGCAGAGTCACAGTAAGTGAAATGGAGATCACCTGAGCGCAAAAAAAACATGTGCCAAGTGGTTATAGTATAAAAAAACATGTGTCCGGAAGGTCCAGTCTCTGGTTCATCACTATTCCTGCTACAACTGCAACATGAAGACAAAAGGACACTCCAGTCAACAGTCAAAAGATCATTGAAAAGTATTGAATTTGTTAACATATATCTCCGTTAGAAGAGACAAATAACTTCAGCAATGTGTTAAAGTTAGACAATAACACATAAAAACCAAGTGTAAATTGACTGTAAAGGCAATACAGTTATTTATAACATGAGCGATCATCTTTTGGCCTCCATTTTTGTTTTGCTTACATCATGTTAGGCACTGTACAAACAGTTAGGATCCAAGATTCAGGAGAGGAGATGGCTACAAAAAAAAAGTCCAACTCACTGGACATTTAACTGAACTCTGTGGGATGTCCAGTGAGTTGGGGTATGAATTTAAAAAACAAACACTGTATCATTCATGTCAATATACAAGTGGTTCTTATGATTGTAATACTGATACTGTTCAAGAGACAAAATGTAGCAGAAAACAAAATCTCAGCTCATCCAGGCATTCTTCTCTCTTCTTCCCCTTTGTGTTTTCTTTGTATGTTGGAGTAAAGACTAAAGTGAATGGCGGCTGCCTACAGCATGAAAAATGCAAAAAAAGCTGTGAAACCCCGGGATCGCTCCAACCCACCACCACACAGGTTTGTTGAACCTCCTACAGATGCACATTTAGGATTTTATCATTATTATTTAACTGCCCTGGTGCTTTCATATGGCCTGTTACACCCAGCCACCACTAGATGGTGCCAGATTCACCCATTACAGAAGATGGTTATAAAGGTGTCGTGTTGCAGCTGTTTTAAAATGGATGTGATGGTTAATTCTGTTATGTAAGAAGAATATGAATCTTATCCCTGCAGCCTCATGTGAAACCCTCCACACAGAAGAGTACAAAGCAGCACAGACCTCAGGACAAGAAGGACGTCCGTACAGGACAGAAACCAGCTTCTGAGCTCAGCAAGACAGACAACCAGAGACCTTCTACCTCCACTAAAAGTAGGACTGGCCCCCGCAAACTCTAAGACCAACACCCCTTCAGAATAAAACTAAAAAATGAGCCATATCACTTGAGAGGGAACACATGAGTAGGTGGGCACAAGAGACAGCATACAGGAGAAACTAAACTATTTGATAAACCTTATTTAATGTAATTGTGTTTATTTTATGTCATGCTGTGATTTAATAGTGATGTGAATGAAACTGCTGTGAATGGTGCAACCTTTATTGTGATGACTGAGCAGTGTCAAAGTAATGGGCCTCATATGAAGGTGTGAAAATAGTACAAGAAGTCCAAGAAGTCCACTTCAGCCGAGGGTCCGGCCTCAGCAGTGCCTCGTGCCAAATAAAAAGGAAAGGGCCCCGGTGTGAGGTGTTCCCCAGACGGGGCCAAACTGCTGGACAAATACTTACTGTTGCACAGCCAATGACATGCAGCCCAAATACAGACGCACACTTTTTTTTATTTTTATAGTGGCCGGAAAACGGAGAAACTGAATGAGTTTGTCTGTGATGTGTTTTACTGGTGGCATCTGATTGAAGGCTTTAATTATAAATCATCGACCTAAATTAGTCGAGTAAAGAGAGCGACCCAGGAGATTTGAGCGCAGAAGAGCACGGCTCATTCCTAAATAAAACAAAGCATATCTTGTCATTCTTAATGTCACCTCTTTATCTATATACACTGTGAATGCATGCCTTTTGCAGCAATAATTAAATCTCTTGTGTAAAAAGTGAAATTTAATTTATTACATTGGGAGAAAAAAATTGTCTAGACGTCAACAGGGATGTAGTAATGTGGTGTAATATTTAAAAACATCCAAAACAGACGTGTTAAAAATCTTTTACAAACTTATTCCCACAAAATCAGCATTTGTCAGAAATGTGTAAAAACAAGCTGGTGCTGTCTTTTAATGAGTAATAGTAGGATTATATTTCAGATAGGAAAAAATGTGCCAAATATCATACAACACACAACTATTTTGCATGTTTTCCTTTCAATAACATGACAAAATATGTTGTTATTGTTTTATAATTGCATGCTAAATTGCAGATAACACTCACAAAGACTTCAGGAAATTTTATTGGATATCATTTCACAACGCCAAAGTGAGCATTAGGGATTTTCTTTTTTCTCTCCTGACCTCTCAATTCCAAAACGCCCTATATGCAGTGACTGCACCCACTCAGTGTCAAAACAGAGAAACCGTCACACAGGCTGGTTACGCTCCATCTGAATGCAGAGGATTGGGACTGAGGGCAACCACGGGTCTAATCTCGTTTGGAGGCCATTGAAAGCAGTAGAAGCTACTTTGAGGGCACTGCCATTCAAGCACAGGTTTTTCCGCTGTAGAGAGAATAATCCCCAGCATAGATACAACATTAAAGTAGCCAAGCATAACACACAGAGGCTGAATTTCAAATCCACCCATTTGCATCTTGAAGTGAATGAGTGCCAACAATGGGGCTCCGTGCTCATGCACAGGCTCTGTGCTTTAGTGTGTCTGTAAATGTAGTGTGCATTTGTCGAAACTGTTTTCAAAAGGCATTTCTACATTGCAGGGAAGAGGTAATTGTCTTAAAAGTGTGGACACAGTATGTTAACCTTTATTAAAATTCAGCCCAGGTAGACGCACTGATCTCGGCTAATGTTTCTCAACACACTGAGTTTAGTTTTGCAAAAAACAGTTTTTCACTGTCTTTTGTTGGATTTATTTTTAATAAAACAGACAATGAGAATGAACAAATGGCATGTGAATTATCTTTGATTCAAGCTGCTTGCCAAAAGACTGCAACATTACTGCAACATTATTAACATGCTGCCTGCTTTTGGTTTACTCAGACTGGTATAAACAGCAGATGGAGCTGTAGTAAGTTGCTGAATTCATTTCCTGTAGTTAATCTGACAGGAGAGTGCTATCCCCAAAGCTTACTACCTAGTTTTGTGCATGAAGATGTGTAATTAGAATTGATTGCTTGAGTCACTGCCCATTAAAACTGTGATGTCCATGTAACTTGTCACTAATTAATATGTTGGATGGTTATGTCTTCATGGTCCATTCAAAATAAATAAATGGTTAAAATGTAAGATGTTTCTTTTTCTGTTATTTGCTAAATGTCATTTGAGAAATAAAAAACAAAAACAAACAACGATGATTTGTCTTAGTTAAACCTCTTTTCCCTGTGGATTTCCACACTGGAGGTCTGTTTAGACAACCTCCTGTATGGCTAATTTTTGTCAGAAGAGGAGATGGGATTTGAGCATATGGTCCTCATTGTCTCGTGCCAGACTTTTGATTAATTATAGGGAAACGTAAAGAAAAAAAAAAAAAAAAGCTCCAAATTGATTTGTGCAAGCAGCATGTGACCTACAGCAAATTATAGAAGCGCTTGTTCAGGACTCAGAGTGGAACAAATTTAAAGAGACTGAAACACATCAAGAAAATTTGGAAGGATCAGTGTTTTCATGTCGGTGACAGTAGGTTCAGATGCTGTTAAAATACTGTCAGTTTGTATTGTTGCAAGGCGGCAGGAGCCTCCGGTTCTACTTTTACTCCTCTGGCCAAAACAAGAGAGAAAAGAGGTGGGAGGGCAGGGGGGGACAGAACGAGAGAGGCTGTATGGTGGATAGGTTAGGGGCGTGAATTTGGGACAAAGCATGGAGGCAAAGGAAATTAGAAAATTCGTCGGGATGGAACAAGGGATGCACCCCCACCAAACCCTCCCCCTTTTTCCTCCAGCAGTGCTCCTGACAGATGGAAGTAAGGGTGGGTGGGTTGACGGGCTGCAGGGATTAAAACTCTGCAGCCCCATTTTGGAGCCTGAAGAGAGTGTCACTCCTGCAGAGGTGGGGTGCACAGAGGCACTTGTGGCGAGAGTCGCGGGGTGTGTGAAGTGGGTGCACGCGGGCTAATGTCAGAAGAGCCGAGGATGCTTCCCGTCCCACGGCCCCCCCCCTGCTCCATCCACCTTTAACCACTGAGGAGAAGGGGAGGGGGGTGCATCTCAATAACCTTAATAGAGCTCCCTTTAATTAATCAGCTCATCTGCAGAGGCCCGATACCTGCAGCTGAACCCCCCCCTCCACCCTCCTCCACCCTCCCACATGGTACTCCCCCTCCATCCTCACCCCAAACACAACATCCTCACACTGCTGCTGTGACATTGTGGTAATGAGGTAACACAGCTACAATGTCATGGAAATGTTGCGGAGACGTTATCTGTGGGAGCTCATCACACATGCTGATGTTCCTGATCCCCTTCAATGTTTACGTTGTGTGTGTGTGTGTGTGTGTGTGTGTGTGTGTGTGTGTGGATCTGTGTGTTCATGTATGCTTCTGCACCACAGTCCCCCCCCCCCCCTTCCCAAAAATAAATAAAAAAACAGGTACATATGGCCAAATGGCGGGAGGAAACCGTGATGCCTCTATTTCCACAGAAGAAGAGAACGAGGGGGGGCGGAGGGGGGGACCCGCCTCAAGTAAACATTTGAAACAGATGGCAATTTCAAAGCAAGCCTCATCAATCTTTGTTGACACTACCCCTTTTTTAAAACTACTCTTATTTGGGGATATTTGCAATTATAATGCATACTGTAAGCTCATTTGAATATCAAATTAATTACCGAACACACTGGAGTAAATACCTCTTTTATAAGTCCTTGTTAAAAGTGAAAAGTTCTTGACTGCGGTTGGATGGCGTGTTAATTTACAGTGATATCTAATCCCAAGTTACTTCACATAAAAGGCATTACTATACATATTTTAATGGGGAGGTGGTTGTTTTCCAGGCAATTTTCTGCTAGAGTACATTTTTAATTTATTCATATTTAATTTATTGGTCTCTGCATACCCGCTCAGTAAAACTAATCAACACCATGTATGGGCCTCTTAAAGCCACATCTCTCCTTGGCAGGCAGACAGGCAGCCTCTGCATTAGGATAAGCTCTCCTCTCTTGTGCACAGAGCTGGTGAAATGCCCCGCTTTCAGCCGAGCAGGAGGATACCGCCGCGAAGGAGAGACTGTTCACTTCTCACAAACAACCTTTTAATCAGAGGGAAAAAAGGGTGGGAAATGAAAAATTTGCCCAGCCTTGAGTGATCCAAAACATTTCCACATTTCTTTGCATAGCGACCATCGTCAATGCTGTCGGAAACGTCGTCTGCTGCGGACAATACCCCCCTCTCTTTGGGCTACTTCCTGCCCTCAAACTCCTCTGCCCTTGAATTGGTTTTATGGAGCTTTGGCAGTCATTTAGCACAGTATGACTGGAGTTCTTATCACCTGACTCGGCTATACACTCCAAATATCTATCGACCCATTGACACACCTTGAGGAGGGATCTACACAACCTTACACATGGAAATGATTTCAATTAATTACCATTCCCCTTTGACAAGGCAGAGAGGAGGGGGGGGAAACAAAGGAGCCCAGACAACAGGAGCATTTCTCTGGTGTAATGTGCACCATGTGTAATGAGCAGCGGAAAGGTCATTTGACACATTTCTGCCAGAATGAATTCATTTATTTCAAGCACTTAATTTTGTAGTCACCTCATCGGTGCACGGCTTGGCAGTGCACTGAGAGGGTGCATTACCACAAGTGGAGGCTTAGTTTCCTCCCCAACAGCTAGTGCTGACCACAGGTCTGTGGGAATGCCTGAAGAGCAGATAGTGAAATGGAGTGTGGGAGATCCAATCACCCCTTCTATCATAGGAAAATCGCCTCCATCACCTTCAGTGTAATTGGAGCATTCATTACAGTTCAGTAAAAATGCAGGTTGCCATTAGATGGGCAATTTAAAAGTAGGCTTCTGGAGAATGAGAGACTTGAGGGGTCACGATACGGGGTCACAGTCAAGTAAATAATGGGAATTGGTCCCACGAGGCTTGGAAAACCACAAAGCCCGTGGTCACGCACCAAAATACAACTCAGCACAGGCTGGAGGCAGGAATTCAATCATCAGACAGAAAATAAAATGCCCCCTGTGCCCTCTCAACATCACAATAATTACAAACAGAAAGTTTACCGTCTTATAATTACTCTAACCTGAGTTGAGAAAGTGCTGTGTGACAACTGGAAACTGTTTTGTTATTTTAACTCTTGCATTAAAACTGACATACATAGACCGAGAGAAGACCCCCACGGCTTAAAAAATGACACAGAAGTGACAAAAACTGCAGTTCTTTAAAGGGCCACAAGACTGTCCATCCCCACAGAATCACATATGAACCCTCTGGAGTCTCCAAAAGCTCCAAAGCATGACTTCTTCTTTTTCTCTTCTAAAGTTCTGGCTGAAAACTCCATGAGGCCAGTTTCAGTTTGATGATGATATACCAAGTAAAACTGGAGACAAGCTCAAATATATTTAATATAAAATTATAAAACAGGATGTAACCCTCTTATATGTTATATTTGCAACCTTTGTTCACATTTGCAACAACACTAAAAAGACACATAAAGACACAAAATGACCAAAAAAGACACAAAATGGCAAAAAGAAAAAAGAAACAAATAGACCAAAAAGACACAAAAAAACACAAAATGACTAAAAAAGACACAAAAAGAAACAAAATGACTAAAAAAAGAGACAAAATGACCAAAAAAGACACAAAATGGCTAAAAAAGACACAAAATGACTAAAAAAGACACACAATTACCAAAAGAGACAAAATGATTAAAAAAAGACACAGAAAGAAACAAAATGACTAAAAAAAGACACGAAATGTCTAAAAAAAGACACAAAATGTCTAAAAAAAGACACAAAATGAGAAGACAGAATGACCAAAAAAGACACAAAAAAGACAAAAAACCCCACAAAAGACCAAAAAAGACACAACATGACTTACAAAGACACGAAAAGACATGAAAAGGATTCAAAAATGGACATAATAGCCCTATAAGACTCCATAGAGTTAAAATGCCCAACTTTACAGCAGAAATAAACATGTAAACAGCCTGATACAAACAACAGTTTGGGTCTCTATAGCTAATGATAATCTAATGATAACTGTTGGTGCTGTCTCAGGTGGCGTGTTTTAGCAAACAGGCTGCATTCAGCGCTCTTTAGCTCTCCCAAGCTCCATCTCTTTTTCTTTATCTTTATCTCCATCTCTCGGACATGTAGCCAGGATTTAAAAGGAGCCAGGCGCTGCCACCGTGATGTCACCTATTGGACTATCGTTTCAGTGACTTGCTTTGGCATTTTGGCTGTTGCCAAAAAACAATTTTTTGGTGCCAGAAGTGACCGTTCTTGGACGAGAGGGAGGAGGAAAGTTTTCAGCTTGGTTAGCAAGGTGCAAAATTGAACTCCTTTGAGTGTCTTTTACTATCATTGAAAGCTGAACAGTTCATTTTTAGGTGACCAAAATGTTTCAATGAACTTTCATGAACTGAAAACTAACTGTGAAACTTATAAGATGAAAATGTTCACACCCAACCTGACAGCAACATGGGGTCAACCTTTTAATCATAAGGTAGCCATGTCTTTTAGGCATATCCTGCTTTATTGACTATTTTACTCTAAAAGTTGAGATTTATTGGGATTTTTGTATCCAAACTCTCAAAAGCCAAAGAGCTAAAGCGAATAATGCAAACTGTGATTTGTTTTTTTACTTTTTTGTTTTTTTACCAAATCTTCTCAACCCTAAAACTAAGCCCTTCTTTTCTTTTGTTAACATTTATTCAGCAATGGTCTGGTAACATCAATGTTTAACTAAAGGTCAGTTGAGGAAAATGGTTCAAATCAATAAAGGTAAAGTCTGACCATGCAGCAAACACATCCAAAAATCCAAATAATCCATACTGGTTTTTAAGAAAGCCATTGTGAACAGAAAATTTAAGTTGCTTCCAAACTTTTGGCCTGTAGTGTAGCTCTTAGCCAATTCACCTATGGCTAAGCCCCGCCCCCTCCACTCACTCGGACAAACTGTCAACATTCGCTATGGCAGCTGTGACAGTCGGAGAAATTACACAGGAGGCAATTAATCATTTTTGGAGACAGAAAGATGAAATATCATCTCGAAGTCACCAAAAGGGCCTTCATTAACAGGTTAGAGGTTTTCACTTGTCTTTTCACCCCACTGACACCGCTCATCCCGGTGCTTGTTGTAAACAAACAGAGATCGCTAAGTGAACACCTCCTGCAGCAGCAGCACATACACACTGTTGTTAACAAGAGGCTCTTGTTAACAAGCCGGCTGACGTCGTTAGCGCGCATTAAGACGGAGTCGCTGGATTTGTCTCCAGTCATTAATGAGAAGATATTTATTCTCTTCTGTTTATATCACTTGATCAGGCGTGAATTCGCGAGATTCGCTGATACACTGCTTTCTTTTGGAAGAGCATTTAATTGTTCTGCCTCTCACTTCACGCCGCTCACTTAGAGTACCAATCAGGTGAAATTGGATAATCTTCCACGGCACACCTGATGAGAAAAAACACATAAAATTGGCTCATCTCGTTTGGGGGTGTGGCTTAGCCATAGGTGAATTGTATCAATTATACAAGATGACATATGTAGAGCGACAGGAATTTGACGAGGAAGCATCGAGGAAGAAGACGACTGATGTTTACACGATGGCGCCCAGCGATTATTGCCGTTTGTGCAAGATATATCTAGAACACTGTCTACAGCTAGATCGAAGGAGTGCTTCACGTCTGCTGCAGCCATGTTGGATCCGTAAGCAAACTACAAGCTCTGTCTGTTGAATAGTACGCGTCATTGCCTTATCGTCCCTCCCCGTTCTGTGATTGGATACCAAAAGCAGGGCTAAGAAACGGCCATAGACACCATGCCGCCTTGCAGTTTGAAACGAAATTGAGCGTGCAAGGCAGCATTGGTATACCCAGACTAGAGAAGAAAGGTAATTTTCTCTTCTTTTTGCAGCCAGTGGAGTCTCCCCCTGCTGGTCAATACATAGAATGCAAGTTTAAAGAACTTCTGCATTGGCTTCACTTTTAAGATCTGCAGTACATACAGCTATAGGATTGTATTATATATTAAACTATATTTTTTGCACCTAACGAGATGCTAGCCCACATATACTGTACGTACAACATATATTAGGTTGTGAAGGCGAACATGATAACCTTTAGTGGGGCGATGTTGCCTTCAGCTGCCACTCGAGGCCTCAGTCCAGCTGAAAGTTGCACCACTTTGTTTTTATCTGCAGTTCTGCTCCTACTTTTAGTTTGTTATGTTTTAATATTTCTCTACAGGGAAACATTTCACTGTAAGCAAAACCAGAAACATTTGCTTGATCAAAGGAAGCATATTAATGTGTTTAGGTTTGAAAACGGAGTTGTTACTTTTGTTCTGAAGGTTATTTTACAAAACTTTGTTCTAAACAAAGAAAGCACAACAATAGAGCATCAGTTTATGTGTACTTCACTAACTGCAAACATGCCTGAAGTCACCACTGATAACATGATTCCAGATTCTCTTTGAGAGATTTAAACACTCGTAACAAATCTGCGTATTTATTTCTTTGTGAAGCTCCCACTAATGACCATGTTTTTGCAGGAGAAAAAGCTTCTGCATTAAATATGAATACACATCATGATGAAACAATTAGGCAATGGTCTTCTGTGGAGCTGGTTTGAGTATCTGGGAGCCTAAAAAACCCTGTAATGACATAAACAAAGCTGTGAAGTAGTAATCGCAAATTAGCCTCACTTTTCGTTAGAAAATAATGTAATTAGGGAGTTTTTCAGTGAGAAAACCCACACAGGCTTTCCCTTGTCAACGCTGAACCTTTGCGATTTATGAAATAAGATAATAATCAATCAGAAGTGTGCTTACCTATTGGAAGGGACGCCCAGAGGTCCATGATAGGATGACACACGGCCTCGGAGTCAGGGATAGATAGATAGATAGATAGATAGATAGATAGATAGATAGATAGATAGATAGATAGATAGATAGATAGATAGATAGATAGATAGATAGATAGATAGATAGATAGATAGATAGATAGATAGATAGATAGATAGATAGATAGTAGGGTTGTCAAAAGTATCGATACTCAAAAAAGTATCGATACTAAAACGTTGTATCCGGATACAACACTCATTTTCAAAAGTATCGTCATCATAGTTGCAGTTTCTTTTTTCACAGCTGTTTTTTATTATAAATATTTTACCTGTGGTTCTGTTAATTTTTTCATGTTGCATTTTTCTTGTTAATAAAAATATTTCTGTTAAATTTTGGGGTCTTTGTTTTTATCCTTGTGGTATCGAAAATGGTATCGAGTATCGAATATTTCCTTGAGTATCGGGATTGAGTTGAAAATTTTAGTATCGTGACAACCCTAATAGATAGATAGATAGATAGATAGATAGATAGATAGATAGATAGATAGATAGATAGATGGATGACATAAACAAAGCTGTGAAGTAATATTCGCAAATTAGCCTCACTTTTCGTTGGGAAAATAATGTAATTAGAGAGTTTTTCAGTGAGAAAAACCAACACAGGCTTTCCCTTGTCAACGCTGAACCTTTGCGATTTATGAAATAAGATAATAATCAATCAGAAGTGTGCTTACCTATTGGAAGGGACGCCCAGAGGTCCATGATAGGATGACACACGGCCTCGGAGTCAGGGGCTCTCACACAGCATACGGGGTGTGCTTTCCTGCAGCCCCTTCACCACTCAGGAGGCAGATTGGACTTCTCACTCTCAGCTACTCCGCATTATTGTCCATTATCACACCGTGGTCCATGTGCAAGGTGACAGTGGTGCTCTGATGGAGAGGCGACAGGGGGACCTGGACTGCAATAACATATTATTAGCTTTTTTCACAGCTCCACTGGGCTGGATTTACACTGGATATCCAGAGACCTCGGAGGGCAGCCCACTGTCACAGCGGTGTCCACCAGCAGAGCAATTGCCAGAGATACACAGGTGTGTGTGGACTGAATAGCCATGCGCCCACGCAAGGCACACATGGGGCATGTGTACACACACACACACACACACACACACACACACAGACAGACGCACACAAACAGAGAGTGTCTGTAATCAGTGACAGGCCTTTTCCAATTAGTCGCAGTGTGCTGTCATTCTTGTGTGCCATTGTAGTACTGCATGTTCTCCTTTTGTTCTGTAAACTGTAAACACATCTCCTTTCATCACTGTGCTGATAGATAGATAGATAGATAGATAGATAGATAGATAGATAGATAGATAGATAGATAGATAGATAGATAGATAGATAGATAGATAGATAGATAGATAGATAGATAGATAGATAGATAGATAGATAGATAGATAGATAGATAGATAGATGGATGGATGGATGGATGGATGGATGGATGGATGGATGGATGGATGATGGATGGATGATGGATGGATGGATGGATGGACGGACGGATAGAAAGATAGATGGGAAGATGGACGGATAGATAGACAGACAGACAGATGGATGGATGGATGGATGGATGGATGGATGGATGGATGGATGGATGGATGGATGGATGGATAGATAGATAGATAGATAGATAGATAGATAGATAGATAGATAGATAGATAGATAGATAGATAGATAGATAGATAGATAGATAGATAGATAGATAGATAGATAGATAGATAGATAGACAGACAGACAGACAGACAGACAGACAGACAGACAGACAGACAGACAGACAGATAGATAGATAGATAGATAGATAGATAGATAGATAGACATTTAGAAAGATGGATGGATGGATGGATGGATGGATGGATGATGGATGGATGGATGGATGGATGATGGATGGATGGATGGACGGACGGACGGATAGAAAGATAGATGGAAAGATGGACGGATAGATAGACAGACGGACGGACGGACGGACGGACGGACGGACGGATAGATAGATAGATAGATAGATAGATAGATAGATAGATAGATAGATAGATAGATAGATAGATAGATAGATAGATAGATAGATAGATAGATAGATAGATAGATAGATAGATAGATCAGAGTGTATTTTAATCCATATGAAGGCAGAGCGGGCCCATCTGCTGCTCCTGTTTTAATGCGGATGCTCTTGTCCTTGGTAATGTTAACAGTCTCCCTTGTGACTGATGCCTCGTGTCCCAGCCCTGTTTATAAAACAGTCAGAACTTCGTTAAGGGACAATAACATCAGCCAGGCTCAATTATAGTGACATTTTGCTGACATGCAGATTGCCTCCCCTCAATCTTTTTTATGTAAAATACTGATGTGCCAGTCACATATGGATGGATGAACTTTGGGAGAATCAATGGTATTGATGAATCATAGATCATACGAGTCAACAAGACTGACACCAGGAGAGCGAATTCATCGCACGCAGAAAGTCAATATTAAATTGTAATCATAATCAGACAAAGTGAGTTATGTATAATCAATAGCACAATTATGATAGGACTTGTCCTTGCAATACAGACAATACATGCATTCAAACAGGCTGCATTGTGTTCATTACAGACTGGGCTTGTGTAGATGTCTATGCATTGTTAATGGTGTCCCTTTAGTTATTTATGGCGACTCTCATTATCTCAGGCAGTGTATTTAATTATATAACTGAAAAGATGATCACAACAATCCTAATAAATATACCAAGGACTCTTCTGTACAAAAGAAATGGCCGTGAATTGTTGGAAACTATGAAAGTTGTTCTGAAATATGTTGGAGGGAGATTGTCAGGAGGAGAGTACAATAATGCTGCTAAATCCAGTGAGACGATGGCATTTGATTGTCCTTTGGTGTGCCCTGAAATATTGGAGCAACTCTGAGCTGCTTCGTCTGCTGTTGGCTGTCTAAGAGCACCAGGCAAGAGTGACCAATGGAAACATCAGGGACAGGAATATTAAGCTGATTATTTTCTTAAATGACTACTTTAGCTAGTTTTGATTTCTGTGTCATGTCAAATATTTGGTCCATCCCACATGGGATTACCAGGCGGCAACCTCCTGGTCTGAGCAGGGAGGCAAACCAGGAAGTGCCTTAAGCTGCATTCTACTGAAAATTCCAGCAGGGGGTGCTGACCGCGGCTGCAAAAACATTTCTGTCCATTAATTTCAATGCAATTATGCATTGAATTACCTCAGAAATTTTAACTAAGACCAAGACACCACCAGCTATGTCAGTAATTTTAATCAAACTGGATCATATTTTATGTCGAAAAATGTGGTCTGGTGTTTCCTCTGATGCATTTTTAAATTTAGCTTTTAAGTTTTTGTGACAAAAACAAAAGAAAGCTGCTTTATATGCTTTCAAATAACTAAAAAACTACATTTACAGTTTATCCAGATAAATTACTTTTTTTCTCATCTACAAGTGGCAAATTCAAATTTTAAAGTTTCATATTTAAACTCCCAACTCAGTCTTTGATGCATCAACTATATTCACAAAACTTCTGTCATTCATGCAGCCCATTGAACAAATCAACTTATTTCTTCCACACTTATATACTGTTTTTTAAAACTTGAAATTGATACAAGTAGCCTCCAGTTAAAAGCAAAAGTGCAACACCCAAAAAAGTTTAACAAACAGGCAGATATTGATGCCAATGTGTTGGCACTAGTAACCCCACACTGGGCAGAACAACACTAGAAAAGCAGTTTAAAAGAGCCAAGAGTATATTTTTGGTAGTGCAAATGAATGACGATGCAAAAGGTGGCAAGCAGAGCAGAAATAAGCACCGGTGAAGTTGGATACATCTACAAAATGTGTATCTAGGGTTCGATTTACCATTGGTGGGTGATCAAACATGGGCAGCCTGGTTCAGAAACATTAACACCTCCTGTCAGGTACAAGGACTTTACGATTGGTGGCACAATCAAGTGGTGAAGAGCAAAAACAAACAGATTAAACTTGCCTATTCAGACAGAGAAATCTGTGTTTCATATTTGCTCTGTATGTCATATTAAATGAGTCATGGAGGAATTATTGTGGAGCAGACACAGGCACGGGGAGCTGAGGGAAGCCAGGGATCGGA
The DNA here is from genome assembly GCF_030273125.1 of Centropristis striata. Lineage (NCBI taxonomy): Eukaryota > Metazoa > Chordata > Actinopteri > Perciformes > Serranidae > Centropristis > Centropristis striata. The sequence goes on from NC_081518.1 coordinate 4,710,396, forward strand.
AAATGTGAGCTGACATACTGTAGAGCAGCAAATCAAGACAATATATCAGGTAGGTGGAGAGGAGTCTACACACACATGCCTAATAACATGTGTACATATGTATGACCTCCTATAGATGTTCTGGTGTGAATGTCTGCACATTGTTACTCTCCCTGCAGATAAACTGTAATCTGACACATATGAAAACAAAAAGAAAAGGGGGAAATAATGGAAACATCACAATAAAATGAATATTAAAAAGTAAACACTGGATGAAAACTAAACTCTACCATGATATTAGTAAAAAGTAAAAGAGTAAAAGTACATCACACGATGAATTGCTGCCATCTGTTTTTTTTTTGGAGCATGTGGCCAGGATGCACACAGTACCCCTTTAATATGACATAATGTAAGGTAATGTATTCAGGGTTCATCCAGGTAGGTTACACTGGCTTGGGAAGACATGTTGGATGCAGGATGTGGAAGAAGAATGCACAAAAAGACAGAATATATTCACTGAGCTAGCTGCAGATAGATTGGACATCTTGCAGAGGTTGGTTAGCTGCTGCCTTTAATTCAAGATTTAGAGGAATGCAGGATGCTAACGGCTAATGGCAAGATAAAGTGCAACAAAAGCATAGACAAAAAGGTTGCCAAATATAATTTCTGTTTATATGATGTTGTTTATGTCATAGACTGTATAAAAGCAATGGATGAAGGCACATTGATGTAATTTATTTATTTGTTTACTACTGTTATGAAGCCTCAAATTTCTGATTTTGGCAATGAGATACAGCTAACGTTAACCAGGTTAGCTTGGTTAGCAAGGTGTAAAAACAAACAGCTGACTCCTTACAGTGTCTTTTAAAACAACTGCACGCTGAACAAGACATTTAAAGGTGTTACTATTAACTTTGATTAACTGAAAAGGGAAGGGGTCAACGTTCTAAGATGAAAACACACAGTGTGCAATGGTTAGCTGCTTTATCGTTTACTAGTGCAGTGCCCGTAGGAAGTATGTATTTGCACATTACATGCCACACTACAACGTCTGCAACTCCATAAAACACTTACTTTTAATAAGGTACCACACCATACAGCACATACACATTGAACAGTGATATTCGCTGGAAACTATTTGAATATTATTGGAAAATTGAACCTTGTAGCGCACTTTAAAACTCCTAAAGATAGGTAGGCTAAATAGACTTACAGATGAGATGAGTCAGGGTGGAAATCCAGAGTGAATTGTGTTACTGACCAGGTGTAGGCCTATCACATAATGGGGCGGAGCTCCACTAAAAGGGGGCAGAGCTCCCCTAAAAGGTGTCAGATCGGAAACAGTGCAATGTTGCAACACGTCCTACATAAGTAATGATATTTTGAAAAAGGAATTTAAAAATCTTCAAAATCGAGGATGCACACCTCCGTGCCATGCGCAAGCCACATATGAAATCTGAGGTCAGTCTGACTAACGGTCAGAGAGATATGCCCTAGACACACACACACACACACACACACACACACACACACACACACAGACGCTTCTTGCTTTTATAGATAGATATTACCCTAAATGGGACCATTAAAAAGACTTGAAACTAGCCAGTGAGACCATAAACTCATATGCAAAATTTTTACTGAGGTAATAAAATAAATCAACTGCAAAGTAGGGTAATTTTTCTTCTTTTTCAACCAGTGTAGTCGCCCCCTGCTGGCCATTAAAATGAATGAAGGTTTCAGGCACTTCTACATTGGCTTCACTTTTCAGTTTTCCACTTGTTCTATGAATGACAGCATGAGTAGACACTTCCATCCTCATCTTCACCAGTTAGTGTAATTACTTTCTGCTGCTTTAGAAGACAATTGAGCTAGTGTGCAATAGAGCAGACTGTTTCAAATCTGAGGGTCAACCATCTTGTTTACCTCTTGTTGAACAAAGTGGTTTTTGAATTGCTGAAGAGGCTATTTCCAGCAGGCCGCGTCCCTCTGCTCCTCAAACTTTCAAGAGCAAAGCCTTCTCTCCACGGAAGCATTGGCCAGATGGCATACATATTTTTTCAAAGAAAGTTCTGTACAGAAAACTTTTTTTTTTCATTTTCAGTATAGTTCTGTTGTATAGTTCCTCTTTTCATTCAGTTTCAAAGTTTAATCAAGTTCAAGGTCTGAATTCTACAGCTGAATTTGTGCCTTCATGCCTATCTTCGTGGGTTCATTCCACTTAAGGCAAGCATGAAAAAAACAAGTCCTCCAACCAATATGACCACATAGGTTAGTTTAATTAAATTGAGACTTTACAAAGGGGTCCATAGCACAATAACATACAAATACAATACAAGAAAAAATCATAGAAAAAGGAAAAATATATGATTCATGCCTACCCTCTAATACAACCTTTCAAAGCTCAAATATACTTGCTTTTGGAGCAGAACTGGCTGCATCGTGATCATAAATGTTCCAGGAGGCAACCTCCGGGTCTGAGCAGGGAGGCAAACCAGGAAGTGCCTTAAAGCTGCATTCTACCAAAAATTCCAGCAGGGGGCTGCAAAAACATTTTGTTCCATTCATTTCAATACAAAATGAGAAAACTTCTCACTTGTTTTATTACCTCAGAATTTTTTTTAGGACAACACTATGGTCTCAATCACTAGTAAAAAATCTTCTTCAAGACAATTTGATGTTAATAGTGTAAATAATGGCCCCATTTATTTAAAAATAAAACACAATACGCAGTATATGCAGCCTAAAACTACTTAACATCAACATTATGTTATGACCGGGGGCACTAGAGGCAAAGTAAGCTGTTTGTTGTTGTTGTTGTTGTTTACTTCATACACACAGTTTATCACAGGATCTTGCGGTCTCCCGTTTGTTCAGGATTATGTTAATAACGTGTTCTCGTTATCTTGCGTGTATATGGCTGGCTCGCTGTGCTGCTGATTTCTGGGGGTCACCAAATCATTTTAGAAAAAATAAATGCACAAAATGAATATCAAATCACATAATTTTAGACAGGGAGATGTTTAAATTGTTGTCTGCTTCATTATTTGTCCAAAATTTGTCATATCAACTGAGTTTGTATAATCTGAAATGTGCGCGTGAGATTCTGTTCAGTGAGCACAGCGGAAAAAATAAACAAACAAAAAGAAAAAAAACTGGCGCGTTGTTGCTTTACTGTAACTGCAGTTTGCTAGCTATAACTGATGCTGGAAACATGGAGTGATGGCTGCAAAGAAAAGCTCCATGTAGTGGACAACATGCATGTTAAATTGGGGGTCGCGACTCAAAAAGGTTGAGAACCACTGCTCTAAGGTAAGGGCAAAAAAATTGTTGGTTCAGCTTTAGAAAAAAATAGTTTAAAAAGTAAAATAAATACAGGTAAATGCCAGATGTTAAGTTGTAATGAGGATGATGTGAGTACCAGAAGTGACAGAGTTACATGGTCATTTAAAAACGTAAAAAACATTATTAACTTTTGTTTTTAACTTGGGTTTGTTTGAGCCAAACACGTAAGTTAACTTCAAATGACCAAATATTCCACATTGACTTTTGGTTTCACACCAAACATGAATAATAGTCTCTTGGGTCAAAGGTCAAAGTCCCGTGTTTGTTTGTTTGAGTTCCTCCCTAAGCAGACTTTGTCCATCTTTACACTACGTCACTTCACTTCCACCTTTTACTCCTGTGATATATATTATGACCACTAGAGGTCACCACCTAAATATGTAAATATGTGTCATAATAAGCTGCTTGTACAAATAACTTTTTTGTTCAGGGAGGCATTTTTAGATTGTCCCTAGATGTTTTTATTATTGTCTCTGCACCTGGATGGATGGATGGATGATTTTAATGTGTCTGAGTTTTCTCATAGTCTTTTGTCTATTTTGTTTCTGGTTTCTGTAGCACTTTGAGATTTCTTTATGAAAAGTACTTTACAAATAAAATGTATTATTATTTATTATTATTAACCTATGGGATCCTTTTTGGGGGAGGACAGTCTGCTACGTGACTCAAACTGAGCTGAAATAGCTCCAGGCTGAGATCAAGTTGTTGGTTTTTTTTTCATTTTCAAATATAATGTCTGACTGCCAATTGTCCATCCATACGTCATATGATGCAATTCAATATGCAGATATTCAGTGGGATGAGGGAGTGTAGGCAATGTGATGCATTAGCCTGCCGAGTTAACAGTCAATAATGGATGAAATAAAATAAAATGACTGTACAGCTTCAGGTCTCAGATGTGGCATTACCAGTAAAGTTTGGTCATGTTGAGTCTTAAAAACGCAGTTATAATACGGGTCTCAATTTTTCTCAATTGTCTTCCTTATTTGCATATTTTCAATAACTTGTGAGGGATTTATGGCCACTCGAGTCAAATCTGACAACATTAATTTACATTTTGAGATGCATTCATAAGCAGATATGTGAGAACATGTAGACAGAGACATGTGCACCATTATACTGTAATGTGTGATCTCGCTCCATCACACACACACAAACTAACAAACAAAGATTTATTCAACTCAAAGAGATATTGATATATTTTCAACAGTGAATATAATCATCAAAATAAGCTCCCTCTTTCCCTTTCTCTCTCCTGCCTGCCACTAAATAGCAATAAAAAACATTACATATGAGAGCTAGACAGCCGCGGCCGACTTCATTAAAAGATGACAGCTTTTCTCCATCAAATAGCTCATCCTAAGGATGTGTAAGCGCTTTGAATCAGACTCTGTAATTGCTGACCAATGAAAATACTCAAGGCTTTGCACAAACAGTCTTTACTGTGGCCTCATTTTCAATTGTGTTTATTGGATTGAGCTACAAGGCCTAATAACTTCAGAAAGCTGACAGGTGCATAGCCTGATACTCACGCTCTCCTCTTTAATCAACCTTTTTCTTCATTATTTCCACTTAACAACTGACAGTTTAGAGGCCACAGACTTTTTGCCTCAACTGTTCGGTGTGCACATGCTGTTAGGAATAAACATCCCCACAAGCTGTAGCACATGGAATTAACCCTCTGGAGTCCACAAAAGCACCGGAGAGCCCTGCTGCTGTCAGCTTCCCTCTAAAGTTTTTCTAGAAGTTTCCATGTCCCATTATCGCATCAACTCTTTTTCAGCAAAGGTTAAAACCACCTCGACCAAGTCTAACATGATTTTACTGAAGTTTTTGAAGGGATTTTTTGGAAATTTGCAGTATGCATTCAGCATTTCAATGCATTTTTAATGCAATCTTTTGTGTTTAATGTTTTTTGTGTCTTTTCATGTGTTTTTTGTAATTTTGTTTTGTGTTTTTTGTATTTTTTTGTGTGTTTTTTGCAATTTTTGTGTTTTTATGTGTTTTTTGTAAAAAAGAAGAAGTGTGTTTTCTGTGTGGTTTAGTGTGTTTTTATGTGTTTTTTTGTAATTTTTTGTGTTTTTTGCAAGTTTTTGTGTTTTTTTGTAAATTTTTAATGTCATTTTATGTGTGTTTTTTTTATGTGTTTTTTGTAAAAAAAAAAAAATAAAATAAAATAAATGTGTGTTTTCTGTGTGGTTTTTATGTGTTTTTTTGGTAATTTTTTTGCAATTTTTTTTATTTTTTGTGTGTTTCTGTTTTCAAAATGTTGATCCAGTAAGTCAAAATGAAAAAATAATAATCCGGTCATATAGGTGAGGTTGTCCTGAAAACAATGATACCAACGTGGCATGGTGAACACTTTTTAAGTCGTTTATACAGGCTGAATAAAAAGGAGTCCAAAACCAACAGAATGGCCCCAGACTCCACAGGCTTAATGTAAGATCGGAGATAAAAGGTGTGTAAGGTTGAAGACCTGCACCTCGGCTGTTCTCAGTTAGACACCCCTTTGCCCTTCACTCTGTTGTCTTTCATTCAGTGGCTTTTGTTGATTAGCCATAATGAGCTGACTTACTATAGACCCCGGGCCAACCCCCTCCTTTAGTGAGGTGGTACAGATAAAAAAGTCCATCCAGGCAGCCGTCATAGGGGGTCAGCACAAATCAGATGGAGGGGCTTTCTTGTGTCTGGCAGCCGACACTTTCAAATGTTAATGGATGGGGGCGAACAAAGTTGAAGTGGGTCTGAAAATGCTAATTGTCCCTAATTCATGTAAATAGGTTTCTTAATGGAGGAATTAAGCATTTTAAATATGCAATTGGAGGCAATCAGTCCTTTCATTTGGTGGGGTGGCACAGGTGTAGTGGATTGAAATTCATCTTTCACACAGGGTGGCTCATTTGTCATTTGGCTGTGCTCAGGCATGGATGACGGGGACTGCAGGAGAGGTCCTTCTGCACTGTTATGTACAGATATCGGTGAGTGAAACACGTTGCAAAACCTTTAATTGTGTTCTTGTTGTTGACCGTATGAAGATAGCGGCAAAAGCAATTAACTCCAATCAATACTGGTAAAAACAGCTACTGCAAAAGTGTAATTTATTCTCACCTCTTACAGAACCAATACACTTGGATATTTACTGTGGATGGAATGATACACTCAACTTGGGATTTGATTTAAAAAAAAATTATTATTATTTTCTCCTTTTTTTATGTGAAGCACGTTACATTTCTCTTGTATGAAAAGTGCTTTAAAAATAAAGTCTGATTGATTAATTGAGTGATTGATAGAATTCATGTTACAGAGGTCAGGATACAATTTTCTCTGTGATTGAGGACAAATTATGAACGATGAAAGTTTTTCAGAGAGAAATCTGCAAAAGTATATTTTCTCTTATGTTTTCTTTATCAAATTTAAGATTTTTTAAAATTTATTTAGAGGTAGGCTAATATATGATTGATTTCCTTATGTTTTTGGTTATAATAAAAAAGAAGTCAACATTTTAACTTTTTTCATAAATAAGAAATAACTAAACTGAATTTTAAAACACACCCTAAATAAACTAAAAACATTAATAATACAAACGAAGAAAATCTCTTCAAATAAACACCTTAAGGCTTGGTCTTTGTGTCTTGGTCTTTGTTTTTAACAATGTTTGTGATTCCTCCAGAAGCCAAAATGCTTCCATCTTGATACAGCTACTGACGGGGCTGATGTACGATGACGAACTAGTGAAGTCAAAAGTTGATGGCGCCCTCTGCTGTTTAAAAAAAGAGTATCGCAATTAATCTAATCAATTTGAATCGTCACATATATCTATTGTCTCGTAACAAAAAAAAATCTTACACCATCTGCACTCACTATGCAAAACACTTCCGTCCCAACAGGACTCAACGTAATATCTGCCACTTATTCTTACTTATTCTTGTGTTGTTTCTTGACTTCACCCTTGCTTGTGTTGTATGATCTCTCAAATGTATGTCGATTTGGATAAAATCGTCTGCTAAATGACTTTGTAGATTGTAGATTGTAAAGACAACAAACGGCAGACTTTCACCCTGGAGAACGTGGTTCGTGTCCCGTGTGAAAACAAAAGTAAATTACTTTTTACGTGACTTCCATGGCTCACTTACGTCACCTTTGTAACTACTTCACTTCCGGCATTTAAGTACATTTATTTACTGTTTAAACTGTCTTTAGAATGCCTTGCTAGGATATTACCCTAAACCTATGTCAGTGGTTTCTTAGCATAAATTCACAGAATCTGCAGTATTGTTAACAACCGCAAACTGTCTGTGTGCACTATTTTTAGAACGCTCCGTGGTACCGTTAGCTGCGAAACGATCATTTGTGTCGTTATGGGAGATATTGACAAACGGTCTATTTTGTTGTTTCTTGGAGATATTTTTCTTATGAGGGCTGTCATGTTATAAGATTTTCACTATGCTATTATCATGACCAAAATAATTCACGATAACAATATTATACCACTACATTGATTGATTGATTGATTGATTGATAATTTATTTGAACACAAAATAAAAGATGAACAATTAAAAACAAACAGCAATAAAAACAAGACAATAACACAAAATGAAACAACAACAAGACTCAATACTTATTTGTGTTCAAAAGGAGCCAAAGCTTATTAAATCCCACCCCTTCTCCCTATGTTAATTTACTATATTCAGTTATATAACAACAATAATATTTATATATATATGTATGTATAACACATAGTAATGTAGTATATAAACTTGTTATTACCATTATTAACATACATAACTTGTTATTAACTTACAAACACATAAGTAGGTATAAAGAACATTTGAAAACATCTTCAGCTTTAACTTTGTTTATTGTCTTTTTTCTCCGTTTTTTGGCCAGAACTGTACAAAAAAACCAAATTACACCTAATGGAAAGTGAAAAGGCAACTAGATGAAATGATCTAAGATGCACTGGACGACACTCCTAATTTATGTATTCATAAGGAATTATTTATACTTTCTATGCTGACACAGAATTAATGTGTAGTTCTCTGTACAACTCCAACAATATAAGTAGTGTCACTCCTGTAGCACACAACAAAGGCGGCAGGCCTACCTACCTACATATCACAGGCAGAGGAGCAGCAGAGGAGACAGCTCTGACTTATTATTCTGATCATCTCAAACAGACAATAAAGCAGGAGGTCATGTTTCAGCATGTAATAACATGGTGCAGCAGCAGGACCAGAGACAGAGGGAAACTCACAGGCGCCGCGTATGGGCTATGAATCAAATGGCCAATGCATTGTCTCAGAAAATGACTTATTAGTCAATATAAAGGGGGATACTGTGTCTTTGAGGTGTAAATAGCCGTGGCTGTGCAAAGAAGAGGAGGCGGCCCTGGTTAATGAACGAGACAAGAAAAACCTTGTATAAAAGGACAAACCAGATCACAAGATTTCAACCCCATTAGCTGCTACTCACAGGGAATGATAATAATGATAAAGGATGGTAGGGCCTTTTGATTTCGGAGTAGCAAACTGTGTTGTCTTGAGAAAAAATCTTTTCCTGGAGGAGAATCAAAGAGCAGTTCATTTTCACACTGACCTTCAGGGCTCAAGGCGGCCAGACAAGGGCACAAACAGATTGAGAATTAATTGGTGCAATTAACATTTTGTGATTATAAGGACTTCAGATCAATACCCTATGCAAATAGCAGTATTGATGTGCAGCAGAAACCTTGTTAATTGTGTTTGGCGAACAAACAGGCCCCTGTGCTACTATTCCATAATGGAACAGGAGGCACGGACAGGTTCAAACTGCTGACCACTTTAGATGCATGAGGACATGCAGCAGTTTCTCTCTGCTCCATCCTCCCATCCAGCCCTTCACCCTCCACTCTGCTCAAGACTTTTAAGAAAAGTTGCGGTATTTGATGATGCTTTTAAGTTGGCCTTTTAGTGGCTCTCTGAAGAGGCTCTTAAAGGCTGCATGAAGATCCTTCAGTGTTTCTGTGATCACCACGCTCATGTCAGCCAGCAGCAGATTACACAAATGGCCTTCTGCCTCCTTTTCTTTTACAGTTTTTAACACGTAAGGAAGAATTGAAACACTCGGAGCCGACCGCCATTGAAATGAATTAGTTTCAGCTTTATTGCTACGGACTGGATTTTCCACTCTCGTTATTAAACTGCGTTAAAAATGCACTTTCATTTCAGATAAGTACCAGTAATCCTGTTTGCAGACCACAGCAGATGAAGTTAAATATAATTTAAGCAGAAACGGAAACGCGTGGAACAATGTAATCACTGAAAGTGAGATTGAAGTGATGCTATTCTTATCATTATTATTATTTTCATTACTGTTGGTGTGGAAAGACACCAGTCATGGCAGCAGCAGCAGCAGCAGCAGCAGTGAGCAGAAGGTGAGAAAAGAGGAGGAAAAAAAAGCCCCATCCAATAACTATCAGAGCCAATAAATCCCTGCTCACTACTGCCCGTCTCACTTTTTCTTTCAGTGACAATTGGCTTGCAGATTGTTGCAGCGCTTACATCCTGTGGCCTTGAAGAAACACACAGAGCTGGCAACGTACAAAAGGCACGAAGCTACTGTTAATTAGCTGAGTTTACAGGCCGAAGGAACAGTTAGCAGGGTCTTTTATGTGCTGTACTGCCTGCTGTGGCTGTGGTGTTGGTGTAATGATGCTGAGCTTAAAGTGAGCTTACCTGTCTTTAGCTGTGTTGTGTATCACATTTGCTACGAGGCACAAAAGGTACAGACCACGGCGAGAACAGAGCAGAGCCCTGCTAGAAAATATATTACGCTCTACCCTGCGTTTATTTGATAAATGGATTTCACCAAATTGAAACGATTGATATTAAAAATAACTCCAAACCCCATTTCACCATAATTTAAAATGAGGTTCTCAAGAGTAAGATTACAGGTTATATAATAAAAATATAACAATTGCCATCATATTAGCCATTTGTTAGCGTGCTAATTACAGTTAATTCTTTTCAATTTTGGGCTGTGCTCCTTTAGGCATTAGCCTTAATCTCCCTGGTGATGAAGTTGGTGTATTAGACAGAAAGCAGTAAAGGGAGGGGAGAGTGGACATGGAATTAAACCATCATACTTAGAACAGTGATTAACAAACACCACCACTTACTGGGCTGTTTAATAATGACTGGGATCTAAATACCTTTCTGTAAACTGTGTTTGTGAAGTGAGACCCCATTATATCTAATTTAATAAAAACAAATATAGTGCTAAAGCAGTGGTTCCCAAACCCCCAGGAGTCCTTGAGGGACTTCCAGGGGGTCACCAGAAAACAGGGAATAAGTTATTTTCACTTTTTAATTCACAATAGAAGTGAGTCCAATGTGAGTGAGAGTCGTAACATGACTTTTCTGATTATAGGTTTAATTTCCTCCACAGTTATCTCCTCAACTAAGGCCTGATGCACACTTGAGGATTTTCAGATCCATCTAAAAAACGCAGGAGACCACAGACTTACTGATTATTATATATATTGTATTGTACGAACGCAACCACCAGATGATTCAGTCAAGACACAGGACAAACAAACTTCACGTTTATACGTCACAAGTTCAGAGTGGAGATACGAGGGATTGGGATCTTACAGAAACGTGTGTGATCGAACATGACTTTTTATAAAAACAAACAGTCATCGTCAGCTGGTTACACTTGTGTGTGTCCTGTTAGTGTTAAATATGGCTAGTGCAAGCTAATGCTACAAATGCTAACATGATGGTGACGCTTCCGGGTCAGGATTGTTGAAATTGGATTTGAAATTGGAAAGACTTAAATCCAGTCTGTACCATTAAGGCCATTGACTTTTTAAATATATTAAAGATATTCTCATAAAATGGATGATTTTCAATAAATTTGTTATAATCAAATTAAAGTGTAATTAGCTGCGTTTTACCAGCAGATAGCAGTTTCTGCCGTCTGTAACTTTACCTTACAAGTCTTCTAGTCATTTATACTAAATAAAAATACCAAATGACTGTCTGCTAAGCCCAGACATCCATACTGCCCCACAAAGTCTAACTGCAGTAACTACATTTTTAGTCAAAATTGAGTTATAACTAAAAATGAACTGCTGTTTGTCTTTTTGTGTTTTTCTGACTGTCTGCTAAGCCCAGACATCCAGAGTTTACTGGGAAATATAATTGGTTGACTTTTCTTTTAGGATTTTGGAATTGTTAAATAAATGCCTGAATCAATATAACTTGGTAGTCTATTAGTAACATGTCGTTATATATGTTTTAAGCAAAACAAAGCCAAATCAAGGAAGTAGACAACGGCGGACTGTCTGAGGAGACAGACCTTTAGCAACTTTAGTTTCTCCAAATAGGCCAACGCAAACACCAGAGGTCCTTTGCAGGTGGGTATGCAGGCAGGCAGATATACGTAAACCGCCTTCAAAATAAAAGCACTGCGGTTGTATTGATTTCTGGGTAACTTCACGCGGGCCATTCAAGGACAGCCAACGGGCCGGATGTGGCCCACAGGTCTGCCCTGCAGGATCTCCTGGGCAGATAATCAGCCTCGGATCAGAACCAATCCAGAGATTGTCGTTCGGGTGAATTCGACCCCAAATTGGCTCAATTATCCTCTAGTGTGATGCCACTTTAACTGTACTACAGAGTTCTGGCCTAATCACATCTTACAACCAAAATCATTTTCAGATGGAGATTGCATCAAATGGGGGTCTGTGACCTAATGTGGATCAATTCAGAGGAATTCAACATGAAAAAGGCTGCAAAAACTGCTATTTTAAAGTGATGGTTTACAACTTAAGACTTTGATACCTAAAGAGATATTCCAAGAAAAACAAAATCATGATCGGCATCACTATGCAAAAAATACTGCTGCATGTGTAAAATTTAAAGTTAAAATCCAAAAGGCCCAAGAACACCCAAAAGAAACATGTTTCTTTGTATTGGAAATCATTGTGTAATTAATATGGAAACCAGACTCATTGCTACGGGGCCACATGGCGACCTTTTGACCACGCGGTTTTACAGAATCCATTCATACGATGATGCAGTTGCTGCATGATGAACTTCCTCTTCCACTGGATCAATTAATGTCGACGGTCAAGAATGTAAAAATCAGGATTCAATAGAACCGTGAATACACGAGGATGAAGATCAATCCACAAGTAAACATCAATGTAAGAGGGCTGAGGTGCCTCTGCAAGCTGGAGCTGCTTCAAAGCAAACACTGCTGGGAGGATGAAGATGATTGTGGTGATGATGACACTGATTCTATCTATTATTGCACCTGTTATAAAATTGATTGTATCTGTGGTTTGGAAGAGAAGAGACCTTACCTTCTACCTGAAGCAATCAACATATAAAAGATACACGACGATGACATGTGAACCATTTCCCAAACACTGTTATAGTGGGAAATATAATGCAGATAGTAAATCATAAAACCAGCAGTGGAAATGCCCATCTATGGTCCGGCAGTGGAGAGCAGGTGAAAAATACACAATAGTATGGCATTTTTAGACGTGGTTCAAAAAGACCTTGTCAAGATTGATGTCTCTCCTGTAGCTATAGTTAATAGTAAGGGAACACTCCTGAAATTAGAATCCACTTCTTTCTAAACGCGCCACCTGTGAATCGAGGACGTCTGAGAGAAAAAAAAGGAAGGGTACATGTCATTTCTATAGGTTTCCAAGACACAGGGAAAGGAGAATAGCCAATCTGTGAGATGTAATGGATATGTCAAGAATTGCTAAATCATAGGTGTCCGAGGCAGAAAGACAACTAACCCAAACATAATGTCATTCTGGAGGCAGAAAAGTGGCAAATGTGAGAAAGAAGAGAGGAGGAAATGACACGGGGGGGGTGGGTGAAGCATTGCATTTAAATTTAGCAAAAAAATGACAGAAAATATTAACTGTTTATTTTCGTGCGCACTGTTCTTTATTATTACCTATTTGGCATCTCTGTCCGGGTGCATTATGGAAATGAAGTAATGCTACTTTGCTTAACAATAACACACTGACTTTGAATCCTCTTACTTAAGGTTTGATTGCTTCTTGACGGTGGTTTTAAATGAATTGTGTTGAGGAGTGATAAAGAGCTTATTGCCAGGAATAAAAGCCCAGAGCAATGAAGAAAAGCTACACATGGAGTGGCTAGGCGATACAGGCTATTACGGTGAGGGAATGGTGTCCTTGACTGCCAGGACGGCTTAGAATTTTATTTCATCTTGTTTTGCTGGCTGCTGACAATGATGCGTGACTCTGGCACCGGAGGAAGAGGGCAAGCATGAGAGCCATTTTAGATCTCATTTACATATAGGCTGTCTATAACAGCGTGGAAATAACCGCGTGTGAATGTGAGTGCATGTGCATGAGAAAATGCACATTTTCAGGAGACATGAATACAGCTGTGTGTGCATGCAGGCAGGTGTATTTGTGCATTCAAGCTTTTTAAAAGTTTGTTTTTGAGTGGTATTTTACACTGCAAAAAAGCCAACTTTTTGGCCTGAAACAGTGATTTAAGTTGGTAAAACTTGGAAATATAAATTACTGACATTTAGGGCAATAATGTAAGTTAGCACAACAAAGGAAGCCAGTTGTCTGCTCAAAAACAAGTTTGTGAATTGTTGTTACTTATATCTTTAAGTTGGGATTCAAAACAAGGGACAATAGTTCTGCTAACTCTTACTTCTTTGTTGTGAAATTCGGTCATTAGCGAATGCTAGCGGCTAACTGATGCTAGCGGCGCTGCTTGTTACAGCTACAAAAGCAGCCATTAGCGTATCAATGCTAACTCAAAATTGTGGTCACAACATTAGCTGACATTTCATAGCCGCGTTACAATCGTGCCAGAGAAATTCAGAGTTGAGCAAACTCAAATACAAAACTTAAAATATTTAGTTTAATTGTCCAACTTAAAATATTATCTATTATCTATCTATCAAGTTTGTTGCTTTGAAATTTGGAGTTCACCCAACTTTTCTTTTTTTGCAGCGTAGGGAAAGTTATGCTTATCATTCTCCTTGTGTTGTTGCGTGTGTGTTTGGGGATACACACTCGCTCTGACCTCTATCACTCACATGCGCCGAAGCCCCCAAACCTCATGTAAATTCGGACAATGGAGGACTCGGGGACTCTGGGAATTGTTGTTTATCAGCGCAGTGAAAAGAACGGTTGAGCTGTAATGGCCCTCCAGTGGGTTCACTATGTAAACTTCTCTGTGCAGCAGCAGTTTGAGGCCTCCCCTCTGAGCTGCACATCTCTGTGTTATTTTGGTTGGCTGCTTGATTTGGGTGGGAGCAGTTCATTTGGAGGTTATTGCTGCTTTTGTCAAGGTGAGTCAGTGCTTTTGTTGCATACCGTTGCTCAAATGAGGCGGCAACATCTCCAAAGAAAAGCTCATCTTGGCGGTTCTGTTTCCGACTATAAAGTCTCCTCAGAATACCTTCAGCCTCCTGGGTTGTAACTTTTTAAAGGTATTAAAGATATTCTCATAAAATGGATGATTTTCAATAAATTTGTTATAATCAAATTAAAGTGTAATTAGCTGTGTTTTACCAGCAGATAGCAGTCTCTGCCGTCTGTAGCTTCACATTACAAGTCTTCTAGTCATTTATACTAAATAAAAATACCAATTGACTGTCTGCTAAGCCCAGACATCCATAGTTTACTGGGAAATATAATTGGTTGACTTTTCTTTTAGGATTTTGGAATTGTTTAATAAATGCCTGAATCAATATAACTTGGTAGTCTATTAGTAACATGTCGTTATATCTGTTTCAAGCAAAAACAAAGCCAAATCGAGGAAGTAGACAACGGCGGACAGACTTTTATCGAGAGGCGGGGGTCTGATCCTGGGACGCCAGATGCTCAGAGACAGGCAGTGAGATTTAACTGTAAAGATAACGTCAGTGAGTTCAATGTGTTATATTTTAGCCCCCGAAGAGGCATGAGGTTAGTTTTTATAGTTATCTTCATATTTAAATGTGTTTTGTGTTTAAATAAGTTTTGGATAAAATTAAACTCAGTAATTCATGCTAGCAACGTTTGACACAGTAAGATAGTTTTGCTCCAATTAAAACTCTTGTATTTCTGTGTTTTTTATAATTGTTATTGCAACTTTCAGTTTGCAAACTGTATCTTTCTCCAGCTTAATTCTCAGTTTATTGGCTGATTCACATACGGTCGCAGAACTGAATGCTCGGCTGTGTTTCAGTTCAGTGATACTGATACTTAATCAGAGATAAAAATTAAAATTAAAAAATACACAAATCGATTAAAAATTACACATGATCTACCAAATTCTTAATCGATCATCGATTAATTATTCCCATCCCTAATTAGTATTATCAAGTAAGTACCAAAAGGAAAATTGTGAAATTCCTTTTATTTCCCTCTAACATGTTCCTCTTTGGCTGAACAGCATGTCTTCACTTTAAGCCTTAACAAACAAACTAATCCATTCCTTGAAATTTAAGGTTGTGTTTTTTGTAAAGGAAAAAAAAAGTCTTTAAAGTCTATAAATGCTGAGTATCATACCACCTCACACAAACACATATACAAACACAAGGCGGGGGGTTAGTGAACAGTCAGTGACATAACCTCACATTTATTTCATTTTTGTCCAAAGTGACTATTCAACCTTCAGTAGAATGAATAGTTTTATACTACTAGCTGATCTGTGCTAGCTAATGTCACAGCTCAGCCGAGGAGGACGCCATTAATGTTTACATCTCATGCTGTCATGAGCACGAACCTCTTATACATGAGTGGATGTTCGCTTCCTTCTGTGTGGTGAAGGCAGAAAGGTAGAAAGAAAGTAATTCCTGCATGAAACTGCTCAGGTCTGTGGATTATCTTGAGTAGCGTCTTGATTTCTGGAAAGAGACATTGCTGTCGAGTTTTTCAAATTGATTTTTTTAGTGCCATCAAGTTCAATTATATTCAAGAGACGGCTGATATCTCAAACACTCAGCAACTCACACCAAAACAATCTAGATTGATAAATTGCACTACAGATAAGAGGAGAAATATGCATTTATAATTTCTTTTTTGGGGGGGTGAACTGTCTCTTTAAGAAAAGTACTTGAGTAAATGTACTTAGAGTCCAGCACTTTACTCAACACTGATTTGAGTGTAATACACTGAAGAAGTCCTTCATTCATTAATTGGTCCAACTGAAGCTGAAATATAGAAAAAACGACCAAACACAGTGATGAAAAAAGTCTTATGGAAGAACATAGATTATTCTAAGCAGCAAACTGAAGCGCCGACTTCTTGACTTTGTGAGTCAGGCATGCCAAAAGCTGTTACTCCTTAAGTAAAGTATATGTCCAGTAATTATCTCATATGATGCTGCGTGTTTTCAGGCATACGGAAAATAATGATCGTGTCCCACAAAGTGCTTGAAAAATTGCAGGGGGTGAAACCTCTCCCTCTGATAGGTTTAGGCATTTCAGACATCCTTTTCCAAAGAGATTTGGTCAGAGCTTTTCCTCTACTTAAACACAGAAACACTGAGGATCAATTTGTGGGATTAGCGGACAGTGCTGAGATAAAGTTGGTGCTGAAGAGGCCCACATGACTACGGTCCCCCCAGTGTCCCGCTAAAGTCCTCTTAGCTTCATTCCTGGCCACAGACTATAAGCCCATCCAAACCCCCAATGCAATCACACCCTCAGCTCAGCCCGACCCCTCCCAACCATCATCTCCAACGACGCCAGCCTAAATTGCAGCTCCGTCCCCGATCTGCAGCCCTCCCTGCCTCGTCTCCTCCCAGAACTTTATTTAATGAGTGAAGTTTTTCGGTGGGTGTTCGGGGGTCTCACGCCAGGCCTGGAGCAACAGAGGAGGAGCTTTCATAAACCATCGGCGAACAAATGGGATTTAACACACAAGAGGCTCTGATGGCCTATTAATTCTGCTTTGGCTGGCATCCAGAATGAGCCCAGCTTCTCTCCTAATTGGAGAGAGGCTAATTTCTATCAGAGGTATCAGGAGACTTTTTTTTCTCTGTGCAGGATGCATCCACATAACTTTAATGGATTCATTCAAGGGCTACGGCACGCAGACATTGATTAGATTGCCTCTGAGGCCCCGCTGCTGGTCGCTTGACATAGGCAGCAAATGAAATGTGACCTCTGGTAAAAGGCCTGAACCAGCCAGCCCCACTCTAATCCATTAGCTCAGAACCTTTCCCAATCCCATTTAATTAATGAAGTGATTTGAAAAGGGTTGAACATTTACCAATCCCTGGAACTGGAAAATAGTGGGCATATAAAGTAACTGAAACAACACGAACCGCAACAAGAACCGCAACATCCCCAGTCATAAAAAAAACAAAAAAAAACACAAACCAATACAAAGTGAAAGAGTTGGGTTGCAGAGTAATTGTTTGCAATGAGATGGAATATTATTCCAGCCCTGAGACAAGATGATCCAACCACAAAACACATACAGATGTGAGGTAATGAGTTGGTTAAGGAAAATTGCCTTTCTTTGGCTGAATAGCTTAAATATTTGTCAGCAAGAGAAAAAGTCAATTTATTCAAATTCATCAAAGCCAAACAGTGACAGCAGGGGAGGGGGGGAGTTAATCAGTGAAATGTAAAACAGAAGAGAGGGAAATATTTTCCACTTTGTCTATAGAAAGAATGTAGCAGTATGTTCATCTTGGCCGTGCAGCTGTGATCTACACTCATCGGCACTACTTCAAATCTGCTTTCTGGAATTCACATTTTGTACAGTCATTCCCTTTTAACAAGGATCCCTTTCAATGTGCGAGCTCTTTATTCAGACAATTGGAGAAGGAGCTGCAGCACACTATTTCTCCTCAATGTCAAAAGAAAGACAAGCTACCAGATCTCTGTTGGTGCATATGTTACATTACTTATTTTTCTAATTGAATTCATTTATTTATCTTCAATTAATAATTTATGATGCAACACACAGTGGTATGCAAATGAACAATTTAAATTTAATGAGTTTTTAATGACCAAACAAATAATTAGTCGAGCCCGGTGTGGTGTGCATGTAATTTGAGGAGGAATGAATTTGAGAGCTTTGTTCAATGTTTGAGTACAGACAGGCTAATTTACTTATAGAGCAGCTTATGCAGCAAAAGAACGGCGTGGTACATACAAAAGCGCCGGAAAGTCATTACCTCAAGGTTATTAGGAAGTCTCCGAAAGGCCAGTTGTGGACATGTAATGCTAAAGAAATAATGCGAGCCATTATATTCCACACAATCATAGCAAATAGCAAAATAGAGGCACATGCTCGGAATATAACTCACTCGCTGACAAAGGAAAAATCCACTATGGATATCCTAAATATTCTAACTATTCCCATTGGTGTGGGAGAAAAGGCAGAGGGCTACATGCCACCGGAGCCAAATGGCATTTGATAATGGCTTTTTTCAGCAAACCCAAAAGACATTGTTAAGATTTACATTTTCAAATATATGCTGACCTTTTTTCCCTCCTCTCCTCTGTTCGCTTGTCATCAGCACTGTAATTGAATCAATATATTTCCTGATCAGCCCAGAGATTGAATAAGGTCACAGGAAGCCATGTGTGGACATTAAAAATCATTATTCTACTCAAATTGAGCAGAGATGGCATAGACCATTCAGGGTTCAAAATGAAATTATATTAGAGTCTATTACACTTTTACAATTATAGAGACGTTCCAATATTACAACGGGAAATGAAGTCATAATAAAAAGCCCAGGGGTGTATTACAAAGAAATGACCCAACTATTTTTTTTCACTTTCACACTGTTATTGAATTGATGAAGAGAACTTGGTGACATTACATTCACTGATAAGTGACCTTATTCATGAAAAATAGAGGTGCCTGTTTCAGTTGCTCCATTTTCTGGCTTCATGTTTGCTGCAGAGCCGTTTTCCACCTGCTAGACCTCCAGCCAGTAGCACATTTACATTTCCTTACAGACACTTCCCAGGACAAGTGGTACTAATGTAGCTGCTAAAAAAACTTACTGCCTTAATTGCCTTTATGCATACATTTATTTTAATTATTCATTTGTTTTCTGGGGTGTGGGATTTTGCTTTATGCACGCGTCTGAGCAGCAAATGCGGCTAATTAAAATCACCCAAAAGAGTTGTGCAAATGGCAGACAAAGTTTCAATTCGGTTCATCCAAATAGTCCATAAAAAGAGGTGGAAAAATTAAATTAAATCACACTAATAACTGATTCTTCCCAGTCTAAACTCTTGCTCCTTTTTTTAACTTCCAGTCTGCCGCGGAGCCGTTTTCCACCTGCTAGACCTCCAGTCGGTAACGCCGCGCACATTTACATTTCCTCACAGACACTTTCCAGGACAAGTGGTACTAATGTGGCCACTAAAGCAGTTACTGCTTTAATTGCCTTTAAGCATACATTTATTTTAATTATTCATTTATTTTCTGGGGTATGGGATTTTTGCTTTATGCAAACGTCTGAGCAGCAAAAGCGGCTAATTAAAATCGCCCAATAGAGTTGTGCAATGACAAAGTTTCAATCCTGTTAATCCAATACTCTGAGAAAAAAAAGTGGAAAATTAAATTAAACCACACTATTAACTGATACTTCTCAGTCTAAACTCTCGCAAATTATGTCTAACTATCAAATTAGATAAAACTCCATTTTTAATTGGCTTACTCATTGAAATGAATAACACTTATCAGCGATCAACTTATCAACGCCGCATGAAATAAGAATGAGCAGGACGAGAAAAAGGAAAAAAAAAAGAAAACGTTCCTTCCGGCTTTACAGTCATTCTTACGGTCCAGTTTGCTTTAGTTTACACATTCACAGATCAGGCTGGGTGTAGCTCAAATTAGACAATTATATGGCTTCACATATATAAAGTGGTGACCTGTGATTTGTCTGTGCTGTCACGTCCGTCCTGTAACGCGGAGGAAGAGGTTCATTTTCCTCAGTTGTTATACTTCTGTTTCACTTAAGGCACAGCCCCCCTGGTCAATTAGGCGTGATGGTCACAATGTCTGCAGAGCTCTAACAGCGTGCTCCTTAAAGCCTGTCAAATGACGGCGAGCGCGCAAACCCGGTCGCCTGGAAACGACGCCGGCTCCCACAGCCATCATCATCATCATCATCATCATCGCTGGATGTAAATAGCCTTTCATCTCAGGTGGAACAGAGCCATTGAGTGAGCACATCTACGCTGCCCTGTTTAAACTCTGCATACGGAGGGATGATCGGTAATGAAAGGGCCATTTACACCACATATTCCACCTCCACCTCGCCACATTTTTTGAATATAAAACCTCAGAGTGGAACGTTTATGAAACACATAATGACAATCTAAATCAGTGGGCGGCTTCAATCTACAAGGATTAGTGGGCTCGATGTAGTTCAACACGTGAAGGCATACTTGTCGCCTTATTACTGTAAGAGCTTCAGAAGTCCTCCCTGAAGGAGCGAGCGAGGGAGGGGGAACACTCGACTATGCCACAGATCTCTGGCAGCAAATTAGGGACTGTGCTATCTGTTCAGTATGGAGGGAGAAAAAAAAGAGGCCGCGAGATACTTGGCCTGTCACATTTTTCAGGTAGAGGAAAATAACTCGGTGGTGGATTTTTACTTTAATGATATGATATGCCCAGAACATTACTGCCTCAACACTGCAAGGTAACTCTGCAGACAAGGAGTGATATGAGTGTGTACAGCGGTATGTTTGAAACAGACACCACTGTTTATTAGAGATCTGCAGGTTCTGTTTTTTTTTTTTTATTATAAATGTCTCTGTCATCTGCAGACACGCGAGCAGTTACAAAACAAAAGGCATCGCTAGATCAAAGTAATGACCTCGGTCATGCAGAGTGCTGAAGCCCCATGTGAAGATAAGTTGAAAGAAAAAGTCTGAGAAAATAAAGTAATTACAGAGATTAAAGAGGACTGTAAAACTGAAACACTTGCTGTCACATCTCATTTGGGGATGGGAAATTTGGCTCATACTGTCCCATGTTGGACCCATTTAGATCAAAAGAAGTCTGATTAATGGATAGGACGTAAACATAATCAACGAGTGTTTGCGCCATTTGGAAAATGTTCAATGTCTTTAGGAGGAAAGCTTTTTCACAAAGTAAATAACAAGACAGCAAGCTTCGCATGTAGCATTTGGGTCAGAGCCCTGGACTTTAAGAAGGTCGTAGGAAATATGAGACACAACACAGTGTAAATTTCCTGCGAACACTAAAAACTGATAAACAGGTAGAGCACTTATCGTTGAATGCATTTTCATCCACCTATATTCACGGGCATTTTCAATGGCTTGCTCTGTGACAAATATAAAGCACGTCAAGAAGCATAAAGAAATGAAGCCACCACAGCACTGGAGAGACGAAAAACTGGGGCAGATGAAAGCAAATCAGTATACTTCATGTTTATCCACGTTTTCTACGGTGGCCCTGAGAGCTCACAGCGCTGCAACTTAAGGAAACACATGCAAATACGCAAAAGACAAGCAAACTAAGAAAACATCATCAATTTTACAACACAAGCGCAGCATTTAGAAAACGCGCCGCAAAGACCACAACACAACAGAAGTGTTTCTAGAGGACACTTAAAAGTGATGCACATGTCTGGACACGCTTGTGATATTGTTTCAAGATAATTATGATTCAACGTTATATCGATCATAGCGTGCTAAAGTTTACGGCCGATCGATAGCATTTTAACGTTAGCCAGGGATCAATAGCATGTTAACTTTAGCCGGCGATCAATAACATGCTAAGGTTAGCCGGCGATCAATAGCATGTTAACGTTAGCTGGTGATCGATAGCATGCTAAGGTTAGCTGGCGATCAATAGCATGTTAACGTTAGCTGGTGATCGATAGCATGCTAACGTTAGCCGGCGATCGATAGTGTGATAACGTTAGCAGGCTAGCAAGATCAAGACCAACTCGGTGCCGTTGAGAAAGACCAACTTAAATGTGTATCATTCATTTATTTAATTTGTTTAACTGCAATGTGATTGATACGAGCTAGTGGGCTAATGCTAGCGGGCTAACGCTATATATCACATTATAACATGAAAATATCATTATCATGAAATAACGTGATAATTTCACATTATAACGTCAAATTATAATTATCTTGAAATAATGTGATGATATCACATGCGTGTCCAGACACGTGCATCACTTTTAAATGTCCTCTGGAAACATTTCCCATATGCTGCGCTTGTGTTGTCAAACTGATGAAGATGTTTTCTCAGTTTGCTTGTGTTTCGTGTATTTGCATGTGTTTTCTCAAGTTGCAGCGCTGTGAGCTCTCAGGGCCACCGTAGTTTTCATTTGTTTGTTAAGTGATTGTGATGTACTGTCCTCAACTGGAGAATGTGACTGTCCTACCTCAAAAAGACCAACTATGTAGTTTGTACAGCAGTAGGTTATTATATATCCATGTTTCCTGGTCGTACACAAGTAGTTTTGGTGACTGAACCTAACCAAACTGGATCAGGTATGAGGATGTGTTGATCTCATGCTACTGGTAGGGGGCGCAAATTAGAGGGCAGTTGTGGTTGCATGGCTTTGAGGACTTGTTGGGAGAATCAGTGACACCATTTGTTTACCTTGATGAACCAACTCTGAATATTTAAATAATAGTAGATGGAAATGACAATATTTCTTTGGCAAATTTGCACAAATCTGAATGGAAACTTCACTAACGATGTTGGAAAACACATTTTAACATTTTGTTCACACAATGCCGACATATAACTAGTGTGTTGATCATCTCTTGATGTCTTGTGTGTTAGTTCCACTGTTCTGCACAACTTAAAATGTTTCTAATTGCTTGTGTCATTATTCTCTGAATGTGTTATTTATATTTAAATGTGTTGTATGTGGCACTAACATGATGCAGATATTTTCTTCATGTGCTTCGTCTATTTGCATGTTTTCTTGCAGTGCACTGTTGAGCTTTTCAGCCACCATAAAAATAAAAAAAACAACATTTTTTATTGCTATCTATCTATCTATCTCATCAGCTATGGAAGCACAGCGATCTTGTTCCCATGTGTTATTCAGTCACAGTTACAATATGACCATGCAATAACCACAAATATTACCAGGGCCATGCAATTATAGTGATACTAGACAGCCACGGTGGTGAACAAAGACTGGGATGATATAAATACTGATTTTTTTTATTTTTATTAGGCTATTGACGTTGATTGAAACAGTTAATGATTGCACTCGGGGCACTAAATCTACAGACGAATGGACAGTTACACACACAGTTCACATGAGGTGCTCCATGCTCTGCAGTCTGATCGTCTCCTTGCTCAGCTAAACTGGCTGGCTCGCTCTATCACCCTGGTTTGTTGGAGGCCCGATGGTGATGAATGTCTTTTCCTTTTTGTGAAGTCCCCTGTACTGCTACAGCGTGCCAGGCAGAATGAAAAACAGATTAAAGAGGCAGGAAACCGACACAGAGAGGATGTTTGGCTGTTGGCTATTGAGTTATCAGCCCTTTTCACACCTAATGAAACAACTTTCAGCACTGCAGCTTATTAAATATCCCCCAGTCACTGGGCAGAGCTGCAGAGTTGCCAGGCCCTGAGAAAGCTACATTAGATTTTAATTAAAAACAAACAAATTACCCGGAGCTCCATGCATCCAAGAAATTTAACTCAATCCAAATAGACCTAACTTTTAACTGCTGAATGATACAGGTACACTCCTAAAAACCACCTAAATGTCTATTAATGCTGAGAGGGGAGTTAATACATCAAAAGACTGAAAAATAAATGCAAATGGAATAAGATAAGTAGTCAAGGAGACTGAGCCAACAAGTACACCCTGAGAGCGAATAGGAAATCATCACTGGCTGATTTATTATTTGATAATCAATCCAATCTGCAATTAACCTTCACTGTGGACACTTATCATCAGTACATCCACAATGATTCTGAAAATCAGACTGAAAAGAGGTTAATAATCATTTCTGTTTCTTTTGTTCTTGCAGAATTTGACTGGATTTAATCTTAAAAGCTAAATATGCCCTTTCAGGTGTAAATTCCTCCAATGATGAAAATGTCATATCATAGCGCTCTTTTTTTCCCTGGAGATTCAGGTCTTTTGAAATAGAAATTTAATAACCCTATTATGCCTTGTCTGTGTTTATAAGGATGTTTTTTATTTTATTTTATTTTAAAAGCTACTCGTTGCTCCATCACTCGGTTCAAGACTTTCTCCATGTGCAAGTCAAAGTATCATTACTTTGATTTTTTTTTTTTCTCTCTGTGCCTCCAGCTCCAACCAAAGCTTCGCTCACACATCCGTTTTTAAGGGCGTCGTCGTGTCTCCACATCTCGGGGCAGCGCTTGCTTTAGCTGTGGACGCTGAAGAGATCTTCCCACGTGTAAAAAAGATTCAGCTCATTACTGAAATATAAATATGAGGTATCGTATGAACCAGTGCATTAACATTTTTCCCTTAGACAAATGAAGACAGAGTGGAAGCGAGGAATCGGCTTCAAGGCTGAAGGGCATCTGTCCCAGGCAGCTAAACCAATGTGGACTACTTCTTCTTCTTCTTCCTCTTCTTCTTCTTCTTCTCCAGGCCTTTTCCTCCCAACGTCGCTCCTTTTTCTCCCTCTGGATTTCTGCTGTCCTCCAGCTGCACACGTAGCAGGCTTGTTCGTTTCATTTGGATTTGACCCCTGCTTACCTTACTTCCGAGTGGGCTTCATTAAATGTCTTTCTGGCTCTTTCAGGGCCTTCTCTCTCTCTCTCTCTTTCTCTCTCGCTCTCTCTCACTAAGTGGGAGAATTGTAACAAAAGGAAAGCCTCCAATGTGCAATTCTCAGTGGAGAGGGTGACCCCAACTTTAGGGAGAAAAAGAACCTGAGGATAATAGCAAATGAAGCCAAGGGCTGCGTTAATGGGCAGACACAGCACACAGAGTTCCTGCTGCTGCTTTAACTGACAGACATGTATATTAATACTCAGCACTTTTTTTCTTTTTTTATCAAAGTGGAAGAAATATGAATATTCATCCTCATTTATATTTCAAGGCATTTCCATTCCTGCGGGGGCCTTGGTAGGTTTTGACCAATTTCCATCCCTATTACGGAAATGACAGCTCTCACTCTCGGGCCCTGACAGAGGTCTGCCCAATGCACAGGAGGTCTTACGAGGAGGGAGCCTGCGCCCGTTCCCAGCTGTCCACAAACACTCATTAACAGAGGAAAATATCCAACGGAATCTCTGTGAGAATTTTTAATCACACAAAGGTCCTGCTAATTAGGCAGCTGATGGGGCATGGAGAGCACAAGGACGAATTCTTTAAACAAAGGACTAGAAACTTTAGGAGCCTTAATTACTCGGGCAAAGAGTTCATTCCAGAATGGCAGAGCACATCATTCCACTAATGAGACCAAGTGGCAGCACATATTAGTGAGAAATAATGTGGAAAGTTCAATTATATTGTGCTTTTGGAGCCTTTTTCCCTCTTTCCCTCCCTGCTACTTATGCACACACATAAGACAAAGCCCGGGCCAGCGCAGGAAGGAGGCAGGGGCGGAGGACACGTAATCACTGGCACCAGCACTCCGTTCTTCACGTGTATCTTGGCAGGCTTGATCATCTTAATTGCCCATTAGAATGTTCTCCTGTTTGAAAATGAATATCATTATGGCACCCGGTTCTGGCCTCTGCTGGAGAAAGACTTGCTGCAATTTCACCATTCAGTACCGCATGTGTCTTGAATTCCAAACACACAATTGACTACCAATTTGCAGTAACCAAACCCTTAGAAATGCTGTGAATTAAAAGGGCAAAGGCGGAGTTAATTACCAGGAGGTAAGATTAACTCTTTTTGCTTTGCTACACGGACAAATATTCCTAAAGAAGATGTTGTGGATGCGGCTTCATTGTTGTTGTTTATTCAGTTACACCACATGGTTTGTGTCTTTAGCCACCGGGGGGGGGGGGGGGGGTCTGTTGCTTTTCCTGACTTAATGTGCCGCCTTTCTTTACAGGTCTGCTCATGCCGATATATAAACAGCACTGTCTTCTGGTGAAACATGCAAACCAGCCTGCTTTTGAGGATTTGGTTCCATTTCAGAGGCGTTACTGGAAAAAATGACACCAAAGTTTTTCAAGTCTTCAGATGACGTTATTATCACCGTTTTGCAGTGAGGGTGTGGAAACAAAGTTATACCTACTTGTGTTTGGCTAATAGCATTAGCCACAATCTTTAACTTTGTTTCACACAGTGCATGGGTAAATAATTGTGAATGACAATCAAATAATGTGCTACTGAAAGGGTAATATATGCGCATTCTCACCTGCGTAAAAGATTGTATTAAAAATCCTAATGCCCACATCAGGAGGTGCCTAGATACCAATTACAGCAAGCAGGAAGCAAATTTCCCGTGAAATAAAACAGCTAATGGGAAATGGAGGGCGCCAGGCAGCATTCCTTATTGCCCGCTAAGCTGGAACAAGAAAGAGAGGCAGGATGTCCACAACCGGCCCGGCTTTAACCACACTGGAGCCAAATACATCATTTGGGCCTTCGGAAATGGGGCCGTTAAATATGTTTGTGCTTGAGATGATGTCACTTCCCCACATGGCCTATACTGTGTGGCATGCTATCTGAATGCTATCTGATCTTTTTTTCTGTCTTCAATATAGACTCTCTAAAGTCACTGCTGGACTGCTTTATGATGCAATATATTCATTTTTATAAATCAGTTTATTGATAATTCTTTGGCTCTGTTTCCCAGCTGAACTTGAGAGAGGGAGAGATGGTAAATTATCTGAGGTCTTGGGCCCAGATTCAGCTCCATGATTTTGTGATTATGCACACATCATCGGCCATCGTAACCACTGTTATTCTCTAATATATAGCTTCTAACACTGAGTGCACTTATCTTTACATAAGAAATTAAGAGGGAAAAAGACGTTTTCTCAAGCATTTGTTCCAGCAAACATGAAGGTATCCTGTTTTTGGAACAAATTCTAAAACACAAAACAAGATAATTAGATTTATGCTGTGATATGATCTATTCGAGTTGTCTAGAACGTCAAAGTATTCATGCTGAATATTTAAAATAATCTCAGTCCTCAGTGTTTCTGCTAAAAACTTTTTGCTGTGACTTTGAAGCAAAGACTGTATAAATAATGGACGTAGTGACCCGTTGGTTTGTGGCCCGTTGGAAGCATTGAGTTCAGCGTTACACTCGTCGCCATCTTGTTTCCGATGCGGGGAGCAGACCATATCTGGACTGTGGAGGAGGAGAGGGATCTGATCACTGACTACAGCCTCTCTACACCTCAACCTGACTGAGAGAAGTCACTGCTAATTCATGTTAGCATTAACTGGGACATTCGTTTTGGCAAAAAATAAAAACAAAATGTACATTACTTACCTCAGAAAACTGAGCAGCAACTCCTTGGAGTGTCTGTTAGTCCAACCAAACACTGAACAAGACATTTTAATGAACAAAACATTCAAATAAACATCATTAAGTGAAAATACAGTGAAAGGGTCAAAGTTATGAGACCAAACCGCTAAATGTCCTTTTTTTATATATCTGTATAACGTTATATTTAACTTTATTGACACGTTGCCATGGATACGCATTGTTCTGCTTCGCTCCTGATGACGGCTCGCCTTGTTAGCGACCTGTCAATCAAAGGTAGCCCCGCCCCAAATCATACGATTCTTTATCTTCTATTTTCTTCTAAATGGGGCCATTATTAGTACTATTAACATCAAATTGTCTTGAAGAAGATTTTTTACTAGCGGTTGAGACCATAGTGTTGTCCTGAAAAAACATTTCTGAGGTAATAAATCAAGTGAGAAGTTTTCTCATTTTGTATTGAAATGAATGGACCTAAATGTTTTTGCAGCCGCCGTCAGCGCCCCCTGCTGGAATTTTCAGTAGAATGCAGCTTAAGGCACTTCCTGGTTTGCCTCCCTGCTCAGACACAGAGGTTGCCGCCTGCTTTGAAGTTGAATTGTAGACGAGGAGATCATGTCCATCAGTGTTTATTTGCAGGGCTATGTCAGTTTAAGCTTCTGTTTAAACTATTCGGCAATAGAACTGACATCAACAACAACACATGGCTTTGTAGAGACTGATCTCCACTCAAAAATGACCCCATAGGTAGCAAAATACAACCCATATTTACGTTTTAAGTATGCTTTACATATTATATCCGTTGAGGACTATGAGTTGGGCACTGACAAGATGTGGTGCTTTCTCCTTGTGCTTTCCTTTACATAAATCAAGACACTTCCAACATTAATGGATGCAGAAAAGCCACAAATAAGTCATGAGAAATCTAAACTTTTAGCCCCCCCCCCTCCCCCTGCATCCTACAAAAACTGTAACACGATAGTATCTTTCGCTTTTTGACCCTCTTGGAAAATGATTCCAAGGAGCAATAACTTGCTTGAGTAAGTTTGTCAAACTTCAGTAAAGCTCCACCAGCGCCACAGAAGACATTTTACAGCAGTTTTCAGAAACTGCACTGCTCATAAATTGACTTTGACATGTTGAATTGGTGACTCATTTAAAACGTGAACCCTGAATTACTTGTCTGTATCATCACTAACCTTTGTTTGTTTTTGCTGAAAGCTATTATCTGTTTGCACTTCCTCTTCTCAGGTAGCTGAGTGGGTTAAATGCACCTGAGCTGCATTCTCTGTAGAGCCCCAATGTAAAAGAAATTTGGAAATCAAGAGGATGTTGACTGTGTGCTCCCCTCCTCACAGTCTGCAGAAAGCCTAACCCAGAGAGAATAGTCTGACCAGAGAAGACCCACCAGTGAGGAAACCTATTGATTTTTTTTCTCCCCATGTTCTCTCTGCCAGAGTTGTTTGTTTCTTTTTGCTCATTGCCCCTGTTTTATTTACAGGCAGTGGGATCAATAGAGACACTTCCTCACTCGCTTGTTTCCAGCTTTATGAAAACACATCTTTCAGCCTCTTAAGCACACTGGCATATCTACATCATTTCTCCAGTGGTTCATATAATTTGAGTTCAAATGATTGACAAGTGTAATTGTGCAAGAAGGTGGCCGTATAGAACGAGATGAAATGCTGCAGCACTGAAGTGAACTTTTAATATTTATATTTGTTGAGCGCTCTTCTGAGCTGTCATGAACTTGGAGAAATATCTCCTGAATATCGACCCCTGCAGCCGTCAGTTCTTAAGAAAAACTAGTAAAATGTGCCGTGAAGACTTTTGCGAGTGAATCTGGGAGCCAGGCTTAGTCAGAATTTCTGCAAGATTGCCTGTGCTTGTTTGGTTGACAGATCGATATGTTGGTTGCTTTAGAAAGCCTCTGGAAACCTGGTTGGGGTCATTATGATGCCAACAGTGGTAGACTTTACTATCTCATTCTCTGACTATAAGGCTGTTTCCATTACAGTCCAATACCCGTAGTGAGGAGGGTCTCACCCACTGAAATGCCCCTAATTTGAATATTAACTGTCCAGAGAGGTGACGCCCTTTTGACAGGATTTTTTTTGTCCCTGTCGAAGAGCAGGGCCGTTATTCTCCCCTGAAAAAAGCCTGGTTGCTGATTGGATAGAACGCTACGCAGGATGTGACGTAGTACTCGACGCCACAACAACATGCACCATTTGTAAAGCAGTGT
The DNA here is from genome assembly GCF_030273125.1 of Centropristis striata. Classification (NCBI taxonomy): domain Eukaryota; kingdom Metazoa; phylum Chordata; class Actinopteri; order Perciformes; family Serranidae; genus Centropristis; species Centropristis striata. Next base: position 4,740,385 of record NC_081518.1, read on the forward strand.
TGCCAACTTAGCAACTTTGTTGCTATATTTAGCGACTTTTCAGACCCACCTAGCAACTATTTTTCAAAAAAACGACTAGCGACAAATCTAGCAAGTTTTACTGGTATTATTGTAGACTTTTGGAGTCTCTGCGAGGGCTTATTAAGAAGAGTATGAACAAGTTGATGCAGCACAGTCCTCCTGCAGCAGTCTCTCCCAGCTGCAGTCACAGAGCCGGAGGGGATGCTAACCCCTTAGCGTCCAGTCTGCAAATTGCTAATAGGCTAACAGTTAGCTCTGTAGCAGTACAGTGTGTATGTGCTGCTGCTGCAGGAGGTGTTCACTTAGTGATCTCTGTTTGTTTACAACAAGCACCGGACACTCTGTTAGCGATGTTTATGATCAGCGGAGACACTGTGCATAATTATCCATGCTGGTTTGTTTATGATCAGCGGTAAAATTTGGTAAAGTAACCAGCATGTAATCTAGTTTAAAAGGAGACCGTCCTCCCAATTGAAAAAACATGTTTACAATTGTTTACATCCAAGTGACAAAGCCCTCTAGTGACCGTAGAAATGATAACTCTTGTCCATTGAGAGCAAAGGAGGAAGTTTTGATTGATTTGTTTATTGGAGTGTCCTGCACCATATGGTGACCAGCCCATATCGGCTTACAAGGCGGTAGTGTGACAGTGTTGTAGAGCCACAAAGTCAGCAGACGGAGAAGGTCGAGGTCAAAATAAATGAGTTTAACACGGGAGAGCGCTGTTTCTTTCCCATTTCCTGCTGGCAGTCAACCTTTGTCAAATGCAGTCTTTCCCCGACCTTAACCAAGTGGCTATTATTACCATGGTGACAAAGGTCTCTTTAAATGAACAAAGTAATAGTTTCAACCCAAACTATGATCTTTCCCTGAAGAGGCAATGTGTGGCAAAGATATGGTGACATGCTCCAAAAAAACACAGAGGGAAGCTTTTCCCCTTGGGCCAGAATTACAGGAAATACACAATATAAAATATTTCCATGAAATGATGTGACAATGTGATTTATTATTGACATATAAAGTGTATATCTTCTCAAAACTTTATTAATTAATCCCTTCCAAACATATCACAATGAAAATGAAACCACACTTAACAGAGGATTGTGTCTCAAAACTAAATTTTTTCCAACTTTATGGGTTAGAATTGCCAAACTCAAATTTAGACCTTCAACAGTTGCAATGGATGGGTCCCTGGAGAGTCTAGCTCCATCCTGGTGGAGATTAGCATCGCCAACGGAGACAGCTGAAAGGAGGATTTCGGTGTGGGTTCTGTATGGTAGATAAGGCGGCCTGCTAGCTTCATGGCTACACTAAGGCGGGGATGTTTTTTGTGCAGCCTGGTTCTGATTATCACTATAACAAAACTGTTTCTGCAGTGGTTTGTAATCTGCAGTCTCATGTCGTCTAGCTTGTAGAAAGCCATTGCAACATTCTCATTCTCAGTTTAGGAGACTTCATTTTAGGTGTAAAGTTGGTAATTGTAGCTACTGCTAACGATGTAGTAGCATCTACTTCTAAGTCCTCTCTGAGGGCAGACTGGACGAAACATTGACTCACTATCGCCCCTTGAGGCAAAAGTGATATTACAAGACAGGATGGGCCGGGGCTAGCTTCTTAGCATGCTACATTTCAGTAGATATATATGCAACAAAAAACATAAAAATCTGTTGACACTGTACTTCACATTATGTTGATAATGTTATCATGTTATATTATATTATATATTATGTTTATTTTTTGAATGTTTTAAACTAAATATATATGGACAAATCTTACACATTGCACCTTTAACCAAGTTGTTTTTGTACCTAACATGAAGGAACATTAACCATTGTGGTGTAAGATCAGGAAACTGTTTAAATTAAAAAAACAAATTTAAATTTGACTACTTGTTTGTTATTTTGACTCTTGTCATTGAGGGAACATCATGCATACTGTACATGCTCACATGAACACCAGTATCCCTAGACATCATTATCATATGGGATGTTTCTGTACCTCCCGGTTTCAGTGCCAACTTTCAGTGCCAATGCAAGAAATACAGCAGAATTTGTGTCTCATCACAATCCAATAAATTATGTCAGCAGCTTTTTTTAAAAACTGTTTCTGTGATCTGGTCCAAACCTTATACAAGTGTTTTAATTTCCTAACCAGAACTGTAGTTTATTTTCTATTCAGAAACTCTGGAATTGGATGTTAAACAATATTGTCATTGAACGTAATCCAACATAAATGTTCTGTCTGGTGGTAAGAGTTGCATTTGCTTAGATTCGTGACAAACATGAATACCTGTGTGCACAAGTGCCAAAGCTGCTTTGATAGCACAGAAAATATACATCCTAATTTCTTACATCTATCTATAAAGGAAAAAGTGTGTGTGTGTGTGTGTGTGGGTGTGTGTGTGTGTCTAGTTCATATCTCTCTGACCGTTAGTCAGACTGACCTCAGATTTCCTATGTGGCTTGTGCATGGCACGAAGGTGTGCATCCTCGATTTTGAAGATTTTTGAATTCATTTTTCAAAATATCATTATGTACGTAGGACGTGTTGCGGCATTGCACTGTTTCCAATCGGACGCCTTTTAGGGGAGCTCCGCCCCCTTTTAGGGGAGCTCCGCCCCATTGTGTGATAGGCCTACACCTGGTCAGTAACACAATTCACTCTGGATTTACACCCTGACTCATCTCATCTGGAAGTCTATTTAGCCTACCTATCTTTAGGAGTTTTAAAGTGGCTACAAGGTTTGATTTTCCAATAATATTCTAATAGTTTACAGCAAATATCAATGTTCAATGTGTATGTGCTGGATGGTGTGCGTACCTTACGAAAAGTAAGTGTTTTATGGAGTTGCAGACGTTGTTGTGTGGCATGTAATGTACGAATACATACTTCGTACGGGCACTGCACTAGTATAGGTTAAAAATAAGAGTAGGAGCAAAGATACTGCATGCATTAAACCTCTGAAGTCCAGGAGATTTTGGTTGAAATTTGTCAACTTCCTATACATTCATTTCTGTCTCTGTTTAGCATCTTTCAGTCTGTCCTTACATCACATGCATGGCTCCTTTTTCTCCACACAAACTTGGCTATCAATCAGATATTTCATTTTATTTCAATTAACAAAGTATAAAGCTGCCAGGAACCCAAAATACACAGATGTCTATGGAAATGTACCTTTTTTTTTTTTTACCATTTATACACACAAAAACAGCAGAAAAAATAATAAATAATAAAACTACAAAACAGTCTATTTGCATGTAAATAAAAAATAGTAATAGTTTTCATTGTAGAAAGAAAATTCACAATTTAAAAATGGTCTAGAAACATAAATGGCACACTGTGAAAGCTCCTATGATTGAACTTTCAACTGGATTCCTCAGCTTGTTTACATATCATATATAAATAAAGTTATTACTGTAAATAAAACGTGTATTTTCAACAAATAGATGGACTCCAGAGGGTTAAGGCAAACCAAGGAATTATATGACTGGATATTATGTCTCTCAACTTTCCATTATAAAAAGTTGGCAGCTACAAGTTCAACAACAATCACTATCCATCCTAACTTTGGGAGTCCTAGGAGGAATGGCGTTTGCATTTTATAGACTGGTCCTCCTCTCCCGCCTCCTGTTGACTGGCAGCCAGTTCCTGCCCTGATGCACGATGCTTTCACACTCATTTTGGTGCAGAGGGTGCTACACATTGAATTAAAAGAGTTCTGATTGATAAGGTAGTTGAAGGCAAATCTGCTCCCACTAATTGTCTTTCAAATGCCCTCATTAATCAAAGCGGAGCCGGGCCGGTGACGGGCGGTCCTGTCAGCCGCTCTGCTACACGCTCTCCTCCGGCCACTCACCTCCCAGCGTGACGCCTGCTTCCCCTCTGTCAGCCGCCGCTGTCCGAGGACTACAGGAGCACAGGCCATCCGTCCGTCCGCTGCACACCTGCCTTCTGCCAGACAGGATCTGACCGCCCCCTGCCACCAGGACGGCCCCAGAGACCAATTTAGCAGCCACTTAATGATTCATGACTTCAAGTGGTGGAAATGAGGGCAGCATATGATAACAGGAATAAACACATTTAATTAGCATCTCGTATACATTATTTATTTATTTACCTGTACTCTGATTAATTTATATATTTTGTGTGTGTGTTGTGAGGATTTTTGGTATTCACAGCATCTGGCAGGGAGCCTTTGTTGTGTCTTCTCCCTCACCTGTCTTTTGGGTGGGGGGGATAGCGGTGCACCTCCTCCTTATCTCGGGACCTTTTGCAAGGGTGGGGTACCGGCTGGGATTTGGAAAACCCCCCCCCCCACAATGAAATGAAACGAAATGGCGGGGAATATTAGACTTTAAAATATACAGTTCCCTGTGCTCTAAGTAGCCTTGTTTGTGAATTTCCTGACAGGTAGTTACTCCCCCAGTTTTCTTTGAGCATGGGGCATACATTTTCATGGAGGCACTAATCAAAGCAGTGCTGTGGCAAACAGCACAGCCACAGTAGGCCCAATCAAAGCCGCGTACCTGGCTCTCTTCCATAAGGCTCCGGGAACGCTGATGACAACTCTTACACTAGCATCTGCCATGGCATCCATCACAGGTTGACTTCCTTCACACTCACTCTGCTCATCTCTCTGTCTCTGATAGTCACATGACGGCACCGTGAGCTCTCACTCAGTAAGCGGTATGAACGTCATGTTTCCAGGAGTTGAGCAAACACGGCGGAATAAGTTACACTTCCTAGCACTAAAAATAGTCACATCATTAAGCCAAATTCAACATGGTCTCACAGGAATCCGTGAAATAGCCACGGATTTGCTTAACTCAAAATCCGTGGAATAGACACGGATGAACTCAAATTTACGTGAAACTGACACGGATTTCGCTACAATGCAAGTTAATGACAGTCATATCCCGTGGCTATTCCAACATACAAAGTGATTATGTACATTCACTGAGTGAAAATTTAGAAAATAAAACATATATTTCTCGCTAGAAATGTGATCAAAATTCATTTTTTCACATTATTGATTTTTTCACTAAAAATGAGAGAACTGTCCGCCATGTTTTTTGTTCTGACCGCCGGGACCTTAAAAGTCACGTGACTTGGAACAAACCAATAAGAAAAAATATCCATGGAATAGCCACGGGATATGACTGTCATTAACTTGCATTGTAGCGAAATCCGTGTCAGTTTCTTGGAAATTTGAGTTATTCCGTGACTATTCCACGGATTTTGAGTTAAGCGAATCCGTGGCTATTTCACGGATTCCTGTGAGACCAGGTTTGCCAAATTATAGTTAAGTGTCAGTTTTCTATGCAGAATGTTTTATAATTGTAATTTCCAGGATGGAGTTAGATGTTCCAGGGACCAGTCCATTACAACATTCTCATTCTCAATGTAGGAGATTTCATTTTAGGTGTAAAGTTGGTAATTGTAGCTACTGCTAACGATATAGTAGCATCTCCTTCTAAGTCCTCTCTGAGGGCAGACTGGACGAAACATTGACTCACTGTCGCCCCTTGAGGCAAAAGTGATATTACAAGACAGAATGGACCAGGGCTAGCTTGTTAGAATGCTACATTTTAGTAGATATATATGCAACAAAAAACATAAAAATCTGTCGACACTGTACTTCACATTATGTTGATAATGTTATTATGTTAGTTTATTTTTTTAATGTTTTAAACTAAATATATGGACAAATCTTACACATTGCACCTTTAACCAAGTTATGCAAAACAAGGCGGAATAAGTTACACTTCCTAGCACTAAAAATAGTCAGATCATTAAGCCAAATTATAGTTAAGTGTCAGTTTTCTATGCAGAATGTTTTACAATTGTAATTTTCATGGAATTTTTCTCAGATTTGTGCTGAGATTGTCTCCCTCTTACACTGATTACAGAGGGTAAAAGGAGGAGGAGGCACATAAAAACCAAAGAGAGAAAATGCTTTAGACGCTGTCACTGATATCATATCCTCTTAATTAGCTGTTGTGGAAGAAATAAACTATAATTGTCTGCATGGCAGCAAATTAAAACGTCTAGTGTAAAACACGCTCAGAAACACAACGTGGGAGTGACCTCCAGTATTGTCCTTTCAAGGCTTTTGCTCTCTTTGTCGCCTTTTGTGAGAGGAAATCAGTGAGAGGCAGCGGTGGGAGTGTGATGATCAGAGTTGAGGAGGTTAGAAAGGCCTCTACGTCCGGAGCGGCGGACGCAGAGATCCCCGCTGTCCTGCTCTCCTCCTCTTCTCTTCTCCGTCTCCACGTCCCCCCTCTTCTCCTCTAATCCCCGGACGCTGAAGACCTCCAGACGCCCTCCTCTCATAATGACACGGCTATCAAACCCAATTGCTGTGGCTCAGACCCAAGGCAGTGCATTAAACCCCTTAGTGTCTGATTGCTTCTCCAGAGTCAAGTGGTTGTGTCCTCCCTGTCATTCCCCTGGCCGCCGCCATCGCCGTCCCGGCTGCCGGGAGCCGCCGAGACGAGAGCCCTCACGCGGGGCCTGGGTAACCCTCTCGCCACGTTCAAGTGTTGATTCCACGACATGCTGCCAAGATTGTTTTTAAGCAAAACGGATTCAATGAATGAGAGACTTTTCTGTGATCTTCAGCGCCGCCGTCACAATGACATGCATGATGGAGGAACTTCCTGTCGATTTAGTAAAAGCTCTCCAGCGGTCGATGATTTTAATGCTGGGGTTGGTTCGGTTACCACTGAGGAGACGCCGTTTAAACTGAAGTAACACTTGGAGAGCGCAGACCTCTCGGCCAAGGCCGATGGTGCATTCACACGCTGCTCGGATGATCCCATTTCCTGAGTTTGGAAGTCATTTTTTTTAACTTGAGTCTTAATGTGGAAATAACATGGATGCACTGTAAAAAAATGTTTGAAGAAATTACAGTAAAATACTGTCAAATTGCATCAGAAATAGGGCGTTAAAAAAAAGGAATATCATTGAGTAGACGACCTTAACCCATTTAAGGCGGGAAAGCATTACTGCATTTCTACCATTAAAGCCGGGAAAGCGGATACGTCGTTTTGTGGTATTTGTAGTTTTTTTCCACCTATTTTCGGTCTCTTGGCCAAAGAAATGAATACACGTGGGAGTGTAGTGTCCCCCGGCGTACGAAGAGTATAGGGAACCAATAGCAACGCTTTAATTTGTCACATGACCTCCAGGAGGCCATATTGAATCCCTATTTTGCAGACTTTTCCAAAGGAAACAGCTTTGCCATTTTGTGCCACAAAAGATCACTAAAAATGTCATTTTCTGGCCCTTTTCCATCTGGAAAAAAATATTCCTACTAATAGGTGAGGAAACCTTCATTTTTGATAGTTTCATACACTTAGACTGTTGAAGACATTCATTTCAATGGGTCGTTGGTTCAATGGTACCTACAGGCAACATTCAGACAATAAACTGGTTAAAAAAGTTCCTTTTATAATGTTTTTAAATTTAAAATGGTATGTATTGTACCCTGTTGAAGCTACTGAATCTTTCATACCTATCTATCATTTTTTTCCTAACTGGCATCATAATGCATAGCATAGAGGGTTAATGAAAATGAGAAATAATTTGTCCATCCATGCCATAAAAATATAATCTAATATATAAATATGAAAAAATCTGCTCCAGAATGTAATGGGTACATCTTTGGCCCAGGCTACAACTTTCCACCGAGTTTTGTTAAAATCAGGCCAGTAGTTCCTCTGTGATCCTGCTGACAGACAGAAAACTGAAAATCTTTGGCAGACTTGTTTTCAACTTTAAAAAAGTAAAGAAAAGGAAAAGTGGCAACAGAAAAATAAAGTGCACAGCAAAGTTTTTCTTGAGTCGTACTCATGTATTAAATAACAAAACTCTGTAATGGATTAGATTTCAAAAGTAGTAAAGTTGAAGCCTTAGTAAATAAAATAGAATACAAACTTTTGAAAACACAAGTACACAAACTCCACTGTTCAACAAAGCAATAAATGTACTGTCTTGTTATTAGTAGTATTAGTCCTGGTATTATGGTTTTATTCCATAATATTAGCAGGAAATATCTCTCCTGAAATCCAACTATACAACCCCTGAAGGATTTAAAGAATATACTCAGTAAATTCAGGCTTTGGGGATTATATTTGAATTACTATGATATAAAAAAAGTTTGTTTGCAACCTAAAAAGTTGTGTAATTATAATAAATGTTTCTGATTAAGAAGGATAAAGAACTTTTCTTGCTGTTTAGTTTTTTCCCCCCAGATTTCATAATGCAATAATCAAGAGACTTATACAATGATGACCTGAAATAATTAATTATCAAACTATCATGTCTGACTGCTGCAAGAGCAAGTTATCATGCTCTAAAATAAGTATGTATTTAATAAAATGTGAAAATATAGAAATATAGACTGTGTGGGGAAACACCGAATGAATATATTTCTTATAAAGTAATTTATGATCTATTATTGAGGCGTAATAGTCTTTCTAAAAATAATTTGTCAGTGCAGCTTCTTTCCAGGTTTAAAAAAGTCACTTTCTACTCATGTGCTGCAATCTTTATTATTGTTTATTTTGGGTTATTGGTATTGGAAAAAAACAAGACTCTGAGGACTTAATCATAGACACAAATCACCTGATAACATGCAGCGAAGGAAGTGCTGGATAATCTATTACATGAAGAAATCGGTCTTGGTGACTACAAATGATCACAACCTGGCTTCATGCAAAGGTTAAAGATGTACAATAAGCAGGAAAAAATACATTTAAAATATATTAAAAAACACTTAAAAGAGTAAAGACTTCATGACACAGTGAATATTGGTTCAATTTGCTCCGAAACGTGACCTCGTTATCTTTTAGGTGCTGTAAATTGACTGTATATCTAAACCAGGGGTGGGCAACTGGAGGCCCGGGGGCCACATACGGTCCGCACCCTCACTTGAAGTGGCCCTCAGTACAACTACATGCATTTGAGCATGAAATCTTAAAAGTGCAGTGTAAAAATGCACAAAATTACTTCTTGCAATTATTGTGGTCTGCTGTTCTTGCACTGAAAAAAAAGAAAGAAATCACAGTAAGTGGTTCTTTTTCATTTGCTTCAAACCTTTTGTATTCCTATTTATACTGTTATACATGCATTTGAGCATGAAATATGTTAAGTTACTGCACTGTAAACATATTTAAAATTGCAGTTTCATCATATCTGGTTAAGTGCATGGTCCTATATGTGGCCCTGTGGTAGTGTAGTGGCTCATGCAGCATTTAAGTTGCCCATCCCTGTACTATAGCATGACGATGTTTGTCAAAAATGTTTAAATTTTAACATGCTAAAAATGCTTAAAACGCCTGTGTCTATAGTCTGTTGATACATATTAGAGCATAGTATGGCCTGGAATTACAGAAAAATACCATATTATGGGATGTCTCAAATTTGAAAAAAGACAAAGAAAAAAAAGTCATACTATAGCAGGGATGGGCAACTGGAGGCCCGGGGGCCACATACGGTCCGCACCCTCACTTGAAGTGGCCCTCAGTACAACTACATGCATTTGAGCATGAAATCTTAAAAGTGCAGTGTAAAAATGCACAAAATTACTTCTTGCAATTAATGTTGGTCTGCTGTTCTTGCACTGAAAAAAAAAGAAATCACAGTAAGTGGATATTTTTTATTTGCTTCAAACCTTTTGTATTCCTATTTATACTGTTAAACATGCATTCGAGCATGAAATATGTTAAGTTACTGCACTGTAAACATATTTAAAATTGCAGTTTCATCATATCTGGTTAAGTGCACGGTCCTATATGTGGCCCTGTGGTAGTGTCCATGAAAAATTGTGATAGTATGATAGCAATGTTAAACATGTAAAATATGCATGTTACACTTTTTTTCCCCAAGTGGCAGAATGAAAAGTATTTAAAAAAAAAAAAAAATAGCCCAAGACTCCAAAGGGTTAATAACCATAAATCAAGGAATAGTACAAAACGTTTAAACTGTAGAAAACACACCATTTTTTTTCATATAAAGTTAAGGGAGAAATACCATAATGTTACAAGGACACAATTACCCAAGAATAAAGTGACTACTCAGTCTAAATGACAGTTTTTGCTGATATATAGCCTACATTGAAATTTACAGAAGAAAACTCACTGTATTTTTATTTTATATATGCATTTGAGCATGAAATATGTTAAGTTACCGCACTGTAAGCATATTTAAAATCGCAGTTTCATCATATCTGGTTAAGTGCACGGTCCTATATGTGGCCCTGTGGTAGTGTCCATGAAAAATTGTGGCCCCCTGCTGCATTTAAGTTGCCCATCCCTGATCTAAACAATACGTTTCTAATGTTATGCACAAGTGATAGCTCAGTGTTGCGCCAACACTAGCCGTCACCTCACATCGCTGCAGGGGTGTTCCTACAGTGCAAATGGCAAAGTATCGTCCATGTTGCCTGCACACCCGTGGTTGCACTGAAGGGAAAAATAATGGGAATGAAAGAGCAAATATCTGTAAGTATTTGTTTGTCAGAGTGTGTGTGTTCCCGCGTGGATGTGTGTACGTGTGCATGAGCAGTGTATGTGTGCGTGCCTCGGCGCCGGTGTGTAAGATGGAGTGCAGTGTCGGAGTTTGGGCAGAAGGTGAATAACTACAGTGCTTACAGTGTAATCATGGTTCCTGTCAGCCCTGCTGCAGGAGAGGAGGGGGCGCCCAGCAGACTGAGCTCCTCGGTGATGAAGTACAGGCACCGAGGAGCGCTGTACACCTGGATATTTATTAACACAGGCCTGACAGTAATGAGGCCTGAACAGGTGGGCTGGGACACACATATCAGAGTGAGGAGCATCCGCCAGGAGGCAGTGGGGGAGACGGTGAAGACGAGTGGGAGAAGTTCACCCTGCAGGAACGAAGCCCTACAGAGAGCTGAGGCTGCACACCCACTCGCACCTACATACACATCTGACTAGAAACAACAACAACTAAGTGTTTATTTCTCCAATGCCACTCTAAATTGTGCATGTCACACTTGGATTTCATAAATTACCCAAACATTGATTCAAGAAACATGCTGGACCGGCCAATTACATCCTTTAAGTTGCTTATTTTTTTTGTGCCACTTTGTTGTGATACCAAATACCTGCAAAGAAACTGCGAATAAAACAGAATGAGAATTCAGCGAGAGGTATAATTTGCAAGCCAAGAGTTTTTGTTATGAAACAGTCTGTGAAAATCTGGAGCAGTCTTGTGCGTGTTTTACCCTTTAATTTGACAGGGAAACACCACTGTTCCATTTGTGTTATTTAGAGAAAACAACACTTTATTGTTGCACAAAGAAATACGCTGTTAAACTACTCTGTTAGCATTCTTTGGGCTTCAGGACATACTGCCTGCAATTCAGGTAAACATACAATCCTGATTCCACAAAGTTTGGATGCTGTTTTTATATTTTATATTGTATTTTTATTGTGTCTCTCTTATTTTGCACCTTATGACTAGTTACTAACTTTATTCTATTTTATTTTATTGTATTGTATTTATTAATAAAAAATAAAAAAAATTACCTGACATGTATTTAATCATTAAAGGGGAATTTCACTGAATAATGAAATAAAATTCAATAATTTGGTCTGCGATGGTTAAAGTCCAGCTTCCTCTGCTGCTGGAATTGCCAATTTCCTGAGGGAACCTTCCCAAGGGATTAATAAAGTTCCTATCTATCTATCTATCTATCTATCTATCTATCTATCTATCTATCTATCTATCTATCTATCTATCTATCTATCTATCTATCTATCTATCTATCTATCTATCTATCTATCTATCTATCTATCTATCTATCTATCTAAAGGATGCATCAAAATCTGGATGAGAAAAGCAAAAGTTAATCAGTGTGGACATAAATATCCATGCAAATCATTGCATTCTGTTTTCTATCACATGCACTGTATGACGGCATCCAAAGTTTTTTGGGCTGTAACTGCAAAAAAAAAGGAAAAAACATTCACAGCAGTGTGAATTAAAGCACCGAATTCTCACGAGAAAAAAAAAGTAATCCAGGTTGACGTGAAGAGAAAGCCGCAGATGTGATAAAAGAAATTAAAATAAGTGGCTCTCAGTCCATGCACCTCTGAGGAGGAGCGGCAGAGATGCTAAGACTGGGAAACCTGGACAAATCACCAATAGCGAGAGACATTTTCCAGACCTCATTAGGGTTGGGAGAGAGTCATCGTGAGGTTAAGGCTAAGGCTAAGCAGGCTGGGGATGTAGTGATTACAGCTGGGTGATCTGGTGTGTTTGTGTGTCTGTATTCGCCTTGTGCTGCCTCTCTGTACTCCGGTTGTCTTATTAAGACTCTGAGTGAGGCTAATCAGTGCTGTCATCTGACGCTGAACAGATGCACCGAACAAAGGAGAGGAGGAGACCACTGCAGGCCCAAGGTGCATCTGCGGGGGAGGAGAGAGAGCTGTGCTGCCTGAGCTGATGCTAGCTGATGGCACTCCCTGTCAAGTACCCCTCTCAGAGACTAATGGGTGGAGAAAAGGTAGAGGGTGACTACGTCCAACATTTCATGTCAAATCCACCTTAATAATTCGTCATTGCCAGCTGTGAATGACACAAACTGTAGGTGAGACGGCTACTCGTGCTCACCCAAAATGGCACATGGGGAAATTCACTTAACTAACGTAGTCGAGTGTGGACCCAGTCTGTGGCACTGTGGGTAATCTGAATTTCTGGTGTGTGAATAAAGAGTGAAACTTGTGCTTTACAGTGTGAGTGTGACACGAGTTTGAAAATGATTAGGGGAAAGGGATGGATGACGGTGAACATTCCCCTTATTCCTTGTTATTATATCTCTCTTTCACCATCACTTCTGTCTCTTTCTTCCTGTCTTCCTGCTCCGGCGTGTCTCCCTCTAACAGTCTCACTCTCTGTGTCAGAGAATTAGGAACTCAAGCAGGACTGCAGACAGGCTTTACAAGCAGAGCGGTGACTATTAACTCATCGTTCCAGCCTTCCTGCTGAGTCTGCTGGGAGCTCGCACTCATTTCCTATGCAGACACTCCTAACAGATGACCTTGGTCTTATCAGGACAGGTCTAGATCTCCACATAAAATTACCATTGAATATATTTGTTGGAAAGAGACAAATATCATTGTTTATCTGTCATTGTGTTCAAATTTAGCCTCTATAGCGGCCAACTCTGTGATCTCGACCATCTAAACAGCTACAATAATAGTAAAAGATAAGTCTAATTTCAAAATGTGCGATACAGCTTTTGGTTAATCTACACAGATGCGTATCTACCGCGATGGACTATAAGCTCCTTCTGTAAAGTGCATGTTCTGGAAGAAAAGTCCACTACAAGTGTAATTGGAAAGGCATGCACTCTACATGGATTTAAATGAATAGCACACATGTCCTGCTTTACACATCAGTAAAAAAAAAAAAGGAGGAAAAAAAAAAAAGGGTCTTTCTCTTGTGCAACCGGTTCCATTTTTAGCCCTCCAGTCAAACCAGTCACATAAGCATACAATAGGGCTTTATTAGCCTATCCCCCCACACTGCTGTGCTGTGGAGGACAGATCTCCAATCTGAAGAGAACAAGCAGTTCCCTTTAAAGATCCTGTGTCTGGGGCTAATCTGGTAAACTCCCATAAATGCTCCTCAGCACCCCAGATGGAAGGAATTAGCCGCCCCAGACAGTGCAGAAAAGGCCTTAAGCCTGTGATATACCTCTGAGATTAATTAGCTTCTAACTTTAGATATTACTATAGAATCTTAGGTTGCCACAGAAATTACCATGTCTTCAACTCCATTAGACAGTTTTGTGCCGCGGTCCAGGCAGAGAGCCGAGGCGCTTAGCAAGGCTCTGTCTTCCATAATGCATGTTGGCCTCATCCGTACTCTGACAGCACTTAAGAATCCTACAGCCATTTGAGTGACAAAGATCTCATCTATTTTTCAGTTTTGACTCTCACTGTATGAGCAGGGATCTCGTGCTATAGAGTGTGTGTTTGTGTGCACAGGTGTCTGTGACGGGTGTGCGTGTGTGCGAGAGCAATTAGAAATATGTTGTTGGACAACAGTCCTGGATTTACTCACAAATTATCTCAAGTCGGTGCAAGCTGGAGCGTCTCCGTGTGTGAGTCACAGTTTTAATGAGTTCTTTTCATGCAGTCCTCTGCAGCCTCGCTCGCCGGCGCTGCAGATTCACTATTTTGCTCTTACAAATCTGTGTGTTGGAGTATATGTGTAGGATAAAGCCTTCCAATTGAAGAAAGATGAGGGGTACATACCTAGAAAGGAACTACACCTTTAAGAGGAAGAAAACAGACAATCTCCTGCCAGTAAGAAATCTGTATCAAATTGTTTTGTGGAAATGACCTGCAGTGGGCAGCTCAGACCTCCATCTCTGTCCGTGTCAGAAAGCTTAGATCCTGAGTCTCCCAATCATCCCCTCTGCTCTTTCTGAAATGAATTTTATTTGATGTGGTTTAAAAAATATATTATCAAAGCCACTCCAGCACTCTATCACCCTCCACATAACATGCAGAATACGCTATATTGAATAATGTGAACTAAATTATCAACTCATTCTGAAAGCAGTTTGGCCTGTAAGCACTTTGTCAACATGTTTTTTTGTTGCGTCACATAAAAGCTCGATGTTAGATTTGAATTTGTTGCATGCCAGCTTCCATTAAACATCTTCTGACAGCGCTGCTCAGCATGATAAGTTTCACTCTTACAAAGAGGCGGGGCTAGATAATCCATTAATGTAGCATTAGACCAAACTTTTAAGCTCCCTCAGACAGGCCATCTCCAGTATTTGGCAACATCTGAGGTGGGCGGCTTCTTATTGCACATTAAGTGCTTTTAGACACAAGAGCAGAGCATGTGGTGAGTGATGCATTAGGAGACAGACTGTCGAAGCTATGTGCTCTCTCATGGATGCCACTTGTATTGATTTCTATAGCCTTTTAATTTAAGGCACTTTCACTTAAGGCTGAGACTAATGTGAGAAAAGGCTGGCTGCATATTCAGCTGTTAATGCTACAATCATGTTCAATTAAAAATGCATGAGGCCACAGATTTAAAGATAGGTCCTTTTGAATCGGCTTGTGTTTGCTCGTCATTAAATAATTAGGGTTTGGTAAAAATGTAAGCAGCACAATGCTAGAAGTGGCTCTAATGATCGGCAAGCAGTTTAAATGAAACAGAAAGGGCCGTGAATGAGACGGAGCGGGGACAATTAATCCCTCAGAGCACGGATGGGCAACTTAAATGCTGGAGGGGGCCACAATTTTTTATTGACACTACCACAGGGCCACATATAGGACCGTGCAAAGTAAGTTGGTAGAGTTGGTCGTCTTCTGATCGGAAGGTCGGTGGTTCGATCCCCGACCATGGCAGCCTACATGTCGAAGTATCCTTGAGCAAGATATTGAACCCCAAATTGCTCCCGATGCTGCTTTCATCGGCGTGTGAATGAATTCCCAATGGTGGGAGGTGGCACCAGTGTGCCCTGGTAGCCTTTAACACCAGTATGAATGTGTGTGTGAATGTGTGTAGTGTAAAGCGCTTTGGATAAAAGCGCGACATAAGTGCACACCATTTACCATGCACTTCACCAGGTATGATGAAGCTTCGATTTTAAATATGTTTACAGTGCATTAACTTAACATATTTCATGCTCAAATGCATGTAGAACAGTATAAATAGGAAAACAAAAGGTTTGAAGCAAATAAAAAACAACCACTTACTGTGATTTCTTTTTTTTCAGTGCAAGAACAGCAGATCAACATTAATTGCAAGAAGTAATTTTGTGCATTTTTATGAACGTGGTCTCACAGGAATCCGTGAAATAGCCACGGATTCGCTTAACTCAAAATCTGTGGAATAGCCACGGATGAACTCAAATTTCCGTGAAACTGACACGGATTTCGCTACAATGCAAGTTAATGACAGTCATATCCCGTGGCTATTCCATGGATATTTTTCCTATTGGTTTGTTCCAAGTCACGTGACTTTCAAGGTCCCGGCGGTCAGAACAAAAAACATGGCAGACAGTTCTCTCATTTTTAGTGGAAAAAAAATCTATATTTTGACTTAGTTTCTGCATAAAAATGGATTTTGATCACATTTCTAGCGAGAAATATATGTTTTATTTTCTAAATATTCACTCAGTGAATGTACATAATCACTTTGTATGTTGGAATAGCCACATGATAACAGTCATTAACTTGCATTGTTGCGAAATCCGTGTCGGTTTCACAGAAATTTGAGTGATTCCGTGGCTATTCCACAGATTTCTGTGAGACCAGGTTGATTTTTACACTGCACTTTTAAGATTTCATGCTCAAACGCATGTAGTTGTACTGAGGGCCACTTCAAGTGAGGGTGCGGGCCGTATGCGGCCCCCGGGCCTCATGTTGCCCATCCCTGCCTCAGAGGCTCTGGCTGACAGACCAAGTAGATGCAGCTCGTTGCTAAACGCGTGTGACCTTCCTGAACAGCCTTGGAAAGCACAGGTGACCACTCTGCTGCTTGATAACTTTCCCCTGGCTGCATGCGCTAAGTGAAATAGCTGTTTTCAGCCGTGGAGATGTTAGGCTGCAGGTTGACGGCACGCGGAGAGAAAAGAGGGAGGAGTGCAAGGTAACCGTGTCTGTTGAGCAGGCCGAGGGCAGCCGGTGTCAAGCTCATTAACCTCGGCAAGAGAAACGCTACAATGAGACAGAAGATATGCACGGCACCGGGTCACATCCTGAAGTGCTGCTTCTTGTAAAACCTGAACCCTCACCGACTGACACAGCAGCATCGGCATTTCATATATTAAAGGCCTTTTTTCTCTGAAGTGATGGGATGGATTTTGAGAGGAGAATGGGGAGTTTTGTATGATACCGTAAGTAGATTTAAATATTCAAAGGCAGGGCTGGCTCAGACAAGGCTGATGTGATGGCGTATACATCATTATCCTGCTACCAGGGCCTCTCAGCATATCTTCATTTATAATGCTCCTCATACAGTCATCTACAATCCTGACCTGTTCAAATAAAGCCTTTGTCCCAGACAGGCACAATCAGAGTGATGAGTAAACACATACACTATGTCTATCTTGCCTATTAATCTGGGCACCCAGCTGTGAGGAGGCTTTTGCTGCCCTATCTCCCCCGGTCCACACAGGAGCCCGTTGGTATTACTGCCCGTGTTTGGATTTCATCGAGAGCTCCAGATCGTTTCACTGCAACGCAGATCAGAGCACGCTGCTGAATGGATCCTGGTGGTTTCTGTGAATATTTTGAACCTGCACTTTGGCTTCTAGGATTTTGCTTCATGTGGATCTTAAATATGAGCAACTTAACTTTTAGTTAACCCTCTGGAGTCTCCAAAAGCGCCAAAGCATGGCTTCTTCATCACATCCAGAAGTAAAAACAAAGCAGACCAAAAAATGACACAAAAAGACACAAAATGACTAAAAAAAGACACAAAAAGACACAAAATGACAAAAAAAAGACACAAGATGACCAAAAAAAGACACAAAATAACTAAAAAAAAGACACAACAGACACAAAATGACCAAAAAGACACAAAATGAGAAGACAGTATAACCAAAAAAACCCCCACAGAAGACATAAAATGACCAAAAAAGACACAAAATAACAAAAAAGACACAACAGACACAAATGACCAAAAAAGACACAAAATGACTTACAAAGACACGAAAAGACATGAAAATGATTCAAAAATGGACAAAATAGCCCTTTAAGACTCCATAGAGTTAAAGATAAAATGATTACTGATTACAGAGAGCTCAACATTGCTCCTATTAACACTTTATCAGAAAAAATAACACAGTTTTTGCTAAGAAATCAGCATGAATATCCTTGGTGTTTGTGTGACTGAACCAATTCATCGGGATGAAACGAGTATCAGGTACAATTCATTTACTTTTTAAGAGTAAGATTATCATTATTATCAGTACTTCTCATGTAGAAAAATGCTCAGTCAGTAGTTGTGTTCTGTAAGTCATTATTCTTGTGATGAAAAACTTTGGTCTGATGCTCAATTCTGAGTCTGTTCTGTAAATACTTTTGTAATAAAAAACAAATATTGCATCTTCTGATCAACCAGTATATACATTTCAGGCTTATTATATCAACTTTGGGTTTGTTCCCCCTACTTCCGGTTTAAACCTGCCCAAGTTTAGGCAACAAAACCACATGGTTAGGCTTAGGGAAAGATAGTTTGGTTTTTTGGTAGAATGCAGCTTAAGGCACTTCCTGGTTTGCCTCCCTGCTCAGACCTGGAGGTTGCCGCCTGAGCTTTAGACCATAAATCCAAAGAAACTGAAGCTTTTTTCACAATCACGGACCGTACATGGAGCCGTGAGCCGCGGTACGTACATATGTTGTGAAACGCGAGCCGTGATATGTACCTACGTGCCGTAATCTGTGGTACTGACACACGACCTCTTCTGCAGTTTATGTTGGAGAACTTGTTGGTAATTTCATCCCTTTAGTTGGACCAAACCCCTCTAGAGGGGGTCACTTAACAATGGCCAGTAATAACAGGCCATGGAAAGGTTGGAAGTGACAAACCTGTCGAAATTTAAGCTTTTGGTATCTGTAGAATGAGCTAAAAAAATAAAGGAAAAGCCCTTAATTGGCTTCTTTGCTGAACCTACTTTAAAATCTGATGTGAAAAATGTGTGAATTCAATGCTAGATCTGGTGGCATGTCATGGTTATTCTGGTGTTTAGTGGAGTGAACTTTAGGCCTAATATGCTTATGAATTTATGCTTCTGCACCTTGATATAATCTGATTCGGATTACTAAGAAAGCAAGTAGAGAAACAGAGCCTGTGAACAGACGTAGGGTCTGAAACTCTGCAGGTGAATATTCCATGACATTTCATCTGCAGTGGTATTAAGGTGTGGGGCGACACTGGCCATGCGGGTAGGAGGCTGGTTGAAGCATGAAATTCATTGTCAAATACTTTCTTCCAGTTTAGGAGAAGAAAAAAATGTCTGATGTCGGGGAAAATAAGAGGGAAATAAACCTGCTTACTGGCATTTATAATGCGAGGTTACTAGCGTATTTGAAACACACACACACATATTAAAGGCTACGGAGTCTGACAAAAGGCATTTCTCTTCCCATCATGGGCACTTTGTCATATTAAAATCCATCATGTCATTTGAGATGGCTCAATTCATAGAAAATATAGGTGTATTAATAGAATATAACAGAAATCCTATTACTCTTTTGAATCTCAGTGTGAAATTCATAAATTGCGAATGGGGCCGTGCGTGGAACGTGCGACAGACCCGTTAATGAAGGGCTCTGATTAGCATTTGTTAAAACTCAGTGAAGTTCTTACATGCTAAAGGTCAGACTGCTGTTCTGACATGGGGAGATGAAAACGTTCTACTTTTTGGGGGGAATGTCATGATTTGAATTAAGATTGTCAGATTGGCTGTAAGCTCGTATCACAGTGCAGGCGTCTTGTATGACCTTTTCAAGGAATTGTCATTTTCCGCCCCTGTGATGCCACCATGGCTCAGCGGGGGAGAAGCCCCTCTTCTCTCGCCATGTAATTTGTCCTGGGTGTTACCATTCACACTGCACTACTCCCAGCCACTCGCCCAGATGCCTATGTATCTACAGACCAGCAGGCTGCGACTACAGAATAACGAGAATGTAGCCGCTCAGGTTCTACTCTACGCTCTGTGTGCGGCAGGAAAGGCCTCTGCTGTGTGCTGCTGTTGGCCTGAGCATCACACACTCACAGTGCTGGAGCAACCACTGGTCTACAGCAAATATGATCACAGTTAACGATATTAACTACACTCGCTACAACAACTACACTCATGAGCGGCCAAGCACTGAAGCCAGCTGCTGAAAGTTGTTGTGTACTTCGCAGTAAACTATTTCTACTCACAATGATGTTTGTTCACAGAGAAACATGACATAAAACACAAGTTGGGACATAAATAGAGTGCTTGTTGCTATGAAGACTGGTTTAACTCTTACTGTTGTGTTAGAGACAGAAAATAGAGAGGATTTCTTTAACGTATTGACATAATATTGTTAGCTTAAAGAGTTCTGGGTCTGATGAGTGAAGCCAATGTGGAATAGGCTTACATGCATTCTTTCTAATGACCAGCAGGGGGCGACTCCACTCGCTGCAAAAAGTCTGGTTGTATAGAAGTCAATGAGAAATTACTCTCCTTCTCACTTGATTTATTACCTCAGCGAACAGTTTCCTATTAATTTGGGTTTATTGTCTCGATTCTAAGTTTCAAGACAATATAGCAATATATTTAGTAAATTATGGTCCCATTTAGGGAAAAATGGAGGATTAAACAGGGTATGCTTTAGGCCGTGGCTATCTTGTTATTGACAGGTTGTTTCCACCAAGCCCTGTGTGTTTAATCTCCTTTCAGCAAGCTAGCTAGCTAACAAGCTATCTCATTTAGCTACTACTCATTTAGTGGCCAGCTTGTTAGCTAGCTAGCTTGTTAAATGAGTAGGCCTAAAATTTAATAACTTAATGCTTCATCCAGATATATTTGCACAGCTTTAAAAAAAATCCCTTTGCTGTTGCCAAACGAGTGAAAACTTTGTATTAAAAAAGACGGGAGACTTTTAAACAAGACTGTTTAACAAGATGGGTGTGGCTATTTTGTGATTGACAGGTTGTTTCCACCAAGCCCTGTGTGTTTAATCTCCTCTTAGCAAGCTAGCTAGCTAACAAGCTAGCTCATTTAGCTACTACTCATTTAACGGCCAACTTGTTAGCTAGCTAGCTTGTTAAATCAGTAGGCCTAAAATTTAACAACTTAATGCTTCATCCAGATATACTTGCACAGCTTAAAAACATCACATTGCTGTTGCCAAATGAGTGAAAACTTCTTATTACACAAGACGGGAGACTTTTAAAGAAGACGGTGATCTCCTCCCCAGCTCCCTCTGGTCCAAATATGTTGGCTTATAAACAAAACCAAGATCACAACTTGCGGCTTCAAAACAGCAGCCCACAAACCAATGTACGTCCATCTATTTTATACAACAAAACATGATTATTACAAAACACGACCACTAAAATAGTCAAACGAAATGTAGGTATGCCTAAATTTGGTCAAACTGACATTCTGGTTTCAAATAATCACTGTTTTAACAGCACACACTGACTATTTTTCATGTTAAACAGGTCCCAACTACAAAAAGTCATAGAAATGGTGTGGAACATCAAAAATAATTTACTTTTTAACCAAATTTAACCCAGTTGTAACCTAGACGCCTGCAGGTCTCTGGCCAGGATTGCTGGATTATCATTTGGGCAAAGCGGTCTAATGCCTTGGGGCCCCTTTGGGTTCCAAAAGCCCCAGATTCACTGCACATCAGTTGGTTTTTACTAATTTGATTAACGGCAAAAAGGGCTTTTGCACTGCTATAATAAAATATCAGTTGGATCCGACATCATTAGCTAATTTCCGTCTCTTCTAGATGGGTTAACATCTAGTTTTATTAACTTTAAATAGTGTGCATTCTTTAATAACACTCTGCAGAAGAGGATTTAATGATAACTTGGAGGCAACAGGGTACATTGCATTGCACAGAAGCTGACCTTGACCAGACTTAATAACGGCAATGTTATTACAAAGAAAGACACCGAGTGTGGCCGTCTAACTATTAATTGCAGGAGAATTTCAGAGAGAAATCTTGATGCAGGATCACGAGCAAAGAGAAATGTGACACGACGACGTGGCTGCAAAACATCCAGTCAGACCTGTTACATCGGGTCTTAAAGATACGTTTTCCTATTTACAGAAAACACATTAAAGCCACTGTGACAAGACTTCAGAAGTTTGTCTTGTGAGATTTGCACCTACGATGACGATCATACTGCATAGCAGCACTATGGCTGATGTGGCACTGCTGCCCTTTCACAGCTAATTGGTCGCTCTGTGCTCATCATCTGGTTATCAGCGATGATTGGCTGATGGTAAGCTGCGACTGGTCATTCGAGTGTCACTAGCCTGTGTTCCTGTAATTAAAATCTGTCATCCAGAACCACATCCCTCGTCGCCACTAAACCCTTTCGTCAGATGGCAGAGCTCAGATAAACTGTCCTGCAGTCATTTCTCTGATGAGAGAATGGAGCATTTGTGGTGCAAAGTTTGGGAAACAGAGAAAGATATGACCTCAAAGTCTCCTAAAGTTGCTTTTATAGTGCCAATAAATCTGCAAATTGTATATTAATTGTCCCGTAGATGAGTGAGATAATATAATTGTATTAAAATCATGGAGTTTGCTTATTCAGCCGATATAAAAAAAAAAAAAAAAGGTTGCTATCTTTACACTGGAACTCTGAAACTTTTAACTGCAACAGTGAAGTGTTTTATCATTGATAGAAATAGTAGAAGTACTGCAGATAATGTAGTGGGAGAGAGGGAAGCAAAAGATACTTGATATTTTTAATGATGTTGAACATTTGTTCAGGGCTTTAACTACTGGAGGGCACTCCACTGTTGAGTTTCCACCAGGCTGGCCTTCAGAAACATGGACGACAGAAATCTTTGGAAATTAATTAGAGGCAAATCCCTTCTTGCTGCTGAAGTGTGGCATTTAAGGCATTGTCCTTGGTGCTCATATAACACCACCTTTCAGTGTCGACCCCTCTCCTTCCACCGGCTGGATAATGCAGCCTAATCCACATTAGCAATCACTCCAGTCCCTGTTGTGCAGTGGCAGTCCTTCCTAATTGCTTGGCATTATTAGGTACTTTACTTGTAAATTTGAAGAGGAGGAACATCATTCTACTGCATCCAAGCAGCAAATGATCCAATTTGCTTAATTTCCAAGAAACACCAGCCGTCTGTTTTCTCCTCACTGCTCCCCCTATTGTTTGCGGAGGGGAATGATAGAGGAGCACATAAATAGCAGCCAGAGGTGGGTGGTTGAGATGTTGTTTTACTCAATTATTATCTGAAAATAATTTCAGAGGTGAGAGGACTCAAGTTTCTATCCATATATAAATAAAGAGCAAACAGACAGAAAGCAAGGAACAGTAAGAATTTCATCAGATGTGCCTGACTTTGTTGCAGGCCTCAATCAAATGCAGAAGCCTGACTGAAATTTGAGGCTTGCATTCAAATGAACCAGAGCCATTGTTAAGAATATCCAAAGGAGAAAGAAGACGAGCACCTTTGATCTAGTATGACGTCTATCCTTCAGCGCTGCGGAGTTGTTTACTAAATTAGAAAATGACATTTAAGGATGTGAAAGCTGAAGCGTCTGCATCAAGGCACAAACGAGCCCCTCAGACTCACACGCTGTATTTGTGAAGAAATATCAGCGTTAAATCCCCAAAATGTAAATATTAGGGCCGGGGCTTTAACGAGTTAATTAAGATTAATTAATTACACAAAAATGAACGCGTTAAAACAATTGACGCATTTTAATCGCACTTATTTTTGCACCGCGGAACGTTTCTCACTGGGTGAGTTTCAGGCGGACCGATTATACTGGAGCACCAACTAGCGTTCATGAGTTCAGACAACAACAAACCACAGTGAACATGAAGGAAGAAGCTGATGAGACCTTTGGTTGGCCCCGTGGATGATGGGACATTTAGTTACTAAAAACCAACGGATGGAAGCGTCGATAAGAGCATGGTTGTGTTGCTATGCAACAAGGAATTCACATATCACCATAGCAGCACATCCAGCCTCAAGTATCACCTCAATGCTAAACATATAGCAGCTAGCGGCTAGTGTGGTAGCTAGCGTGCAGCTAGCGGCTGGTGTGGTAGCTAGCGTGGATTGTGTTTTACTTAAAAAACCAAAGTATTCTAGTTTACAGAAGGTCTACCTACCTATAGGCTACCTGAATTTATGAAATGTACTATATTTCTAAATATGCTATTGCTACACTTGATGGCAAAAATTGCACTGGTCTGTTGGACTTGAACAAAAATAAACAATATTTTTGTTGCTTAAGCTTATGTTTTCAGTCATTATTCAATGGTATACTAAAAATCCATGTGAAAAAAATTACTTCTCACTGTTCTCAGGTCAAATATTTATATGCGATTAAAATGCGATTAATTTCGATTAATTAATTACAAAGCCTCTAATTAATTAGATTAATTTTTTTAATCGAGACCCGGCTCTAGTAAATATCTGAATGACCTAATCTGAAACTCAAGACACTGGCCCGAGGGGCCGGAGAATAAAAAAATAGCCTCATAATCTGTTTAAACGCACTCTTTTCTCGTCTTCTTCACACACTCCGACACGGCTTTCTCTTCCTCTCCGACTCCCTCGTTAAAGTTTTATACTCGTGGCGTCTTTTTCACTCTCACTTTTAAAGAGATTTCCTTATGAGTTGTTGACTGCTGGACTCTCTTTATGTCTCCGTCTGCATTAAGGGGGCACATGCAGCAGCCCAGTCCAACTCATCTCTCCGTCTGTCTGTCAGTCAGCCAGACGACCAGCGTCCCTGGACCGCGAGTGGAGAAAGGGAGGGCGAGGAAAGGGAGGCGGGAAGTCGACGTGGCCCAAGGCGAGCCACTACACACCAAGGGGGGAACAAGGCAGACATGACAGCCTGATGACACTTGCTTTTGTGTATCATATCATTTTACCAATCATCTGCATTTCATTTATGTGAGACTTGGTACTCCGACGCAAAGTGTCAAGCCTGTTGGCCTAGTTAGGTTGAGAGTGAAGTTGGCTGGGTAAAAAGCGAGCTGATGAAACCCTCCTGTCCGTGGCCCGCTGACAAGCCTGGCACTCCAAATGAAAGTGGAAAGGCAGCCTTATTACAGTACGTTTCATACAGCAAATGGGGAAACAAATGTGACTTGATATCCCAGGATGCCCTTTGTTGTTGTTATTACTGCTGTTGTTATTGTCAATAATGGTGATGATAATGCCTGGTGTTTTGTTTCACTGCTCTCTTTTGTTGTCTTTTTTGTTGTTCTACCCAAACAGGCTTTGTTGGCAGAAGAGCTGCTGCAGCAGGGAAACAGACACATTTCTCATATTGAGGGTTGCACTTTGTTTTTTGTAATCCTCGCTGTTTGAATTTAAAACTTGAGATGAAAACTCCAGATCCCAGGCCTTTAACCCTTTGATGCACAACATGGGTCTAAAGTAACCCGACTGAGTTTTTATGTTCTATATCTTTGCAATGAATTAATTTCATTATTCAGTATTGCAGGTTTTCCTCAATCAACTTGTTTTTGATCATCATACGTCCTAATTTTTTGCTTTCATTTCTTACTTTTGGAATAAAAACCCTTTTTGTATCATGGGTCAAACATTTCATTATGTGGTATTGTGTGTATAATTTTAAGGAAAAATGAATTCAATCAATTTTGGAATAAGGCCGTAACATAACAAAATACCATCCAAACACACTGTATGTGTGACAAAATGATACATAACATGTTTCATGTGTTAAATATAGAGTGTTTGGCCCCTCTTACTGCTAAAGTTACTATTTGAAACAAATTACTATTATTATATTATATGTATTAGGTCATTTAATTTAAAATCAAATTTGGATGAATGAGTCATTTTTGACCCATGTGTGTAAAATTGATGTAATAATACAAAAAAATACTTTTATTCATAAATTATGAAAGGAAAAATGGATATAATGATCTGTTGTAATAAAAATAAAAAAGATATTCAAACACACAGATAGCATGAAATAACATGGGGAATTAATGAAGGTCATTTTTGACCCATGTTGTGCATTAGAAGGTGTTTACATGTTGTGCATCAAAGGGTTAAAGGTGTACTATGCAGGATTTTCTTACAAAACAATCTACATACTCATACAGAAATAATACTTCTCAATCATTATGACTCATTATAAATATGTGGTGGTGTCTGTATCTGCAGAGATCCTGCCCTCTGCTTGTTTTTACGCTTTCCTTTTTACTTTTTTTCCCTGTTTTTGGGATATTTTTTGGGCATCACCCTTTGGGTACGTAGCTATGAACAGAACGGATGCATCGCTGAAAAAAAGGCAAATATAGCACGGCGAAATGCCAAGCGCACAAAGCTCGTTCCAGTGAATCTGGGGTTTGTAATGTCTATGAGCCAGGGAGCAGACAGGGCCAAGTTTGAATGTTTACAAACAGAAAGCGACAATTCCTGCAAAGTACGCCTTTAACAAAGCGGAACACCAGGGAGCTGTTAATCCAGACCTGCAGCACTAAGTTTTGTCCGCCATTAGATTTGACTCTTGTAATCTTTAACAAGCACAAACTACCACAGTCAGTCTGAGTATTAATGCATTTACAGTGTATCTAGTAGTAGACATTGAACACAATCTAGCCCTTGACTTTGCATTATTTATGATTTTTTTTCTAAACTGGCAGCGTCTTTCATGAGGTTTTATACAATATTTACCATCAGTCTGCCTGTATTGATTTCCTCAATAAGTGAACAGCATTCTGCAACGTATTCTCATGAACAGTTTGTATGACATCCTGCACGATAGAATGAGAAAGAAAGAGTCAAACAGATGTCGGACTTTCAACCAGGAGAACAGAGTTAGTGTCCCAAGTGAAAACAAAAGTGATTTAAACATTACTGGACTTCTGTGCATCACGTTTGTTTGTAACTTCTGCTGGTCACATCCTCATAACAACTTCACTTCTGCCATTTACGTACATTTATTTGCTGTTTAAACTGTCTTTCATAATACCTTACCAGGACGTTTCTTGCCCTAAACCTAGATCAGTGGTTTTGATGATGATCTATTCTATTGTTTATGTTGGAGATCATTGGTTGATAGGTGATGAAGATGATGATGAAGAATGGGACGTATCTACATATGAGAGCTAATTTACAGGTTCACTTGAAATGACGTTACGATAAGAATGTCTTTATAGGAGTATTGTCATAGAGAGTGTAAATGCTTTTGCAAGGATGTGATTTTGATTTTTAATTTTATTTTTTAATTTTTTTCTTCTCTTTATTTTCTTTTCGTTTTTAAACCATTTTCTTTTTTTTATGTTTTGATGAAAAAACGTGATATATTTACAAAATGTAGAGCAACATGTATGTGCTGTTTTGTTTTTCTTCAAATAAAAAGTTTAAGAACAAAAAAATAAAAAATAAATAAAAAATCACGTTACGTTGCCTCACTTTCTCATTTCCTCCAATTATAATTTCAACGACCACTACAGGGCGCCACTTAACATTGACAAACATCAATGAGGTTTGTAAAAGGCTACGCATCATTGATGACAATTATGTGGGTTATCTACGAATTACGATGCATTTAGTGCAATAAGGCACAACTACAAAAACGGATACAATACATATTTATAACACATTGCATCACTTCCTCGTTCCCTCACATCTTTATAACTGTGGCCACTAGAGGTCCCAGCCTAACAATGAACTACTCACAATTATGTGGGTTACCTACGAATTACAGTGCTTTACATTTCCTATGTATAACTACAAACAGTGATAAGAACAGCCGTCATTCTGTGGTCCACTTTGATTGAACTTAGTCAATTGTTTCGTCCTTCAGATAAGATTAAAAGCTGCTTGCTATCCTTTGGAGTTAAGACAATTTCTGGTTTAGCTTTTGTGCTCTCATGTTTACTTCAAAACTGATTAAACTGGCCTAAACATTGTATATTCTCTGTGTCTTTAAGTGTTGCCACAAATGCACCGTATACTGTTGTGTCGCTGCACTTAAGCAGAGCGCAGATTAGCGGTTGGTCCTCTTCCACTCTTTGTTGGCGCTACTGTCAGTTTTCCACAGAGACAGGAACACTTGGAGACAAACATTTAAAAGCTCTTCATGTAAAAACAGTGGGAGGATTCTGTCTGAAAAAAGGTCTAAATACAGAAATGAATAAATAAATACAATAAAATGTGGGCACTGTTCTCATTTTGCAGCTTGGATGCAGCCTTGTCAAACGGCACTTAAAAGCGAGGGAGCTGGTCTTGGGGGAGGTTGAGATGTTTATTCTAATGGATGCCATAATGAATGCTTACAGAGTCAGGCCTTGGCTTCGATAGGGGGCTCTGTGCCAGCATGGTTTTAAAGGAGAGCAGTCACTACTGCAGCCCTGGGCGCTTGGCACGCCGAGCTCTCCACAATCTCTCGGCACACACAGAAATGGCAGCAAGGACCTGGAGATAACCACCCGTGAAATCTCTCATCACATGCCTTTGATTACTTGTCCACTATTTACTGTTTTTAAACCCTGAACTTCAAACACAGCAAATAAAACACAATTCCTTCCTCATAGGGCCATGTTTATTGAAGATGTGGTCGACAAATTGTCCCCATGTTGTGTTTTTCTCTCACTTAAGACTTAAAAAAAAAGGCACAAAAACTGAAATCAAAATGCTGGATTGACACCAAGTAATTCTCTCACTGTTTCGTGGCATCATTCAAAACATTTAGCCGAGTTTTGAAAAAAAAAAAAAAAAAAAAACAGGAGCGGCTTTCTGTAGATTTTACAAATGTGTGTCTATTTTTCCAGATTAAATAGAGCCTATGGTGTGCACAGTTTGTATGTGTTTCTGTGTGTGTGTGCGCGTGTGTATGCCTGCTGGGGGTGAAGACTGAAGCGCTTTATTAAAATGATGAGAGCAAGTTCAATTTGAATCATGCAGTGCCTGTCAGTGGCTTCTCGAATTGCAGGGCTGATGAAATTGCTCTTGCGGTTATTTAAAAGCAGTTGTAATCCATCTGAAAATGCTGTGATATAATCCATTTAATTTCTTATTCCTTGCAGCAATAACATTGAGTAACAAAAATCTATCAAAGCAATGTAGCCTGGTGATTTAGTAATTATCTTTATTTTACATTAGTGCAATTCAGCCCAGATTAATTGGAGTCTTATCTGAACAGAGCGGCAGGTCACTTACCTCAATACACCACAATGTGTTTTTATCTTAATCATCAACCTCCACAAACTCAATTGTGACCCACTGTGCCAAGAAATGATTATTTTCTGATGCATAAAATCAGCAATATATACAGACGTGTGCACTGAAATTGATGGTTATTAAAGTGTCTTTAACTGGCTCCTTTAAAATAAAAAACTTAAAATCAAAACAAAAAAGCACACAGCTGCACCATTGTGATAACCTTATCAGAAGAGCTCGGGAACACAATGTCTGTGGGTGGAGCAGCAGGATGTATCACATGGTAAGTGTCATGGAGTGATTCCTATTTGGGAGAACTCACAAAATATCCAGTATTGATCAGCTGTTTAAGTTGAGTTAATGTATGAGTGATGCTCAATGTATTCCCTAATGGGTAAGCTGCCTGTAGGCAGTGCACTGGTAATAAGACCTCAGACAGCCACATAACTCAGCCTGTCTCTAAGACCACTCTCTTTTTCCTCCACCTGGGCTATCTGACATCTGATATTAGAGAAATCGCGGCACTCTGGAAAGAGGAAGTGGAGGAATGGAGGAGAAGGAGAAGGAGGCTGTAAAAGCTACGGTGGGCGAGGGAGAAGTAATTAGAGCTTTATTCACCATGAAGGCACCAAACTGCTTCTTATTTCCATCATTGCCTACATGTGTAGAGTGCAGATTATTAGATTAAAGCGGTGTTTTTGTTTTAGCGTGTTTCATGTCGTAGCTCATTTCTATATATTGAATTATTAGCAGGAGCCAATAGAATCTCATCTGACTGAAGACCCCTCTCTAATATTTACCTGACTTGTTTAAAAATGCAATAGAAAGAGAAATGAAAAAGTAAAAATATATGAAATATACATTTCTCCTATTGCTAGTAATCACTGGTGCCAAACGTCATCATTTTTAAAAGTAAAACTTGCATACAGTTTTCTCTTTTTAAACACTTTAAAGTCATATATTTTATGCATACTGTCCCCTTAACTCTTTTTCATGATTTGTGTCCTCCTTTTTCTTCTTTATATGAATATAATTCACTGCATTATTCAAATATTGGGTATTGTCACATGTAGAGGGCAATATAAATCATAAAACAGCGTTGTAAGCTACAGTCATGTAAAAAAAATATATTAGACCACCCTTGTTTTCTTCAATTTATTGTTCATTTTAATGCTGACAATGGAACGTTGTCTGTAATGTAAAATGATCACAATTTGTGGTGCACAGGTTGTAACATGAAAAAAAACAAAGGTATGGTCCTTTAAAGCAGCTATTCTCAACCTTGGGGTCGCGAGATGATTTCTGGGGGTCGCCAAATCATTTTGGAAGTCAGCTCTGTCTCCACTGTGTTAAAGTGTTCATGTGTTAATGTGTTTTTGTCTTTTTGGTCATTTAATGTCTTTCTGTGGTCATTTTGTGTCTCTTTTGATCATTTTGTGGTCAATTTGTATCTTTTTTGGTAATTTTGTGTGTTTTCTGGTCAATCTGTGTCTTTTTTGATAATTTTGTGTCTTTTTTTGTCATTTTGTTTCCTTTTTTTGGTGATTTTGTGTCTTTTTGACATTTTGTGTCTTTTTTTGGTCATTTTGTGTCTTTTTTTGTAATTTTGTGTCTTTTTTTGGTCATTTTGTGTCTTTTCTGGTCATTTTGTGTCTTTCTCTGATCATTTTGTGGTAATTTTGTGTCTTTTTTGGTAATTTTGTGTCTTTTCTGGTCATTTTGTGGTCAATTTGTGTCTTTTTTGTCATTTTGTTTCCTTTTTTTGGTGATTTTGTTTCCTTTTTGTTGGTGATTTTGTGTCTTTTTTTGACATTTTGTGTCTTTTTTTGTGTCATTTTGTTTCTTTTTTGGGTCATTTTGTGCTTCATTTTTTGTCCAAAATTTGTCGTATCAACTGAGTTTGTATGATCTGAACTGTGAGATTCTGTTCAGTGAGCGGGGGTCGCGGACAACATGAATTTTAATTGGGGGTTGCGACTCGAAAAGGTTGAGAACTACTGCTTTAAAGTGTGTGTTTGTGTGTGTATGTGTGTGTTGTGGTGGAGTTAAGGACATCAGCAGTAGTCCGTCTGCTGCCTGCCTGCCTGCTGGTGGATAAAACACATAAAGGACTGTCCTCACTAAGATTAATTGATTCTTTCACATTTGGATTCAGTTCAGAGAACCAGAGAAATTGGTTGTTTTGACAGAGGCATGGCACTCATTCACTCACCCAGTCACTCACTCACTCACTCACTCACTGAAACACACACAACACCTAAACATGTATGATATGTACAGCAACAATTGTAAAACAGCACCTTTAAAAAAACAACAAAAAAAACAACAACAAAAAAACTCTGCTTTCTCCTCCAGTTGTTTTGGTACATTAGCATTAGCATTAGTGGAGTTAATCACCACGAACATAATGATTATGAGGAATCACCGAAGCAATTCATTTAAAAACACTTTTCAGGAGCGAGGATGTCATTTTCAGTTAATTTTGTTTTCAATAGCGGGTCGGAGAGGCCTTGTCTGGCCTGGTTAGCTTGACCTTTAGCTCATCCTTCTTCTCCTCAGAGAGTTTTCAATGTTTTTTAGTCACAAAAGCTCTGCATAGCATAAAGAACTCTAGCTCAAGGTAAAAAAAAGAAAAAAAGAAGCTAGCATTAGCTTTTTTAAATCCCTCACCTTCGACCACACTGAAATGAAATGTTTGCATTTCAGTCTTAATCATTGGGCACATAAACTGGTGCTAGCCTTGGACCGGTGCTCGTCAACACTTTGTCCTCCAAACTAGCAGCAACAGGATGTTTGGCCTCTCTACTGCACAGGGCTAGTACTACTAAGAAACTGAGGAGTAGCGACACACAATTTACAACGATTTCATTGCCTTTCTGGAAGAAATGGTGCAACTCTGAGCTTTGTTTAATGATTGGAGCCCAGTCTCCTTTCCTATGTCATTAAAGGGGCTTTTGCCAGCAGGTAAACGGGAAGAACTCTGGGAGCTGCAGCATGGAGGTAGACCATAGACTGTATATGAATAATGGACGTAGTGACCGTGATGTCACCCGTTGGTTTGTGGCCCGTTGGAAGCATCTAGTTCAGCGTCGTCTCCATCTTGTTTCTGATACAGGAAGCAGACCATATCTGG
The DNA here is from genome assembly GCF_030273125.1 of Centropristis striata. Lineage (NCBI taxonomy): Eukaryota > Metazoa > Chordata > Actinopteri > Perciformes > Serranidae > Centropristis > Centropristis striata. The sequence goes on from NC_081518.1 coordinate 4,772,454, forward strand.
ACTGTGGAGGAGGAGAGGGATCTGATCACTGACTACAGCCTCTCTACACCTCAACCTGACTGAGAGAACTTGATGCTAATTCATGTTAGCATTAACTGGAGCATTAACTCGGATCTTCCTATTGGCTAGCAAAAAACAAAAACTAAATTTTATTGACCTCAGAAAACTGAACAGCGACTCCTTGGAGTGTCTGTTAGTCCAACCAAACGCTGAACAAGATATTTAATGAACAAAACGTTCAAATAAACTGTCATTAAGTGAAAATACAGTGAAAGGGTCAAAGTTATGAGACCAAACCGCTAAACATCCTTTTTTATATCTATATAATATAATATAAAACTTTATTGGCACGTTGCCGTGGATACGCATTGTTCTGCTTCTCTCCTGATGACAGCTCGCCTTGTCAGTGACCTGTCAATCAAAGGTAGCCACGCCCCAAATCATACGATTCTTTAACTTCTATTTTCTTCAAAATGGGGCCATTATTTACATTATTAACATCAAATTGTCTTGAAGAAGATTTTTTACTAGTGATTGAGACCATAGTGTTGTCCTAAAAAAAATGAGTTAATAAATCAAGTGAGAAGATTTCTCATTTTGCATTGAAATTAATGGACAGGAATGTTTTTGCAGCCAAACTTAGCTCCCCCTGCTGGAATTTTTGGTAGAATGCAGCTTAAGGCACTTCCTGGTTTGCCTCCATGCTCAGACCCGGAGGTTGCCGCCTGAGGTAGACGTATACTTCCTTCCCTTTAGTGACACAGAGCCGGTTCCAAATTGGCAATGTTTAGCGCACTTTTTAATTTTTTTTTTTTTTTACCTCAGATAGCGAGCTGGTGTCTAGGTCAGTGTAGTGTTTACTCATTCATTCATTATCCTGAACCGATTATCCACATTCACATCTACGGGCAATTTAGAGTCACCAATTAAACCTAAGTGCATGTTTTTGGACTGTGGGAGGAAGCCAGAGAACCCGGTGAGAACCCACGCTGACACGGGGAGAACATGCAAACTTCACACAGAAGAGCCGCAGGCTGGAGTCGAACCGGTGACTCTCTTGCTGTGATGCAAGAGTGCTAACAACTACACCGCCGTGTTGCCCCGTGTAGTGTTTAACATTATGCAAATTAATCTATTGAACAACACACTGGTTAAAAAAATATTCTCGCTGGTTAACCGACTGATGGTTAATGCTTGACATACCTGTTCAGGACCTTGTAAAAACAGCATTTAAAGCATCACTGCTGCTCTATGAATCACTTACGCTACGCTAACAGCAGCGCTGTCGTTGTGGAAAACATTTTTCCTGTTGCCAGAAATAAATACATCACTGGCGGCAGGTAGAAAAATCATTATTTGTGATTTGAATTTACCTTGCCCGCAGGTACGGGTGTATTGATGCCGTAGCAGAACATGCACAACAGGCCAAAATAGAAACATGTAAACCGTGGGCTGTGGTGGGACTTCATGATGGCATTTTCATGTATTTTGATCATACCCTCTGCACCCCCGGAAAGCCTCTCACATGTTCTGCGGCATAAGTGCTCATGTCTAATACCCTCAGAGGACGTTTTGGTCTGTCTCTATGAGTCTAATTTACGGATATCTGCATGAATTGGGAGGGCCTGGGGCCAACCATCTCATGTCTTTTTAAGGGAGGGGGTGGGCTGTTGCGTTAGTAGGCCCTTTCGGGACAGGAGCAGCATTTCAGATAAGATCGGCGGCGGGAAGTGGTGAGCCGGGCCGTTTGTTCTCGTTGGCCATCTCTCATGTTGCACCACTGATTGGGAGGAAAGCTAAAATTGCTTTCACCGGGGCTCACTCCAGCAGTAGGCAATGATAACTAACAATGCCCCCGGGACCTAGTTAAAGCTGCATCACACGCGCTGGAAAACCACTTTAATGTGGCAGCATTAGGAAGCTGTCAGTTGGGTTGGTGGGGAAAACAGATTCCAACTCATCGTGGATTTTGAAAACATTTGTTATCCTCACTTCAAAAATGCATATAATCAAGCAGGCATTTTTAATTTCATTTCACACAGCTTACCATGGAGGAAAAAAAAGGTTTAAAGATCATAAAAGCGAGGACACAGAACAGAAAATTACCATGCTTCTGCTCTTCTCCCAAACCCCTCTGCTGCCTCGCTCAGTCATGGGGATCGTTGAGCTCTTGTCATACAGAAACGCAGCAGGTCACGGGTTTCTCTTGTTTTACTCCGGTTATGATTCAGGTACCGTGCAGTGGATATTTTTTGTAGTCCTTGCATTATTGACCCATCTGTGCAATTTCTCTAAGTGCTACTTAAAATTACTGCTATTTATAGCTGCTGCTAATTACTGTAAAGCTTTGCTTGTCAACTGTAAAGTAGAAAAACAATATAAATAGTCTTTTTTTTAAAGCTCGATATGATGGAGCTGTTTCTCAAATACCACTTTCATTAATGGTGCCCAGTCCAGAGTGTAAGAGTTTGATCTAAACTGATTTGTTTCATAAAAATATTGAATATATGAACACGTCTGGAAACATTTTAGCAATTATTTTCATGCTTTTTTGAGAAAAAAATGCAATATTTACAGATTTAGACCCCAAAAAACAAGTAATCCTGTTTTGAACTGTAACTGTGCTAATGCTAAAGCTCTGGACCAGGAACCACATCAACTTATTCACAACTGATTAACATCTCCATCGGGTTTTACGGTGGAAAAAGCTGGAGAAGAAACTGAGGAAATGCTCGAGCACTCTTAGCCAGTAAATCAACATCTTTGAGCTCTGTTTTTTACCAGTTGTCTCTCTGAAAATGAAAACTATCCAGCCTGTCACCTTTGGAGATCACCTTTGGTCTTTCAGCAGTTTGGCAATCGATCTAAAGTCATAACACCTGGTTCCTAGTGGTGCTGTAACCTGCAGCTCACATGATTCGTGATAAGTTGTGAAGTGTGTAGCTTCTCGCATCACCAGGTAATTTCTAAATCCAAAAAAATCTTGTGATATGCTAATTCTCTGTTTTTGCAAAAACGATAGTTATCTCTGAGAACTGCCTCTGTAAACCTCTGTTGAAAAGAAACACGCGGGCTGTAAATGTAGTCATTATAAATCTCATCACTCTCTTTAATAGTGAGTGTAATTAAAACAAAAATGCATTCTAAATCCTTTTAAAACATGCTGCTGGCAGGTTAGAGGGAGATGAGAATTATAATGGCTGTTAAATGTGTTTACTTCTTTGAAAAGAAAATGTCAAAAACAAGGTTTAACATGCAGCCTGATCCATATATACACAACTCTGATCACTCAACAAAAGACACCCTATCTTTGCCTAATGCCTTCTCTTCCATTTGGCAATGCTGGCTGAGTGTCCAAGAGGTGTTCTTATCCATTTAATATATGCTCACAGTGTATCCTGTCAAATATAGATTTGAATCAATAGCACTCTGGAGTGGCTCGTTAAACTTAAATCAGCTTGGAAGTGGTGCATGCCTGCCTCACAGCTGCTGTCATTAACCAGCAGCTTGCAGATTATTGGAGAAACGTCCTTGTGTGAGCAGATTCACCAGTTTACCTGAGGACTGTCAGTTGGAACTCCAGTGTAAGATGAACTAGCACTAGAGGTACAAACAGTTCACATCCACACCCTGTGGTCTTAAAGCAACACTCAACCCAGAGTCTATCTTTTCTGTGCCTTATGTACGCTGAGAGAGTTTGCAGTTTTGACCTTCACAGAGCATGGCGGCTGCAGTCTGCCTGAATTCATATCAGTTACCATGAAGTCCCACGGTGACCAGTTTTCATGGTGGACAAACTTCTCAAACCACTTCTGCAGCATAATCGACTTCTCCTGCTGCACGCCCCTCTGCTCAGTATGATCCAAACTGTTATTCTTTCTCCAAGTTATAGCTGAATCTACTCCCTCCGTCTCGCCTCATTCTTCACTTCCCTAATCCTGTTAAGCTTGAAAATGGGTGCACATTGTTTTGTGCATGTTATGTTGCATTTTCACTGCATGATACGGCGCGTCATGGCTCAACTCACAATTTTTCGTTTTTTTACATAAGCAAAAGTTATAGCAGTAGTACCTGGTGGTTTTTTGGCACCTCTTTGGTTGGTTCTGAGTTGGTGTTTTTTACATCTTAAATCTGACACTACACAAAAACTAAAAATGCATCAAAATCAATTTTGTTGCTAATCTTTGACATATCCAAGGCTGTGATAAGAACCAATGCCCCACCAAAAAATATTTATTATGTGGAAAATAACTACATTTTTGTGTTTTTTCTTTGAAAAACAGTGACATTATGTAATGAACTCAACTCACATTTTTTTGTTTTTTACATAAGCAAAAGCTATAGCAGTAGTACCTGGTGCTTTTTTGGCACCACTTTGGTTGAGGTTCCAAGTGTAGACACAGATTCCCAGGGTCAACAGAAATAAGTTATATAATTAAGTCTGCATAGGGATGAGGTCAGGGTGGATGGATGGATGAAATGAGAGACTTCCACCCAGGCGACTGTTGATGTGTTCCATGGGAAACCAAAAATCAATGCTGACTTTTTAAAAACTTTTTTATGGTAGGTAAATTAAGACAAACATACTTCTTGTTTTAAATCTCCAAACATGATCTTTTCTTAATCTCACAATTTTGTTTTTTGTTGTCTAAATCTAAAATGTTTCTTTTTTAGCAGCACATATTTTTTACATTTTATGTGTAATGTGGTGTTAAGTCGTGGTTTCAGGGTTGCCATTAGTGCAACGTGCGTGTGCATCAACTACAACATCTGATATAATTTGTTGAACTGTAACTGCAAAAGATTGAAGGCGACCTGCTGTAAAATATCTTGTGTTAAAGTTATAATATAATTTTGTAAAACTGAAACATTGATGAATACTAGAGCAGTTCCTGACATGTTTTTCTCCCTACGTTTTTATCCACCTATCACCCTTTGCTGTCTGACTCACTAACAACTGCAATGAAGTTGTGTTTCTCGCATTGAGAAAAGAGTAAAAATATAAACATTGTTGAAGAAGTTAAGCCTCCCCTGATGAAATAGAAGAGCGTAGGCCTCTGTGGCTGAGTCTAAGACAGTCCTGGACAAATCAAACCCCTGATTGAAACTATTACAAAAAAATTTAGCTAATAAGCTAAAACACAAAACTACCAGAACAATCATTAACAACCTTTCCTTTCATGTTTCTCTTGGCTGGCCTTAGCCTAAATCCTCCCAAAATGCCTCTTGTGTGTTCTTCTCTGTTTTCCAACTGCGACAATAAAGAAATACTGAACGTAAGTGATTAATCCGCTCTCCTGTAAAGAGTGGAGCTCAGTGCACAGCCACGCCTTGTGGGAAAGGGTTAACTGCGACAGCAACAATAATGAGAGCGCAGTGAGACGTGTGAAGTAATTAGTCAGTCTGCTCTCCAATATTTACCCAGTTAATTATTTGTGAGTATTACTCTTGTCTTCCCTTCAGATGGCTGCCTGTGTTGTTTGTTCCACACCATTTGTCACTGTCCACCTCTTGTGGGTTCTCATCCTCTCTTCCTGTCGTTTTTCTTTTTTTTTTCCATCTTTTTTTTCTTTCTTCTGTAATGGCAGCAGAGTGGCATTCTGGTGAACCCGTGCCAGTGGAGGTGTTAGACCGCTGTCCCTGGTTGTGCGAGGTCAACTATGATTATTTATTCATCTGTCTGTTTGTCTAACGTTAGTAGAAGGATGTGATAATGGTTGCTAACTTTCCAGAGTGGTGCACAACACAGAAAGGTCAGACAAGCAAGTGATGAAGGAGAGGACTCTCCAAGTTCAAAGGTCGCCCTCGGCCACAGTAAACCTCCATGCTTCTTGGGGATTCTGAGCCTTTTTCACACATGTATCCTGAAATGTTGAGGAACATTTCTTGCACAGGGGGTCATGAATGGGAACAGGGATCGATATTTGAGGAAATCTCTACCACCAGTTTCCCGCCTCAAGACCTGCTAACATTTCAGAGAAGACGCTGGAATGGCTGTGTTGTGAATAGAAGCAGTAACATTGCAAGGACAAGCATGTAAAGGGTTACGTTCATCTGACGAATCACACTTTTACGTGTAGCATGGAAACTAATCACAAGACTCCACCTCTGATGTATCTGAATCCATAACTTTGTTATGTTTTAGCATATTCATCAACGATTTCACGGGTGATTTGACAACTAATAGCTGCTATACTGCTACAGAGCTAACTGTTAGCCTATTAGCAGTTTGCAGACTGGACGCTAAGGGGTTAGCATCCCCTCCGGCTCTGCAGCTGGGAAAGACTGCTGCAGGAGGCCTGCACCCGCAACTCATTAAGAAGTGTGAGAAGGAGTCTCCAATAACACCAGAAAAAGTCGCTGGATTTGCCGCTTTTTTGAAAAATAGTTACGAAGTGGGTCTGAAAAGTCGCTAAATATATATCGACACAGTTGCTAAGTCGGCAACACTGATTCGCCGGATTTTACAAATGGCGCGTGTTGTTGTGGCGTCAAGTAATATGTCACATCCTGCTTAGCGCTCGCTCGTTATTAATTAAGGCAGCTACATGAAACCTTAACTTTGCGTTCGCCCCCTGGTGGTTGGTGGACTACTGGTGTAGAAAGTGCTTGATTAGATATGCAGGAGAGCCGCATTTTAAAATGGAAATATCCCAGACGATTAGGTTAATTTAATCGTGGCGGCCAAAATCGTGATCACAATTAAAATTTGATTAATTGTGCAGCCCTATGTTTGAACTGTTGCAAAATGTGTATTTTAAAACTAGCCTGTTGAAAATCCTTAAATGACATTGACCCAAATACACGTTTTTGTGGAGAATTTGATGACAGAATCGATCATTTGACTCTTGGCAAGAAAGTGAATAAGCTAATATTTCCCCAAATGTCGAAATGTCCCTTCCTTTAATTCCACAGAAGTTGTCCACCAGCCAGTATAAGCAACCTGAGTGGAATAGAAATCCATTATCAGTCACTGTTTAATAACGTTTAACATGTGGAGGAAATATGACTCTGACCACTATGTGTGGGGGAGCGGTCGTAGCGGAGAGAATGGGGTGGGCTTGGTCGGTTGAAAGGAAGACAAAACAGTAATTATTTCATTATGGTATGACAGCAATAATATTACAGTAGTGCAGTGTGCAGTGCGCTTATCTGTGGAACAAATGAGCTCTCCCCCAGGAGAGCAGACTGCAACACTGAGCCTAAGGTAGGGTTTGCATTGCTGTCTTTCTTTCTCCCTCACACACTTTCTTTCCCCTTTCTCAGCTACCTTTTTAATATTCTCATTCACAGCACATGCAATTATTTTAAAAATAAATTTAGCGCAGATAAAAAAAAAAAAAAAATTAGGCCTCTCGGGTGACACAAATGACTTTCTTGTTTTTATTAGAAGACAAGGTGTTTATTAGGGGCCTTGTTGGCTTATTGCAGGAGGTTTCTGAGTTTGAGTAATTGTCCAATTAGGTGTAATTTCAGGATTGGTGCTAACCCAGGCGATTGTGCTGTAAGAGGAAGACTACCACCGGGACACACATTAATGAATCCCACTGAGACCTGTCTACCTTTAAGAAAGAGAGACTGTGTCTGCTTCTTTTTCGCCTTCCCAAATCTTTTTAACGAGGCATTATAACTGGGATTTACAATTGAGACAAGCCGCTACGTCTCCCTCCCCCACTTCATTGTTCCTTATTCTTCACCGTCTGTGCACCAGGTTACAAAAATAATTTATCATTCATGTTATTTCAGTTCTCTGAGCAATTGCCTCTTATTCAAACAGAAAGGTTACCTTAATTGTTATGTAGCTCAGCTATTTATGCCCTGGCATAAAAATGCATGTTTGCTGCTTCATGGAAAGGTCACTCATTACAACCCAAATAAGTTTTTTTTCTCGTGGTGTGGGCTTCTCAAAGTGTTTGTTGGCTTCTCCACAATGAGAGATGGAACAAGGTTTTCCGAGAGAGCACCAGCTGTCGCCCTCTATCTGATGTGATGAACTGTCTTTCCCTTTCTTGGTTTCTCTTTTTCGTAGCTTAGCATGCTTGTCTTCTTACTTAAAGGAACAGTTCAGCATTTTGGGAAATACACTTTTTCACTCTCTTTCTGAGCGTTATATAAGATTGATTCCTCTCGCATGTGTTGCTGTGGTATCGATCTGCTCTTCTTAGCCTCTGCATTTAAGTGAATTAAAGTAATTCCCAAAAAATGGAACTATGTTGGGGATTACATATGCCTCAAACCTGAGCACCACTTATGTGGGTCTCATGGTTCGAAAGTGTTAAGATAGCTATCAAAAATGTTAGTAATTATCATAAATAATTAATATTATAAAAAATGAAGTGTTGCCTCACACGGGGCACCAACTATGTTGGGGTTTACATACACCTCAAACCTGAGGTCCATTTAAGTGGTTCTCATGGTTCAAAAGTGGGTTTAGATGGCTATCCTTCATTATAACATCATGTCATGATAATTATTTATTAATTATTTATGATGATTATTAATAATCCCACATAAGTGGTGCTCAGGTTTGAGGCATACGTAAACCCAAGCTCTTTCTTTCAACAAAGCCATGATCTTTCCCTAATCTCAACTTTAAGTAGCCAAAACAATTCTAAAAACATTAAAGGGGTACATTTTATACTCATTATCAGGTTCATACATGATTCTGGGTTTCTACTAACATGTTTACATGCTTTAATGTTAAAGAAAAACAATACATTTCTCATACTGCCCATGGCCGCTAGAACTTTATTTACCCCGTCTGAGACATTCTGTGCTTGTCTCTTTAAGGCCCCAATCCCAAAAAGTCTGCTTTTTTTGGTTAGCATTACTGGATTGTTTGTATCTGTGCTATCATCTTCTATGTATTGGCTATCTGAGCAGACAGAACAATGACTGTAACGGAGTACAGCAGCGACACATTCTACCGTGAATAAGCATACATAAAAGCTATACAAATTAATATGTTCCAGCAGAAATGAGAGAAGACAGGTTTCCCTGACATTAGCATGTAACTATATGTAGCAGTTTAATGTAATGTAAACATAGCAGTAATGTGCCTGGAGCAAAAAAACCTGTCACAAGATGAAGTCAGCTCAAGCGCAGTGCAGAAAAAAATGGTTAGAAACGTAACATTTAGAATGGTCCAAAATCTAAGTTTTTACAATTTGGGGCAGTTTGACATGAAAATCTGACATTGAAACATTACCTATGTGACAGAAAATAAATAAAAGCACAGTAGGTCCCCTTTAATCATACTTTAGTTGCCAGGAATGGACATTGTTAGAAAAACAAATACATTACGTCAACGATTTCAGTAAATTTTGTGCTGGCAGGGGATTTTGCTAACATGAGAACATAGAAGAATATAATTCACGTCCCTATGAAATGTACTTGCCAGTGCAAAATTGTTGACAGAATAATAGTGAGACAGTGTTGGTGAAAGAGATGGACAAATGCACAGAAACAGAATGAGACAGAGGCAAAGCAGAACAGCATTAGATTGAGAACTGGGGGGAACCTGTAAAAAACTGAAATATTAATAAGGGTGAGGGCTGTGATGTTTAAACTCTCGGACAACATCCTCCTGCATGTGTTTGTCGGCTCGCTCTTTGTGGACAAATAATTGGTGTTGGGCTGGTCTAAAAAATTCAACACACTGCATAATGTACAAAGGTCTGGCACGGAAGCACAAAGAATATGAAGGTGACTCTATCGAAATGGGTTTGGCCTTCACAACATGTCCACACTTGCTCCCTGCACTACTCTGTCGTTACATCTGTATGGGTTTAATGCTGCGGCTGGACACAGAGGGTAGAGATGAAGGGAGAGGTGCACACTGCGAGTCATCAGCTCAGAGCTCAGTGCAGCAGACACGGCCTCTCACCACCTGAACCACAGGCTTATAGTGCACAGGATCCCAGAGTGGACATCATGCGGGCCCACTTCGCTTTCAGCCAGTGGTGAGATAAAGCTCCCTAAAGCTGCTCATATGAATGCCAGCAGCATCAGGAGAAATGTGTCTGAAGCTCACATCTAGTTTGGGTTCATGTCAAGGTTGCATTACACCCACCCGCCCACCACCAACACCAACACTATACCCTCTCTTTCACTCTGTCTCTGCTTCATCCCTTCTCACATTAGAGCCTCTCACAGTCTCACCACAACCACTGACACCACCACGAGCACATCACATCCTCGCAGCAGCTACCCACCGCTCATCTTCACACTAAACCTTGTCCTTCTTTCAGGCTTACGTCTCAACACTCCCTCAGAAATAAGCCATTTCAAAAAGATTCATGAGCAGCTGGAGCCGCCATGCTGTATAACTGCAGCCATCACAGGCTTCTCCACTGATACGGCCTGACGTCTCAAAAGGCTCCAGGATTCAAAACAAAATCAGTTTTCCTGATCCAGCGACAAACTGAGCTATTGGGAAGGCGCTTTTGCTAAGACTCTTTGTGACATGATGATTGGGAGACAGGCTCAAATTCTCTATGAATATGGATGCAACTGTTTATGCCTCTAGGAGAAGAAAAAAAAATCAAGCACATACTTGACTGGTAAATATTTGTAAAAAAATCTTGGAATGCTTTTGGCAAGGTAGGCTATATATCTGTTTTGTTGGAGATAGATTATTTCTTTCCAGTGTGTGGGCTTGGACTGTCAGTTCATACTATCTTAAAAGGGATTATCTGATGCACCTAGGTCTGATTTCAATTTGAATAGGTGTGAATTTATTTTGCAGTGCTCAATATCATACAAATAAGTCCCCTATAATCCAATTCCACCCCCACCAGAAAAAAAAGGATGAAATAAGAATCTCATTATACTGTCCTGCTTTATGTCGGCTTGTTCCCTCACAAACAATCTTCTGAATTCAATATCAGAGTGTTTACTCGCGGCTCTTGAATGGACAGAAATCTAAGTGAACGACAGGTGATCTTTTTCTAATTTCATAAAATTTCAGGTGCAGAAATTCATCCCCGAGCATTAATTCATTTTGAAATACCTGCACCCCATGTCTTATTTACTGCCCCTGCGACAGTGAATTCATAGTGATTGAATGTGGTGGTATGAAATTAGATTGCATTGTGTGTCTCTGGCTAATAATTCCAGATGGAATAGCTCCTCAGTCTGCTTGACATGATGCACCCAGAGAGAAATATGGTGGCAGAGAGGGAAAGTTAAGGTTGCTTAGGTTCATTCGGAGGCCTTAGAAGCACAATGAATCAAGCTTTACTAAACCTTGGGAGTGGTGAGGACCTGTGTAATTTGCTCTGAGAAGTGTTCTCTGAGGAGGTGTGTGGTGCTTCTGGCCCCAGGAAGAGGCCTGCCCTCTTCTGTGAGTACGGTGTGATGTGATGATAAGATGAGGTGTCCTGTTTAAGAGCTTGATTAATGGCGGAGGAAGAGATGGCCTCTCAGCACAGATACTGTTTGGCTTTACTGAAGCACACTTCTGTTCAGGCATGGGAGCACTCCTGGGGTGCTCCACTTCATCCGCGCCCAAACCCCAAATTACCAACACCGCTGTCACCACAGCTCATCTTTACTTAAAGCATAATGGCAAAGATCACGATCAATTCTCACAAGTCCATTGGAGCAGGCTCCTTCATTATGTTTAAAAACCATTCACACTGATTGATCCACGATGAGTGCATGGTATTGATAAATAATTAAAAAGCTCTCAGTTTAATTTGGGGGTAAGTAGAGGATGGAGAGTGTGGGGTGGGGGTCGGGGGTTGGGGTTGTGTCAGGCCAGTGGGCTCTTAGTTGGTGTAATGAAGCCCGGCCCCCTGCTGTGGCACACCCGGCCTCAGCTCCCTGTCTGCCTCCCCACTTTGTCCCAATGGACGCACAACCAGCTGGATTCGTCTGCCATATTTGCAGCAATCAATGCAATCCGGCTTGAAAGAAAATCAATAAGATGTGTCCACTTATGCCTCAGAGTGAGGATCCTTTGCTGGAGCAAAGCTGCAAAACCAACACTGGAGATTTCATAAAATGCTCTGTGAGGTGTCCTTGTGCTTGCGGGGTACTCAGAATTTTTCATATTTTGTTTTATTTATGGCATTCGGCTCACATTGAAGCACAATATCTTTATGATACAGGCCAGTAAAGGCATCAAAGAGCAGATCTCTACAAATATTCTTTGGACAGTACAACAGAGAAGAGATAGAGCTTCTATTGACAGAGACCAGAGGAAGCAAACATAAACCACAGCGTACAATGTGTCTGTTCAGTGATAAATTACCTGTTTCTTGTTTAGCTTAGAGGACTTGTTCCCCTTTAAGTTGGGGTTGTCTACTTTTATAGGTGACTTAAATGTGCAGTATGTAATTTTCTGCCGCTAGAGGTCTCTCAGTCAAAACAATAACAAAAGACGAGACAATGTCGTCATTGCAGTCACCTTCTGCTGGTTCGGATTAATTCAGCGTTCAGGAGGTTTTTCCTGGGAGACGAATTATCTGCAGAGCTCTCCTTCTCTCCAAAACAAATGAACCAGGTTATTAAAACCGGTAAAAAAAACACTGAATATATCATTTTCACCTCAGAAATCTGTGTTTTTCGCCTGCTAGTGGAGACCTTGCTCACTTTGGCTCAGCTTGTTTCCCTGATGACTTAATATCTGATGACTTAACTCCTTCATCTGCTTAAAATATGGAACAAAATCTAAAATTATGACAACTTCTTGCAGAAAACCACACAGTTTACACATGCACAAAGGCAATTTAGCGCTGTGTCCTTCATTGAAATGACAGATTACTCTGGGTTAGAACATTTGGGGTAATTAAAGTACAGAACTCAACAGATATACAACAAAAACAATCATTTTTAGACATTATGAATGTGGAAATTTTAAAGTCTACATTAAAGTAGGTAAACATGCACCGAGACTGAAAATGACATTCACTGCAGATGATAAATACGATAAACAGAAACAGACTTTTACATACAGATGCAAAAAAAAAAAAAAAAAATTGGAACAAATTAAATTTTGCACAACAGTGCACCTTTTAAACTAAAGATTTCTACTTTTCTGAGGCAGAATAAAACAAAGTAGTAGCAGACTTGATGACTGTAATGTGAGAAGTATCACTATGTGTAAACAGTTAATTAGAAATCTAAAGATAAAAAGGACTATTTCAGTGCAGCAAGAAAGATTTCCAAGGTGTCAGTTAATGTGTTGTCAGCGTAGACGCTGTGAAGACTGTCAAACGTTTAACAGTTTGTTAATATGTTTTACTGTTCGCTAATTAACTGTCAGCAAAATCAGGTGACATCAAGTCGTCTTCTTACTGAGGGATGCTACTGAATTTTATCTCAAACGTTCAGTGGTTCAGTTAAGTACTAGTAGCAACACTTTTCTATGAAAATGACTTAATTGCAAGTAAAACTCAGTCAAAATCTATAAAAAGTACAAAAGCAAATGTACTTTTTATTCAGAAAAATTACATATTTCATGGTGTTTTAGAATATAAATGTAAAAAATAATAAATTATTATAGATAAAATATTTTATCGTGACATAATTTTTTATTTTTTTATTTGATCTATTTAATAAATAGAAATTCTATATGAAATAACCACATAGTTGAGCCTATTTTTGTGTACTTCATACTCAAAACAGCATCATCCAAATTATGTAAATATTGCTGTGGTGCAGTTTGGCTGCTGGCTTTTCAACACAGCAATAAAAACAACATGAAAAGAGGTATGAGATGGATATTTCTATATCGTTTTGACAACAACGACAGCAAAGAAATCACTGCAAACCACTGTAAAGTCATTGCAGTAATTATTATATAGTTTTTAAATTAAATAAATAAGATTGGAATATACTAACAGCACTGGTTGATTTTACTTTTATGACAAAGAAAAATAAAAATGAAAAATACACAAAATTACCAAAAAATACACAAAATGACTAAAAATAGGACACAAAATGACCAAAAAATACACAAAATTACAAAAAAAAAGACACAAAATGAGAATACATGTGGGAGTGTCACAATGCATCATGGGACTTTTCCAGAACTGAAATCATGGTGGAAGACTACTATAGCGGAGGGAGCTCAGATATAACGGCTATAAGCTCTCAAATACTTTTTGAATTTCATTTCTATCTGCTACAGAGGCTGAAAAATCTATTATTTAGTAGGAAGTGTTGACACTTCTGTTGAATTTCCAGAAAAACTTCAGGTTTTAGGGGCTTATTTTAAAATCACCCAGAGGTTTTACAGGCATTTTTTCCAGCCGTTTTAGGCCTAAATGGGTTAAGGTAGTTAATGATAATATAAATTGACTCGGGGGAATATTGTGTTTCCACTTGGTCAATGAACTCCTGCTGTTTGGGGAGGTAACGAGGTCTAAATTAAAGCCAGTTTAACCCTCTGGGGTCTGAGACGTTTTTGGCCCTTTTTGAACACTTTTGATTTTGCCCTTCATATACCACATAAAAAATGTTTACTATACCCATATTTGGTATCCATTTTTTCTTCACCTATATGATCTGACAATAATTTTTTTCGATTTAACCTACTTAATCAACATATTGAGCCCAAAAATACACAAAAATCATGAAATCCGAGTTGAAAAATTATACTATTTACTACAATAAAAACCACAAATATGCTCAATGAACTGTTTTGGAACATAGGATACAAATATGAACATATAAAAAGGTAAAATTTAAATATAATAAAACAATATACAAAAATGTCCCATAAAAACATGTATATTTATAGGCATTTTTTCCTTGTTAGCTGCAACTCTTCAAGACAAACTATGTGCAAAAATACATATTATCATTATTATCTTATCTTATTATCATATATTTGGTTTTACATGACCTGGGAATGTCAATGTTGAATGTTTATTTGTTAAACTTCACGTGATCTGATCAGGACGGCACCATCGATAAAATTTTAAGTTGGACAATTAAACTAAATATTTTAAGTTTTGTTTTTGAGTTTACTCAACTCTGAATTCAGATTTTTGTCAATTCAACTGTAAGTTGTAATAACTTATAATTTTACATTGTAATAACTTTTAATCCTTACTTCTGCTAACTTCTGCAATGTGCTGAATTGGCACGATTGTAACGCCGCTATGAAATGTCAGCTAATGTTGCGACCACAATTTTGAGTTAGCATTGATACGCTAATGGCTACTCTTGTAGCTGTAACAAGCAGCGCGGCTAGCATCAGTTAGCCGCTAGCATCAGTTAGCCGCTAGCTTTAGCTAATGACCGAAAACCTGTTTGTGTTTAATGTTGAAGTTAATGTTGAAAAGGTTGCCTTCTCCAACAAACGACGTACAACACTGCGCAACACAGCTCAGAATTAAATTCCCGTATCATTTTAATTAATTTAATTAAGGGTTGCTTACCTGTGTGGACTCAAGCTCAGGCAGCACAGCCACAATGAGACTTCAAGTGCAGTGGCAACTTGGAAAGTTGGCTTTCCCGCATTTCACAACAAAAAAATAAGAGTTAACAGAACTACTGTCTCTTGTTTTGAACCCCAACGTAAAGATATAAGTAACAATAACTCACCAACTTGTTTTTGAGAATACAGCTGGCTCGCTTTGTTGTGCTAAATTACATTATTGCCCTAAATGTCAATAATTTATATTTCCAAGATTTACCAACTTAAATCACTGTTTTAGGCCAAAAACCAGAGGGTTAAAGGCCATTTGAAACGTGCAGAACATGTTGGGCTCCATCAGGGAAGCATCTCTGCTGGGCTGTTTTGGGTTTTTTTGGGAGGGGGAGGGGTCTGTGTTGACAGCAGCAGTTGAGTAAAACACCAGAGAAACATGTGCACACAGTGTTATGTTATGAAGGTATCAGAATGTATTAGTCTTTTTTGGAGGGCTGTGTGTGAAAGCCTGGCGAGGAGAAGGTGTTGTCCTATACTCTGGGGTTCATCAGCTCATGGGGGTTTTTAATGCTCAACCCACCAAATCCTCCGCCCCCCCACCATTGCCACCTGGCTAAACCAGTTAACACCGCAGGCTTGAGGTCACGGCTCAGCGACCCTGGTGCAGACAGCTCCTAGAGGTGTGATATGAGGCCTCTGGTGGTGTCTGTCCCACAGCCTCGCCCACCGCTGAATATCGCTACATGGCAGTCATGGACTCACACCTCCACTGAAGAGCATGATGACTGTAAATCTGAAACAAAGCAAGGTCAACTCTGACACAGACAGATGGACACTCCACTGCACAAACACAAACTGACAAGCACACGCGGCTAAACCGGGTAACCAAACACACTCTGTGTCAGAGGTGGTGTGTGTGTGTGTGTGTGTGTGAGAGGTCCCCGAGTTGTCATTGAGTGCCTTTCTGTAAACTAAAAACAGCAGGAAAAAAAGCATATTATGCTGTGTCACACTTTTTAGTGCTGATATCCGTCTAATTGATGACTTTGTGCCACATCAATCCATTATGCATAATTTAACATGGATCAAGTCCCACATTAACATAATCACCCATTGGATATTCTGCATAGTGTGACACGCTAGTGAGGAGCAGAACCCCAGCCTGAGAAAAAGTGACAGGGGAGATGCACCCCGCATGAGTTGGCAAACACACCCGCACTTTCCTTCAAAAACACATGCACACACGCACGCACACACACACACACACACACACACACACACACACACGGAATAGGCCAGGATAGGGCTGATGTTAAGATGTCAGATCCTTATTCACTTTAAGCGAATAGTGGGCGTCCAGTCTGAGTATTTTGTGTTTATGCTGAGCCACATTTGAATAAACAGCCCACACACACACACACACACACACACACACACACACACACACACACAGACAGACACACACACACACAGAACAGCTTGGAGAGTGAGGGGTGTAGAGCCGTCTGCTTAGACGCTGCCGTTTGCAATCACTAAGCAGCTTTAGTGTCTCCTACCACAGTCCCGATTTAAAATTCATAAATGCTAATCCTTCATAATTTACAGTTTAAAAAGCAGCCCTGCTCACAGGCCCTGTGGCCACAGCTCTGTCAGAGTAATTATACCAAGGAGCTGGGAATGGACTACTAGCAGAGACTTTCAACAGTCAAGGAAATCCCCCTCACTGGCACCAGACCCAATTACTCCAAATACCTAAACAGATTAGCAAGTCATTTTCCAGTTCAATCTGGACATAGGTGCCAAATCGGTGTTATACTTTAGTCAGGTGGGTAAATAGCATTAAAGTTGGGACATGCCTGTTTCTTATTAAGTGGACGGTATGCCAAGTAATTTTATTAGCCATTTCATTTAATTTGTGGCCCCAGAGATTGTCTTTTACAAGGTTACTAGGCTCTCTCTATTCCTCCGGTGTCAGAGGGTGATTTGCTGCCCCTCACACTCTTCACTGACATTGCAGTGTGTGTGTGTGTGTGTGTGTATACTGAATATGTGTGTGTGGACGTCACCGATGAACGGATGCCTCTATTTGGGGAGGTGCCAGTTTCCAAACCAAATTCTTTGTCCTTGCGAGGACAAAATACATTAGTTTAGATGTAGATTGTCTGTGATTCTTTCATCCGAGGTCACTAATAGAAAGCCATTATCAAAATGGTCTGATTTCAGTGTAATGGTCCACAATGACACCACAAAACCATTGAAGGTCCCGTGAAAGGGCCCTGCTTTACATGTGGAAGCTCTCAGTGCAAAATGGCTCGCCATCCTTTTTAAATGCATAATTAAGTAGCTATCTCAAATATTGATTCATGTCTCATCCTGATGTACCGTACGGTAGTGAGAGAAGTATGGACATATGTAAAAGAACAGGATATCAAGTAATTTATGATTACAGTGTTCAACAACCCGGCAGGTTTTTGTACTTCGTACACAATTCAGCGTTAAGTTTTACATGAAATCAACTGTTTTTTCAACCGGTTTGACTCTATGTGATATCATATGCACCAGAGTAAAAGCTATATTTAAGCATGATTGGAAAAAGTGATAAGAAATTTAGATTTAGTTGTGGGTAGGGTGTGTGTGTGAATATTAATACCTGATTCAACTGCATATCTGAGAGTCAAATCATTGCAGTGATGGAAAATGTGGTTATGAAACATAGACACTCACTGGCCACTTTATTAGGTACACCTGTGCAACTGCTCATTAATACAAGTATCTAATCAGCCAATCACATGGCAGCTACTTAACTCATTTAGGCATGTAGACGAGCTGCTTAAGTTCAAACGAAGCATCAGAATGGGGAAGAAACATGATTTAATAATAATAATAATTTATATAGAACCTTTCAAGAAGCCCAAGGAAGCTTTACAATACAAGACAATACAATACAGTAGGATGACAAAACAATTTGGGCACTGATGACAGGTTGAAGGGGTTAACCCTCTATAGTCCATGAAAGCACCTGCACATTACTACTTTTATGACGTGAAGACATAAAAATGAAGCAACATTGAGTCTCTCCATCAGCTTCCCTCTAAATTTCTGGCTTGAAACTCCACGCCAGATTTTTTTGTGATTATATTCGGCCAAGTAAAACCGGAGATAATGTCAAATATATTTAGTCTAAAAATATAGAACTAGAGATTATCCTCATTTTACCTGTTATATGTAATATTTGCAACCTGTATTCATATTTGCAATATTTTAAATTTTGTGTTTTCAAGTACGTATAATTTTCAAAAAAATGTCCCGTTGTTTTTACAGAAAAAAACTGGCAGCTGTGGTTACCAGAATATTTCCGTAAAAAATACAGTACATATGTCAACATCTTTACAGAACAACTTGTACATTTTACATCCTAAAACTGTGGTAATTAAAAAAAAAAAAAAAAAAAACATTTTAAAGTTGTAGATTATACCGTCCTTTACTGCTAATTTAACAGGATGATGCTGCTTTTATACTAATTATTTATGCAAAATGTAAATGCCGATTTTGCTTATTGTGCATTGAATACCAGTAAATTAACATTCAGTTATTATTTATTCTACACTGAATACCAGTAAAATGTACAAGTTGTTCTGTAAAGTTGTTTACATTTGTACTGCATTTTTTGCAGAATTATTCTGGTAACTACAGCTGCCATTTTTTTTCTTTAAAAACTGAATTTTTTTTACAGTGTGGGATTTACAGAGAATGGTCAAAAAAAGAGAAAATATCCAGTGAGCAGCAGTTTTCAGGGCGAAAATGCCTTGTTGATGCCAGAGGTCAGAGGAGAATGACCAGACTGGTTCAACAGTAACTCAAATAACCAGAAGACCCTCTCTGAACGCACATCACGTCCAGCCTTGGTCACCACTTTATTAGGTACACACTTCACCTAATAAAGTGGCCTTAGAAAGTGTATGTGTATATATAATGTCTGATTTAACATAATTGCTTAGTTTCTGACAAAAAATATGATATGGAGTCTGTTATGGTATAAATATCTGCCTATCAATAATACAACCCACATGCTGTCAATCAATCACCTTAGTGAGTGTGAATAAATCCTGACAGTCTTGAAATATATTTAATCTGCAGGACCATTGGAGCCTCAGTAAGGCTTAATAACAATAAGGCTACTGCTATGAACATAGCACGAGCATAGCTCAAATACTTCTTGAATTTATGAACTATTCTCTGCTAAATCAGAAGGTGGAAACAAACGTACACTGTAAAAAAAAAATCTGTTTAATTTATGGTAAAATACCAGCAGCTGTGGTTGCCAGAACTTCACTGTAAAAAATACAGGGAGTGGGTTTCCTACTGTAAATGTAAATATCAGCAAAAACTGTAATTTAGACCGAAAAGTCCCTTTATTATTTTTTGGTGTAATTGTGTCCTTGTGACAATATGGTATTTCTCCATTAATTGTACATGCAAATTTAATACTTTTTTACACTAAAACCGTGTGTTTTCTACAGTTCTTTCAAAAGTTTTGTACTATTCCTGGATTTACGGTGATTAAAAATATCTACTGTGGTTTTATGCATTTTTTTTTTATTTCTCATGCAATTTGACAGTGTTTTACTGTAATTTCTACAAACATTTTTTTAACAGTGTAGGAACATTTCTCTCTCTTTCTCTAATTATTACATCTCTCAGCTTTCATATAATTTGTTAAAATGCGATAAGAACTAAAGTGTTTGAATAAAAATGAAAAAAAAAAAACTTTGGTATTTCCCTTTATTTCACACTGCAGATACTTCAGAGAAAACCCCAGTGACTATTTTGTCTTTAAACCTGTCTGCTTTTTTTTTTCTTCTGATGGCCACAACCCCAGAAGATGCCTGAGCACTATATCACAGTGACTCTCATCTCTAAGTGAAAGAAATCAGGATTCTATTAAAGCAGATTAGGAAGACTGCACTGGACATCATGTCACAAATCCCGAGCTTTAAAGTTTTTCTCTGTAACCATCATCCATGAGGAATGACTCACATTTCTCTTCCCTTTTCTCTTTCACAGAATATCTGCAGAAGCCTTTTGCTGCATGTGGGACTCAAACTGTTCAGCTTTGTTTCAGATACAAACACACACCAGTCACCAGCAATCCTCCTCACGACTTACTACTGCAATAGACAGATTTCTACTTAATATCTCATCCAGCAAATAACTCACTTAATTTCACACATTGTCTTGAGAATACCGGCTGTATGAATGTGAGACAAATTATACACTAGAGAGAGACAGTAGTATTATTAGAAGAAACTACTTGAACAACTCCTCTTGTTTCACAGCAAACTGCATATTACAGTTATTATAATAAGATATTTGTTTTTGAGCATAGGCCTGTCTAAAAGAGTGGGATTACAGTATCAGTAACCTCACTTAAAGTCTTTAGATCTCGTTTATACCCAGGATGGATCAACATGGTAGCTGATGCTGCACAGCTAGCCTGCTGCTGAGCAGGTTTGTTTTAGGATGGAGGATTTAACTTTGAGGCCCACTACCAGTTATTACTAGACAATTTATAATTACATTACAGGGTTTGTACTGATAAACCCACACTGTAGAACTTTATTTTAATAATCTTTCAGGTTGGCTCTCACTGGTTTAATTGGAAATGGAGTATCAAGCGGACGCGTCACAACACTCAACACTAACTGACGAGTTTTAGACACAAACTGACGAGTTTTAGACACTAACTGACGAGTTTTAGACACTAACTGATGAGTTTTAGACACTAACTGACGAGTTTTAGACACAAACTGACGAGTTTAAGGGTGCTTTCACACCTATCTCGTTTGGTCCGGACTTTAGGACTTTTCAGTTTGACCCTAAATCCGACCCTAAATTCCAGGTGTGAAAGGTGCCGCGGACCAAAGTTTGGTCCGACAAAAAGAGGTGGTCTCGGTCCGGACCAAACTAACCAAGATCCGAACCTTTTGCAGTGTGAAAACAACTTTTTTTTATAGTTTGGACCTTCGTATTAATGACAGGAAGTTTTTTTTTCTTCTGTTCTCGAATTAATAAACTGACACGCAACGTAACCTTAGTCGTGTCAGTTATTATGCATGTATGTATAGCACTATAAAGACAAAGTTTGATGACACGTAACCAGGACGTTTCTTGGCCTAACCTTAAGTGGTTTTGTGGCATAGCTGCAAGGAACTGGGGGCCTTTTAACTAAACCTAATCGCTTTGTTTTCAGGGAGCGGTCATTGCATGCCTGCTCCACCTGCTCGTAGGCCGTTATCAACTGGCCCCTACTCGCCCATCCTTATATAATAATTATATTATAAAGCCCCTTCAATCATCTGAGAAAAAATGAGTGTTTTTTCCACCAAAAACCTCTCATAAACCCAACAGATGTATAAAGTTAACAGGGACAACAACTAGCTGGTTTGATTTTGATTTGATTTAATTGAACTTTGTCATGTACATTAATGATGTGTTGTTCAAGAATGAGTAGATGAGCTTACTCCTTTACTGTAAAAGGGAATAAATATTGGACTATTAGTCCTTCTGGTGGCGAGATAAAGGAGTCCATATCATAGTAACAACACTTTGTTTTGTCCATGAAAACTATATGCCTGTCATTCCCGAAAGTATGTCACATTGTTTGCATGTTCTGTTCATCAAAAAAAAAAAAAAAAAAATTAGTAAACAATTTGTTTCAGGGAGCAATTTATTAAGTAGGGCTTCTTAACATCAGCAGGGTAAATTAGTGCCACTATGATTCTACAATTAGACCTACTTTTCTTATTTAGTTTTAGTGACTTCAATAATTTCCATTGTATATTCAGAGTTAATAATTATAATAATAATGAGTTTCAATATCTTTACCATTAATACAATTTATATATCCCAAAAAATATGGATCAACAGTTTTACCCTATAAATATGCTGCTCTGTTGATATTGGCTGTGATTAATTCAGTTAACCGTCATGGCAATTACCTTTTGCTCTTGTAGTCTGACGATGATGAACTCTCTTCATGAAAACAGGCCCGAGGTTTATTCCTATCAGTGTTCAAAGAAGCAGCCTGAGAATGACAACACACCCGCACATGCTACTGTATATCTCCTCCAAAACACATCATGGCTTCTAATGTGTCAGGCTTGTGGTGCAGCAATTTCACAACCAAATAGCTCCCAGGAGTGATAAGAGTTTCATTATTGCACGAACAAATCAAAGGCAACAAGCAGCATCATTCATAAAACACATTTCAATATTTCACCTGTTTTAATTTAGGTGTTCAACAAAGCGACGGAGAGATGGAAGACAGAGCAAGAAATAATGGAGAAGGTGGGTATAAGTACACAAAGAAAGGCAGCACTCCAAAGGATATTGCTTTTAGTTATTCTAGTTGTGTGCTAAAGTCTGCGCTCTGTGTTGTGCAATTTTGAAAAATAAAATCTAATCAAAACAACAATGCAAGAATAAAAGACCTGCCCTAAGGCTCCGTCTTACACTTCAGCTGAAAACAATATGATATTTCTGAGTTATTTTAGCTTTGAAGCCAACCACAATGGTCAAACTAAATTCATAACTAATGTTAACTCTTAGCGGTGTTCGAGGCGATAAAGAACTGTGGGAATAATGGAATAATTTTGCTTATTATCGTCTGGCTTCACAAGCTTATTTCTGTGAGTAGATTCATTCTGGTAAATCTAACAGTCTGAAAAACCCAACAATGGACTAAATACACCGGGTGGACACATTAAAAGCAAATATATATATATTGTATGCAAGAATATTTGCTGGTACAAAGCTCATAACATTCTTGCTGACTTTGTGTAAAAGAGAGGTGTTGATTTAATTCTATCGCAATTTTGTGGTGTTGCTGTCTTTGTGTCCACCCCCTGCATGCCACCAAATCACCATCCACAATATTAGCCGCTGTGTGTTTCAGTTACCTATTAAGCCACGGCCTTAAACACACGAGCAGCAGTTAAGTGCATAATCATCTGCTGTAACAAGGTCAAAACACCCAAATTAAACATTTTATTTTCTCTGTGTGCGCCTGCTCTTCTTCCACTCGTCATTCAGCCTTGTACGCATAAAAGGCACAAAGCAGCAAGACTTACTAATGAGTAAGCACTGAAGAAGTTCAATTGATGAAAATAAAAGGGATGGAGAAAGGCTGCCTCTAGTATGATCACAAACAGAAAGCAATTTTTGTTTAGTTCAGGGGCAGTCGAGGGGGTGGCTCAGTGTTTAAGCACAGCAGGAAGGTCCTGGTTTTGAACATGGATTTATTTAAGGGACGCTTTTTTCCAAAAATTCTGTCATATATATAATGTACTAGTGTTTGATGTTCATATTTAATGTGGCCATAGTTTTAAAGAATTCGGGAAACAAATGTAAGTATTCCCTCCAATTAAAAACCTCAGGTTTCCGACCATCCTGAACGCTCTGTTTGAACAGTTTTTTATACTCTCAGCATGATCTGACGTCGCATCATAATGGATGTCTATATATATATATGTTCATGTGCATTTCCTGCAGGAACATGTTCAATTGTGTAGGTTTGGGTTTTTGAAGTTTTTTTGCAATGACAGATGTAGAGCATGAGCACATATCAGGCGGCAACCTCCAGGTCTGAGCAGGGAGGCAAACCAGGAAGTGCCTTAAGCTGCATTCTACCAATAAAAACATTTCTCTCCATTAATTTACATGCAAAGAACTTATCACTTGATTTATTACCTCAGAAAACACTATGGTCTCAATTGCTAATTAAAAAATCTTCTTTCAGACAATTTGATGTTCATAGTGTAAATAATGGCCCCATTAAGAAGAAAATAGAAGATAAAGAATCATATGATTTGGGGCGGGGCTACCTTTGATTGACAGGTCACTAACAAGGCGAGCCGTCACCAGGAGAGAAGCAGAACAATGCGTATCCACGACAACGTGCCAATAAAGTTATATATAACGTTATATAGATATAAAAAGGACGTTTAGCGGTTTGGTCTCATAACTTTGACCCTTTCACTGTATTTTCACTTAATGACAGTTTATTTGAACGTTTTGTTCAGTAAAAATGTCTTGTTCAGCGTTTGGTTGGACTAACAGACACTCCAAGGAGTTGCTGTTCAGTTTTCTGAGGTCAGTAAAATACATTTTGTTTTTGTTTTTTGCTAGCCCAAATGAACATCCAGTTAATCAGACACAGGGTGAATAAAGGTATAGCAGCTATAAGCAGTATAAGGAAAAATAAATTATTGATAGAAGATTTAAGCATGTAAACATGTTCGTAGAAACCCAAAAAGTAGCATCAAGTCGGCCCTCAGAGCATGAAGTAATAGATGCAGCTACATTGTTAGCTGCACAGCAGCTTTAGCTTACAACTACAACTGAAATTAAGACCAACACACAAACTGAGATTCTGTGTTTAAGGGACTGTTGCAATGGTTTAATTCCCTAGAGTGTTTAGTTCCTTCCCAGCGGAGATTACTCAATCAGGGAAGTGTACAGAGAAGAACAGAACAGAGGAGTCACAGGCGGCAAAGAAAGAGCTGCAAAAGTGTTACAAGCTAGGCCAAGAGTGGCCCTGAATAAACCTGCTTTATCGTCAAATAATGATTTGACTGCTTTAACTGGTATTTTGGGGACATTTGTAATGCTCAGAAAAATGTGTTTATTGTATTACTACAGGTGTTTCTTGCCTTTATGGGGCCTTGGACCTGCAGTTCCAACATTAGCCACTATGCCTAAATAACAACAGAGTCCAGTGCTGCATTAAGTTGTGAGCTAGCTAGCTTGCTAATTCTGCCATGCTTTTATGCTACACCGCCCGGTTACAGAAAATGAGCCTTGTTGAAACTCATTTGGTGATAGCAATGTTTGCAATGTTCTGTCCTATGCTGTGACAAGAGCTTGTGGACGAAGCATTAAGGTGTTGAACTTTTATTTAAAAGTCATTAAGCAGCTGGCTAGTTAGCTACATCTATCTGAGCACTTCTGGTACCTACACCGCTGCTTTTCTTTGTGGAGTTTGCATGCACTTCCTAAGTTGGTGTGGGTTTAATCCAGGCGGCAATCTCCGTGCCTGAGCATGGAAGCCACCACGAAGTGCATAAAGCCTGCAATTCAGCGAAAATTCCAGTAGAGGGTGCTAAGTTCGGCTGCAAAAGAAATCTGCCCATTCATTTCAGTGCTAAATTTGAAAACTTCTCACTTGATTTATTACCTCAGAAAAATTTTTCAGGGACAACATTATGGTCTCAATCGCTAGTAAAAATTCTTCTTCAAGACAATTTGATGTCAATAGTTCTAATAATGGCCACATTTAGAAGAAAATAGAAGATAAAGAATCGTATGATTTGGGGCGTTTCTAGCTTTGATTGACAGGTCACTGACAAGGCGAGCCGTCACCAGGAGAGAAGCAGAGCGTATCCACGGCAACGTGTCAATAAAGTTATATTTAACGTTATATAGATAGAAAAGAGGACGTTTAGCGGTTTGGTCTCATAACTTTGACCCTTTCACACTATATTTTCACTTAATGACAGTTTATTTGAACGTTTTGTTCAGTTAAATGTCCAATCCAAGGAGTTGCTGCTCAGTTTTCTGAGGTAAGAAAGATACATTTTGTTTTTGTTTTTTTGCTAGCCAAAACTAACATCCCAGTTAATGCTCCAGCTAATGCTAACATGAATTAGCAGCGGCTTCTCTCAGTCGGGTTGCCGGTGTAGAGATGCATGTAGTCAGTGTCGTCAGATCCCTCGCGCTCCGCCACAGTCCAATTATGGTCTGCTCCGCGTATCGGAAACAATATGGCGACGCAAGATGGCGATGAGTGTAACGCTGAACTCGAGGCTTCCAACGGGCAGTCCACAAACCAATGGGTGACGTCACGGTGACTACGTCATTTATATACAGTCTATGGTTTAATCAAGGTTATTCTCTATCCGAAGACAGGCAGGTTTGTCAGGAGCATTTCAGACAGTAAATTGTCCATGTAGTTGTCTATGTGCGTCAGCCTTGTGATAGACCTGCTAACCTGGTCACGATGTACCCTGCTCACTCTATTGTATTGCTCCTGTACAAGTGTACAGGATAAGTGGTCTAGAAAATGGATGAATGTTCCCGTTCTGCAATGTATTATAGAAGCATTGTGTACATGAGTTCTCAGCACCTTGAATAATGTACATTATCCGTGTTGCACAGAGATTCAAACACAAGAATCAAGACAAAGTGACAAGTTTTCCTCCAAAATGTATGTTTATTTAATTTCTGACATCATCTTCCACTGGCTGTTTATCTATTTAGTCTTTTTTTTTACTCTCATAATGAAAAATTTAAGTTGATTTCACATTGGGATGATGTCACCATCAAGTGCAGCAACAGCAGCACCGTGTCTTACGTCAACATTTTATGCTCAAGACAGTGTAGATTGAGCTATAGGACATACGACTCTTTCCTTTGATCCAGCTAGTCTCCTCGCATTGGTAATAGACCCATTGCTATTGGGGGGAAAAAGGAAATTGCAACACATTTCAATAAAAGTAATTGGTCCTCATGCAGACAAAGCAGCCACACATTTGCTATCACTATGTATACGAATGCGAATGTAATTACCTTGCCTGTGAAGCCCCTCTCTCTCCCTCTCTCCCTCCCGCACTCTCGTATGATTATGTTTTTCTGCCTGTGTTATCTGTGAGAGAAGTGTGCTGCTGAGCTGATTAACAAATAACTCTGTGATGAGCCCCCCAATGTCCAGTTAGGTGCAAACTAGATACGCTGTATTTGGACAGAGAGCTGAGGCCTTTTGGGTATAGAAAAACTGCTAATCGAGTCATATATTTTTACAGCTAGAGGGCCTGCTTTTGCTGTTATTATATTATTATACATTTTATGCCATGTTTCATTTGCAGTATATTTTAATGCTGAACATCCACTCTCACATCATTTCAACATTAGGATCAGCCACCACTGGCGGTTGTGTAGCAGGCCATCCAGATCTGCACAGTATGACTCTCATAACGTAATTAGTCCGTCTCTCTAGGAGGGTTTTGCTAGCTTTACCTATATGCCAAAGTAAAGTGCAGTCACTTTGATGATAAAAGGGATAAAAAGGCAGCGATAAGGTGGAATGTTGAGCAGAGCGAGTCTGGTGTGAGCCAGCCAGCGGAGGTCTAATTGGATGAAGGAACCCTGTTGCATGAGGCGTTCTTCCCTGAGAGTGCAAAGACATTATGAAAACCTCCCACGCTGCTTTCAGTTGATTCAATTAATTTATTTTTCTGTTAAACTGATGGAAATATTGCCTCTTTTCCAATAAAAGCCTGACAGCTTTAGTACTGTGACATGGCTTGAAGTCCTCAGCTCGAAGGAATTAATTATGAATGCATTTTGCTCCCGTCACCAGCCCTGCCCTCAACCCGATCCCAAAAGGATGACCAGAAATCACCCTGTCTCCATGGCGGCCCAGCCCCGGCTCAGCCTGTGGTCGAGTGATCTCATTCAGCGTTATAATTCCCCTCTTCCATGTTTGGTGCTGTGGCTTTTGTTTTGACCGGGGCCGAGAGTGAGCCTTAACTGATCGCCATGCCTCAACGCAGCTGAGGAAAAACATTGGTTCAAACAATAGGCAGAGGATCAGAGAGGTGGGAGAGTGAATAATGTGTCAGGTGCTCCGAATGAATTAAAGTGCAGAGCAGGGCTGTGGAAATACCTCTGTGTGAGGCCCTAATCAGTTGCAAACAAGGGAGGGAGAGAGGGGGAAAAAAGCTTTCATTCCTGTAACTAATCATTTGCGGTTTCCCAATGCAGTCAGCCAACGCCAAAGGCAGAGACTAATAAACTGGGAGGCTGTGTAGATTTATAAATGATTAATTAAGGGGCCTCCCACGGGAACTACAGCAGCTATAAGCAAAAATATTAATTAGTTGAGATGAGACTTAAACTAACAGGAAAACATTCCAGCCATGTTGGGAAGCACATGGTGGGGGCAGCTTGTTTGACTCTGGGCTGACAAAGAGGGCCCTCACCGCTGCACCACTGTAGGCTGAGGGAGGGGGCTGTGTTGAATTTGGCTGGAGGATAATGAAGAGTTACATAGAGTGTCAGACAGAGAGACACACAGGTCCTTAGTATTGAGTTGTAAGGAGAGATGACTGAGTGACTGAGAGGGTTAGGATTGGGTCTGAAATGAGTTCTCGACTGCCTCAAGTACCTCTGCACCCCCCCTCACACAGCTACATTACCATCTCTGGTTGCCTCTCTTCATGCCTGCCCTTCAGGGAGGTCTCTAAAGCCTCTCTCCTCCGCTTCTTTTCATGAATGTCAAGATGCTGAGTTTAAAGTCCTGCAGATTAAATGGGAAGTGTTGAGTTTATTCTGCGTCTAATGAAAGAACTAGGTAATTTCATGCAGAGGATCTCAATGTCACAATACTTTCCAACTTCCAGAGAAAGACTCCTCTTATTTCCTGCTGTCCAGGGGGAAGCTGGCCACTGATTTCACCATTTTTGATTACTGCAGCATCATGCAGGATGATGCTACCTGGGTGACATGACCAATCCGAGAGGCTGTGTAGGTGTGATACAGCGAAGGGAAGTGAGCACCGAGGGTTCAGGGTGCTAAAACTATTCATGGCCGCTGTCAAATCTGATGGCTGACCCCATCCACACTGCAAAAAAAGAAAAGTTGGGTGAACTCAAAATTTCAAGGCAACAAACTTCGATAAAATTTTAAGTTGGACAATTAAACTAAATATTTTAAGTTTTTTTTTTGAGTTTGCTCAACTCTGAATTCAGATTTTTGAACTTTACATTGTACTAACTTTTCATCCTTACTTCTGCAATGTGCTGAATTGGCACGATTGTAACGCCGCTATGAAATGTCAGCTAATGTCCACAATTTTGAGTTAGCATTGATACGCTAATGGCTACTCTTGTAGCTGTAACAAGCAGCGCCGCTAGCATCAGTTAGCCGCTAGCATCAGTTAGCCGCTAGGTTTCGCTAATGACCGAATTTGACAGCTTTCCCGCATTTCACAACAAAGAAATAAGAGTTAGCAGAACTATTGTCCCTTGTTTTGAACCCCAACTTAAAGATATACGTAACAACAATTCACTAACTTGTTTTTGAGCATACAACTGGCTTCCTTCCTCCATTGTTGTGCTAACTTACATTATTGCCCTAAATGTCAATAATTTATATTTCCAAGTTTTACCAACTTAAATCACTGTTTTAGGCAAAAAATACAAGTTGGCTTTTTATGCAGTGCAGTTTCCCTGACGTCTATTGAACCAGTCACCAACTGCAAATCATCGTCTCCTGTGTTTCATGTTGACTATTAAATAGACTACCAGTGCTGACAATGGGTGTTAACATTCATCAAATCCATTTCGATTAGAGATTTGATTTTGAGGTCACCATTCAATTCAGTTTTCAATTTAAACATTTTTTTTGAGCATTGGAAGTCTTAAAAAGTCTTTAATAAATCTTTGTGTGCTTTCTATTCAAAATATCTTATTACACTTAAGAAACATCTTATTTCAAGACATCTTAACAAGTGAATTTTCACTTCTTCCATTGGCATTTTTTTTACTTACTACAAGCAAAAAAACACAATAAATTAATGTATTTTTCAAATTTATTTTTCCCATCGCACTCATTGGTTTTATGGCCCAATAACTGTCATTTTCAA
Organism: Centropristis striata; assembly: GCF_030273125.1. Taxonomy (NCBI): domain Eukaryota; kingdom Metazoa; phylum Chordata; class Actinopteri; order Perciformes; family Serranidae; genus Centropristis; species Centropristis striata. The sequence continues at coordinate 4,802,540 of NC_081518.1, forward strand.
ATGATTCTTTAAGCAGATAAGCTGCATTGGTTAAAAATAAAATGATATTGTTTTGCTGATCCTGCTTTTGATTTCAATAACTGAAATAGAAAGCTCATTTTGATCGATTGATGATTCAGAATTTAATCATGACATTCCTCAAGCTTATAAGTGATGAAAACCATCTTTGTTTTTTGTAATACCTGCGTCAAAACAAGTGGCCTTGAGGATCCTCGAAAGAAAGACATAACTGACAAATTAGCAGGGGAGAAAAAAAAAAACAGTCCACAAACCCACAAACATCAGTTTCTGTCAGAAATGCAATATCTTACAATTTGAAATCACATATCAAGTGTCTGACATGTGCCCCCTCCAGTCTGCACTCTGAAGAATAATGTGGCTTGCCTCTGCATACTTACACATACTGTATACCACAAGACAAACCAATGAAAAATAGCTTGAGATGGTAATCACACTTTCACTCTTTTTTTTTTCTCCTCCATCAAAAATTGCAAAAGTAAAAACAAGACAATAAAGAGGAAGCCAGCACAGCACTGGGCAGCCAGCATGAAATACAATTACAGAAATATGAATTCATTTGTAAAGGTCGTGCGTCCTTTCCGAAGGTCTTTGTGATGAGAGAAAAAAAAAAACGGGAAAAAAAAAACACCAGAAGCACAAACCACCTGTGCCAACTCAAATATTATCACAGTTAGTAGAAATTGGATCAAACCTGTGGGACAAATAATCCAAGCAAAACTTTTAGACTGGAAATAATCATAACTTTAACCCTCTATGTGATAAAATCACATGACTTCTTCATGACGTCACAAATTCAAAACAAAGCAGCGTGTTTCCTGCCGTCAGCTTCCCTTTAACCCTTAATAGGGCACTCATTGAAATACTGCAAATTCCAAATTTCAACCCTAGAGAATATTGGAGGATATTACATACTGCCAGAATGTGGGACCTGGGGGAGGGGGATAATATTTTGAGAAATAAATTTACGAGATTAAAGTGGCAAATCTACGAGAAAAAATGTGCAGATTTATGAGATTTAAAGTGGTGAATCTGCGAAAAAAAAGCTTTTTTTCCCACTTTTTTCTCGTAAATCTGTGACTTTTTTCCACGCAGATTTGCCACTTTAAATCTCTTAAATCTGCGACTTTTTTCTTGTAGATTTGCCACTTTAATCTCTTAATTTGCAACTTTTTTCTCAAAATAATTTTATTTTTTATTTTGGATATCCACTGAAGTTACCAAATACGGTTCTTCGCCCGATAAACTCCAGGCCAGTTTTTGTTTGAAGGTAATAGGCCGAGTAAAATTGGAGATTAAGGTCAAATATATTTACTAAAAAATATAGAACTAGAGGGTTATGCTCATTTTACCCCTTATATGTTAGATTTGGAACCATGATTTGAAATCAAATTTTTTATGGTTTTTTGGGATGTTTATTGGGTTCAAAATGTTAATCCAGTGAGTCAAAGTGAAAAAAAAAAAATGATCAGGTCATAAAGGTGAGATTGTGCTGATTTGTAACCAACATTTAAAATTCTTCTTTGAGCATGATTGTGTTTTGAAATTAATAGAAACATTTCAAAATCCGATTTGAAAAATAAACACACTATCAGGTCATATAGAGGAGATTCTGCTGAAAAAAATGATACAGACATGGCATGGTAAACATTTTTGTTTTGTTGTTTACACAGGCAGTATTAAAAGTAGGGCTGGGCGATATGGACCAAAAGTCATATCCCGATATTTTTATGCTGAATATCGATATATATGATATATATCCCAATATTTTTTATCGCTAAGTGAGAGCAAATGTTCAGTCAAAGTCAAAGCCAAATATGACATGTCATAAGTAGTTTTATTGAAACCGTTTATTTAAGTGAACATAAGTACTGTATAACAACAGGAGTACCTTTTAAAAAAAATCAAAGCTCAATAAAGTGCACATTTAAATAAATAAAAATATCTTAAATAAAAGCCGCAGCTGGCCCGGAGCAAGGATCACAGTGCAAATTTGAACTATATCGATATATGCGATATGGTCTAATTCCATATCACATTTAAAATGATATCGATATATCTTTTATATCGATATATCGCCCAGCCGTAATTAAAAGTATACAAAAAGAGACTCCAAAGGGTTAAACAGAGTCCTACATATATATATATATATATATATATATATATATATACACATCTGGATGAGATTAACAATCACCTGACTACACTGTGGAAGACTCAAATGTAATCCATCCACAGGAGGAATCAGCCCTGAAGTGACTACATCAAAAATCCTCATATGTCAATCTTGACTTGGGTTTCGTGTGCAGGTTAAAAAGAACTGGCCTCAACTATTTTCATGTTTTCAGCACAGAATCAGATGAAAAGAGTCTGAGATGAAAAATTAGGGCCAAGTAGACACTTGAAGAGGGAGGCAGACATTCCTTTAAGCCATCATAATTGACTCACTGGAGGGCCGGGCTCTGGTGGCGGTGAGGTGCTTCAGAAGTCAATGTTCCCAGAATCTAGTGTCAAGGGTGAATACATGTTTTTAGATTTCATAAATAAATATTTCATTCAACTGTCAATGGCATGTATGTGGTGGAAGAGAGCCCTTTCATGTCACTCTGGTTTTTGGATGGCTCGTGGTATGTGTGCGGGAAAATTGAGGCTACTAAAGGCTACCAGCAGGAGTGAGACTCCTATTTGAATGATGGGCAAAGAGTTGAACTGTGTTTTTTTTCTCTCTCTCCTGATATTATTGCAGTGGGAGTCCAGCGGAATTGGAGTGACGTTTGACAACAATTAGTGGAGCTGCTTTGAGCGGTGATAGGCAGGCCTACATACAACAAAAAGAGGACTCCAACCGCCGGCTTCACTGCAGATCACACCACCACACATATCAGCCACATCACAACTCCACACTGACTGATGCTGCACGGCAATATTTATTTTAAGAGGCAAGAGCAAGAATGTTTTCGTCCAATTGGAAAAACAAAAGTAGGAAGGCAAAATATGGCAGGAAAACAGTTTGACATCCTGAAACCTTTACAAATGTGTCCGAGAAATGATTCATTTGACGATTCTTACCGAAATGGTAAAAGTTATGTTATCATTGACACAAAAACTCTATTCACAGTCTTTAAGGCTCCATAACATCCTAACACCACTTGCTCCTGACCGACACTCATAATTGACATGGATGTGGAGGTTAAATATGTTGTACGTATGTTGTTCAAAGTAGGGATAGACTTTTGGAAGAAACCTGACAACTCGATAATCTATAATGTTAACGATTAATCGCTGCAAGCATACCTGCAAAAATTATAAGATATAGATATATAGTACTATGCAAAAGCCTGTTTTGTTAACAGATGCTTTTATTTTGAAAGGACGAAAAGAGACTTGATCCTGTCGATCATAGAACTAACTCAAGTGAGATTTAACTGTAAAGATAAGGTCAAGGAGTGGATGTTTTAGTCCCCAAAGGTTAGTTTTCAAAGTAATCTTGTATATTTAAATGTGTTTTGTGTTTAAATAAGTGTTGGATAAAATTAAACCTAATTCATGCTAGCAAGGTTTGATACAGTAAGCTAGTTTTGTTAAAATGAATCCTCTTGTATTTCTGTGTGATTTATAATTGTTATTGCAACTTTCAGTTTGCAAACTGTAGCTTTATCCACCTTATTTCTCAGCTCATTGGTCTATTCAGAACTGAAGATTAAAGTGGCAAATGTACGGGAAAAATTTGCAGATTTATGAGATTTAAAGTGGTGAATCTGCGAGAAAGTTGTTTTTTTCCCACTTTTTTCTCGTAAATCTGTGACATTTTTCGCGCAGATTTGCCACTTTAAATCTCTTAAATCTGTGCCTTTTTTTCTTGCAGATTTGCCACTTTAATCTAGTAAATTTGCAAAATATTATATAATAGCTGGAAGAAATCCATGTGGTTCGACGACCTCACAGAAAGACATGGGGACCCAGTTTTTTATATCCACTGAAGTTACCAAATACAGTTCTTCGCCCGATAAAGGGTTAAACATAACCGAACCGTGACTATCATGTTGTCACATCATAATCAGATTTATTTTACACATTGATTTGTAACAGCTTTAAAAAGCCACGGGCAAATTATGTTGTCCTGTCGATACAGGAGTCAGATCAGGAAACACATTGTCATTCAGAAGGTATTTTGTATTTAATTTGGAGGATTTGTTGCATTTTTCTTGGGGATTATACAGTCTATGGCAAAGAGTCACACTGTAGCAGTACTGTACCCATTATTGGATTTTTTTCTTCTGGACCATTGGGTGTCTTGGCTGTTCACACTGCTAATGTGTAACCTGGTGTACAGATGTTGTTTTAGATGTTGTTTGAGTAAAAATGCAGCAAATGAAGAACTATGGAGTGATACTGAAATCTAGGGATCCATTTTAAACCACGACTATAAATATGCTGCTATAATAGTTGCCTCTCCTCTGGGAGGACTGTCCACAACATTTTGTGATTCACTTCCATTCGGCCACAAGAGCATTAGGGAGGTGAGCCACTGATGCTGAGCAATAACGCATGGCTCACAGTCAGGGTTACATTAAATGAATAGAGAAAGAGGTGCATTATTCAGACACATTAATCTGAAAAACAAACAATCCCATATGTGTACCAACCAGCATCTAAGAGCTACAACATAATGTCTTATAAAATTGAATAGTGTCCCAGGAGACATCCAACAAAGGAAATTAGATAAATATACACATATATTGCATTACTTAAACAAACATTATATACAAATACAAACATACAGAACAACATCTACATGTAGGCTATGTACTAAATCATGTTAGCTTATAAACTGATAAAAATCAAAATATTACATACATCTAGTACTGGTCTTTACACTACTGATTTTTTTGTGACTAAATGTTATTATGCAGATCAAGAAAGACTAGTAGTGTGCAATCATTTTGAAGTTGTATTTCTAAAATTTCTCTATTAGGATCTGTTTAACAGTAGAAAAAAGGGCTGCGCAATTAATTGAATTTTAATCACCACGATTAAATTAACCTGATCGTCGGGGATATTTCCATTTTAAAATGCAGCTCTCCTGCATATCTAATCAAGCACTTTCTACACCAGTAGTCCACCAACCACCAGGGGGCGGGGCCGCTTTTCTCCCCTGAAAAAAGCCTGGTTGCTGATTGGATAGAACGCTAAGGAAGATGATGTAATACTCGACGGCAATGTCGCCGACACGCGAAATTTGTAAAAGCCGGAGAAGCAGTGTTGCCAACTTAGCAACTTTGTTGCTATATTTAGCGACTTTTCAGACCCCTTTAGTGACTATTTTTCAAAAAAGCGACTGTCGACAAATCCAGCAACTTTTCTGGTGTTATTGGAGACTCGTTCTTACTCTTCTTAACATAAGAGTAGTAAGTTAAGAAGAGTAAGAACGAGTTGAAGCAGCACAGTCCTCCTGCAGCAGTCTTTCCCAGCTGCAGAGCTGGAGGGGATGTTAACCCCTTAGCATCCAGTCTGAAAATTGCTAACAGGCTAACAGTTAGCTCTGTAGCAGTACAGTGTGTATGTGCTGCTGCTGCAGGAGGTGTTCACTTAGTGATCTCTGTTTGTTTACAACAAGCACCAGACACTCTGCACACACTAAAAACTGTTCCTATTGTTTGTTTAAAAGTAGTGCAATAAAAATACAGATGTTTTCCCTAACATGATGAAATCATGATTAATGATCGTGGTTACAATATTGATCAAAATAATCATAATTATCATTTTGGCCATAATCGTGCAGCCCTAGTACATTACTGCTATTGCTACAGCTACAGTGTTGACTATTTCAGTGATGCAGTGGTTTCTTGATCATTGAGGGGTTGAGAGATCTTTCTCCACCCAAACCCTGACTTTTGGTTTCACAGATTAGCCCGAGGCCACTGAAATCTCATCCAGCAGCCTTGGGATTTTCCAGGCTCCTAAAGGTCCAGGGCTGATGTGGTCCAGCGCCACCCTTGGCTTCCAAACCCGTGGCTCTTCCCACTTTGCAATAATATTGGAACAGAGTAAATAAAACTAGAACATCTTTTTTCTAGAACATCATGTTCTTCCACAACAAACTCCGACCAAACCATTTCTTTATGTACATATCTGTGTGAATGGCGGCATTGAGATGTTGAAACTGGGACATGGCCTTCACTTTAACTGTTGTCACAAAGCACATTTTTCTCTAAAGTATCATTATATGCTGCAGCATTAAAGTTTCCCATCATTGTAACCAAGAGGCATCGCCCAAACAATGAAATCGGCTCCATATTAAAAGCACACAGACATGTGTGCCCTCGTGCTTTTGGCAATATAATGTGATATGCAAAACTAACAGGCAGTTACTGTTTTAATTAATCCATTGTGGTACAGTATCAGGAGGCAGCTCAATCAAAACGGTCAGTATCAGCTGCACGTACTGGCCTGTATTTACTTCTGTTATTTGTACAAGTTCAAAGGGTTGCTGCAACCCTACGGTATTTAAATAAGCATGAGGATTTTTGTGTGTAATATAAATGTTTGTGTCTCGAGTAAATTGCAGGTGGAAGCAATGACTTTAGGAGTTACAAGTAAAAACAAATTTAGGCAATAATTGAATTGTAGCATAAAATTGCTCTTGCAAATAACCATGAGCCATTACGCGAGCACATTTTCTCCCCTTTCACTAAGAAACCCAACGTCACACACACAAACGCAGCGTGCACGCATGGACACACACACGCACCGACGCACATACACAAGGTGGGAGAGACCTTTGAGGGTTTCACAATAGCACATTTATCCGCAAAATTAAAAATGGTGATTGATCCGTGGAATATTAACGGTCAACAATGTTTTTCATTAAGTTGTGAAGGGGAGCGAGGGGAGGCATTCTGGAAGAAGAAAGAGAGCAGGAAGGAAAAAGAGCGAAAGCTTTATTCAATGCTGATCCTGTACTGTAAAAGGCCCGAAGAGAAATGTAAATACTAGACTCCAATAACACGACAGCACACTAATCATATTTACAAACTATATTAAATCTGCCCATTGTGTTTGCCTTGCTGAGGATTGGCTACCATGTAATTGTCATTGTAACCAGTGTTGGCTTATGGGGAAATTTAACTGCAGTGATATAAGGTGACTGGTAGGATTATTATTACTTTATTATGACCCAGTATATGTTTATTAAAACAATTTGTCATGCAGAACAGGAGTGGGGAATGGAAACATTAAATCCTGCTCCACTCTGGCCGCAGAAATGAGTTACAATAAAATTAATGGTGGGGAGGCCTGGGCTGACACCAGAGTGGTACGTAATAACCTGCTGCTTCGTTTCATTTGCCGATCATTTCCTGTTGGGCCCTCACCATTAAACATACATGCTGGGGATTATTGAAATAGCCCTGCGACAGCCATTGTAGTGCAGAATCTGTGTGTCTGTCTGCGTGTGTGTGTATATATCTTGGTGGCTGTGCCTGTGTTTGTGTGTGTGTTTTGGCTGGAAATGCTGCTTTTATGTGGCCGGGCATTTGATCTTAAAAACACCGGCGTCATGGCAATATGCCACGGTGTGTTTGTATTTCTGGTTGTGCTGTTATGAGAGGAGAGATATTAGGACAGAGAGGCAGTAAGGCTGGGATCTGAAGTCTTAGGAGGAGGCGTCATTTCACTGAGTGCCTGGGAGGGGCGAGATTAGTCTGTCAGTCCTGTCTAAAATGACTTTGAGGCTATAGCTACAGGGATGCAGCAGAAGTTTAGCCAAGGAGTTAAGTGCATTTACACTGAACAATGCCCTTCATTCCCCTTGCGGTTTGGTGTTTGTGAGGACAGCCATGCTAAGGTGTGGACTGATTATATGACTTGGAGAGCATTTTTCCTCTCCTGTATCTGGTATGTTGCAGCCGCAGCGAACTTTAAACACAGTATAATATGCTGCCCTGGCACAGGAAGAACATTATGCAGATTTACATTTTTAATGCTGCATACAAAACAAACGCTGCCTGATTTCAGGAGAGGTGCCACGCCCACGCCAGTCACTGTAATTTAGAGTTCAGTCAGTGGCACGTGTTGAGGTTTTCTCTACAACCTTAAGGATATAATGTTCATTTAATGGGTGAAATGTTATTATGGAACAATGTGAAGTGTCTGAGCATCTTAAAAGTGAGCTGATGCTCATCTGTTAAATATTCTCTAGTTGCTTCTCTAGAGTAGATGTCATTTTCTCAAATCTTATGCTGTGTCCGTTTACCTTTCTACATACTTACTGTATACATTGTGTAACATACAATTCTATATAATATACTGCATTCTTTAAATGAACATACCATGTTAAGCTAATCTGAAAATATAAAATGCACGTATCTTCAGGTGTCAATTAAATTATATGGTGGCAGACAAGAGGAAAAAAACGCTATAACAGCTCTAAACATTTCCATTATGAGTAACTTGCTGCAGCTTCAGAAACTATGCCAATTCAAAAAACACATGCACTAATCAAAAACAAATACAACAACGGAAATGCTGCAGAAAGCCAAAACAAAACTCTGTTGTCTTGACGCGATACGCATCGTTTTTTTGTTGCATTTGTTTACTTGGTCAAAACGAGTCCCAACAGCAAACGATGCAAAGTCAAAAAAACACACAAATCCCAAAAACAAATGCAACAGAAAAAACGATGCATATGTTCTCCAGGCCTCTAGGGGGAGCGCCAAGTGCTTTGTTACACATTTAAATAAACAGCTACAGACTTAATGCTCCCCCTAGTGGCCTGGAGACCGTCCGTTGTGTCAACATGATATGCAGCGTTTTTATTTTTCATGCATTTGTTTTCTTGGTCTCAAAGAGTTCCAAATAGCTTAAGGCAATGACCACACGTTGACTCCGGCCTGCGGCTCTTCTGTGTGGAGTTTGCATGTTCTCCCCGTGTCAGCATGGGTTCTCACCGGGTCCTCCAGCTTCCATGCACTTAGGTTTAATTGGTGACTCTAAATTGCCCGTAGGAGTGAATGAGAGCATGATTGCCTGTCTTTATGTGTCAGCAGGGCTGGCTCTAGCCCATTTGGTGCCCTAGGTGAGATCCATTTGTGTTGAACAGCTCCGCTTGCTGTTTTACTCGTTTTTGTTTGCCCATGGTGCCAACCAGGCTATATAACATATATACAACTGTCTGTCTATAGAATTATTAACTTACAAGTAAATTTGCAAAGAAGCATAGCTGGAGACTGTTCACAAAGTTAGAGACAAGAGAGACGATGAAAGTACAAATCCCGCAGAAAATGTGCTTAACTGTGTTAAGCTAGCATTGCTTTATTTCAACCTAGCTAGCAAGCTAATACAAATGAAACGTCTTCACACAAAAAGGCATTTATAAAAAGATTGGGACTTCTCCTCCTCCTCCTCTTTTCTTCTCTTTCTATACTGAGCACCGGAGAGCTTTGATGGCCGTTTCATCTTGCAAAATATCAAAACATAACGTGTCTGTCACTTGGCGTGACTTGACCTCTGTGACACCGATCTGACCGTCTAAAGGGGGGCAAGGCAATGACCACATGTCAAATGACTCAGTACCACAAGTGACAAAATGCCATTGTTTATCTGTTTCTTTATTTTGTTAATATTTATTATTTTCAAGACAGAACACAAAGCTAGGGCGACAATGGGCATCGAAAATGATTATTGTTTGTTGTTTTTTCTCCCTCGAGGCTGACTGGCGGCACCCCTCCAGCAGATGGCGCTCTAGGCGACCGCCTATGTCCCCTATGCTTAAGCGGTTTTCCAGAAAGCTGTAAGCCCATACGTTTTTAACGGGCACCGCACTAAAAGGTTGACAAACCGGCCCTGAAGCTCATTCACAATATTATTTTTTGTCTTCTTAAATTAGCCAATGAGCACATAATGCGTCTTTGATTATAACTGAGTGTAATTCTGTGTATGTTATGCATTCTCTTAGGTCTTTCAGTGATGTTGTCATTTCGATGCAGTTTATTGTTACAGTAGCAGCGGTCTTTATATGCTGCCTCTCTCAGGAATTTCATAGTTACACAGAGAAAAGAATTGGTCACAGTAATAAGATAGGACCCATCCGATGCCATTCAAAATAGCCTGATCAAATCTCTGGTCCGCAAATCTCAGAGTATTGTGTTGTGTTTTTGAATTTACTGAACACCAGTTATGCCAACAAAGCCTCGGTTTTCTAAGAAATGTTTCCTTATTACACAGGATACATAAATAAACCGATGCTACCCTCTAATTCCTCAATAATTAAAAAATAAGCCTGCGCTCACCATTACATGACTCTGTGTTCTGCGATGGGCTCCAAGACCTCCAACAGCTCAGACAGAGAAAGAAAACAAAATCTTTTGAGTTTTCCAGTGTAAATCCCCTCATCATATGTGTTTCAGAGAATAATGCAGGTTAGAGGAACCTCTAAGACACCTTTATTTAAATGACTATATGCTTGGTTTTACATGAATAAGGTGGTTTTAGGCAGAAATGGCTGAAATGTGCACAGAGCTGCAGATTTTAATGTGATTTTCAGTGGGATGGACAGTAGTAGCAACTGTTTAAAGCATGGGTCTCAAACTTGCGGCCCTTGTGACGATATTTTGTGGCCCCCACCTTGATATGAAAATTCATTGTTTATATGAATGGCACTTTACCGTGTTGTGTGTGGAAGATCCCTTTTGTGTCTTTTTTGGGTAATTTTATCTTTTTTTAAATAATTTTGTGTCTTTTTTTAATAATTTTGTGTCTTTTTTAATCATTTTGTGTCTTTTTGGTAATTCTGTGTCTTTTTTGGTAATTTTGTGTTTTTTCTTGGTAATTCTGTGTCTTTTTAAAATAATTTAGTGTCTATTTTTAGTGATTTTGTGTCTTATTGGTCATTTTGTGTCTTTTTTTGGTTATTTTGTGTCTTTTTTTAAGTAATTTATTTTTTTTTCTGTCATTTTGTGTCTTTTTAAAAAAAAATTGTGTCTTTTTTTGGTAATTTTGTGTCTTTTTTAAGTAATTTAGTTTTTTTCTGTCATTTTGTGTCTTTTTTAGTAATTTTGTGTCTTTTTTTGGTCATTTTGATACTGCCTCCAGCGGCCCCCAGGTAATTTGAGTTTGAGCTTTTATTTACACCCACTAGACACTTTATTATGTAGACATGTGCAACTGCTAGTTAATGCAGATAACTTATCAGCCAATCACGTGGCAGCAACCCAATGCATTTAGTCATGTAGACATGATCAGGAAGAGCTGCTGAAGTTCAAACGGAGCATCAGAATGGGGAAGAAAGGTGATTTAAGTGACTTTGAACGTATCATGGTTGTTGGTGCCAGACGGGCAGTGTTTCACAAACTGCTGATCTACTGGGATTTTCACACACAACTATCTCTAGGGTTTATAGAGAATGGTCAGAAAAAGAGGAAATATCTAGTGAGCGGCAGTTTTCTGGGCCAAAATGCCTTCTCAATTCCAGAGGTCAGAGGAGAATGGGCAGACTGGTTCGAGATGATAGAAAGGAAACAATAACTCAAACAACCACTTCTTACAATAAAGGTCTGCAGAAGACCATCTCTGAACATCCAACCAGTGGCCGGTGAGTTTATGTTCAGTATGATATGTTGAAAATTAATATATACACTGTAAAAAATCATCTGTTTAATTTAAATTAAAACAGGCAACTGTGGTTGCCAGAAAGTCACCGTAAAAAATCCAGTGAGTGGATTTTTTACAGTAAATTTTAATGTAAATATCAGCAAAAACTGTAATTTAGACCGAAAAATCCTGTTATTTTTATTTATTTAATTTTTAAGTTTTTCTCCATACATTTTACATGAAAATGTTATATTCTAACAGCAAAATTGTTTGTTTCCTACAGTTTATGACAGTGAAAGTTACAGTTGTATGCTATTCTTTGAGTAATTAAAAGTGTCTACTACGGTGATATACAATTTTTAATTTATGCCCTATTTCCGATGTAATTTGACAGTGTCTTACTTTGCTTCATTAGGATTAGGGATGTTTGATCTCTAGTCGGCTCCTAGTTGTTTTAACATATTACCATTTCGTTAATGTACACATTTAAAATGTAAATAATAATTTGTAATATTTTCTCTGGATAATTATTATCCATATGTGACACTGCAGTGCTCCTGCCTCTCTCTCTCTCCTCTGTGTGTGTGTGTGTGTGTGTGTGTGTGAGAGTCTTGTGTCTGTCTTGACGTTAACCTGGATGTAGCCCACTAACACACCTGCTTACAATCAGCTGATCACCTCCTCTGACTCATCACACACCTGGGGACATCAGCTCATCAACCCCCGGTGCATCATCCCCAGGTTTCCTTCCACTCGCTGGCACATTGTTGTCCAGTCTCACAATCTATTTATATATTTGTTACCTGGGTTTGTCTAATGTTTTTTTTCGTTCCCTGTGCTCCAGGAATCTTGAAGTCGCTGCTTATTCATGTTAGCATTAACTGGGATGTTACAAAAACTAAATGTTCGTCACTGACCTCAGAAAACTGTACAGCGACTCCTTGGAGTGTCTGTTAGTCCAACCAAACACTGAACAAGACATTTTTACTAAAAAAAAAAGTTCAAATAAACTGTCATTAAGTGAAAATACAGTGAAAGGGTCAAAGTTATGAGACCAAACCGCTAAACGTCCTTTTTTTTTATATCTATATAACGTTATATATAACTTTATTGACACGTTGCCGTAGATACGCATTGCTCTGCTTCTCTCCTGATGACGGCTCGCCTTGTTAGTGACCTGTCAATCAAAGGTAGCCACGCCCCAAATCATACCATTCTTTATCTTCTATTTTCTTCTAAATGGGGCCATTATTTAAACTATTAACATCAGATTGTCTTGAAGAAGATTTTTACTGGCGATTGGGAACATAGTGTTGTCCTAAAAAACATTTCTGACGTAATAAATCAAGTGAGAAGTTTTCTCGTTTTGCATTGAAATGAATGGACAGAAATCTTTCTGCAGCCAAACTTAGGGCCCCCTGCTGGAACTTCGGTAGAATGCAGCTTAAGGCACTTCCTAGTTTGTCTCGCTGCTCAGATCCGGAGGTTGCCGCCTAGTTGCTCAGCCTTGCAGTCAGTTTTTTCCAGTGGCCACTTGCGGTATTGCAATGAAACAGACCCATGCAGCAAAAATGCATTTTTCTCATAGACCACCATCATAATGGAGAATTCTGTAAAAACATTGACAGGACACTTCAAACTGCAAATAAGGTCAATTATGGAAAAAAAAAAGATTTAGAAATATGTGACGTCATCACAGTGTAAAGTCTATAGACCGAGTGGGAACTCGTGGCCAGTGGGAGAAACACTATGAAAAGGTCAAAAGGTTTTGAGGGATATGCGCCAGACAAGCAATTCTCATTGGGCAGAATATGCTCCATATTTGTGTCCAGTATCAAATTCTTATTAAACATCCTTGCTCCTGCTTCAGCAACTCCTGCAATACACCTTTTAAACTTTATTTGCATCTGCACTTGCCAACAACTCCTAAGTGTTTCTCTCCTGTAAACTTTGCACTTATGAGGAGTTATAAAATTATGGAACAGTAAAAAGGAGATTTTTGCCTCACACAGTACAGCTGACAAGTCTGACTTTTACATGTACTTAACTTTCCTTCCCCCCCGGAAACGCTCTCCTGTGCACTTCACAACACAATGTGCATTAGCAGTGTTATAATGATAGCATTCTTACAACACATTATAAAAGCTCTATTCTATTATATGCTCTGCATTGAGCATAAATGATTCACGTGATTAAGTCGTACATAATCTGAAAGCTGAAATGACACTCTGTTACTTTGGCCATGCCATTTTTGACAAAATTACTGTCAAAAAACTGGTGGTAATCAAATGGACAATTAGTTTTTAAGTGAGGTCGCAGTGCTCATTCCTAGTTTCCTAACGTCTACTTCCTACCCCTCATCAGTTCACTGCACCCCCCTCCCCATACAAAGCCTCTTATGACCACATTAATGCACCTAATTACCATGTCAATCACAAGTAATGCTTATTAATTGCCCCTCAGAAAGGGGCTATTTCAAACGGTGAGTAGTGCCTTTAAAAGCCCACTGAAAGGCTGACTGTAGGGTAGGTTATGAGAGAGAGCCATGTTTCAGCCCTACTGCTGGCATTAGTCAATCTGCTGTCCAGATGTCTTCCACAGGTGACAGCTGCAATAGCCTAACAAGCAAATTAATCACGGAGCTTTTGTGGCGCTTCATTTTAGGGAAACTCATTTCGTTTCATAAAAGGCTTCATCTCGTGTGAAAAATGACAAATTGCGGCCATGGAGTGATGTGGAGGACCAAGCAGCCGGCTCTCATTTCTGTAGCATGCCTGCAAGGTAGTGAAGAATAGAGAGGCAGAGAGATAGAGCAAGGGGAGAACTGGGCCAGAACCAGCCACGCAGTAATGAAGCCCAGCTCTGCCCCTGTGGGCTCAAGTTCTGACGAGCCTCACAGGTGGCTCGGTCAGATTAAAACCCAGCGTGGTTATAAGGACTCGGCTTTGAATGAGGGGATACACTCTGTGGTCTGTCAGACATTGTCCCCAAATTGCAACATGGAGGATATTTTGAAAAGCTGGCCCAACAAGGGTTTGGTGGCAGGGAGTTTTCTTTGATTTAAACCCAGATGGCTTGTTTTACTTGAATGGATTTTTTTTTTTTTTTTATATGTGATGTTTTAACCCACAGATTAGTGGTGGTTTTTAGAATTTATTTATTTATTTGTTTATTTAACCCTTTGATGCACAACATGGGTCTAAAGTGACCAGACAGAGTTTTTGTGTTATATATCTTTGCAATAAATGATTTTCATCATTCAGTATTCCAGGTTTTCCTCAATTAGTTTGTTTTTGATCATCATACGTCCTATTTTTTATGTTTTCCTTTATTCATTTTTGAATAAAATCCCTTTTTGTGTCACTACTCTTCTGATGCACAACATGGGTCAAAAATGACCCATATCCATTTTTTTTTAGCTCAGTAGCTTGTTAAGCTAACTATTTAGCTAACTTCTTGGCCAAGTAGCTTGCTAAGCTGACTTCTTGGCTTATTATTTAGCTAAGTAGCTTGCTAAGCTAACTGCTTAGCTAATTTCTTGGCTACGTATTTAGCAAAGTAGCTTGCTAAGCTAACTGCTTAGCTAACTTCTTGGCTAAGTATTTAGCTAAGTAGCTTGCTAAGCTAAATACTTAGCTAAAAACCTAGCGAAGAAGTTTGCTTAGCAAGCTACTTAGCCAAGTAGTAAGCTATGTAATAATACAAAAACTTTTTTTCTTCATAAAGTATGAGGAGCAAAATGGAAACCATGATCTGTTGTCATCAAAAACAAGATATTTAAAGAATACTTGGAATATTCAATCATAAAATAAGTTGATATCAAAAGATAGAGCACAGAAACACACAGCAAACATTAAATAACATGGGAAATGAATGTGGGTCATTTTTGACCCATGTTGTGCATTAGAAGGGGTGTGAATACGTTGTGCATCAAAGGGTTAACAGGGACAGTGCATGGCTCTCAGCCGTACCAGAATTAGCTACTTGCTAAATTTCATCTGTAGTCCCTGGGCAGGAACAAATAACATGAATCTAACACAAACAAACAAGCCTTTCAAACAGCAACAACAAAATTTCACCCTCTTAAAACACAATACAACACAGGACGACAGCAAGAGTAAAGTCACAGTATTAAGACACTGTATACACTGTAAAAATGAATCTGTTTAAAAATAATACCGGCAACTGTGTTTGCCAGAACGTCACCATAAAAAATACAGTGAGTGGATTTTCTACTCTACATTTAAATGTAAATATCAGCAAAAACTGTAATTTAGACTGAATAATCCTGTTATTTTTAGGGCAATTGTGTCATTGTGACATCATGGTTTTTCTACATAAACTTTACATGAAAATGTTAAAATCTTACAGCAAATTTTTGTTTTTGTTTTATTAAGACACAACACAAAACAATGTTAAAATACAACACTAAAGAGATTGCAAAATAGTGAGCTAATGTTTGGGTTCATTATAGTTGATAGGTTCATGATTGAGTGGATTTAAGCCATGATTTTGTTTTAGATTTAAAACCAACGAATTTGGGTGCGTGTTAACCAGTAAAGAAGCAGTGTAAAGTGTTGTAAAGTTGTTAACAAATGTAGAGCAGCACAAGTTTCTTGATTGTATCTTGGAGGATTTGTTAAGAGTGAGTGGGTTTTGAATTAAATCCATTTAGTTGCATGAAAGCGATTGACCCCGAGACAAACCGAAGTGTTCTGCACGTTTTTTGATAAGGAATTGCACATTGTGTGTTTTATACATTGTACGTTTAGAGGAGCGGCTGAACTTTGTAAGAATTTTTTTTTTTTTATGCAAGAACATCAAGAAGAATTTGACATCACAACTTAAAGGTATTTCAAACAAAAGTATGGAAAATTGAAAACTTACAGTGGCCACACAGAACCAACAAATTAAACTTTTTGGATTTAAAAGGCTTCACAAAGCCATTAATACAAAAAGGAGATAAATCCTTGAAAGCCGTCCAACAAAAACTGTAATTATCATTGTCAGTAGAAAAGAAAAGAGCACAGGGAGGCAAGAGGATTACACTCTACAACAGAGGAATGTTCTGTGTTTATTTCTCTTCATTTGTTGAAAGGAATTCTGGGGTGACAGATGTCAGCAACACTTTATAATTTAGCATAATTATCATGTTCATTCTATTCTACCGGTGCGTATTGTATTCCACCTTCTATTCTTCCAATTCTTACTTCAACTCCCTCTGTTGCATAGAAACTCATAGTCCTCCTCTTGAATGTTTGACCATGGCACATGGAGGGACTCTTTTACTTAATGGATTAACAGAAGCAGATTCTTTGACAATGGAACATGTTGCAGTTTAACTGGAAAGTTTTCACTTTGTTTATCTGAAAGTATTCAACATACTTCTCCAGTCGATTTGTAACTTTTCACTTTTGACTTCTGACAGCCTCTTTTATTATGAAGGCTGGTTCTGTGTAGATGCTCAGTGTTGTGCACGTTCACACTTTAGTTTGAAATAACTCACTGGTTCACATTCATTGTTCACAGTTTAGAATTTAAAACTTTAAGTTCATTTAAAAAAAAAAAAAACTGGTTCACAATATTTTTTTTCTGTTTGAGAGAAAAATGTGAGAATATTTCACATAGCAATCTGAACATATTTCATCATTATACTCCGTTGAACACTTAATGAACTGGCTTCAGCAGTACAGGTGTTTCAGTTTTAACCCATTTAGGCCTAAAACGCCTGGAAAAAATGCCTTTAAAACCTCTGGGCGATTTTAAAATAACCCCCTAAAACCTGAAGTTTTTCTGGAAATTCAACAGAAGTGTCAACGCTTCCTACTAAATAATGGATTTTTCAGCCTCTGTAGCAGATAGAAATGAAATTCTAAAAGTATTTGAGAGCTTATAGCTATTATATCTGAGCTCCCTCCACTATAATCGTCTTCCGCCATGATTTCAGTTCTGGAAAAGTCCCATGATGCATTGCAACACTCCCACATGTATTCTCATTTTGTGTCTTTTTTTGGTCATTTTGTGTCTTTTTTTGGTGATGATTTCAAAGTTCTGGAAAAGTCCCATGTTGCATTGCGACACTCCCACATGTATTCTGATGCATTTCATTGGCCAAGAGACCGAAAATAGGTGGAAAAAACTACAAATACTACAAAATGACGTATCCTTTTTCCCTTCTTTAATGGTAGAATAACGCAACAGCGCACCAGGTTTTAATGGTAGAAATGCGGTAATGCTTTCCTGCCTTAAATGGGTTAACAAGTGACAGTATTAACTGGGGACGTCTACAGTTCCTGGTAGTGACTTATGTATACCCAGTCGCCCATAAAGTTGGAATAAACTGTATTTTTTTTAATTGACCAAAAAAAGACACACAATTACCAAAAAGGCATAGAATTACCAAAAAATATACCCAAAAATATTAAAAAAGGCACAAAATTATAAAAAAAAAGACACAAAATTACAAAAAAAGACACAAAATTACAAAAACAGTAATTAAAGGGACCTTCCACACACAACACGGTAAAGTGCCATTCATATAAAACTCACATTAAACTTTCATATCAAGGTGGGGGCCACAAAATATCGTCACAAGGGCCACAATTGGCCCGCGGGCCGCGAATTTGAGACCCATGGAATAAAGACTTTTATGAGAACATTTACAGGTTCTGTTTGTTTTTTCAACAGCTGCCTTCACTAGATCTGCACGATGCATTTGGCTGAGTCACCAGTTAACATGGTCACTCTTTAAACTGAAGCACCAGTAGATCAATTATCTGAACTGTCAGGTGCAATAGTCACAAGCCACTCCCGACAATATGCACTTTCCTTTTATTCAAACCACAGAGAAGGGCACTATAAGGAACATTATTTTAACAGAAGGAAAACACTCGTCAGCAGGGTAACAATCTTTGACTCAACACCGGCATGCAGTGTGCCGTAAGGTGCCATTAACTCTTGTAAGAGTTTATAACACTCATGTAGACGCTCATTAACTGAGAAGATCAGTTCACCAAAAACATGAACAAGCCAATTAACACACTCTTTTCAGTGCATTCATACAAAACATCTGTTGTGCTGTAGGTCTGTAAAGAGTATGTGAGCCATTAATAATGTTTTAGTTTCATTGGTTATTTTCAACCATTTCAAAGGTGAATATTGTTTGTTATATTTTACATGCCTTTGAACCTACTCAACTACCACTTATACGTTAATATTAGGAAAGTGTACCACACCACAACACACAGTACAGATTGCAGATTAACACAATGAAGATATTATGAAAATTATGAAAGAACACATATGGAATTATATAGTAAAAAAAATAAATTGCTAACCCTCTATGGTACAGTGTTGCTCTCAGGCAACATACCCATTTCTGGCCAGATGGTCAAATTTCTACAATGCATCTTTTGAGTGATGCAATAATTTTAAAAAAAGAGGGAAGAGTATAGGGAACCAATATAAATGCTTTAATTTGTTACATGACCTCCAGGAGGCCATATTGAAACCCCTTTTTTGCAGACTTTTACAAAGGAAACATCTTTGCCATTTTGCAGCACAAAAAAATCACTCAAAAGGTCAAAATGTCATTCCATGGCCCTTTTCCATCTGGAAAAAAAAAATTCCTACTAATAGGAGAGTAAACCTTCATTTTCGATAGTTTCATGCAATTTATTTTCTAATTATATAATGGAAACTAGTTAAAATGCAACTGTGGCCTCGAGGCAACAATGAACCATTATGGAATTAGCATGGCAGAATGAGATATTGGTGGTGTGTGTTTATGTATTTGTATAATGTTCAAAAGCATACCATTCATCATAATTTAGTTTTGATCTTTACAATTTAACAAATATATTTGATGTTGGTTGCAGTAAAGTAAAGTTCAGGCTATTACTATACTCTGTAGGCCATAGTCTACTATAATAGTCAACTTTATGTCTTATTTGCTTATAATTTCCACACATTTTCCACACACTTAGACTGTTCAAGACATTCATTTCAGCGCATCGTTGATTCAATGGTACAATGTTTTCTACGGGCAACCAACCCCAAAATCCTGAATTTTTTTTAATAAAATGTCTTCAGATTATGTTTATTTAGTATATTTTAAGACAAAAAAACACATTACTTTTTTCCTTAACTGGCATTATAATGCGTACCATAGAAGGTTAAATCCTTTGAAGTAGCCACCTTTTGCCTTGATGACAGCTTTCCACACTTCTGTCATTCTCTCTCATTCACCTGGAATGGTTTTTAATTAACAGACGTTCCTTGTTTAGAGTTAATTTCTGGAATTTCTTGCCTTATTATTGTGTTTGAGACCATTAAAGCAAAATGAGGCTACTTTTGAAGAATCTAAAATATAAAACATATTCTGGTTTGTTTAACACTTTTTTGTTTACACAATTCCATGTGTGTTCCATCATAGATTTGATGTCTTCAGTATTAATCTACAATGTAGAAGATTTAATAAAAATGAAGAAAAACCATTGAATTAGAAGGTGTGTCCAAACTTTTGACCGGTAATGTATGTCAAATAAAATGGTGTAATGGGTAATTATCAAATATATTATATTATTATATCAATTATCACTTATATGTTAATATGTAACATACAGTCCCAGTCAAAGTTTGGACACGCCGTCTCATTCAATAGTTTCTTAACACTGAAGATATCAAAACTATGAAAGAACGCATATGGAATTATGTAGTAACAAAAAAGTGTTAAAATTGTCATTCTCTCTCATTCACCTGGAATGGTTTTTTATTAACAGATGCACCTTGTAAAAAAAAAAGTTAATTAAAGCAAAATGAAGAACCAAAAACAAAACATATTTTGGTTTGTTTAACACTTTTTTTTTCTTGTCATTCAATTGTTTTTCTTTATTTTTACTATTTTCAAGATTGTAGATTAACACTGAAGATATCAAAACTATGAAAGCACATTTATGGAATTATGTAGTATAAAAAGTGTTAAAACTCTTTGAATAGCCATCTTTTGGTTTGATGACAGCTTTGCACACTTCTGTCATTTTCTCTCATTTACCTGGAATATTTTTTAATTAACAGATGCACCTTGTAAAAAAAAAAAGTGAATTAAAGCAAAATGAAGAATCTAAAATAAAACATATTTTGGTTTGTTTAACATTTTTTTGTTTACATAATTCCATGTGTTCCATCATATATTTGATGTCTTTAATAGATTGATCTACAATGTAGAAGATTTAATAAAAATGAAGAAAAACCATTGAATGAGAAGGTGTGTCCAAACTTTTGACTGGTACCGTATGTCAAAGAAAATGGCGCTGGTTAATTATTGCCACTAAAGGAGTTCAGGGAGGCACCAGTCAGTCCGTAAGTGATGGCCTGATCTCGCCTTGCAGAGTGTGAATCACCATGGGGACCCCAGACCCTGACGCCCAAACGCATCGTCTTCCCAGAGACTGAGATACGGCCAACCTCTGACTCTTCAATGTGGTCCCACTGGCAGATATGCTCTTATCAGGACAGGCTGCGGCATACATCTTCCAACACAGCCAAACACAGATATAGAAAAGGGGCCCCAAATAGTGTGATAGGTGAAATTCTTAGCACATGTGACTGCTGTGTATGATCCACTGAAGTGCAGTCAAAAGATCAGAATGAAGCAAAACAAACTGTTAGACAGGTATTTGGTGGATTTATAACTCCAGATCAACCAGTAGGATTAAATTCTCTGCTTTAATCTTATTATTCATGTTAATTTATGGTTTTGCAGAAGAAGCATTAAAGGGGTAGTTTACCTGCAGACAGAGTCAGGCTATCTGTTTCCCCCGTTTCATGTCTTTGTGCTTAACTAAGCTAACCAGCTGACGGCTATATATTGAATGACAGATATGAGAGTCTTCTCATCTTACTCCCAGCAAAAATGTCAAACTATTCCTTTAATCCTACTGCATGCAAAGCATAAATTAGCCTTGATAATAGAGATGAAAGCTGGGAATCGGATCACATAACACATCAATCATTTAATCCTGCTGGTTGATCTAAGAGCGAGAGTGGTATCAATCTTCTCATCTAACTTTTGGCAAGAAAGCGATTAAGCGTATGACACAAAAATGTTGAACTATTCGTTTAAGTTGAAAAAAAAAAACGAAGCGAGATTTTCATGTTGATGTCTCTGTTGAAAACTGTCATCATGATGGGAGAAGGTTGGCCATGCATAATCTTACAAAGTAATTTTCACTGACAGAAGAGATTAATTAATTAGCATTTCTGTACATCAGTGCAGTGCCTGTTCTGAAACAGGTTGATTATTTGGCCTCCTGTATTTCTGCTCGCAGCTTTCACGAAAACCATTCAATCAAACTAATTCACACTCGATGTTGCACTTCCTGAGCAATACACCTGCCAAGAAATAGTTACGCTCCTTAGCAATGATAAAGTATTCCCATAATTTGCTAAAAGCTAGCTATTTGGGATACAAAAAAAATCTCTGCACTTTTTAATAATCTGTTTGTGGATGTACTGTAGAAAACTATAACAGTTAATAAGGGTTCCTTCTCAATATCTTCAGACTGTAGCCATTGTGATGTCACCCATTGGTTTATGGACTATGGACTATTTTCCCAAAACCATCTTATTTTTTGGAGCCAGGAGTGACTTTATTTGGATGAGATGGTGAAGCTAAGTTATCAGCTAGTGCTAGTGCTAGCTAGTTAGCTTGGTAGCAAGGTGCCAAAATTAAAAGTCGACTCCTAAGAGTGCCTTCTAGTACAACCAAATGCTAAATTAAGCATTCCCTGCATTATCATCTATTTTACTCTAAATCAAAATTTACAAAATAAGCATCATGCTGTATTAAAGAGGACTTGGAACTAGCAATTGAGAGCATAAACTTTTTATAAAAGTGTTTACTGAGATAATAAAACAAGTGAGAAGTAGGGTCATTTTCCCATAGACTTTCATACAGTTTGACTTCTATTTAAAACCAGTTGAGTTGCCCCCTGATGGCCAGTGGAAACAATAGCCGTGTTTCCTGAAGGGGAACGAGTGGCCGCTGGGAAAGACTCAGGCCACGCCCTCTCAAATGTCCGCTCACTCAGCATGTCTCCATTACGGTTTTCGATCGTCGTGTAATCGCATAGCGACAGTTTCGACTGTGACATTTGTCACATACACAACAGAGACGCAACTGTGGCCACCGTCGCTAACTGTGCACAAAGTCAGCCACTGATAATAAACAAACCAGCATGGCTAATTATGCACAGCGTCTCCGCTGATCATAAACAAACCAGCATGGCTAATTATGCACAGCATCCGCCGCTGATCATAAACAAACGGGCATGCTAACTGTACACAAAGTATCCACCGCTGATCGTGAATTAACCGGCATCGCTAACTGTGCACAGAGTGTCTTGTGCTTGTTGTTAACAAACAGAGATCACTAAGTGAACACCTCCTGCAGCAGCTGCACATACACACTGTACTGCTACAGAGCTAACTGTTAGCCTATTAGCACTGTTCGACAGGGATGAAAAACGTCCAGTCAAACGACCGCTCGGGACGGCTCATATTCAAATTAGGGGCGTTTCGGCGAGTGAGACACGCCTCATTCGGGATTTTCGACTGTAGTGGAAACACGACTAAGGTTTAAAGCATTTCTGCATTGACTTCACTGATCAGGCTGCTGCTTGTACATAACACACTTTATACTAATAAATACATCCCATAGATCTCAAGAGCTCACACTTGGCATATTGCACTTCCTTGCGTCATCAGCAACACACTCACCGAGTTTGAAGTAAATCAGATGAACGGTTGTTGAGAAAATCCAAAGGCAGACAGACAGAGACTCCTCACATTTTTAGTATGATTAAGTTGTTTAATTGTGGCTTGTTTAGGAGCTCCATGGATGTTTCTTTTGTGTGTATGTACGTGTGAATGAGGGGGTGAAGTGAGAAAGAACAGGAAGTGGACTAGTGTCGACTTGAAGATACAGCAATATACAGAAACACACACATACTCACACACACACACAGTCGGACACTCAACACCCCCCTCCCCTGAGGGCCTAAAAGCTAATTAGCTCCTAAAGCATTTATTTATCACAGATAAACTGTCCAGCAATCTCACTGGCACATCCCCAATGGAAATAAGAACTACTCATTAGTTTGTTCAATTAAGCTTTCTTTTCCCACTTCAGCCTGCCCTCCCCACACCGCACACTGCGACCAGAATGCACTTTTTGGTGCTGCAAAAGTTGCTCCGCTTAAGCAGACTTTCCATGTGCACGCTGCAGTGAAGGCAGAAGCCGTCGGCATCTCTATCAATATGTATGTGACCCAAATTAGATTTAGAGGCTAAACTTAATCAATCTGTATGTGGAAAGTCCTTGAAAGGAGAACTATGATTAGTAATCCTAAAACAAGACAACAAGGGTGGAGTTGGTGGGGGGGGGATTAATTCTCATTTTACATATTACTGTAAGACACTCGAGTAAGCAGCCGTCTGCTGCTGCTGTTGAATAAACTCATGAGGTGAAGTCACTTCACATTGCAAACTTTTCCACACGAAGGCCTATTTGGGATTATTTTGAGCTGAATGAACTGAATTCACATCGTTGACTCTGCTGCTTTTCATTTATGCAGCACAACAACAAGCCGGGACCGAGTGGAGCCAACTTGTTGTCAATTTGGTGTCATTAGCCAATTAGTCAGTGTGCTAAAATAGTGCTAATTATAGCACTTCCATCTGTATGGAATTTGCAAAAACATTATTTTTTTTAGTTTAATCCGGAGGCTGAGACATGCAGGAACTGAGGAAGACGAAAATATACGTTACTTACCTCAGAAAACTGAGCAGCAACTCCTTGGAGTGTCTGTTAGTCCAACCAAACACTGAACAAGACATTTTACTGAACAAAACGTTCAAATAAACTGTCATTAAGTGAAAATACAGTGAAAGGGTCAAAGTTATGAGACCAAACCGGTAAACGTCCTTTTTTTTATATCCATATAACATTATATATAACAGCCCTGCGATAGTCTGGCGTCCTGTCCAGGGTGTACCCCGCCTCTCGCCCAATGACAGCTGGGATAGGCTCCAGCCCACCGCGACCCGATTGCGGATAAGCGGTTAATGGTAATGAATGAATGAATGAATTATATATAACTTTATTGACACGTTGCCGTGGATACACATTGTTCTGCTTCTCTCCTGATGACGGCTCACCTTGTTAGTGACCTGTCAATCAAAGGTAGCCACGCCCCAAATCATACGATCCTTTATCTTCTACTAAGATTTTTTTACTAGTGATTGAGACCATAGTGTTGTCCTAAAAAATATTTCATAGGGAATAAATCAAGTGAGAAGTTTTCTTGGACAGAAATCTTTCTGCAGCCAAACTTAGCGCCCCCTGCTGGAATTTTTGGTAGAATGCAGCTTTAAGGCACTTCCTGGTTTGCCTCCATGCTCAGACCCGGAGGTTGCCGCCTGGTATTTACTATGTAACGCTGAAATGTGTCCACTGGTAGAGATTTGGCAATACTGTTTCTATGGCAGAAGCAGTAAGGTTATATTAAACAATTTCTGAATTTAATTTACACAACAATTATTCTATCATGATATACATTGTTACCTTTAAATACAATTATATACAGATAGAAAATGTGGGCCTATTGTCTCTCCTTATTCTGTACAGTAGTTTTAGCAGTTTTGCCTTTATTTCTCTATTGCCGAGAACGGACATCTTCCTTATGTAGAAGGGTTAATTATTTACCTATTTGAACTTTGATTTTGCCCTTTATCATTAAAGGTTTTTCCTGCTATACCATGTTATATAGTCACTCCCTGTGACAAAAAAATTAAAAGGAGATTTTATGAAGTACTGTACCTTTTCTTGTTCTGACTCATTTCATTAAATCATTAAAAGCAAATTGCATTTTAAGCACCATTGGTATTTGAATGTCAGAGGCATAATAGATTTGTTGAAGTAACATTGAAGTTGTTAGAATCCTGTTATTAAGGTCAAACCCTCATCACAGATAAAGGTCACGGATATTCCCACCGATTCCAGTTTTCCCTCACACGCCAAAATACTCAGCAGCACAACAGTCATCAACATTGCATGGAGGCAAACTTCTCTGGCCTGCTGATGAATGCGCTGAACTTGGAGAGGGGTTTTTACTTTCCTCAGGCCTGAGTATCTATCCCCTCAAGACAGTATTGCCGAGACACCACGAAGGCAATATTTGGCCCATTCCATCACTCTAATTCACTCCCTGCGCATCCATATTTCATTCGGCCTCGGCTTTAATGAAAGTCATGGCAACTTCACCACCACTGGAGTCTCTAAGCACACACATTGAACAGGAAAAAAAAATCATAAATAAGGACATTGGCCTTCATACAAAACAATATGAGAGGGAATGAGGCCCAAAAAGTTGGGTGGAGAAAAGGGAGGAGGGTGGGGGGATTCAGCTGCGTTGTAGCTGGGGAGGCCATCTGCCTGGAAGAGCCAGACTATCTCCCATCCCAAGTCCCCACTTTTCCTCCACCCGACCCCCACCCTCCCTCCCTCCACCGCACAGACAAGTGCCTGTTTATCCCAATGCCCTTCAGAAGACATTAGCACAGGTCTCATGTGCAATCCTGTTATCTTCCACTGGCCTGAATATGCTCAGATTTTAAGCAGGGTTTGCCGTGTTGAGTTGGGCGTCTATATCCCCAGGAAGCAAACATGACATCCCCACTAAAAGGCTGTGGGGACCCTGGGCCGAGCGGTGCGCCTCTTACCTGCATATGCATTGTGTTTACACGGCTCCCTCCTGCTGGATGCAACACTGCATTAGCGAGAAGAGTACAGCGTCATTTTCCAACATGGTCTCACAGGAATCTGTGAAATAGCCACGGATTTGCTTAACCCAAAATCTGTGGAATAGCCACGGAATCACTCAAATTTCCGTGAAACTGACACGGATTTCGCTACAATGCAAGTTAATGACAGTCATATCCCGTGGCTATTCCAACATACAAAGTGATTATGTACATTCACTGAGTGAATATTTAGAAAATAAAACATATATTTCTCGCTAGAAATAAATATCAAAATCCATTTTTATGCAGAAACTAAGTCAAAATATTGATTTTTTCACTAAAAATGAGAGAACTGTCCGCCATGTTTTTTGTTCTGACTGCTGGGACCTTGAAAGTCACGTGACTTGGAACAAACCAATAGGAAAAAATATCCATGGAATAGCCACGGGATATGACTGTCATTAACTTGCATTGTAACGAAATTTGAGTGATTCCGTGGCTATTCCACTGATTTTGAGTTACGCAAATCCGTGGCTATTTCACGGATTCATGTGAGACCAGGTTCTCATTTTCAGAGCTCTTGTGGATGTTTCTCATGTGGTAGAAAAACCCAAATACCAAACATTTGCCATTTGTTTGAGCCCTCTTATTTTAACTTGTGAATTAATAGCAACACAAAAAATGGAAAGAAGAGAATATGACCTTTAACAAAAGAGTCTTTTGCAATAGACTTGCACTAGTCGTTAATTCTGTTGACAGTAGACAGAAATACTTATTTAGATATTCAGACTTCTATTCACAGCTTTGAATTGCTTTCTCTTTTTTTTGCAAGAGGGATCAGCAACTTCTGTTTATTCCTAAAATATCAGTGTGACTAAACTTTTTCAAGTCCAATTAAGGCGTGATGTGTGTTGTTCAACACCAGTGTTTTTATTCTAGAAAACTGTGTTTAATGCATTGACATCACTTGACTTCTGTTCAGAAATGTGAAAAAGGAACTTTGCTGAGGGATTACACTCTCTGTATATTATTAGCTCTTCTGAAACTGGAAAGGAATGACCACTCAGAAATACAGAATAGCCCTTAAACATCTGTGTTGCACTGTGAATCTTATTATGTTTGACAGTCAGAGTGATCATATTTCTTGTTGTCTTTAAGAACAATCTAGTATCATGTGCCTCTCTAAAGGAATAGTGTGACATTTTTGGAAAATATGCTTGATTTCTTTCTTGTCAGAGTTAGATGGAAAAATTTGACATGACACACATATCACAAACCACTTTCATTGAATATGAAGCCAGGAGAAAGTAGCTTAGCTTAGCATAAAGGCTAAAAATAGTGGGAAACAGCTAGCCTGGCTCTGTACACAGGTAACAAAATCTGTTGTATCCATACATATTATTTTATTTATTTATTTTTCAGATAAAACACATGGGATATAATGTATTGTAGAAGTGCTGGTAGGCAACTTTATTAGCTTTTGAGAGAGCCAGGCTAGTTATTTCCCTCTGCTTCCAGTCTCTATGCTAAACTAAGCTAAGCTATGCTAAGCTAAGCTAAGCTACCTTCTCCTGTAGCTTCATATCAAACAGACATATACGAGAGTGGTATTGATCTTCTCATCTTACTCCAGATATAATAGGGTTACAGCACTATGATATTTTCAAAGTGTGATAATCCTCTCAGAAAATATTAATGCTATATGATATTACACACTTATTATTATCATTATCAGTTACAATGAACCGTGATTAAATAAAAACAGAAGGGTTTATTATAACTGAAACTTGAAACCATTTTTAATGGAAGTATGTGTTAAAATAAACATATATATTTTTTTCCCCAAAATACCGTTGATGAGCCAATGTACACAGTACAATAACTGTCAACTTCCACACAACCCTTCAATACAAGCATATTTACCAAAATATCAAACAATTCCTTTAAACCTCCTGTTATGTTCGTTTCTAAAGTACAGCAATAATGTTAATTTGACCCGGGGCATGTTTAATTATCCAAAAGTGTCACAAAACCAAAAAATCCCAATAAACATTGTTTAAATCTCTTTTTTAACTGTATTACTAACCATTTCTATCAATATTTAGTGCAGTGGTGTTCTTTACTTCTTACAGATCAGGTTCAATGAAGATACTTCACTTGTTTTTGATTTAAAAAAAAATACATGTTAAAACCTTTTTATGCACATTGGAAAGACCTACATATAAAATACAATAGTTGATTTCTTAATTTTTATTTTATTTCATATTTTGGGTTTTTCTCTATTTATGGAGTGATGTTAAATTAAAACCAGACACCTTTTTTAACTTTGAAATGGGTCAATCTGACCTGTAACATAACAAGAGGGTGAAGACAGGTGAAAGGGGGAAACTCCTTAGTTTTGGGAGACTTCACCACAGTTAACAGCTTGAAAACCCTGACCCGCATTAAAAACTCTGGAGTCATACTTTAACTGAAATAGCTCAAATGAAGTTGTATTAATGGAAGAATTTTGAAAGCGTGCACAAGTTGCCGTTGTCCACTTCCTGCTGTCTCACCTCTGCTCTCCTGCAGGAAACCACAGCGAGCAGCACTGGCTCATTGGATACGCACCATCCCAACTGTGGAGCTTAACTGATTAACACAGCCAGTCACCAGATTAATGAAAGCTGTAAATTATGCCATCATTACTAAATTCATTATTTCTAAATAATTACACCAAATGCATACGATGAGACGAACGCAGCTGCTCTATTTTAGTCTCTGTCTCCCTGTTATATACTGTAGATTTCAGAGAGGTCTTGATGTTGTTTAATCTACACTTATTGATACAAACAGGGTGGACAAAATAATAGAAACACCTGTTTAACGCAAAACAATTCACCAGAACTATAACCTGCAGCCTCCAAAAAGCTCAAACTTTACATTCTACGCTTCATTAAGGAGATATTTATTGTAATACTGTTGAATTAGATTGCATTAGTTAGAGCCAAGTGTGCCTAATAAACTGGTTGTAGATCAAAATGCACAGAATTTGGATTGTAAGTAAGTTGAATTAAATATAAAATGTACACGTTTCTCTATAGTTTTGCTTCTTTTTTGAATGAAATGTGTTTCTCATATATTTCACGATGGAAATTCATAAACAAAAAGGGCAGTGGAAAACATCGTTTACCTGCATTTGCTGAAATAAATGTATCAACAAGGTTTTCAAGTCAATGGTCTAAAAACAAATACAGATGAGTCTATTATCCTATTACAGCCACTCAGAACGGTATGATGCAGAGAGATAAAGAACAGGCTGAGCCCATCAGAGGACATTAAATGGGGCCAGCTCTCACTCTCTCCTCTCTCAGCTTTCACAGGGAAGCAGCAGAGCAGAGGAGGCTACAGTACAGCAGGCCGGGATCACACGAGGCCTGCAGAATTACACAAATAAATTGCTACCAAACTCATATGCTGCTGTGTACATAACATAACGGTGCTCAAATCAAACATAAACAAAGTCTGAGCGAGGATAAATTATTTTCTGGAAATCAAAACAAAAACAATTGACATAAACTTTCCATTTACATTTTTATAAATCCCACATCATCTTAAGGGGTTTTTTGATTTAGACCAAGGGTCTCAAACTCAAATTACCTGGGGGCCGCTGGAGGCAGTATCAAAATGACAAAAAAAAGAGACAAAATTACAAAAAAAAAAAGACACAAAATGACAGAAATAAAAAAACTGGACACAAATGACCAAAAAAGACACAAAATTAAAAAAAGTAACAAAATGACCAAAAAAAAGACACAAAATGACCCAAAAAACCCCACAAAATGCCCCCAAAAAAGACACAAAATTACCAAAAAAAGACACAAAATTACTACAAACGACACAAAATTATTTAAAAAAGACACAAAATGACCCAAAAAAAGACACAAAATTACCAATAAAATGACAGAAAAAAATTACTTAAAAAAGACACAGAATGACCAAAAAAAGACACAAAATTACAAAAAGACACAAAATGACAAAAAAAGACACAAAATGACCAAAAAAAGTAATTAAAGGGACCTTCCATACACAACATTCATATAAAACTCACATTAAACTTTCATATCAAGGTGGGGGCCACAAAATATCGTCACGAGTCGTGAGTTTTAGAACCCTGATTAAGTCTATCAGGAATCAGTTTTTCTTTTTTTCTTTCTTTTTAATTAAGAACATCGTCCCTATTTAGGGGGGGATTTGTGCCACATTTACAAAGCAAAATACTGTAAAAAAAAATCACTGTAAAATGCATCATATTTTGCTTCTCATTCACTGAGTCGGACCACAAACAGAAGCGGAGGCTGCTTGTTTCGTGCAGGTGGAAGTGACATTTACTGACAGACTGTTTCCATTTGAATAGTGGATGTGAAGAAGACAGTCACAAATGAAACTGAGGGAGAAAAAGCACGTTGCAAATATCCCCTGAAGCTGCCTCTTTAAAGACGCAGGCTCAGCATAAGGTATTCACTTTGCAGATAAAGGCGTTCTTTTCCACTCATAATCAACATATACAGTAATGCATCATTTTCTACCAGATAGCAAGAGAAGAATTAGCTCAAATTATTTTAAGTTTTTGTTAATTACTTTTGGAGCCTGAAGCTGTTCTCTGCAGCAGCTCATGCCTCAGAACTGCCAGAAAGTTTACAGTCACGCGGTCACATTACCCGACTTATAATTCGAGCACTTATCACCCAACTCTAACGCAGTGCTTTATGAAGCATCCCGGTCTTTATCTGTATGTACACCTCCAATGCGATCACATAGCTAAATGATATTTCTGCCAACACTCATCCCTTAAATTAAAAAAAGCAGTGGGCGTGCATTTCTGTGGGCATAATCTTACACTCCTGATCTCAATGGGGCATTTATAGTGGGTTTTATAACTCTAATTATCTTAGTCCATTACAGTATATCAACTTTTAGTGGTCCATTGTATTCCCAATATGCATCAACTGGACAGATGCCTCTGTGGCATAGAATATTTATCTCAAATAAGAAGGCATGGAGGCTATACTTTACGCAGTGTTTTATGCCTACATAATTATGACAATAGTACAGATATTGTTGCTGTGGAGCAAACTCTTTATAATATGACACTAATAAGATAAGCATGGGAATATAAATCCAAACTAAAAACACACAAGACAGGCTCTGATCAAAATAAGGTTACTAGGCTTTTGCATCGTAGCACTTTATCAAACCACATCAACATTAACATTTATAAGCAATAAAAAAAGACTTAATAAATAGTTTATAACACACTTTTAAGTAGCTGTAGTAACTCCTCATATGAGGCATTCATAACTAGACGATGAACAGATAATAAAATGTTTATAACATGAAATAACAAAGTTGTAATCATGAACAGTATAGTATTTTTATTACAATTAAAATGCCTCCTTTGTTTAGCTATAGCTGCCCACCACTGGATAATTTACCTGCATTTGGCTGCTGCTAATTTGAATTTATTTACGCTTTAATACACCTGCATTAAAGTGCAAAAAAACATGGACTTAGCCCTTAGCTAGCCATTGGCTGGCTTGTAAATAGCATGGTATTGCAATGTTGCATTAATCACAACATGGCACTGTGCACATTGACAGTAAATAGCTGTAAAGTTTTTTATTTTGTTAACCTTGATTTATAGAAGCTTTGCATAGCGTAGCCAGGTGCAGTCAGTTTGTTTTGGCTGCATAGACCCTCGGGTTCTCAGTCAGATCCACTTCCCGGGACCAAGAAACGCAAGATGGTGACCGCCAAAATGCAAAACTTGAAGCTTCAAAATGATCATCCACAAACCAATAAAATACGTTTAAGTGCCCACATCCAATTCTTTAAAAAGTCTGTGATTGTGCAGTAAGTAAATATTGTTATATTGTAATACAAGTATGCTTTAATATTACCAATATTTTAACAAATAATTATACACCAGCATTAACAGTTTCTTTTTTTCGTCCCTGTCTCCCTGTCCTGTCCACCCCTTTGTCATACTGTATGTATGTTATGTATATGTTTGGACGGGTTGATGGCTAATTTCATTGTTCTAGTACTTGTTACTCTGTGTCAGGGATGGGCAACTTAAATGCTGGAGGGGGCCACAATTTTTCATGGACATTACCACAGGGCCACATATAGGACCGTGCACTTAACCAGATATGATGAAACTGCAATTGTAAATATGTTTGCAGTGCAGTAACTTAACATATTTCATGCTCAAATGCATGTATAACAGTATAAATAGGAATACAAAAGGTTTGAAGCAAATAAAAATGACCCGCTTACTGTTCTTTCTTTTTCAGTGCAAGAACAGCAGACCAACATTAATTGGAAGAAGTAATTTTGTGCATTTTTACATGCAAATGCATGTAGTTATACTGAGGGCCACTTCAAGTGAGGGTGTGGGCTGTATGCGGCCCCCGGGCCTCCAGTTGCCCATCCCTGCTCTGTGCAATGACAATAAAGGCGATTCTGATTCTGATTTAGGAGTTTTCTTATACATGTTTTAACACTTAAAGATGTTCTTCTGTCTTTTTATAAATAAATACATTAGTGTCATATCGTGCTATAAACCATTTATTAAGAGTTGACAATATGGCTTATGAATGCTAAGCAGAATGGGTTGAATTTGATGTATAGAGGATGGGAACTGATCTGAAATGCTGTTAATGTTTTGCAGCTAGTTTCCGTTTCCGGCGTTCCCTGAAATGGGAGCCCCCCCCCCGTACCACAGCAGCCAGTAGCTCAGCCCCTGACAAAGCTGTTAATGTTCTGCAAAGAATGTGCAAATTGCAGAAACGAGTCCAAGAGTGGGCAGAAAACACTTCTGGTACTTAGAACCAGTGATGGAACAAATTTGGTCAAATTGGTAAAGTGCCCAAAGGGAGGAGGGAGATGTTCCACGGAAAACCAATTCCAAGCTTGGGTGAGCTCAGGATTGTTTGGAAACTCTCCAATCTGGGGGCCTGCATTGAATTGCGTGTCAGGCAGAGACTGTTAAATAAGATTAGAATAAGGACCAAGACAGCAGCACAGGTACCTCACAGGATGGCTGTGTAATGTCGAACCACAGTTACTCTTTAACAGCCATACATCAGCTGAGGCACGATTGGAAAAATGTTACATGAGGTGACATGTAAACTCCCTGGACAGTTGCAGGAAACATTACAGGTTTCTAGTGCATTATGAGCTCTGTTTGGAACAAGTCCTGTTTCCTGCTTTGATTTATTCCTCGTAGCACCAATTAGGCTTGGCCCACTCCTGGTGGAGTTGAAAAGCTGACGATGGATATGTCATGGGATGGTATGATCAAAGCAGGAAAGCTAAAGAGCAACAGAGAGAGAAAGGAATCTCATTCAGTTTCATATTTATTAGGCCTTCAAGAGACTTGTATTACAGCTTGTAAACGCAGCCACTTCCCCAAAAAGATGCAGCTTAAATCGTAAAAAAAGGCAAAATGAAGACGAATGAAACAAACAGACACATTTACATCTTTTGATGAGCACTTCAGCCAGCTAATGTGAGAGAGAGAGAGATCTTGGAGCCTCCAAACAGTGACTGATCTCTGGCTCCGTTCCCTTTGGTTCAGTTCATCAAGGGCAGTGAATCATTATGTGAGAAACATTTAAAAGGGGTTATACGTACTGTTAGTTTCTATGTTTTACAATGAATGGCTCTGGACATAGTAATCATTGGCATAATGGCAGAGTGGGGAGGATTTATCTTTTCACACCCCGTGATCCTGGCTGACTGAAATGCAGTGAAGGGATACTGCAGGCTGGAATAGCACACAGTTATTGTGAAATGTTAACACCAATTTAGGAACTGAAATACATAAAACAACCCTGTCTAACTCATTCATTTCATCCAATTAAGCAATCAACACTGTGGTATTCCTCAGACTGCAGCTATACTGTTTGATTTTAACAATAATCCTGTGTCAAGATTTTACAAATGTTTTTTTTTTTTAAATAGCAGTGTTCAAGAAGTTTACAAGCAATATGATTTTGATATGTCTTAATCCATGGGTCTCAAACTCGCGGCCTGCGGGCCAGTTGCAGCCCTCATGGCGACATTTTGTGGCCCCCACCTTGATATGAAAGTTTAATGTGAGTTTTATATGAGTGGCACTTTACTGTGTTGTGTGTGGAAGGTCCCTTTAATTAAGATTTTTGGTAATTTTGTGTCTTTTTTTAATAATTGTGTGTCTTTTTTTGGTAATTTTGTCTTTTTTAAAATAATTGTGTGTCTTTTTTAATAATTGTGTGCCTTTTTTAATGTTTTTGTGTCTTTTTTGGTAAGTCTGTGTCTTTTTTAGTAATTTTGTGTCTTTTTTTGGTCATTTTGTGTCTTTTTTGGTAATTCTGTGTCGTTTTTTGTTCATTTTGTTTCTTTTTTTTAGTAATTTAGTTTTTTGTGTCATTTTGTGTCTGTTTTGGTCAGTTTGTGTCTTTTTTAGATAATTTTGTGTCGTTTTTGCTCATTCTGTGTATTTTTTTGTCATTTTGTGTCTTTTTTGTCATTTTGTGGGGTTTTTTTTGGGTCAGTTTGTGTATTTTTTTGGTCATTTTGTGTCATTTTTAAGTAATATAGGTATTTTTCTGTCATTTTGAGTCTTTTTTTGGTCATTTTGATACTGCCTCCAGCGGCCCCCAGGTAATTTGAGTTTGACACCCCTGTCTTAATCACAACTTATTTAACAGCCAGGTCACTAATAACACAAGGTATGTCGAATAGTTTGATCGCAGTAAGGGTTAAAGTCACCACTTTAACCACTTTACTGGAGACCGGTCTCCCCTCAAAAATGTCAATATAAGGTGTTAGTAAATGAAGCAAAATACGAAACATTTACGTTTTAGACTGTCCTCCACCGCCATCTTGCAAACACAGTAGTAATGATCATATTTTAACGTTAAGCTATTATTTATGTATGAATACTGATGACTGCAGCTTTATATTTACAACTCCAAAAGCAGCAGTTGTGGCTAATTCTCTGCAAAGCTACTGTAAAAAGGGTTTCCGGAAATATGCAAAGTGGTCACAGATTTCCTCGTTTCCTACATATTTAAATGGTCACAGGTCTAAAGTGGACTTTACCCTCGACTGTTCTATAAGCAACGTGGGTAATTGGATTAAGTGTTCAAAGACGGAAAAATATATAGTTCTGGCTCATGTGAAGTGAGTTCATTGTTAAATACAAGGCTGTGGAATTAACAGGCCACCTCCTTTCCTTTCATCCTCAACTTAGTGCTGTTTGACTGAGACAGATGGGGAAGGTAAATCAAGGCAGCTGAGTGGAGAGCACTGCTGACAGCACATTAGAGCCTCTCTCAATGAACTGTCACAAGTGCACAGTGAAAGTAAAGTTTGATCATACGTGGCTGCTGTCCTGTCAGACATCCTTAAAAGCAAATGGGGCCTAAGTGCTGCGGAGCTCTGAATGAGCCTGAGATGACAGTTGTAGTCGGTGCAAAGAGAGGGCATCGGCACTCCATCCTCCATCCTGCAAAAGGACAATGAGGTGAGGAGGACTCTGGCAGCATTTCTCGCCCTGAAACCTCCCCCTCGCAGTAAAAGCATCTGACAAAGTGTCAGTCTTCCACATCATCATTCGCATCATTAAGAGCCTGGGACTTAACTTTTATGCTGCTTGTGCAAAAAGGTCATGAATCTGTGTAAAACACAACATCCCTCACTCAGTGTGCCTTTTTTTTCTTCTTTTTTACAAATACGAACAGTAATTATTGGGAATGCCAACTTTTAAGGTTACCTGCTTTTAGAGGAGCAGAATATTTTTTGGCATATTTTTTTTTTTTTCAAATATTGGCTGAGAATGACATGTTTTAGACTGTTTTCCTCATCCTGGTCAAGTTAGCAAAGATAGCTTTTTATAATATTGTAATTAAGCATTTTCCTCCTTAATGACATGCCATATTCTTATTTTATTTTCAGGTTAGATGACCCTGATTTTAATGGCTATACATATTTCTATATATGGTAAAAATTTATGCAAATATGACTGGGGAGGAGCACCAGGCCTGACCCACTACATAACACCAACCACAACATGGCTGTTGTATACACTTTCATACACTTGCACTAATTCTGCACTCTTGTTATAGTATATATCTCCTTGTATTTATAATATCTCCTTGTATTTATATTTTATATTGTATTTTGATTGTCTCTTGAACTCTCTAATTTGCACATTCTGACTAGTTTGTAACTACATTCTATCTATCTATCTATCTATCTATCTATCTATCTATCTATCTATCTATCTATCTATCTATCTATCTATCTATCTATCTATCTATCTATCTATCTATCTATCTATCTATCTATCTATCTATCTATCTATCTATCTATCTATCCATCCATCCATCCATCCATCCATCCATCCATCCATCCATCCATCCATCCATCCATCCATCCATCCATCCATCCATCCATCCATCCATCCATCCATCCATCCATCCATCCATCCATCCATCTGGTTAATTATGGCTGAACAATTAATTACCAACTATTTTTTTGGTTTAGGCAACAAAGCTACTTGGTAAATGTTAGGGGAAAAAAACAACAGGGTTTGGAATAAAATATCTACTTCCGAATGCGACTACTGTACGTAAATGACATAAATAGAGCACATCTACGTACTAAAGGTAAATTACAGGTTAACTTAAAACAAGAATGTTGACTATTGGTTTCACAGTGGACACAAAAGTCTCAAAGTCCAATCCATTACCCTTCCTACCCACTTTAAACGGACTTTCTCAATCTTTATACTGTGTTGTATCACTTCTCCACTTCCTCTTTCCATCACATCATTATAACTATGGCCACTCGGGGTCACCGCCATTCAAATAATTACTCACAATTATGTGAGTTACCTACAAATTAGAGTACATTTCTTTTCAAAGGTATAAAACAGGAATGGGCAACTTAAATGCTGGAGGGGGCCACAAATTTTCATCGACACTACCACAGGGCCACATATAGGACCCTGCACTTAACCAGATATGATGAAATTGCAATTTTAAATATGTTTACAGTGCAGTAACTTAACATATTTCATGCTCAAATGCATGTATAACAGTATAAATGGGAATACAAAAGGTTTGAAGCAAATAAAAAAGAATCACTTACTGTGATTTCTTTGTTTTTAGTGCAAGAACAGCAGACCAACATTAATTGCAATAAGTAATTTTGTGCATTTTTGCACTGCACTTTTAAGATTTCATGCTCAAATGCATGTAGTTGTACTGAGGGCCACTTCAAGTGAGGGTGCGGGCCGTATGCGGCCCCAGGGCCTCCAGTTGCCCCTCCCTGGTATAAAATATCAACAGCCTGCCCCAAGCAGTGCCATCACCTGACCGTACGCTTCACCCCGAGTCTTCTATTCTGTTTTAAATTGTCACTATGACATTTTTTTAATTACTATCATAGCCATTGTAAGTAATTAGTGTGATGATATAAGAGTATGAGAGTATGTCTAATTAGATTTCTCTTTAAAATGCATCTTACAAAGTTTCTTCCATTCCTCCCTTTTGTGCTGAAGCGAGTCTTTTGTTTTCCTCTGGCCTACATTAGGAACAGTTGCTGTTGTGGCTTTTTAAAGCTGTTAACTAACTCTGTACTGATATTGAGCCATACAAATGGACATGACATGAAGTGACATAGAGTAATGCACTACGTAATGATTTTCAGTAATTACTTTACAGGTACTGGTGTCGTGAAAATTGTGCTACATGTAAAATCTTAATTGAATTACATTATAATGCATTGAATTAAAACCTAGACTCCTGTGCAGGCATCGTCAGACAAATTGTAATCAAGAAAGCAACAACAGGTAAGAGTGACATTTAGAAAGCAATGAAAAAGAATGATTAATAAATAATGCGTCTATTTTAATCACTGAGCAATAAGTAAAATAATGAGTAATCATTGACATTTTAGAGTAAATTCCTCAACACTACTATTTACATTAGTTCTTCTTGATACAAATGGGCCAACGGACTTTGACCCGATTTAAAATAACAACACAGCCAGAACCAGAGACTTCACTCGCCTAAGCACATGTGGTCCTTTAAAGTAAATTGGATTTCTTTTCTCCATTGCAAAGCCTAAGAGACTGTCCCACTTTATCTAAAACATGCTGTTCCACTTTGACTGGGCCCTGCAAGAGTGGGACAACTTGAAAAATACTTCCAAAATGAAATGTAAACATCATATTGCTGTTGAAGTTGTTTTTAATACATTGAAGTTTAATTATGTGTTTACTTTCATTAGTCGTGGATTCCTTTT
Organism: Centropristis striata; assembly: GCF_030273125.1. Taxonomy (NCBI): domain Eukaryota; kingdom Metazoa; phylum Chordata; class Actinopteri; order Perciformes; family Serranidae; genus Centropristis; species Centropristis striata. Next base: position 4,841,288 of record NC_081518.1, read on the forward strand.
TGCCATAGCCCCTTTTAATGCAAAAACATGTGTGCCTTTTGATGACATTTTGTTGACAGAAATCACTGCGGCGTATCTTTCATTTCTGCAGCTCCAATCAGACAGAAATATGAGGCTTAATAAACGGCTGCCAATGCCTCTCATTAGAATCAACAAGCAAAACACTACTTTTGCCAAAATGCATACACATATTTGTAACTTTCTTGAAAAACATTTTTTGTTTTGTGTGTGTGAATGTTTCATTTATTCCACAAAGCGTTTGCAAAGTAGATAAATTGCAGATTAAGCTGATTAACGCTTGATTGCAGCTTTTGAAAAGCGTTATCTGTAATAACGGAGGCTTAATTTGCCTGATTGGAAAACAGACCACCTTAAATTACAGAAAACACAATGGGACGGTTTCTGTGGGAATAGGTAGAGAGGCCTGTGCTGACGTCTCTTTAATGAATAACTTACAGGCCCTTGGACCGGCAGTGGGTAGAGCCTTGTTTACCTCAGCCCAAACCTGCACTCCAACACTGTATGCTACTTCACTCTTCCATTAGGGTGTGTGTTGAGGCCTGTGCCCACTGTTTAGCCTGGCGCAGAGGTACTTCTAGCTGTAGGAATTTGGTCTCCCACACATTCTAAAACCCACTTTCACTCGCTTCCCAGTGGGCCAGCATACCTTATCTCTGATGCAAAAGAGCACTTTCATAAGTGCCCTGCTGGAGAGGGAAAACACACAAACAAAGAGATATTCAGACATAGATTGAACTTTGTTGTTCTCGACCAATTTGTTTGGTAGGTGGTAGGGGGCAAATGGGCTGTTTTTTCCAAATGGAATGTTTTACACACGTAAAAAATTTACAAGATGGGTGAGTAAAACATGTACATTGAATGCGGGATCATCATTATGGCATTAAAAATGTAAACATTTCTTGAGGCCTTTTAGAGTCCCTGTGTGAGCGCATTTCTTCTCCGCTGATGCTTTCAGTGTTGACCATTTAACACTGACGTCGTAACTGTCCTCCAGGGAGTTCTTCTTTAACAAAGAGGATAACCTAGTTCGAAAACATTGGACAAAGGACAATGGCAGAGCAGAAATGGTCCGTAAGTCCATCTCATTCTAGCTCAATGCTTTTAACGTCGCCGTTCCTTAGACAGACATCATCCTGCCTCTAAAAGTGGGTCTGAATCAGGAGAAACAGCCATTACGAGCAATTCAACTGCATGAAAGTAGTGTCTGACAGGTCCACTCTCAGTGACAGATGCCATTATAACCTGTAAAATGTGATACTGGCACTTTAAGGTTATATCATTTTACCCTTCAACTCTGGCAGCCCATCTGCTCCATAATAAGGGCACGCTCCTTTGTTTTAGGTCATATAGCAAATGTGGTTATAATCCGTAACTTCACAAATGTTTATTATTATTATCTCAAATCCCTTGTGAAGCAAGATATTAAGGAATATTTTTAGATTTCGAGCCTGCTGGTCAGTATGTTGTGCAACATTGTTTTTTCATGTACAGTAAAATGTGTAATTTGCTTCTAACAGCACTGTAGTTTCTAAAGCTTTGAATCATTTTTCTTGAGCTCCAAGTCCTCCAAACAAGAAGGTATGAAAAGAAAAAGAACCTCAAATTTTCATCGTCACCACAGTTCAGATGACAATTATGACAGCCCAGGTTTAATCATAGAATCGGGTAGTTCATTTTCTCAATGTCAACATGAAACCTTGTCAAAAAATGAATTCTGTCTTTCTCTCGGGAGATAAGCAGGCTCCAGTGCACCGGGCTCATTCAGAGGAAAAAAACTTGCAGGTCACAAGGCAGCGACTTGCATGTTTTCTTATTTTTTTTCACCCTCTCGCTCTATCCTCCCCCTCTCCTTTTTTCTGAAAACCACCCAAGAAGAGATTAATCATGAAGGGAAAACTCAACTTCACCCTCTAGCTGCAGGTCACAGTTCTTATTTCGTGTGGAATTGGCTTTCGGAAAGCAGAAGGCCTGCCCGGGGGGCAGGGACCTGATATGAGAGGAATTTGAGAATGAAGCAGAGGGGATTGATTAGCCCACTTCATATCCCACACTCCGTAAGCACAGTCCAGCTGCAATCTAACACACCGCTGAGCTGAATAGACAAGAGAAATTGGATTCCTTCCTAATATTTAACCTTCAAGTCAGCTCTAACAGCTGTTGATGGGTTGCTCTCCCAGGTAGTTACAAGAGGACTTTTTACATGTTACATGGAGAGGGAATAGCAAAGTGGGAATGTGATGACTTTTCTGTAGGTTATTCAATTACAATGGTGCAAAGAGCAGCTGGGCCATTGAAGCACATCATCTGCATGCAACTGCACTGAGGGATTTAATTTTACACCTCTACTTGTCTGAACAGGCAGTGTGAGTGTGTGTGGGCACACACATATGCAGCACTCACATACATGGCTGCAAATGTGCACACACACACACACACGTGCACAAACAAGCATGCACGCATATACACACATAAAGAGCAATTAATGGCACCAAAGTTGAGTGTGCAGCTAATGGATGGATCATATACGGCACATAATGACTTACTTTGATGTTGCTTGTCAAAGCAGACCTATTTTAGACCCAGTGCAAAAGGCGCTTGAAAACATCCTGTAATGCTCTCATTCTTTTTTATCTCTTTTCACGAGCAGATGTTAGAACAAAGAGCGATGGCATCACTTCCTTACCCTTTGATCTCAAGATTGACTACAATTTGGATTTCTGGTTTTCTTGGCCTCTAGTCGAATCCAGATCAATGTATAAAAAATACGAGCAGTTGACTGATAAATGGTGCATCTCAGTGACTCTGTGACCATATTAGACGCCAATGAATATTTAGTGGCTTCATTTATAGGCCAGTTTGATCATATCCACCCACCATCTCTTGCGCCAGTCTTTGGGAAGTGTTGATAAGAGAGCAGGATGTCATCAGGCTCTTTTCTCAAGTCATTAAGCCATGCAATTTTTTTTTCAAGCAAAGTGTTGCCCATTTGAATGAGCACATTAGCGAATGTCTTATGATAATTAAGTGCTTGAGTTGCAGAATTGCAGAATCAGATTCATTAGTAGAGTCACACATTTTTTATTAGCACCTTATTCTGTTCCAGGGCTGCAGCAATGCCTGACAACACTCAGCTCCTCCACAATGAGGACTAGAAATCCAAGCAGGGAACTTCTATCATTACAGAGGGTGTATTATAAACTCAACATTTAAAAAGAAGTATATTTAAAGTAAATTAAGTTGATTTTTTATGTTCCCCATGAGAATTTAGGTCAATTTGCTGAAGCATATTTCAGGCGCGGGAAAGCAATCCAATAAAGTAGTCTGGTACAAATCTATAGATAAATGATGCTTCACATTCAATTACAGTGAGGATTTTATCTTTACTTTTCAATGATTTTGTCAATTAGTCAACACAGTGTTTCTTAATTCATCAAGGACTCTGGTATTAGTCAGTGTGTAAGGATTCATTATATTAGCAAAGGCGTGGGGAGAGAGAGAGTAAAAACACATCAGACTACATGGATGTTTTCTCCTTAACCCTTAATAGGACACTCAAGTTTACGAGATTAAAGTGGCAAACCTACAAGAAAAAATTTGCAGATTTCTGAGATTTAAAGTGATGAATCTGCAAGAAAAAAGTAGTTTCCCCCCCCCACTTTTGTCTCGTAAATCTGCAACTTTTTTCGAGCAGATTTGCCTCTTTAAATCTCTTAAATCTGCACATTTTTTTCTTGTAGATTTGGCACTTTAATCTAGTAAATTTATACTCAAAAGAGTATCAATACTAAAACGTTGTATCCGGATACAATACTCATTTTAAGTATCGAGTATCTGAAGCTTGTTATCATAGTTGCAGTTTCCTTTTGCACAACTGTTTTTTATTATAAATATTTAACCTGTGGTTCTGTTCATTTTTACATGTTGCATTTTTCTTGTTAATAAAAATATTTCTGTTAAATTTTGGGGTCTTTGTTTTTATCCTTGTGGTATCGAAAATGGTATCTAGTATCGAATATTTTAGTATCGGTATCGAGTTGAAAATTTTAGTATCGTGACAACCCTAATGGGGACCCCATTTTCCAACATGGTCTCACAGGAATCCATGAAATAGCCACGGATTTGCTTAACTCAAAATCCGTGGAATAGCCACGGAATCACTCAAATTTCCGTGAAACTGACACGGATTTCGCTACAATGCAAGTTAATGACAGTCATATCCCGTGGCTATTCCAACATACAAAGTGATTATGTACATTCACTGAGTGAATATTTAGAAAATAAAACCTATATTTCTCGCTAGAAATGTGATCAAAATCCATTTTTATGCAGAAACTAAGTCAAAATATTGATTTTTTCACTAAAAATGAGAAACTGTCCACCATGTTTTTTGTTCTGACTGCCGGGACCTTAAATGTCACGTGACTTGGACATAAAAAATATGAAAAAAATATCCATGGAATAGCCACGGGATATGACAGTCATTAACTTGCATTGTGGCGAAATCCGTGTCAGTTTCACGGAAATTTGAGTGATTCCGTGGCTATTCCACGGATTTTGAGTTAAGCAAATCCGTGGCTATTTCACGGATTCCTGTGAGACCAGGTTCCCGTTTTGATATCCACTGAAGTTACCAAGTTACCTAGTTCTCCGCCCTATAAAGGGTTAAATAAATCCACTAGTAAAAGACTCAGCTTCTTGAACCGGGTTCATAGCGGGGAAACAAAACAAAGCCGGAAAACATTTCCCTTATTCCTTGAGTTTTGACACATCGACTATCGAGCACACACGCAGCACACCGAACCCAATCCACTGGGGAGCCCATGCAGGGACCATGAAACTATACTCACTACACACATTAATTGGGGGGAAAATAACTAATTCTGACATTCCCCGAAGAGGGTCTTTCATCTTATAAATAGTGGCTGCAAACTTGAGTATTTTTTGCTTAAGTAACACAACACTGCAGATGATAGGATTCGTTTGGCTCAACCCCAGGGGCCGAGCATGACAAAGAACACTTGTTTAGCAACTGTATAACCGGGTCCCAACATGGGCCTGTGACTGAGCCCAGCCTCACCTAGAAACCTGCTCCATTTGCATTGTGCATCTCCAGACGCCAGGCGACAGAGTCTGAGGGGATGCAGCGTCCCAGAGACGGCATTGGAAGCTCACACATAAATTAGTCTTTATTCCCCCATCTCTCCTCCCTCTCTTCTCCCACTGCTGCTCCTCCCATCTCCCCCTTATTTGTCCCATGGCTTCATCACATCACAGTTCATGCAAAGGAGAGAGTGAAATCCAACTTTCTCCATCTAATTACAATCTGTATTTACTTTCCCGGGGCTGCTGTGTGAGCCAGCATATCAGCTTTTTAAGTCTAGAAACCAATGTTTAATTCAGCATTGAACATGTCCTTTAGAATAATAAAACAACAGTGTAAAATAAAGTTCATGCCAAATCCAAGCCCACAAAGCTGAATCTCATGCTTGATATTGGAATAACTGTATCATACAGTGAACTTGAACTGTTTTTCATTACTTTTCTCAGTATTTTAGATGAATTTTCACATGCTGGCGGTGTTGTCGTGCATACTTCTTGCCCCGGACAAAGTGTCCTTTTAATTTTCCATTGATTCCCTTTTGCCATAACACATGGAACAATCAGTTTTAGATGTGAAAATGACAGAGAGGTTGTTCATTTCCCTTCATGTGCAGTAAATTCACAAGAATGTTGCAGAAAAATCTGAGGAGAAATAACCTAACACAATGTGTACATCCCTGAAAAGGAGAAGGTACAGAACGTTTGACACAGGCATGATGGTTCGTTGTCCTTACTTTCATTCTAACATATTTTGAATTATAACTGGAATGAAAAGAAAAAAAAGGTCAGAGTAAACCTGAAGGTTGCAAAACAACAGATCACACGACACACTCAATAAATAAAGCTTTGGCTCTATTGCCTTACAGCACCAGCCAGCTGAGACTTTCTTTCAAGGTGGAGTTTTTATGTTTTCCTCATGCTTGTATGGGTTTTCTCCAAGAGTCTGAATACACAGAGGTTAGGTGAATTTGCCACTCTAAATTGCCAGTAGACGTGAATGGTTTTATGTTGACATGTGTTAGCCTTGCTAATGACTGGTAACCTGTGCAAGGTGAACTCTATGAGCCGGAAAAGCCCTCTGCACCCCTGTGACCCTGCACAGGATGAGCAGGTTAGAAAATAAATGGATGTACACTGACCAACTGATGCCTAAAAATCTGCCAAACATCCCACAGAGATATTTCTGTTATATACTAAAGAACCATTAAAAGGTCGGATCAAATCTAACCATCATGTTGACAGTATAGCTCCGGGTCTGAGAAGTGAAAACAATGCATTAGTGCATTCTTTCTAATGGCCAGCAGGGGGCGACTCCACTGGATGCAAAAGAAGTCAGATTGTACACAAGTTATTATTATTATTATTACATTTACGTTTTCATACAGTCTTTGGTATGCAGAGGGATGGCAAATTAAAGGACCTATAAATGAGTAGAACCATTTACTAATGCAGATGCTTCTATTCTACCCTCCGCTATAGTCGTCTTCCGCCATGATTTCAAAGTTCAGAAAAAGTCCCATGTTGCATTGCGACATTCCTGCATGTATTCTGATCATGATTCTGATACATTTCATCGGCCAAGAGACCAAAAATAGGTGGAAAAAAATACAAATACTACAAAACGACGTATCCTCTTTCCCGGCCTTAATGGTAGAATAACGCAACAGCGCTCCCGGTTTTAATGGTAGAAATGCGGTAATGCTTTCCCAGCTTAAATGTACGGTAACCCTGAAGTGCACCAGCAATTCACACAACACACCAGCAATTCACACAACATGCCAGCAATTCGCCACAACGCGCCAGCATTTCACACAGCACGCCAGCATTTCACCAAAACGCGCCAGCATTTCACCACAACACACCAGCAATTCATCAAACCAGAAACGGTAGGTACATATTGGACACTGATCCTCCACCTGATTGGTTCCTGCCATCATTCACTTCTCCATAGTAAAACCAGTTGCCCATGTAGTGCGCCCGTATTGTGATATTTATGGTAAATTCATTGAGCCGGTCCAGAGCGAGCTGACATGAAGGATAAACTGTCATTCTTTTTCACTCTGCAGTATAAAACTCTTACCTGCAGAGAGGAGATGAAGTGTTTACTTTACATGGACACTCCACGTGATATAATCAAATTGCGTTGCGCCGAAAATGTGTTGTGGTGAAATGCTGGCGCGTTTTGGTGAAATGCTGGCGCGTTGTGGCGAATTGCTGGTGTGTTGTGTGAATTGCTGGCGTGTTTTGCACTTCAGGGCCACCGTATAAATGGGTTAAATATATATTCTCCTACGGCCTTCACAGTCACCAAATCAAAACCCAGTTGGACATGGAGGCCCAACAGATTAATAAGGCACATAATATTGTTTTTCCTTTTAATTTGTCACCCATCTATAGTAAGCTCTGCAGGCCAGGCTCGCATCTTTTAAAATGGTTATGTTATTGTATTAGCAGAGCTCACAGAGCAGAGAAACACTCCCTCCAATCTGTCCATCTAATGGGAAAAGGGGAAGACAGAAGACCACTGTGGTGTTGACTCTTTCAAATGCCACCCACACCCAGTCCCTGCCTTTCCAGACAGTCACACTCTGCGTTGGCACGTCATTTGCTATTGCCGCAAATGCGATCATTAATTTACCCTTCCCAGTGAAACTTCATATACCCATGACACATTTTTTTTCTTTGTCTAATTAAATATAATTTTGAAGCTCTTTAAATCCAACTTCATCCAAATGCACAATCTAATTTTTCATTTGCTTTTGTACATGATATAAGACATCAAGTCAATAATTTATTAAATTACTTTTCCCATTCATTTTCTTCTATCTATAATTGATCTCTCCAGTTGAAATTCTGTTGTTCCTCTTACTCAGCCAGTCTGCGGAGAGGCTGCGTGACATCACTGTGAACAGGGCTTGTACCTCCCCATATACCCCCACTGGAAAACACACACACACACACACACACACACACACACACACACACACACACGTTCCTTTTGGAGCTCCTTAGGACATCCTTACAGTGTGTATACACTTACCAACAAATTATGAAATACACCTGCTAAACTGACAGTAATTACAAATATCAGTCAATCATGTGGCAGCAACTCAATGTATTTATGTATTTATGCATATAAACATGGTCAAGACTTTCACCAGAACAGGGGAGAAAGGTCACTGCAGTACCTTTGAACATGGCCTAGTTGTTGATGCCAGCAGCCTGCTGTCCTAAAAACACTGTTCCTATGCAACAAAACTGCATTGGCAATGACTCTCCATTTGGATCGTGTATTTTCTTGACTAATAATATAAATGTTTCTTATCAAAATCCACGGATGTCCATGCATGGAGGACTAACCGTTTTAACACTGTTGATGGGAAACCCAAATTCAACGTTAAAACCCTCTGGAGTCCATGAAACCACCTACACATTACTTCTTTATGACGTAAAGACATAAAAATGAAGCAACACTGAGTCTCTCCACCAGCTTCCCTCTAAAGTTCTGGCTTGAAACTCCATACCAGATTTTTTTTTGATGATATTCGGCCAAGTAAAACCGGAGATAATAAAATATATTTAGTATAAAAATATAGAATTAGATATTATCCTCATTTTACCTGCCTGTGTTCATATTTGCAACATGTACATTTCTGTGTGTGAAACATAATTTTCAAGATCAGATTTTATGTTTTCCTTTGTTTCTTTTGGGTTTAAATTTAAAAATGAATTATCAGGACACATAGGTGAGGCTGCGCTGAAAAAACTGATACCAACATGGCATGGTAAAGATTTTTTAACAGATTTTTTAACCGACATAATAGCCGAAGATTTCAGAGGGTTAACTTATTCACGTAACAAACACATTCATTCCAACCCAAACCATGATATTTTATAAAACATCATCAAGTCGTTCGCTGTGCATTAATCCAATCAAACTGTGATCGTTTCATAATGTTAACCACGTGTTTAAAACTTCAACTGCAATATATATTAATATATATGAATAGTGTAAAACACATTTAGCCATGATTAAAGTTGCTCTCTATACATGTTTGGGTTTTACTCCTCTCAGTGAAATGTAGGAACTGCTGTTTGAGGACGTTATTTCAACAGCTTCAGTGGAGAACAGGGAGAGAGGAAACAGGTCCGGTCATTTCCTGGTCCCCACAAAAACAGGGCACCAGCTCTGGGTTTCTATCTGCTGAATGCTTGCAGAGAAAGTCTGCATCTCTGCTCACATTAAGAAGCCAAGTGGAGCTGGCTCAGCCAGGTGGTTCACCACTACACACTTGAAAGATGTTTATTTTTGTGTTGCAGTGGTGCCCTGAAATGAAAAGTTCCTCTGTGTAGCTTTATAGGGAGTGGCTTACAAATACAGCACGCTGCTTTTAGCTACTTTCAGCGTGCCAAGGTTTCTACCAAGGTAAGAACTAAAGCATGGGTCTCAAACTTGCGGCCCGCGGGCCAATTGCGGCCCTCGTGACGATATTTTGTGGCCCCCACCTTGATAAGAAAGTTTAATGTGAGTTTTATATGAATGGCACTTTACCGTGTTGTGTGTGGAAGGTCGCTTTAATTACTTTTTTTGGTAATTTTGTGTCTTTTTTTGGTAATTTTGTGTCTTTTTTGGTAATTTTGTGTCTTTTTTGGGTCATTTTGTCTTTTTTTGGTCATTTTTTGTCTTTTTTAAGTAATTTAGTTTTTCAGTCATTTTGTGTCTTTTTTTAAATAATTTTGTCTTTTTTTGGTCATTTTGTGTCTTTTTTTAGTAATTGTGTTTCTTTTTCTGTAATTTTGTGTCTTTTTTAAGTAATTTAGTTTTTTCTGTAATTTTGTGTCTTTTTTTTTGTAATTTTGTGTCTTTTTTTGGTCATTTTGATACTGCCTCCAGCGGCCCCGAGGTAATTTGAGTTTGAGACCCCTGTACTCAAGTCTTCTTCTACCTAAATGACCTAAAGATTATTTTGGACTGGTTTCCAGAGACGACTATGTTCTACACAGCGTAGTCGATGCTGCACCTCACCAGGTAAGAAAAAGAAGGAGAGCTTCACTCAAACCAAGCAGGTGGTTTATCCAGGAGTAGAACTGACTCCTGTTATGCTAAATGTCAAACCTTCTAAGTCCAACGCACAACAATGACAGCTTTTAGGTTTACTGGCAGCAGCAAACAAGTGTTTCGCTTGCGTCTCCTGAATATATATGTTTTGAGTATCGATGGAAAGAGATTGGACTTGTATGACAGTTCCTTCATTTTGAGCAAGGTCTTTGAACTCCCTGAAACCAATACAAAGGCTATAACTGATGGTACACATCCAATGGAAGCTGCACAGCTTTGTGTTTTGAGTCAGCATTAACCCTTAATAGGGCACTCTCCAAATTTCCACCCTGGAGAATATTGGAGGATATTACATACTGCCAGAATGTGTAAAAAAACCCATATGGACCCGGGGCAGGGGGGTCATATTTTGAGAAAAAAAGTTTACAAGATTAAGGTGTCAAATCTACAAGAAAAAAATGTGCAGATTTATGAGATTTAAAGTGGTGAATCTGCGAGAAAAAAGTAGTTTTTTCCCCGTTTTGTTTCGTAAATCTGCCACTTTAAATCTCTTAAATCTGCACATTATTATTATTCATACTTGGCCTGAACATGCCGTCATAGTCAAGTTCTCCTCGTACAAATCCATGTGGTTCTACGACCAAACAGAGAGACATGGGAACCCCATTTTGATATCCACTGAAGTTACCAAATATAGTTCTTCACCCGATAAAGGGTTAAACACCTTTGGCTGGCACTCACTATGATGCATTAGTGGATTAGGAAAAGGTTTAGTAATCAAAACTTTGCTGTGGCAGAAAGGTACACAGTGCCCTGCAAATATTTTGAAATGTTGAAGTTATTATTAACAGACCAGTGTGGCAACCTCTGAAGGTTGTCGGACTATCTGATGAGATCTATTATTTCTGTGACCCTGCATGAGTGATGTTCTTCTTCTTCTAAATTGCTAAGCCATACACTGGAGTCAGTGGTGGCTGGCAGGGTCAGCCTTCGCCTCTGAGTCCATGTTTGTATTGTGCTAATTTTAGATGCTGGACTGGGTTTCTTCTTTTGTACTGCTTAGGGTCAATCAAGCTTGGAGCATAGTGTTTCACCTTCCCATCCTCCATAACAACAGGGGCCAGAGAGGCACCTGCTCCTATGTTACCAGTTCATGTTGATTTCATGTCATGCTGGTGTCAAAGCAAGAGGTGTGAGTGTCATGTTTTCACCCCTTAAGCCTATAGAGAGCCTGTTCATTGGAAATGTAGCTCTATGATGACAGGGGGAGCGTTTGCCTTTTCACATTGCCACTTCACAAATTGGGTGGGTGTCCAGTGTGATCACACTAACCCTGATATAGGGTCCATAATAGGTGTGTTGTTACTATAGGTGGGGAAATAAAAACTATAATTATCTTGACTTGGCAAGAAAATGCTATTATCTGCCACTAGGGGTCTGTCAATCAAAACACTATACCAGGGATGGGTAACTTAACCCATTTAGGCCTAAAACGCCTGGAAAAAATGCCTGCAAAACCTTTGGCCGACTTTAAAATAAGCCCCTAAAACCTGAAGTTTTTTTAGTAATTGTATGTCTTTTTTGTTAATTCTGTGTCTTTTTTTGGTAATTTTGTGTCTTTTTTTTGTCATTTTGTGTCTTTTTTTGGTGATGATTTCAAAGTTCTGGAAAAGTCTCATGTTGCATTGCGACACTCGAACATGTATTCTGATGCATTTCATTGGCCAAGAGACTGAAAATAGGTGGAAAAAAACTACAAATACTACAAAACGACATATCCGCTTTCCCGGCTTTAATGGGTTAAATGCTGGAGGGGGCCACAGTTTTTCATGGACACTACCACAGGGCCACATATAGCACCGTGCACTTAACCAGATATGATGAAACTGCAATTTTAAATATGTTTACAGTGCAGTAACTTAACATATTTCATGCTCAAATGCATGTATAACAGTATAAATAGGAATACAAAAGGTTTGAAGCAAATAAAAAATAACCACTTACTGTGATTTCTTTTTTTTTTCAGTGCAAGAACAGCAGACCAACATTAATTGCAAGAAGTAATTTTGTGCATTTCTACACTGCACTTGTAGTTGTACTGAGGGCCACTTCAAGTGAGGGTGCGGGCCGGATGCGGCCCCCGGGCCTCCAGTTGCCCATCCCTGCACTATAGCATAGCAGTCAGCTACTCTTTACTAGATTTCCTCCATTGTTCATTGTTCAGAATGTTTTTTACCAGGAGTTCTCCTCCTCTTCCAAAACAAATGGAGCAGATGATTAGGAACAGTAAAACAATAAATAAAGCAGTTTCACCTTAAGAATCAATATTTCTCCGATGCTTCTGTGTTTGGCACGGCGGCAGAGTGACCGGAGCCGAGGTGCTGCTAACGTTTGCTCAGCCTGTTTCTTTGATAACTTAAGATCCAGATGTTCTGGAGGGTTTTTTTTACCGCGAGCCAAATCACACGCAGAGGTCTCCTTCAATCCAAAACAAATGGACCAGAACATTAAATCTGGTAAAAACATGAATAAAGCAGATTCATGTTAAAAATCTGTGCAGCTAAACTCACCACTGCCAACGTTTGCTCAGCTTGTTTCTCCGATAATTTAAATCCAGACATCTGGTCACTAAAATCCTTCATTCAGTTAAAACTAGTGTAGGAAGTATGTATTCATATATTACATGCAAGTCCATAAAACAATTACAACTCCATAAAACACTTACTTTTCATAAGGTACCACACCATCCAGCACATACACATTGAACATTGATATTCGCTGGAAACTATTTGAATATTATTGGAAAATCGAACCTTGTAGCGCACTTTAAAACTCCTAAAGATAGGTAGGCTGAATAGACTTCCAGATGAGATGAGTCAGGGTGGAAATCCAGAGTGAGTTGTGTTACTGACCAGGTGTAGGCCTATCACACAATGGGGCGGAGCTCCCCTAAAAGGGGGCGGGGCTCCACTAAAAGGGGGCGGAGCTCCCCTAAAAGGTGTCCGATCGGAAACAGTGCAATGCAGCAACGCATCCTACGTAAATAATGATATTTTGAAAAATCAATTCAAAAATCTTCAAAATCGAGGATGCACACCTTCGTGCCATGCGCAAGACACATACGAAATCTGAGGTCAGTCTGACAGACAGATATGCCCTAGAAACACATTCTTGCTTTATAGATAGATATATCGTAAAAATGACCAAGATCTAAAAAGAAAAAAAGTATCATAAAATATGGCTTAAAACTGGATAGAAAGTCTGTTAATGACAGCTTCTTGCAGATGTGCCCCAAAATAAAATTAGTTTCTCTGGGTTTGAAAATTGCTGGAAACATTTAGAAAAATGTAAGTTCACAATCCAACAATTACAACTAGATCAAGCCATTTTAAACCTCTGAAGTCCAGGAGATTTTGGTTCAAATTTGTCAACTTCCTATGCATTCATTTCTGTCTCTGTTTAGCATCTTTCAGTCTGTCCTTACATCACATGCATGGCTCCTTTTTCTCCACACAAACTTGGCTATCAGTCAGATTTTTCATTTTATCCTAATTAACAAAGTATAAAGCTGCCAGGAACCCAAAATACAAACAAAAGACACAGGTGTCTATGGAAATGTACCTTTTTTAACTATTTATACACACAAAAACAGCAGAAAAAAGAACAAATAATAAAACTACAAACCAGTCTATTTGCATGTAAATTTAAAAAAGTAATAGTTTTCATTGTAGGAAGAAAATTCACATTTTAAAAATGATCTAGAAACATAAATGGCACTTTTAACTGGCTTTCTCAGCTTAAATAAAGTTATTACTGTAAATAAAACATGTGTATTTTCAATAAATAGATGGACTCCAGAGAGTTAATGCAAAAATGTTACATTACATTATTATAAATAAGTACATTATCATTTTTCTGTATTACCTTTAAACATGTATTCATGGAATAAGAGAGAATCCTTTTCATGATCAGTCAAGCGGCGTCACATTAAAGGCAGAATGAAGTATATAAGATAATTATTTTGGCTGTGACCAAAATAATTGCTGCCTGTTTTCCACCTGAACCCTTCAATAGCTTTGATGGCGACTGGAGAACAAGGGTCTGACAACAAGGACAGACAAGGAACAGTCTTAGAGAATTAGTCTATAATTAAATGTTTACATAATTCGGTGGTTCGTTTTAAAATTCAAGTGCTCCCCCGAAACAATTTCCTCTCCCTAATTACAATTTCCGTCTAGACTGACATTTACAATGAAATCTTCAGATCTTTGGAAATGTGTTTTTGATTTATTATTTCTGCCTTCATCACAGTAGTTAGTGACGAGAAATGAGTTTATAAAATAAGAGCTCAAATTATCGGGGCCTTTGACTCGCGCAGCTGACTCATTATCGTACGTCAAAGAAAAGCTGAACATTTTTGACAACCACGTACAGCGGCAGAAGATCAGAGGAAGAAATAGGTTGTTTCAATTTTCTCAAAATGCTTTTCCTGCTATTGAAATGAACTGCGGGGACATCAAACATTCTTGGCTGCGTAGCTTTCAGAGGGAAGACAGACAAAATTATTTGATGCCATCTGAGGCTCACCAGTGCTGAGGATCACAATACAGCTAGTTGACACACTGGTGATTATTCATGGCACTCGCGCTTATTATGCCTGAGAGACAGAACAATGGCTTTCTGTTGTGGGAAGTGAACAGTTAGAAGTTGTAACCTCTGCCAAAACAATCGCCCTGTGCATTTCTCTCTGCAGCGAAACAACGCGGGGCTGGAGGGATGCACACGTCTCCGTCTCCCTTGGGTGTAATCTGACTTAGATAAATATTTGCCATGCAGTCTGAACATCACACAAAACCATTGTGATGCTCTTGTGAAGCCTGCTGTGATTGCTTTACTCCAGCACAGAGATGGATTTAAGCCTTCAAGTGACTATCTTTGCTAAAATATCTAAAAACCAGGCATATCGGGCGGCGGAAAATCAATTCAAAAATCAATGGAAAATAAAGGAAAATCATCTTGAATAATGTCACAAACATATGGACACATATAGATACATTATTGTTGACGTGGAAATAATGTGATTGATTCACTTTGTGTGTTAGAGCTTTATTTATTTCTCTCTCTTTTTTTTTTAACCCTCTGGGGTCTGACCCTATTTTGGCCGTTTTTGATTGACACTTTTGATTTTGCCCTTCATGTACCACATAGAAAATGTTTACTATACCCATATTTGGTATCCATTTTTTCTTCACCTATATGATCTGACAATATTTTTTTTGATTTAACCTACTTTATCAACATATTGAGCCACAAAAATCATGAAATCCGAGTTGAAAAAGTATACTATTTACTACAATAAAAACCACAAATATGCTCAATGAACTGTTTCGGAACATAGGATACAAATATGAACATATAAAAAGGTAAAAATTTTAATGTAATAAAACTATATACAAAAATGTCCCATAAAAACTGTATATTTATAGGCATTTTTTTTCCTTGTTTGCTGCAACTCTTCAAAACAAACTACCGTATTTCCTCAATTTAAAGCCGGGCCCCTATTAACCCTTAACAGGGCACTCATTGAAATACTTGCAAATTCCAAATTTCAACCCTAGAGAATATTGGAGGATATTACATACTGCCAGAATGTGTAAAAAAAAAAAAAAAACATACAGACCCGGGGGAGGGGGGTAATATTTTGAGAAATAAATTGTGAGAAAAAAATGTGCAGATTTATGAGATTTAAAGTGCTGAATCTGCAAGAAAAAGTTGCTTTTTTCCCACTTTTGTCTCGTAAATCTGTGACTTTTTTCGCGCAGATTTGACACTTTAATCTAGTAAATTTGCAACTTTTTTCTCGAAATACTTTTATTTTTTATTTTGGATGTCTGCTGAAGTTACCAAATACGGTTCTTTGCCCGATAAAGGATTAATGACCGGCCTCATTTAGTTACCGGGTGTGAAAAATTTTTTTGTAAATAAAAGCCGGCCTCTTTTATAAGCTGGGTGTCTTACCGGTGTTATGTCAAAGTTTGTTCCCCCGTCGATATGTGTCCCCCTTACCTTAACCTGCACCAACCTGACCCCTGACCCCAACCAGTCCTCCTTTAAGTTGTTAACATGAGCCCAAGTGTACCTTAACCCCAAACAGTTCTCTCTAAAAGGCCTCACCTTAAACTGAAATCCTAACTCCAACCGCGGAGGTGATGCTACGGAGAACACCATTCAGGAAACATCATTTGACGGTAACAGATTTCAACACAACACCTGTATTTCTCCCGCTGTCCTAGTCATTCTCTGTAAAGTCGAGCCGTTTACACACGTTCTTCTGGACTTTTTAGTAGTTTAGACATTTTAAATCCTGCTTAAAATGAACATTCAGCGTGCTGTTCATTGTTTGTTTACATCCGAGTCCTTCCAATATGGCCGACATCCGGGTAACTGGCTACAATGCGCTGTGTAAAACACTCTAAAAAGTGCCGATCAGAGCTGCTCTGATTTTCTTTCTTTTAATAAAAGCCTCCTTCAAATATTAGCCTGCCCCTATTATTAGCCGGGTCCCAAACTGATTTTTTATTAATAGAAGCCCCGGCTACTATTTGAGGAAATACGGTATGCTCAATGAACTGTTTTGGAACATAGGATACAAATATGAACATATAAAAATATTTTTGATTTTGCCCTTCATGTACCACATAAAAAAGTTTACTATACCCATATTTGGTCTCCATTTTTTCTTCACCTGTATGATCTGACAATTACTTTATCAACATATTGAGCCCAAAAATACACAAAAATCATGAAATCCGAGTTGAAAAATGATACTATTTACTACAATAAAAACCACAAATATGCTCAATGAACTGTTTTGGAACAAATGATACAAATATGAACATATAAAAAGGTAAAATTTAAATATAATAAAACTATATAAAAAAAGTCCCATAAAAAAATGTATATTTAGCATTTTTTTCCTTGTTAGCTGCAACTCTTCAAAACAAACTATGTGCAAAATTACATATTATCATTATTATCTCATCTTATTATCATATCTTTGGTTTTACATGACCAGGGAATGTTAATGTTGAATGTTTTTTTTGTTAAACTTCACGTGATCTGATGAGGACGGCTCCATCATGGAGCCCAGAGGGTTAACAACAAACAGGTGGGTTGCGTATTGGCAGTGACACAAATGATATTGCTTTGTCTTTGAAGAGCCGCGCTAAAGCTGTTCCCTGGATTTCTGCTTACCCTACAGCCCGCCGGCCCATGTAGCTCGTGTTTTACCATCACACACATCCATCACCGAGTCAAGAATCATATCAATACTTGCCCATTTCCCCATTTGGGGAGAGCTGAGTAGATCAATTCATTTAAAAGGAACCACAGCCAGACATCCGTTTTAGAGATTAGAGCATATATTGGCTAGTCATCTGATGGAGGGTTTAAGGTTCATTAAGTCAATGGAATCCTTAATCAATAGGCAAACTTTAAGTCCAGGCTTTTATGGCAGAATTTCTACAGCATATCTAGTTACACTGGTCAGGCACAAAGCAGTGTGCAGCCTTGGCCCTATTTTGATAATGTTTAAATTGTATTTTCCAGCTTTGTGTCATTTGTCCTTGGTGAACAGCTAGCCTGACTAAATGCATATGTTATTTGTAGCGGGATGCTTCAAAAGGCCAGTGATGTACGTATAAAAAAGTGGACTGCAGCTTCTGAGAAAAAGGTTTTACAACTGTGTTTCACAGCCTTGAGGCGATAAATACGGGGAAATATTGGTGAGAAATACCAATTCTCAAAGTCAAACCACGGGTAATCTTTGATGGTCAAAGACAAAGGATAAAGACACATGACAATCATGAAACGCACGCTGTCATATCCGTACAGTATTGTCCAAATGACAGAGGGCGAGTCCTCAATCACTGGCTTTATGTAAATCCCACGACTCAAGTTTCTGTCTACAGTCCGGCGTATCCTTCTCCAGCTAAATCACGGGGTATACTCTGGCCGTGATTCTTAAGTGTCACTCGTGTCCACCTGAATTATTGTTTGTGTGTAATGCAGGGGAAGAACCAGCATGCAATGAGAAGTGGTTGTGCCCTCTGATTGATTGTTAAGTGTTGTCCAGGAGCCCATTGCCAGACTCCACTTAACGGCCTGCACAGCAGAAAGCAATCAGTGGCTGTTACTAAGGGTCTCGTGGGGACGGCTCCGGTCATGATTGATCTTCAGTGGATCTGTGAAGATGTCTCAGAGAACCGGGATTCACCATCGTCATGTTCAGGCCGGAGAAAGTGCCTTCAGACTAAGGTTGTCAAAAGTATCGATACTCAAAAAAGTATCGATACTAAAACGTTGTATCCGGATACGATACTCATTTTCAAAAGTATCGATTTAGTTTATTGTTATGTGTGTAAAGCATAGCCAAGGAAGGAACACTTAATTTATTTATTTTTATTTTATATTGTTACTATTTATTAGTACATATTATATTATATATTATTATATACTGTACTATTATTATTATTATTATTATTATTATTATATACCGTCTAGTAACTATAGCATTGTTGCCATCATATCATCAGTATAATTACCTTCATCTTGCCAACCATCCTACCAACTGATCTTCTTTTTTTAACTTCTTAAGTGTCCTTGTTCTATTCTGTGTTTTTTTCTATTGTTGTTTTTATTTATGATAGTAAAGTAGTTATTGTATTTTATTGTACTTGAATACCGGACTGCTGTGACAACCGAATTTCCCTTCGGGGATGAATAAAGTAATCTATCTATCTATCTTAAGTTAAGTTATTGTTATTTTTTTTATCAAGCTTGCCTAATATTGTGCACAGCATACAACCTCAAAATATTGTTCTAATTGTTATTGTTTATTGTATTTATTTATTTTTTGCACTACCTCAGATCTGAAGCCTGTTATCATAGTTGCAGTTTCTTTTTGCACAACTGTTTTTTATTATAAATATTTAACCAGGGGTTCTGTTCATTTTTACATGTTAATAAAAATATTTCTGTTAAATTTTGGGGTCTTTGTTTTTATCCTGGTGGTATTGAAAATGGTATCGAGTATCGAATATTTTCCTGAGTATCGGTATTGAGCTGAAAATTTGGTAACAATTTATATTAAGGTCCTTGTAATAACCATTAATTAACAAGTAATAAGGCCCTTGTAAGTCCTTACAAGATGCTTATTAACATTACTGTGTGTTTATAAGCCTACTATAAGTGTTAATAATGGCATTATAATACAGCTAATAGCAGGCTATAAGAGATGTATAATAAGAACATTAATAAAAGCCTCATGAGTATCTTATAATTCTTAATAAAAGCATTAAAAACACCCATAACCCACCCATTATGATTTTGCCATGCCTTTATTAATCTTTTGTTTGCTTATTGATATTAAAATATACTTTATTGCTCATCTATTATGAGTTAACTATGCACTTGTTAACAGTTAACTATGCTTTTTGCAGCTAAAGGGATCTAAAGCGAGAACAATGCCTTACTAATATAAAGCGTTACTGAAAATGTTAGTATCGTGACAACCCTAATTCAGACTTGGTGAAAAGGCAACTTTGGTTAGTGCAACACAAAGACACAGGAAGTCTTCTTTTTTTTATTTGACTGATTGAACTTTCCTTGTTTGGAGGATATGTCATGTCTTGGTGTGTCTAATCATAAGTATTTCCCTGTGAGGCATTTTAATTGGCATGACAAATGGCGTGTATTTGCATACATCATTCATACGGTATGTTAACAGCAAATTACCGCATGAAGCAGTGCATTATGGCCAAATAGTAAATCCCAGTGGATATATTACATGTCTCCAGGCACTATTGTACCTGAGGACACACATGCAACACACACATCACTCTCTCTCTCTCACACACACACACACACACACACACACACACAGCCAAGTGTAGTACCAGGCAGTAGAGCTGTCGGCTCTCTAGTGGTGTGTCAATGTGTTCAGTGACCACAACGCCTGGTGTTATTCTCATTACAGAGGGATCAAAGGGACATGAGCTTCATAGCAGCGGGGACTCTCTTCAGCCCCCTGAGAAGCAACTCCTCCTCTAATCTCAAAGGTCACATTTAGTCATTCAAATATAAAACAGCATCACATCACTCACACCCACGTGACCTGCCCGACTCTTCTCCACACACTCAAAAGACCTTCTCCTTATAGTCTAACATGTAGCTTCTACTAAATAAAATTATGTTTTGTAGTCGAACAGTTTTAAAACACACTGCAAAAAAAAGCTAACTTGTATTATTTGCCTAAAACAGTGATTTAAGTTGGTAAAACTTAAAAAATATAAATGATTGACATTAAGGGCATTAATGTAAGTTAGCACAACAAAGGAAGCCAGTTGTCTGCTCAAAAACAAGTTTGTGAGTTGTTGTTACTTATATCTTTAAGTTGGGGTTCACAACAAGGGACAATAGTTCTGCTAACTCTTATTTCTTTGTTGTGAAATTCGGTCATCAGCTAAAGCTAGCGGCTAACTGATGCTAGCGGCTAACTGATGCTAGCGGCGCTGCTTGTTACAGCTACAAGAGTAGCCATTACCGTATCAATGCTAACTCAAAATTGTGGTCGCAACATTAGCTGACATTTCATAGCGACGTTACAATCGTGCCAATTCAGCACATTGCAGAAGTAAGGATTAAAAGTTATTACAATGTAAAATTATAAGTTCAAAAATCTGAATTCAGAGTTGAGCAAACTAAAAAGAAAACTTTAAATATTTTGTTTAATTGTCCAACTTAAAAAATGTACTAGAATACTCTATGTTAAAACAACCTAATTAAATTGCTGAATATAATACTCTGTTTAAAAATGATTTATTTCCTGAATAATTACTATTATGTTCATTTTCATATGATAAAGGTAATCTTTTAGGCTAAACCACTTCAACCTAACTTTGTTTTGTTGGCTCAGCACAATTAATTCATGTACTGCACTATTTTAAAAAGTAGTTGTAACTACCCTATTAAATAAAGTAACTCTTAATGATATCATACAAGTTTAAATGGCCCAAGAAATTTACGTTGGTATGTTACAATTACCATTACAAATCTAGTTGGACTGACCTGGTAATTAAGTAACAGTAACGCAAATACATCATGTTGACCCAACATATTTACATTTTGTTCACTCAAAAAAACTGTTTCTCGCTAAATTAAATCATTTTATTTAGGTGGAAATTATTTCCATAATTGTATTTTGTTCTGGGAACAAGTTATTTTTTTTGAGTGCAGCCCATTTTCAGAAGAAAAAATAAAAAAAACCCTGAAACAGTTCCATAAAGAAAGAAAAAACTGCAACACACAGAACTGCAGTTCATCCTTTAGCAATAATTAGCCTCTGAGGTGCCCCAAATTATGGTGATGACCCTGTTGATATTTAATCTGGACTGGTAAGTAATGTTATTTGAATATTCAATTAATATTCGGAGGCCCCGTACCACACACAAACAATAATCCTCATTAAGAAGCTGGATGAGGGTTTGTCCTTGCACAGTGTCATAATGACTGAAAATAACGGCCGTGAATTGTGCAAATGCTTTATATTCTGTGCAATCACTGCTTCAACAATGCTCACGGGTTAAATAAGGTAAGGGAATGTTTCTATTCATTTTTTTTTCTATACATTTTGCACAAAGTGTCCTTTCACGCTCATTTCCATGTTACATGTTATATGTGTAAATACATCAATTTTATATTAAAAGGTGTAGAAAATATAACACACTTGACCTCGTTATTGTGAAAATATGTTTTTTCTTTGCTGTTGGATGTTACTGGACCTTTAATTGCATAAACATTGTGATTTTTTTACTCAGGTTTTATTCATATGGCAGTGTGGGCTTTATACTATGACCGTTTTCCTTTAATTGGATTTAAAAAATCAATATCAGCTTGCTTAGAATACAGCAACATATTGAATCATACTATGTATCATGATATATATTGTATCACTATATTCTTACCGATACAAAGTGTTATTTAACATCTTCTGCAGAGATTATTACCTGCAGTCTGAGGTACAAACACTGCTACAAACAGCAATGTTCACAATTAAAATCACACCAGTGATTTTAGTCATGGAATTCAGTTTCCATTCTTTAAATGACACAGTGAGTGGACAGTGATGGTGGCAGCTAATAACATTGCAGTGCCAACAGCAGTTCCTCGGGATCTGAGCAGCTGTTCTGCAGTCTATATTGGCCTGTTCTTCAAGTGGAGGAAAAAAAAGAGCAACCTAGATGAGAATTTTGTGCTTCAGTGGCTATTGAAAGATGAGGCAATAAACGGCTAAACTTGAGTAATCACACACTCCCTGAGGAATTTCTCAAATGGGGATGGTCAAAAACCTTGAAATTTGAGCCGCTTGCACGCGGCCCAGGCTTTAACATTTGATGAGATTCATTATTGTAGGGAGCTGAATACAAGTGTCTTCTGATTACAGGGCCCACCATTAAAAGTTCCCACCAGTGTGCATTTCCATGGTAGAACGTCAATGGGATTAAAATCTCAATTCACTCCAGTCAATTCTCCAGTAACAAGATTTCATTAAAAGCAGGCAGGGAGGAAAATGGACTCGAAAGCACTGAAACAGCTGGACTATAAATTATAAAAATGTGCTTTCTGCTAACTGAACACACCTTCAGCTTGCAGATGCATTATTATTTAATGTTCAGAGGAGCTGGTTTTATGTAAATTAGAGTCTTCTATTCTCTTCAGTCCCCTTCTCAATGCCAGGTACTTCCAAACCAAGCAAAGGGAGAGATTATGCAAACCAATTAACATATGAAAATAACGTATTAATATACTGTCTCTGAACTGTATCCAATCAGTTCCTTTTCACTGGCGTGTGTACAAAACAATTAAAATTAAATTTATACTGCTCTTCCTTAACATATTCTGCAGCAAATGGAATCAGTGAGCAAATGCTGACAAAAGTTTTACAGGCCTGTGTTCTTCCTTAAAGGCACACTGACTTTAAGAATATTTATAAGACGCCATGCTAATAAATTCCACTCTTTGTTTCTCCCTAATGATGTGTGCATCTGAGACAAAGCAGCGAAATCCATAGCGGTAGCCAGGTGCTAATGAATGGCTTACATTATGCTGTCCACTAATTACTACCGCACCATAAATAAAACACAAGACAATCAATTAGTGGTAGACGTGTGTTTGTTAGTCATGGGCAGCAAGTTCCTCCAGGCCAGGGCTCTGCAGCAGACCTGCCTCTTTACGGTGTCATTTAGAAACGGATAGGACGAGTTCAGATAAATCACATTTTGAATGTTACCGAATGCACTTTAGGCGTTCTATCGCTCCTCTCGCAGACTACAAGTTAATGAATATCTACACAGTTTCAACCGAGAGGTGACTAACATGTTTAAATGCACAAGGGGCACAAAGTCCTTTCCACTGAATTAGACAAAAGAAATCCAACAGGCGGCTATCACCTCTTTGCCTTTTAATGGAGCTTTGCAAAAAGGCTTTCTCCTCCACTTCATACAAAGCTCCTCCAGTTTCCCAGACACCAACTGGCTGACGTATCACACTTGATTTGAACCAGAGCAGGGGAAATCAGAGTGCATTAACACTGCATGTAGAAGGCACTAACTGAATGATCCTAGCATTATGCGGCCTCTGGCCTGGCCTATCTGCGTAGTTTGATGCATAATTTGAGCATTAATGTAATTTACATTTTAACACAGTCCCAAAAGTAAACTGATTAGTTGATAGTTATCTACTAATGTGCCAAGAGGACCCACATGTCACTTGCATGCAGGCAGAGGGACGGGATTACACATGACAAGGTTGGCCTTGCAGGAGCACAGACAAAGAGACGGTCTCTGCCAGAAGGATAGACAACAGAGAGAGGCCGCACACACACACACACACACACACGCACGCAGACAAACACACACTCAAAGTGTAACACAGAATCTTGCGAGGTAAATGGTTGTCGTTCAGGTTTGCTAGTGTAGCATTTCTGTCTAACAGGATCTATCTTTCTTTTTTACTTTCAAGGACCTTTAAACAGATCATACCAAAAAGGAGGGAGAACCGTAACAATAAATCTGGAGGATGTAACAAAAGGCTCTCAGTTGTGCTCGCAGTCCTTAAACCACTTCTGCAAATATGTGTTTGCGCAAAAGTTTCAAGGGCAGTTCACTTGCCACACATCGTATTCATCAATCTAAAATTCAAATTCGCAAACTTATTAAAAGTCTTTCTGGGCCATCAAATGTCTTTTATCTCCGTCCCGGCAGAGTTCATTCTTTTGCACGGGACAAATTAGTGCCCCTGTAGATGACAGAGGCGCTTTAAAGAAAGTGCAACAGAGTTGCAGTCCCATGATGCAATGCTCCCAGTGGTTACATCTGCTCCATTCTTTCATCTTCCTCCATTGTTAGGTGGGAGCTGTCACATTAGGAGGAGAATCGTGGCTCCTTCCCACCCCCAAGTACCCCTTTTTTCCCATTCCAGCAGTTGGCAGGGTGGCAGGCCCATACAAAGGAGCGTGCACCAGGAGCGCAGAGGGGAGCACCGTTAGAGGAAAAACAGTTTGGGAATTAAGGTCATTAATTTTCCACTTTCAAGGGCTGCCACACAGACGGAGATAAAGTCAGCATAAATATTCCGCCGAAGTTTCTCCTGTTTTTCTCCTCTCCCCATTTTCATCGGCAGCCCATTTATCTCCATGCTGTCAATTAGAGGCAAAAGCAAAGAACTAATTAGGAACTGTGCAATTTTAATTAGCTGTTTTGATAATTAAACTAATTGGTTCCCTTGTGTTTCTGCAATGTGTGCTGAGAACTTTTTTGATATCTGGGCAGCAGATTTCCCATCCGCTGGTTAATTAGTCACTTTTGCATTAAAAAGGAGCCTTCCTTAATAGCCTTAATTTGCAGTTGAAAAGAGAATCTACCATCAATAATTTGTGTAATTGGTAACCGTTTGATTGTAATTTAGAGGCACGGCCGGACAGCTCGGCATGTCTAATTCCTAATGACTAGGATTAAAGTTGGATTAACTGTTTGGGAAAGGGATTCACTCTCCTCACTTTCCTACCCACCAAATGACACCTTGTCTACATTTGATTGGTCATGAAATTCAAATTGACTAGGTGAACAGCAGGGCTTAGACCATTTCCTATTACTTTCTATATGGTGAGCCTGTCAGGTTACATCAAAAAGATTCCAATAATTCCTATTCCACACATACCGTCTCCGCAGCTCCACACGGAAGATAATAAAAAGAGGTTACAATTTATTAAGTGATGTGTTAAACCTCTGCTGTCAGACCCATTTGTGTACAACAGAGGGGAACACATGGCAGAGATCAGCCACTAGGAGGAGCAGAACCTTAAATCTCACAGTAACAAAGTAAAGTAGATCTCAGTGAACCTTAAAAGTGAATGCTTTTCTCTTTGAACATATAAAAGCACAGTGTACAATGACAAACAGTATCCGAATGTCTGCCTATAAATTGACTCAGTGCCTATAAATTGACTCAATGCAAAGATGTTGACAGCGTTTTGCACAAGGACTTGCCAAACTGGTGTTTGCTGCAGCAGCAGACACATCAGGGGGGTTGTTTACAGGTGTCATGCTAAAATGCATTTGAAAATCGCGAGAAGCCAGAAAAACCTGGACTAAAAGCATATCATTCAGCATCTTAACTATCAGGCACCATCTCTATACTTTTACAACACAGAGCCCCGTCAGTAGTCTGATTAAAAAGCACCATTCATCCCACTTAGCCAGAATACAATTAAGGGACATGGCTTTAAAAGCCCAGCCCTGAAGCCTCTCCCCATCCCACATAAAAGGAGCACTCTCCACTGAGCCTTGCCTGTAAATATCATGTTTGATATGAGGTTTTAATCTGCTTAGCCATTCTGAACTATAGAATGGGCTCATCCTCTCTCTGAAACCTCTGTCCAATGGCTGTGTGCCTGAGGACGA
This sequence comes from Centropristis striata, assembly GCF_030273125.1. Taxonomy (NCBI): domain Eukaryota; kingdom Metazoa; phylum Chordata; class Actinopteri; order Perciformes; family Serranidae; genus Centropristis; species Centropristis striata. The sequence continues at coordinate 4,867,487 of NC_081518.1, forward strand.
ATAGGAACACAACACTAGTGCGCTATCTGATTAGGTGGGGTTAATTACAGAGCACTGTTTTGTAGTGGCTGCATTTGAGAGCCGCCCATAAATAGATGGGCATGGCTAATGCATGCTCAGAAATGAATTTTAATTAACTGTGTATCAGAGAGGCCCACTCAGGGGCTTGTTTGTAGTATGTACTGACCTCGCTGTTGGATGAGGAGTGGGAAAGGGTCTGCACCCAAGACACTGTGAGAGGGGCTGAAGAGCACACCGTGGCCTACATGAGCCGCGTATCACAGACACACCAAATGTTGTGTCTTTACACAAAGGTAATGTGGGTAATTTATATTGATGAGAACCTTGATTGAGAGCCACTCTGCAACCTGTCCATGTCTCCGCATCATGATCATCTCAGTTGGACTGAGACACATGTGCTCTCTGCAGCTACACCACTTGTCCAAATGAGGATCAAATACCAGCGACACTCTGATATACACAAAACTTCCTCAGCTGCAGTAGCTACATTGTAATGACAGTCATATCCCGTGGCTATTCCAACATACAAAGTGATTATGTACATTCACTGAGTGAATATTTAGAAAATAAAACATAGATTTCTCGCTAGAAATGTGATCAAAATCCATTTTTATGCAGAAACTAAGTCAAAATATTGATTTTTTTTTCACTAAAAATGAGAGAACTGTCCGCCATGTTTTTTGTTCTGACCCGCCAGGACGTTGAAAATCACGTGACTTGGAACAAACCAATATGAAAAAATATCCATGGAATAGCCACGGGATATGTCATTAACTTGCATTGTAGCGAAATCCGTGTCAGTTTCACGGAAATTTGAGTGATTCCGTGGCTATTCCACGGATTTTGAGTTAAGCAAATCCGTGGCTATTTCACAGATTTTTGTGAGACCAGGTTCCTGCTTTTTCTTTTCCTCCATCTATTTTTATCTATTTTTTGGTATCTATTTGTATGTTATGCTATGGTGTTTGTATGTTGTGTATGGACTCTTAATTTTACTGTACAAGTGTTGCGTCATGTCTTGTGATACATGTTTGTTAGCGTTTGTGATTGTATATGTGTTGTGACTGTATTGACGCTTGTTGTTGTTGTTTTTGTTTTGTTGATGATCTCGGACAATGGACAATTTGATTTAATGTTTGGACTCCAGGAAGAATAGCTATGCTAATGTGCTGGTGCTAATGGAGATCCAATAAATAAATACACAACTTTATATAACATAAAGACTCGAAAACCTGCCGTACGAGTGAGGTAAATTGTTGTAAATTCACAGCTCCATCTGTTATTACCTGCCCCTCAAACACACACACTCCATTTTTTCGCTGCCTCTCTGAACGGTCTTTATATCGTGTTTTTTCCACATTCAAATGTCAAATGGCTATTTGAAGTCAAGCCCCAATGATACTGAACCATTCTTTCCCCTTTCATTTCCAGTTTTCTGTGTGATTGGATTAATTATGTGCCACTCACTTTGCTAGAGGTCAGCAAACATACATTCTCGGTCATAAGTCATCAATCTATGTGACCGTGGAGATGAAAAGTCAAGCATGTCAGCCAGGAAGCTGGACAGAGAGGGATCAGGCCATTGATTTCAGGGCCAACCCAATCTCACCACAGCCTGCTGCCCTGAGAACTGAAATTATCCCTATGGGCTATGTACAGTGAGCTTTATACCTTAGATTTGTGGTGCATGATCACATTAGCGGAGCCAATAAAAAAAAGTTATTTCAAATGCAGGCTAGGATAATTATTAAATGGGAAAGCACATGTAGTCTATATACTGTTCTGTGATAACTGGATCTATAAAACAGTGCAATGTGCTTCAACTCAAAATAAATGCACCTTTATGTGGATGTGATTATTTTTACTCGCATATTTTTTACCTCCACCCCGATTAATATAGATATAACTCTTAACGATACAAAAATAATGTTCACAGATGAGGTTCCACTGCACAAATCTCAGGCTGTTCTTAGTCATTTGTTTGTGATTATACCTACGTAAAGTAATGCACTGTAATACATAGATATCCTGCACAATAATGAGCCAGGAGGTGCAGCTTATGACGATCAATATTTACGTTTGATGTGAGGCGGTGACCTCTAGTGGACGTAGTGATTATGACAGGAGGAAAGGAGGAAGTAGTGTAAAGAACACAAGACTTTGACATCTGATTATGTATTCTACTAATACTGTTCTTGCCAAAACCTGCCCTGCAAAGGTTGGGCAATGGTCTCTAATAATTAAGGCTAGGATTGCCTATTGATCACGGATTAGGACCTGAACAAATTGGGTACCACCATACAAAGCATTATTCTTGAGAGTGGGTCTTGCAAAGATCAATGTTTGAATCCATAATTATGCAAATTAGATTTTGCAAAATTTTCTTGTTATTTTAAGTAAACCTGTACATTAACTTCTGTATTAAGATATGTCACGTTCTACATCATGTTCTACGCCACCTATGAAACTGCGTCAAGTAGTTACGTATGTTTTTTTTTTTTTAACCCAGACCCTGATCTTTTTTCTAACCTTAACCAAGTACTTTTGTTTCCTAAAGCTAACCAACTCGTTTTGTTCCACAACATTAATTATGTTTAAGACAGTGAATTTCACATAAAAGCTGCCTTAATCCGGCGCGTTATAAACAGGCACTTTACCTATGGCGATATGCTGCTCAATATTATGAGAATTAGCCAAAAATTCTCCTACACATATACAGATATCCCACGCCTTCGGCGCTAACTTTTTCTATGTTGTAGCCTAAAGTGTATTATGTGCTTGTGTTGCTCCTCCCCTCTCCTCAAGTTTTGCTATATCTCTTTTTTCGGATGTGAGAGGACGCTTACGCTGTTTGTTTCTCCATCCGAAGTTTGTTGTATGTATGTTTATGTATATGTCTATTGCCTATTAAGCGTCTTTGAGTGTCTGTAAATTAAATGTATCATTATTATTATTATTTAAAATATAATTCCTGTATTACCCTCATTACAGCGTCTTAGTTTCACATTTACGAAATGGCCCAAAATGATCATTACATGTCATTTAGCTGACATTACATTACATTACACCTTAATGATCACCTTAAATTTGCTATGTAACCAAATTATTTGAACAGCGCATGGTTTTTTGCAATTTCGGGGAAGCCCGCAGATATCGTGAAAACTAGTCATGTCGCATTGTGGAACTTATTGGTGATACATGCGGTTGCTGGGGTCGGTAAGTTACTGACATTGCGGTGCCCGGTGGGAACAAGTCCTATAAATCAATCCCGTGTACGACTCATCGTAAGATATAATACGAAACCATTTATGCGAATCTGTTGCAGATCTTACAAAAATGTGGTCGTAAGCAAATCTCAAAGAAGCCTTTGATCTGGAATAGAATAATAGTAATGATTATTACATCTATATATAATTGCAGTTATTTGATTATAGAGTAGCTAATGATAATGTGCTTATAGTAGGGTTGGTGCAGAATGTAACAGAAGGTAAGGACAGACTGAGCAAGCTCACACCACAGACAGCCTGCTGGCTGCTGACGAACCAGCATTATTGTAGCTATACTCCACTCCACTCTCCTAAATGGCTAATCTTTGTTGGATCTCACCCTTAATTGGTTAACAGTCTCCGCAGGGCAAGTGAAAGTGGTGCTATTTAAGGCTCCACCATGAAACAGCAACACTTTCATCTTGGCAATAACAGGCAACAATTATATTACCAGATTCGAAACTGAACCTTCTATCTACCCACTAATCAAAAACGCAGCCCATCTGTTGTGCTGTCTCTTTTGAAACGACTGTTTATCTGCAGCCTGTATGATAACTGTGTCTGGACACTAATTAACTGCTAAATAGACCGCAATTAGATGTTATTTCTATTAAATTTTGCAGGGAAAAAAGTAGAGGGAGAAGAAAAACAATAAGCGCATTTTTATGTTTACTCCAACTGTACCAGGCACCGATGGAGCAGCATCACTCTCTCTCTCTCTCTCTCTCTCTCTCTCTCTCTCTCTGACACACGCGCACCCGCGTCCGTGCGCACGTGCATCAATACAACCTTGCGTGCATGCGCGCTCTCCCCTGCTCTCTCTCTCTCTCTCTCTATCACGCACATTCAGACTGGCAGGCAGACACACACGCGCACGCACGCACGCACACACACTTTCCCTTAGCTGTGCTTTTGTGTTTTGTCAGAATTAATGAGAAAAGTTCCCTTGCCCTAGGGGTAATTAGTGTCCTTGGAGTTAAATAAGCTAATACTTAGACACCTCTGGCACAAGCAATTATGTTTGTGTATTGAATAATTGATTCAAAGAGGGGGGAAGGGCTGCTAATCAGATCTGAGCATAATGAATTGATTTAATTAACAGGGGAATCCGAGGGTCTCTGGAAACTGCGCGCATTTATTCAGTAGCAGCAGAGGCGAGCGCGGCACATAAACTGGGAGAGAGGCGGCGTGAGTTTGCTTTTAGCAGTTGTCAGATTTGCAATTGGATTTGTTTGAATATAGTTGCTGTTTCGGAGCAAATGAGAGCGAGAAAGAGAGAATATTAACAGCGAAGGAGAGCTCAGCCGTTCAGTCTGAGCGTCTGATCCGTCCGTGTGTGCACAGTTACAGATAGGCGACACTAGATTTATATCGCTTTTCATTGTTTTGCCTTTTTTATTCGCATGGAATTTATCAAGAGCAACCAACGCTGTTTGATCGCTATTTATTTGCATTACAGTTCAGTCCGGATAGGGGGATCTCACCGCGTATCTCGCCGTATTCCGCGTATGAATTATTATTGATAGGAGGAGAAGAGAAAAAAAAACGTGCAGACGGCAATTCATCTTTCCAGGGTTTTGGTTTATCGAGGCGTAGTCTAGTCAACCGCGCGTTTCAAAGCCATTTCCAGGAGAAGCTGTGAGCAGACCGAGCGGTGCAGCCTGCTGGAGCCGAGGACGGATCGCCCGGGGAAGGACTCCTCGTTCCTCAGGACGATGGTGTTGGACAAGGAAGAGGGTGAGTAACGTCTCCGACCGTAGGATGCTATAACCTGGGGAGTAACACGGCAAACTACTGACATTTTACACGTTAAGTGCTCCCCGTCGCCCCGGACCCTGCGCACCCGCAGCCTCCGCTTTATATTGGCTTTTTCAACCCCATTTAGTCACGACAGTCTCCGTGTTTTCCAAGCTGAATACTGTGGCTGGCTGCTTCCTGGACCATGAAGTTGCACTTACACAAATAGCACTGGCAAACTACAGTTTAGTTCAACAAGAGAGTTGCGTGTTTTTTTTTTCTGCTTTTCTTTATATACAGCAGATGTGTGTGTAGCGTTTTGATGTGTAACCCAGAGTTTGAGGATACTCCACAGACGCTGCAGTGCATGTGGCTCCTCTTTTCTTTCCTCCTCTAAGTGCTTTTTGCGTCTGTGAAGTTAGCGAGGCAGCCTTTGACATCACCACGGGATGGGAGATGACAGCAGAGTGCTTTTAACTTGATTGCAAATTATGGATAGCGCCGTGCAACGTTCACTCACTTTCCATCCAAATAGGCCTACTTGCATTACTTATCTATTTCAATGTATTTAGGTTAATGGGTGAGGCAATCTAATTAATTTTAATTTAAATCAAACTCGCCTCTAATGACGTCCCATTTTGGATTAAACTGATGTTGAGATGTGCAGTGCATTTATCACATTCAGGTCTAATGATGCTCAGGGTGTATGCATTTTAATGCATTTATACAACATGATGACAATATTAAAATTCTAGACGATATGCAGGTTTTAAGGGCTGAAATGAAGTTCGTCTCTCTTTCCTTAAGAGTATTTTGCAGGTTGTTTTGCAGACCACCTGCTGACTTGCACAATAACAAGCTCCATTAACATTAAAGCACATATTTTTGAGTTATTATTTCTCAAAGTACAGTACACAGCCTTTGCACATTTGAGCTTATCCAGGGCTCCTCCTCCTCCAAAAGTAATGGATGCATTTGTTACTCATTATTTATGTTTGAAAATGGATATTTCATATCTCTTAGCAGAGCATCCTTTCACTTACACATCTAAAAACCAATAAAAGGATTGCGGCAGAGACATAAATTGCTCTGTCTGGCTGAATCCATGTTGTGCTGCAAATGTACCTAAATTAACTCAACTGTAAATTGTCTCCTTTGGATGTCTGTCTAGCTAAAAGTTCCCTATATGATTCATGATTCAGATTGCTTTTAACAGTTATTGGCTAAGCAATATGGTAAATGTACAAGGTGATGCAAATGGCATTAGTGGGAAAGGATGCACAGGAGCATGTAATGCAGTCAATACTACATTAACTACTGATGCCCAATTACAGAACCAGGGAGAGTGGCTTTTAGGAGCATTAGGACTTGCAGAAAAGCTGAGATCACCTGCTGCTCATTGCCTAAAAGCTTCACCCTTTATTTGCTGGGCCCGACCAGCAGCTCCAGCATTTTGGCCAGGTTGTCAACAGAGCTGCTTGGATCTGGTCTCTTTCATTGTGGTGCCTCTTAGCGTTTATTGGCTCTAAAGTTATAGGCTTGTCAATTCAACCTTCTTGTCTAATGTATCCACTTAGTGCCTGCACAAATAAATGCGTGCATATGTGGAGAGGGAGGTGTGGGTCTGTGTTTTGGGCGGCCACATGGGTGTATGTGTATGATTACTGTCTGTTTCTCTTGATTGATTCACTATTATGCCTGTGTGTGCGCCTTAAGTGTTCATATTTCAGTCCTTATGCGGCTCATAAAACAGATCTTCAGTGTGTCTGGTCTCGTGTTTAAACCCTCTGACATCCTGGTTGGCAGCTAAGTAATGCTGCTGCTTGTTTGGCAGACTGTTTTTGAACTCTGACTTCTTTTTGAAAAGTCTGCAACAATTTGTGCAACAAAAGCAATAACCAGAAATTAATATAGCTTGCCCCCTTTATTCTAGCTCCATTGAGAAAATCAGCTTTCCACAAACTATTTCCCACCATATCAGTCTATTAAAAGTTAATCAAACCTGATATATTTCCCCATAATAGTTTCCTGTTATATGTCCCTGCCTGGCCATATTTTGTTTCTTGCCCGTCACATGTTACATGCACATCATAAAGTTATCATCATACTCTCAGATGATGCAGTTTTTAACTCACATTTTGTGGTAAAGCACTGAGTCAGAAAGCACGGACTGTAAAAGGAGTACAGCCACTGCTCTGTGAAATAACCTAATATGCAGGTCATAGTGAGTAATGAATAGCAACACATGTACCAAATTCTGTGTCAACATTTTATTTCACCCTGTGATATGAAGGTTTCCAATTTGCGTCTAATTTGAGAGGAAAAAGCAACTCAGCCATTTTCTCTCCTTCTTCGCACCAACTGCAGGAGAAGCAAGTGGCTCCACACTGAAGGCATATTTTTGCTGAACATTAACACAACTACAGTACACTCTTTGCAGACCTGAGCAGAAGAAATATCCTCCAGCTACTGATACATTTCTGGTTACCTTTGCTTGTTAATTTATGACCCTGTTATCATCCTGTCCAGTGAAATTTGTACATTCATAAAGCATGTGATTGAAAAGCAACGCTTCAGACGAATACAGACTGGTGATCTGTCGGCTGCTGTAATAAAACTTGGGCTTCAGGCTCCGATTTTTATTTTGAAATAATAAGAATTGCTTCATTCTTTACCGGTGTTACCATGGTAATACTGTCTCGTAGCAATGTTATATTGATTTAGAAAGTGGACAGTAATATTTCTTTTCTGTTATTTGGTTTCTGAGGGTTGATTTCTAATTTCCAGTTGGAGATTACTTTTATATGTTCCTTAAGTCTTTTCACTTTTCCAAAGGAATGCAATTTGCTCCCCTGTATTTGCTATTTTCTCAGCTTATTGGTTTGCTCTTACTTCAAAATTAAACTTGCCCATTTCAAATATTGAAATTACGTCTGGTTTTTGTGCTCTGGGCCCTGAACAATATTACAAACACATTGCTTCGTTTGATATTTCTTAAGCCACTACAGGTTCTTTTAAAAAGCTTTATTATTACAGGCACCTGCATCGCCTGTGCAGTATTTTTCCAATTTCTTCGTAAACATAGATTGTCAAAGGAAGCAGTTGTGTGTTTTAAACAGGAACGAGTGTAGCCTGCGTGCAAATGAATGCAAGGAAATCTCATTTTTTTTAGCAGCATGCACATGATGAAACAGCATCCAGACATACAGACGTGATAATGACTTCATCTAAAGCACGCTGCATCGACATGCAACATGTTTTGCAGTGCATTATGCTAAAGCTATTCTCATTTATTAACACAAAATCACATTTATACCATTTTCAGCTGCGAGTGTTTAATTCGGTCTAATCTGTTTCTGATATTACAAGTGCAGAATTCTTCACTGGAGACAATTTCGTCTGTCACCACTAAACCTCCAGATCCCTATCAGCTCTGATCGCTTCACATCTACGAGTGCTCCAGTTGTGTATCATTTCCCATAATCTTAGTGGAATTCAAAGGGACCGAATTGAGACTTAAGAGACACGTGTTAGCGAGCGCGCCCACCTGCCTTTGATGTAAATGGCTGCACTCATCAGTGTGCCACACAAACTCAATTATGCACTTTTGAGCTGTAAGAGCATCCCTTTCATTATTGCCAGAGGCCACATGCTAGCCATGTCATCAGACAAATTCTCACAACAAGATCTGGCTACCACATGCATCGCAGGGAACAGACGATCCCTGTTGTGCTGTCCAGAGTCTGACCCGAAATGATTTTCTTTTCAATGTCATGAAGAATTTCTGCTGTATTGCTGTGTGAGAATAGTGAAGGCTGCAGAGATAGAGATGCCACACTGAAAATTATTTGAACAAATAGGAAACTCGAAGCCGCAAGGGCACACACGCATCAGTCCAGATGCTACAATGAAACCCTTTTTTTTTTTACAAAATCCATGAATGTGCGGACAAGTTGAGATGAATCGTTGCTTTAAACCGCCTTTTAAACCACCTTGGAGGAAGCCAGTGTCTTATCGCGAGCTCTGAGACAAATGCATGCACAAGTAATGTTGATGTTGCACAGGCGCAAAGCTATTCTCGCCTGCAAAACTCCAATAACCTCACCTATAGTTGAGCTGCTGTAACAATATACGAATACTTTATTTTTGGATAGGGACATTGCACATTAATCGATAAACATCTTTGTAAATATGCCGGATTATAGCAAGGCTGCTAGTTTGCATCGGTAGTCCCTAAAAAAATAAAAATAAATACAAATATGACTTTATTTAACAACCAGCTTTGACCCATATGTGTATATACTGTTACTTATTGATCTGTTTGAACCTGTTAGAAGCAGGTGTTACTGCGACTTGTCACTGCAAGGCTCACTTGACTACATCCATGTTGATGTGGGGAAAAAAGCAATTTACACTCTAAAAAAAGATTCAGGAGGTTAGTTAGTTAGTATGACTTAAAAACATGAGCTTTTTCAGCATAAAAATAACAATTTGTTACATCTCCATTGTTTTATTAAGTTGATAACTTATTTCAAGAAGTTGATCAAAATTAAAAATGAAGAAAGATGTCTTCACTCAGAAATATATTGATTTTGGATAAGCATTTCTGCCTTCACTTAACAAGGAAAAGTATTAAGGTAATGAAACTTAATATTGTATTACAATATGTCTGACTTAAGTGAAATAAGTTACTTATAATCAACCAAATTGAGGTAACAATTTGCAATTTTTTGGAGTAGAAAGAAAGTAAAATAAAGGAGTTATAGCAACTTAAATAGAGTAATTTGACCACTTATTAACACTAAAACGTTGATATAAATATTGAGTTGGTTCAACATAATGAAGCTTGTAGAGGACAAAACAAATCATGTTGGTTGTACCTAGACTATTTGAGTTAGTTCAGCTATAAAAGTCTCATGGGAAATACTCAATAATGTCTTAGTTGGAATTACTTAAAAAGATAAATGCAAATTGTTACAACATTTTTTTTTTAAAGTTGAGCCAGTATCATTTTTTTTAGAGTGTATTCATACACTGATGCTTCTGCAAACACACACATAAAGTTATTTATTCATCTGTTTACCTACAGCGCCGCTCTCTGTTCTGACTTGTTTGGCTTTCTGTGTAAAGTTTATTCTTTGCTCTCTCGGAAAAAAATAATTTCACCTTTATTCCGTCACCGTAGGCTTCGTAGAAGAAGACAGGAAAAGATGGGAAAGAGGGCGAATGACACGCAGCAAAGTTCTTGATGAGCAGATGTCAAAACTACAGTGTCACCAGCTATAGTTCTCTGGCAGCTGAGTGCCAAGCGTCAAAATGCCCAGAAAATGTTACTGAAGAGAAACCTTCATATTCCACCCCGCAGTAATAAAATAACATGTCACCTGTTACACTGTGAGGCAGCGTAAGCACTTTGTACAGTCAAGCCTCAGTGGAAATCAAACACATATGGCATAAATGACATATTTGAAGGGATTTTTTAGATCCAGAAGGAACATGAATGGTGGCGATGCATTATTAATGCAGGAGCTGAAACTCAGTTTAAAATTGCACTGATGTCTTTTAATGCTTTCTTGTGTCTGAAAGCAAAGAGATTTACTAATATTCATACAGTATTAAAAGGTCTTGTATAATCCCTGCTGTAATAGTCCCTTGATGCATATTTGTTTGAATGAAAGGCAGGGCTGTGTATGTATATTTATGTTTTTTGTAGCTCGACCGATACTGGATTTTTAAAGACGATATGGAGAATCGATATTTTGCGAGTTTTAAAAATATGTTACAATGTGTTGATTGATTGAAACAGTCAAAAAATACACTAGAAAGACTATTATATGTAATGGAGACATTGTTTCTAAATTACCTCAAAACTTCTTTAGCATTTTTTTGTCCTGAAATTTCTTATTATCGATATATCTGCAATAAGCCGATAAGAATTATATACATATATATATATATACATTAGACCATTGTTTTCTTCAATTTCTTGTTCATTTTAATGCCTGGTACAACTAAAGGTACATTTGTTTGTACAAATATAATGATAACAACAAAATTAGCTCATAAGAGTTTAATTTAAGAGCTGATATCTAGACATTTTCCATGTTTTTCTTGACAATAACCAAAATCATTATCAAGAAAACCATGAAAAACGGCTACATATCAGCTCTGAAATTGAACTCTTATGAGCTATATTTGTTGTTATCATTATATTTGTCCAAACAAATGTACCTTTAGTTGTACCAGGCACTAAAATGAACAAGAAATTGAAGAAAAAGGGTGGTCTAATCATTTTTTCCATGACTCTTTATGTATTTTGTGTCACTCTGTTAGTGTTTTGATGGCAGCTGGAAGTCACATGTAAAAAAAAAAAAAAAAGTGTTAAATGAAAATCATACCATTTCATCAGCTGTTCCCCAATTAAAATTAAACATGCAGGGGGCTCTAAGAGCAATATTTAATCATATTCACATACGTTCATGTGTATTGTAGGTTGTGTAAATCAGGTGTTGATTGCTTTGATTAGCATGGTAAACATGTGGAGATGCACACCTGCAGAAATGCAACACAGTATTATTGTAATAATATAGCGAGCGTTGAGCTGCATGAACTGGCCTGCTGTGTTCTCTCTACAGTGCACACATCACAGTGCCAGCAGGAAATCTTGCCGATGCCATACTTCCCATTTGCCAAAGCCCTGATCGTTGTTGCTGAGTATTTTTCATTTGTTTTTGGCCCTGCCTGTGTGAGTGTGTGGCTCTGAGGATGACAGTGTTGATTGGTCAGTAAAACACTTTGTTCTTGTGGGTGCAAGGAGCAGCGCGGCCTCTAGGGGCTGCTAGCGGGGCTTTTACACTCTCAGTCTAGTTCCACTGTAAATATCTTTCAAACACCACTCTATTGTATTCCCATTGCAGTATTCTGTTTTTTTCTGCAGCTTGAGTCCAGAAGTAGCTTTGGCCTTGAGTTAGAGCTTCCTGATCTTTGTTGTATCACAGACAGAGACATATTACCAGTTTCCGTTCTCATTTCTTATCCATTTTTTGCTTCTAATGCGAATACAGGCTCCCAGTCAGAGGAGGGAAATGTCGGTCAGTGCAATAACAGGTGAACCTTGCATCAGGTAACCCCTTAAGTTTAACAGTAAACTGGTATTTTAATGGCCTATAACTTGCACATTCACATGCATTTCGAATCCAACTCAAAATGACCTTTACTTGCCTCTTTTTTTTTTGCCAAAACAAAACACCAGATGCATTTATAAAAGCCTCTTAAGAGCTACTTTTTAGCAGCAGAATCCAGAGAAATAGAGGACGGAGGCGTCACACTTTCTTCAGATATTACAGCTATCTTGTTGGTAAATAGAAAAGCCTGGGGTGCCTTCTCTTAAATAAGAGCCAACTTGCTGAGAACTAATCTCTTATTGGATGACCTTCAGTAAATAAAATCTTAAATAGCTAATTAAAGTCTGTGATTAAAGGAGGGTAGTTCTTTCCCTCTTAAAGCTACTAGATTAGGTTTTGGATATTGAAGTTGCTGATTTAATCAGTGCTTAACTATGCTGTTTACAGCCACAAATTCAGAGGCGAATGACAGCCGCCACACACACACTGAAGCCAACATTAACTGAAACTTGTTTCTAAGACCTAAGACCCCTTCACTGCAATCACACCTCCTTCATTTTATATCATTAGACCAGTCGTGTCTCGCTGAATTGCCATTTGATTTCAGCCAGTAACAAGAATTACTCCTTCAGGATAAAAGGCCCAGTCTTAATATTATGAGGTAATATAAAAGTGTTAAAAGGAATTCATTAGAAGCCATCCTCATAATGAAACATCAGATCTTTAATATTAATCTCTTGGGATATTTAGGACAGGCTGTACTTCATGAGACACTTTACCATCACACCCAATCTTCATGATGATCTTTTCTCGTGAGGGACGATACACGATTTTAGCGCAGATCGCAATAAAAAAAATTGTTGATTGTGGTGAATTTTTATTGTCAGGATAATTGTGAATATCATCACAAGTGACTTGAAAGAGCTGTCGAGCTCTCTGATGTACAATTTAGCATTAATTCCATGATTTATTATGAAAGATGCAGTCTTTATATTATATTTATAGCAGTTTATAACAGTTTTTTCCTCTAATCGTAACAATAATTTGGCCACAGCCAATAAGTAAATGTGCTTAACAGCAGAATTTATTTGAAAGAAAATATATTGTCTTATTTGATTACCAACTCCGATTATAAAAAAAAGTTGGGACATTGTCTAAAATGTAAAGAAAAAAGAAAAAAAAAATCGGAATTTCATGCTTTTAGTTTTTATTTACACAGCATCTTAACTTTTTTAAAACTGGGTTGTATTTTTTGGTTTAATATAAGCACTTTAAGTATATTTTGATTGTTATTGGGGTAAAATCTTGAATTAAGGCCGGGCAATATAAAGAAATATATCGTCAGGAGGATGTAAAAAATGTCTTTCATATATATTTTCCCATTTTGTTTCTATCATCATGTTAAAAAACTATATTATATTATACTATACAATATTCTTGAAGATATTAGGAAATACTTAAAAAGATAGAAAATATGATGTAGTTTGAAGTGCAAATCTCAACAGTTGCCAATTACAAAATTTTTTACTCTTGACTCTTAAGTATGAGCAAATAATAAAAATAATCATTTAGGGGTTCCGGGGGCATATTTGAATGAAATTTTGTAAAGGAGAATAAAGGTTCTTGTATGTTTTATTTAAGGCATCTTATTTTGACTTCTTGTAGATTCTGTGGTGGATTCTCTTAACACACTGTGCTCTTATTTTGAAAGCTGCCTGTGTTTAGCGACAGGGAGTAAGTAGCTTTTTGTGATTAAAACAACTTGGTAACGCTTTATATTAAGGTCCTTGTAATAACCATTAATTAACAAGTAATAAGGCCCTTGTAAGTCCTTACAAGACGCTTATTAACATTATTGTGTGTTTATAAGCTTATATAAGTGTTAATAATGGCATTACAAACACCCATGACCCACCCATTATGTCTTTGCCATGCCTTTATTAATCTTATTTTGTTTGTTTATTGATATTAAAATATACTTTATTGCTCATCTATTATAAGTTAACTATAAGTTAACTATGCTTTTTGCAACTACCGGATCTAAAGCGAGAACAATGCCTTATTACTTGTTAATTAATGGTTATTAAGGACCTTATTATAAAGCGTTTAACAACTTTAACCACTACAGAAGTAGGAACGTTGCCAATATCATGATATGCATTTTTTTTAACCATAAAAAAAATATACCAATATTATCGTGAACGATACGATATGGCACACCATAATAATACCGTTATCGACATATTAAAAGACCTGCATCAGGATACAACATTTCGGCCATATCGCCCAGCCCTAACATAAGATGCAATTATTTTAACGAGGATAATCGTGACATGAAATTTTCATCCTGTCTCTTGCTTAATCTCTTCCCCACAGTAACTGCACCCAACCAACCTCTCTCATTATTTACCCCATCAGGTGTGGGAGTAGGTGCTTGAATGACATTAGAGGCCAGTGCTGCCAAATAACTGCCCCCTGTGGGGAATTTGCATTATTCAAGATTAAAGAGCCTCACACAGTGCTCCGCAGTATGGTGTTCCTTCTTCCCTTCCATTTTCGACACACTGAGGACCCTGAATGGCACACCTGTCTCCTGGCATATCCTTTGAAATAATAAGTGTGCAGTAATTGCTGGGGAGTGGGGAGGATTTTGTACATCACTTCCTGACCTCATGAGTGACACAAACTTTAGAGGGCTACATTTATTCCTCTACAAATGCATTTTTAATGTGGACTAAAAGTGTTTGTGCATTATTCTGTTCCGGATGGCGGAAGGTGGCTGTGACAGGTCTAATGGTTTGATTTTTTTTACTTTTTTTTTTTTTTTTTTGCCAGGAATCACAAAGTGGCAGATAAGATTGCCTCGTCTATCAAAGTTTAAACGCATGTAGTTTGAGAATAGATGGATTTTTGCTTTATTCAATTTCAGAGTGGGGAAGAAAAAAAAAAAGTCAGTTCATCCCGCTGTTGCTGGATGAGGACTGAAAATGAAGATGTATTCACCTTCTCGGTTATTGACAGCTTGCAGTTAAATAAAAAATGGTAAAATGGCAGGTTTCAAGAACCAAACACCTCAGAGCAGCAGCAGACAAAGCCCGACACTACGCCCACATCTGATTGGCTAGACGCGAGACCAAATCGTCCCCTTACTGAGTCGACACAGAGACAGTCCTCCCTCTTTAAGAGCTCTCGTGGGTTTATTTGGGGTAACCCTGCATGATAAAACCATTAATGTTTGTGTCTTTTCTCCTCCTCCTCATCCATCTTCCTCCCTCACTCTCATTTTCCAGCCCCATCACTCCCTCTCTCCTTCTCTCCCTCTCTCTCTCACTCTGTCTCTGCTGTTGACAGCTTACCTTGCAGAGCTCTAATCTCACCCTACTACTGAGCAACCAAGTGTTGGAACAAGTCGCCTTCTGTAATAATTTGGAAACTCTGCCAGTTTCATGTCTTAAAAAAAAAAAAGCCGCAATGAATTTAATTAGAAAGCTGTTGCATATCTCTGTGATACATTTCTTTTAATTAACCCCATGTGAATAAATTAAAAATAATAGGGGGCTGAAAAGTGTGGAAAAAACACCCTAATGAAGTTTTCCGTTAATTGGGATGGAGTCTGGTGCCAAACCACAGTGAGCAGTGAGCACCAGGAGCTAACAATGCCTTCTGTAAGCCTCAGAAAAAGGGCCCAGGGCCTTCGTGCTGACTTCAAGTGTAAGAAATGCACCTCTGACGTGATGGAAATGACCGTGGGCTGGGAGAAAAGGCAGTCCTGTTCCAGGCTGCTCTGCTGAGACTCCCCATGCCGCGCTTGAAGCTGGGCCAGTGTTATTGCAGCCCTAATGCGGCTGACTCATTTGGAGCGGATCAGGAGTAATTATGGTAGGGAAAGTGGCTGCCGACCGTGGGGGTCAGGACACTTGTAACATGTGAAAAGAGCAATTATTCCAGGAGACAAAACCCTCCCTTATCCTGGGCAGTGCCAGGGTCAATGCAAGGGACGGCTGGGCTCCGTTTCACCGGGGCTTATTAGCCGCAGCAAGCTGCAAAGTTTGAGAGAGTGCATCTTGTTAATGAACAGTCCCCTCCTCATCCGCACCAGCCCTGTCTGCTCTCTCTCCCACTTACTGTGGGTGTTAATTATGTCATAATCATAGCATGCATACAGTCCCAGAAATCACCTCACAGACCCGAGCATTCATACACAACCATCTGGAAATGTAGCATAGCGTACAGTAACATAGAGGGCTCTCACAGCGAAAAAAAAATAGTCAGTTTGAAATGTAATATTGACTTGGGCCTTGTAAGAAACTACCTAATTTGAAAGAGGGAGTGTGTGTGTGTCTGTGTGTGTGTATTCATGCATATCTTTTCTTTTACTCCTTGCATATGCTCCAACTAAGGATAGAAACATGAATCACACAATGAATCAGTGGTGTTTATTTTGCTTATCTTTCAGAATACACTCATCAGTCTGCTTTCAACTGGCATGTGTATTCCAGCTGATGTTATTACCAGATGTCTTGTATTTTGTCTTGGCAATAGCGAATACGTGTCTATGGGCTCAATTACAGCAATGACGGGAGCTGAATGAAAGGGGCTGATTCATGCACACAATGGCAGGACATCTGCATGAGATCCCTATTAACCTTAGTGGCAGACACCTTGGCCTAGGGACAAATTTTATTTGGGATTGCCATGGCCACGGCATTTACAGTGGCGGCCGAAAAATAAAAGGAGTGACGTTCAAATCGGCCCCTGCAGCTTCTGAACTGACGACCCGCTGAGAGTTTTGGGTAAAACGGTGCCAACATAGTGTTTTTTTTGGATTCTTCATTGTCCTATATTGTTCTTCCTGCAATAACAACCTGGTCTCATAGGAATCCGTGAAATAGCCACGGATTTGCTTAACTCAAAATCCGTGGAATAGCCACGGAATCGCTCAAATTTCCGTGAAACTGACACGGATTTCGCTACAATGCAAGTTAATGACAACATACAGAGTGATTATGTACATTCACTGAGAGAATATTTAGAAAATAAAACATATATTTTTCGCTAGAAATGTGATCAAAATCCATTTTTATGCAGAAACTAAGTCAAAATATTGATTCTTTCACTAAAAATGAGAGAACTGTCCGCCATGTTTTTTGTTCTGACCGCCGGGACCTTGAAAGTCACGTGACTTGGAACAAACCAATAGCCACGGGATATGACTGTCATTAACTTGCATTGTAGTGAAATCTGTGTCAGTTTCACGGAAATTTGAGTTATTCCGTGGCTATTCCACGGATTTTGAGTTAAGCGAATCCGTGGCTCAGAAGACCAGGTTTGTTAAAATATATTTTTTTCTGATTTATTTAGAGGAATAATTGAGTCATGCAGGGTTGACGTACTGTGGTTTTGTAACATCGTGCAGCAGTTTATAGATTCATCGTAGGCATTAATGCCTCGTTGTGCAGGAGTGCTTTGAATAAAGTGATGGTGATGATGATGATGATGATGACAAATGCACTTGTTTCAGCTAAATGCAATCATTTGGAAGTGTAGTATCTAATTTCCCCGAGCATCCCAGTGTGTGTATTCACCCCGCTGGTGACTAACACTCTCTCTTATTCGCTGCAGCTGGGAGTTGGAATTATAGGGGCCCCCGAGAGGAGGCCCACCCAGGGCCAGCTTCCACCTCCTTGAAAGGCCCAGCTCCCTCCCCATGCGTCAGGAAGGCTGAGTGATTCTCATCAAGATCCTTTACCTCCCCATGAACCAGCAGAGTCTGCATCACACCATGGCGTCAGTGCTTTTAATTGATCAGGAGACATTTAACAAAACACAGAATCAGATGTAACTGTCCCTTCCGCCATTAAGGCTGAGTGCCTGTGAGAGCAGCTGTTCCACTGGGATCATGTGTGTAGCGGTGTAGTGAAGGATACCATAAACGTGTGAGTCAATTCCCTTTGAATTCTGTGCAACGCACTTGAAAGTAGACCAACATTAAAGGGGACATATTCTGCTCATTTTCTGGTATTTTGGGTTTCCACTAGAACATGTTTACAAGCTTCAGTATTACAGAAAACACTTTTTTTCTCCTCATAATTTTATTCACAACGCTCCGTTTTAGCCTCTTCCTCAAAGAGCTCAGTCTGTTCTGATTGGTCAGTGTTTCTGGGTCTTCGGCATCTGCGTTCTTGGCAAATCTGCACCATCATTGCAGCCGGGGAATGATGTAACAGCACTGTAGCTGCACTTTCTACCTATATATTGTATAGTCACAATATCACAACCTTACAGAAGTCCTCACAGCTCGTTTCAAAGCAGTTTCTGAGTACGATCTGTGTACAATTCTCCATGGATTGAGAGCTTTGATATTTTAATAGTATTTATATAGGAATTAGACCGGTTTTAACAAAAAAAGATACCTCTTCCATTCTGGGATCTTTAAAATGATTTTGCAACTATTTTGATAAGTGATCAATCAGTTCTTGATTGTTAGCATTGCTGCCTTTTTCAGTTTTTTATTCCAAATTCAATATGATTTGGTTTTGACTGTTGATTGGCCAAAACAAACTATCTGAAGACACCTTATTGTGATCAATAGAACTGCAACAATCAAACCATAAATCAATAAATTGATCAACAGAAAAGTAATCTGTAACAATTTTGATATTTGACTCATAATTTTAATCATGTTCAAGCTAAAAAGTCAAACTTCCACAGATTTCAGCTTGTCATATATCAGGATTCAAAGCTTTTTTACATTTATGACAGTTAAACTGAATATTTTTGTATTTTTAACTAGTGGTTGAGTAAACATAGCTAGTGATCACCCTGGGCTGTGAGAAATTACTTTTTAATTAAGTGAATAATCAATGAATTCAGAAAATAATTGGCAAAATAATCAATAATGAAAATAATTGCCAGCTGCAGCCCTATAAACAGTAAAATTATGACACAGGAGAGAGCAGAAATACAGAAACTAACCCTGGCAGTGTAGAATTCAGCAAGTGGCATGACTTATTATTATGGTTATTATTATTTCTCCTTTTGCAGTTGGTGCCAAGCCAATAACTAATCTTTCAGCTTGCATGACGCAGCATGACTGATGGCTCAGGCACATGCAGGAAACCTGTGCAGCCTGATCTGACCACCTGTTAGCAAACATTTAGAAGTAATGAAAGGAAAAAGAGGGAAAATTCACACAGTTGTCCAGTCTGAGGTTATGTGATAATTGCATTTCTCTAATTTCAAACATTTCCTTGAGTGCTCCAAACAGAAAATTCCCTTTTAAAAACCTTAAATGTATCAAAAAAGGTTAGCCGACTGATGTGATTTCTTTGATAGCTGCAAAGACGGAAGTCTAAAATGGGGTAACATAGAAATCGGATGCTATCTCTGTAATAGAAAATACATGCTCTGACAGACTGCTCGGGCTGAGAAAAACTAACTGTACATATTCTCGAAAGATACAATCTTAAAGAAAGTAGATGGATGGTAGAAGGGGGAGATGACAGGCCTTTACACACAGTACTAATGGCAAATTAAATTCCCTCTCAGAAGAATATTTGGCAGGGCAAGTGCTGTCTCTCCACTTTGAGGGGTAAAATGCATCCCTTGTTGGAGAATGAATCGTGATGTGGAGAGGCATGCTTTTGGTGACATCAAATGACACTGGAAGGTCAGTGGCACTTGTATCTGTTAAATGGATTGGATTAAGTGGAGGCTGCCTCCTAGTCTGCTGCTTCCTTTCATAATGCAGCTTTTCTTTCTGGGAGGTGGCAAGCATGGGAGGTTCTGTTCTACTCCACAGTTTCACATCGCGCCGGGAGTGGTGACAGGTGCAAGAAAATGTCTTGTGGCATTAAGGGAATTGAAAAGACATTTACTTTACACACACACGTTTTTTTCTTCTTTTCTGTCACTGCTCTTTGTTTAGTAGGTTTGAGCTAGTGCTTGCTACACTACTATTAAAGCTGTTTTCCAGAGGCTGCTTTAGTAGAAGACATCAAACCCGTGTTTGTTCCCCGCAATGGCTTCAAGAAAGACGCATCAGTTGAATGTGCATACTGGTTTCTCCCTGCAGACTCTCCTCCATTGAGACATCTCTGTCTTACATCCAGAAGGACTGAAGGACCAGGATGTATGCATGAAGATACGAGTGTCTCGCTGCAAACAGACTCGTCACTTTGATGAGCAGCGTTTTAAGCAAAGTGTGCATCCAATAGAAGGAGGGAGGGAGGGTGAGCAGCATACAGTAATTTGGAGGATAGGTTAAGCTTTGGCCTTTTCAAACGTGATGTAAAACACACACGTGATATGTTTAAGGATTGTGTGGCGGGCGGTGGTCTCAACCAATTAGGAGTAGTTCTCTGGAGGTGGAGGAACGACCTTTTTGTATAATTAGTTCTCTTATTTAAAGCAAAGATTTTGAGTAGAATAACTAATTAGGTGTCATAAAAGGCAAATTAAAGATTTTTGTGATCCCCGAGGGAATTGCAGCAACTCCTTTCTTTTTTCTTTGCACAGGCTCTGAAGCATGCACACATACACATGTACACAGGCTCACACACAAACACACACACATACACACACACACACACACAGGCATTTTCTCTCTCCTCATTAAGACTGTTTTTAGTTCTGTAGAAGTCTGTCAGGCGAGCACTGTTGGCATACCTGCAGAGAGCTCCCCTAACAAGCCATGAAATGCAGGTAGAAGAGTCCGCCCTTAGCCAGTGTGGCTTGAATTTGAAGCTTTTTAGCTTCATTTACACTGAACATTGGTATTTATAGCAGGTTTTGTGATCCTAATGTGCCAGCTTCAAGGGGCCTGTTTTGGAGAGGGAGGGAGGTGAGGGAGCTGGAGGCCAGGCAGAACACTAATTGATGGCTCCCATCACCAGCACCGGACCAATTAGCCTCTCCTTTCCACTTCTGATAAAGAAATAAGACGGCTCAACACCACCAGAGCACTTACTGACATATAAACCAAAGCCATAAATTTGACTAACAAGCTCTCCTATTTCTTTCACCTCTTTTTTAAAAGGGGAAATGCTAATTATACTACATTCATAGCATTATTGATGTGTGGATGGCCAAAAATTGCAGAGCAAATCTGGATCCAATAAGGTACTTTGTGAGTCCATTTAGGTGTGCAGATGTGTGTGTGCATGCGTGCATGTGAGAGAGACAGAAAGAGAAAGAGAGAGAGAGAAAATATGCCTTTCTATTCCAAAGAAGTCCTTTGAAAAGTGGTATAAGGTTTTTGTGAAAGAGAACGAACTTGACAGGCTCAGCAGAGAAAAACAGTGCTCACAGTGAAGCAGTCCCTTGTTACCAGCTGAGCTTGTGTTTATCACTGAGCAAACCACAGAAGTTACTGTAAAATGGCACCTCTAACTGGAGAATGACCCCATTCACACTTTACATTACACCGTGTGCAAACTGTGCATACTTTCCCGCTAATGAAATGAAAATAGAAACTTTTATCTGCTCTGGACAAAATGTACCTGCATGCGCATCACATCTCTAAAGTGCAACGGTAAAACAGTGACATTTCATATAAAACTCTGTATAGAGTGTCTTTAAAATGGGCCTTTATAGATACCCACACATACAAAATGTTGGCCTAACCCCCTGTGATGCAGAGTGTCCGGTGTTTTTTTTTTTTTTTTTAGAGAGAGAAAGAGAGAGAGAGAAATGTGTTTTGAAAGTAGAGTGGCAAGTGGCGTCCACTGTGTGTTCTTTTAGATGGATCAATAGCTCAGTGTGTGAGAGAGTGTCTTAAGAGCTGTTGTCTTGTGCTTTCAGCTGTGGCAGACCTGTTAGTGCTACAGAGGGGAGCTGCGCGCCCCTGCCTCTGTACCAGCAGTGGCCTGAGGGGGGCTTTTAGTCCAAACACAAATGTCAACCACACATAGACTATTAGTGTTTAGTGCAGTTATTAAATGGACTTTATTTGTCCTTTAGGAGGCTAAAAGGCGTGCTTAAAGGGGACCTGCGTGACAGCAGGGCAATTTGCGAGTTTGGTAACTTAGGCTCGCTCGTTGCAGACACATGAGTACAGATAAGTGTAAAAGGAGGAAAGGCTGTAATGCTCTGAGTAGGGAACACTGTGTGTGTGTTTGTGGTTTGTGTGTGCAAATGCGTGTGAGTCTCTGTCGGCGTGTGTGTGTGTGTGTGTGTGTGTGTGTGTACGAAACACAGAGAGTGAGTGTATGCTAAAAGGCACTTAGGCCATAACATATCTCACTGGGGTCTGGTAGCAACGTTTTTGTGGTCAGAGGCTTTTTAAAAGGTTAATGTTAATCTATACCAAACAAAGCCCATGAGGAGCTTTTACAGCTGTAGACAGTTGAGTGAAATGGGCTTTGATGAAATGGCAGGTAACTAACGGACTACACAGCTGCCTGTAAATACCACAGTAAGCAAAATAAACAGTGGTCCTCATGCAGAAACATGGGCTTTAATTTCTCTTACGTTTTCTCTGGAAATAAGGAAAAGTCAATGCACCAAATGTTCTTCACAATCTGCTCTGACCAGGTGTGCTGAATGATGGTTTCCACATGATCATAATTGTTTATTAGCATAGCAGAAATACATCGTTAGTAAGTAATACTCTATATAACATGGACAAGAATTAGAGAAACACCAAAAACGCCACCAAAAAAAGGCTGTAAGAAGGATTTCAGAGATAGTTAAATTGACATACTGTGGGATAAACTTAACAGAGAAAACATGATTTTACCAACTGTCAGTGCTAGCTAGAGCTGAAACTATTTGTTGGCTGATTAGTTGAACTATTTTGAAAATCAAAGTCATTTTTAATGTAAAAATGCCCCAAAAAATACTGTTTTCAGCCTCTCATATATGGAGATTTAAACTTTTTTTCTGTTTTGTATCATATTAAACTGAATTTACTTTGTTTGGACTGAAGGAACAAGACATTTGTCACTATTTTCTTAGAGTTTATAGACCAAACTACTAGATTAATTAATTAATTGTGAAATAAAACGTCAGATTAGTCAATCATGAAAATAAACGTTAGTTGCAGCCCTTGTACTTGAAGGAAAATGAAAAACATCTTGATACTGTATTGTGAAATTATATTATATTGATAAAAACATACACAAACAACATACTTATAAATCATGTATTCATCTTGTATATAACAATCTATTATATACATACATTTGATTATACTGGTGTTTTTTGTTTTTTAATGTTCCTACAAATTAAAACATATCTTTCCTTTTTTCTTGTCTTGGTAAAATGTGTCTGGACTGCTTGTAAAATCTCTCTTATCTAAGAGGAGAGAAAAAAATAAGAAAACATTGTTGAATCCCAAAAATCAATGGGTACTAACACAACAGAAACAAATTGTAAAAAGGAGCCAATAAGAGTAAATTTGTTTGTGTATGGCTTCCTGCGTGAGGCCGATTGTGTCTTTTATCCGGGGAAATAACCAGGACATGCCCCTTCCTCTGGAACCTGCAGCTAGTGATCATGTAACTTCTGTATTACAGCATGTTCTCGCTGGAACAAGTAAGTCAGGGCTTTGTAGTCCAATGTGACCTGAGCGCCTATCTACATGGAAGACTGTTTTCTTTAATGCATATGAAGCAGGTAGGCAGTGTGCTGTGGCCGGGCTTAGACGCCTCGAGAAGCAGCCAGCTTATCAAAAAGAGAACATGAAAAGTCACTCATGTTCCCGGGCCGTAAATCACGCATGGCTGTTTGTCTCCTTATCACTACAGGTGTGCCGATGCTCTCCGTCCAGCCCAAAGGGAAACAGAAGGGGTGCGCTGGCTGCAATCGCAAGATTAAAGACCGCTACCTGCTCAAGGCCCTGGACAAATACTGGCATGAGGACTGTCTCAAATGTGCCTGCTGTGACTGCCGCCTGGGGGAGGTGGGCTCCACCCTCTATACGAAAGCCAACCTCATCCTCTGTCGCAGGGACTACCTGAGGCAAGAACGACACACAATCACCTCGCTCCACTCACAACAAACACAAAAGCCATGCCATTGTAAGAGCTCTGTGACATAAAAGAATCACAAAGGTGCTTTTTTTTTTTTTTTTTTTTTGCCTCCTGTTACCGTGAGCTCTGGTATCTCAGTGTGTGTTTCCTGCAGCTTCCATTCACAGCTAACATCTAAACCTCAGTGTTACAACTACACCACAGCTTAACCCTTAATAGGGCACTCGTTGAAATACTTGCAAATTCCAAATTTCAACCCTGGAGAATGAAAGAGCAAATAAACAAGAAAAAAAAATTGCTTTTTTTTCACTTTTTTCTCGTAAATCTGCGACTTTTTTCGCGAAAATTTGCCACTTTAAATTTGCAACTTTTTTTTCAAAATATTACCACCACCCCCCAAATCTACGAGAAAAAATGTGCAGATTTATGAGATTTAAAGTGGTGAATCTGCAAGAAAAAAGTTGTTTTTTCCCCACTTTTGTCTCGTAAATCTGCGACTATTTTCGTGCAGATTTGCCACTTTAAATCTCTTAAATCTGTGACTTTTTTTCTTGTTGATTTGCCACTTTAATGTAGTAAATTTGCAACTTTTTTCTCAAAATATTAGCACATTTGCACTTTAAATCTCTTAAATCTGCACTTCTGCATTTTTTCTTGTAGATTTTGTACTTTAATCTAGTAAATTTGCATTTTTATTTTTATTCATATTGGCCCTAACATGCCATAATAGTCAAGTTCTCCTCGTACAAGTCATTGAAGAATAACACGACTGTTTCTTGCAGATTTTTTCCAAAATGTTTCATTTTTACATTGGAGGTCAAGGCCAATAAAGTTAATATTATCATATTATTATCATACTGATTGGTCAGATGTCATGGTGTCACTGTCTGTGACGTAGCCTGATCTTTGCTGATTAGCTGGAAGAAATCCATGTGGTTCTACGACCAAACAGAGAGACACGGGGACCCAGTTTGATATCCACTGAAGTTAGCAAATATAGTTCTTATATGCACACAGTTTGTTGTCAGATTCTTTTACAGTATGCATATAGCAGAAAGTAATGTTGTTCTGGGATGTTTCCAACACAAGCACCCTGGCGCGAAAAAACTAGAACATTTGAGGCATTTTGAGAGCAAATCCTTATTTTTAACTCTTAAAAAATTCTAAATACGGGGATAAAAATTCTTGTGCAACCATCAAAACATGAGTCATGCTGTCATGACATTTCTGTATCACTGCTTCCAGAATACAAAATGCATAGTCACAGTATGAATATAAAGTAAGCAGCGGCTTATGCTCGGGTTTCATTTACAATAGGTTGCAGCATTCCCTCTTACTGATGAATTTTAAAGACATGGGGAGCTAATGTATCAGGTCATTTCACCTCATTAAAAACATCCACAAAAACAGACTTTAAATGCAATACGTTTGGAATTTGATACGAATTGCACTATACAGTACATTAAAAAACCCAGTCAGACAGGCTCACTGCATGTTTATTTTTACTGTTTCTCATATTTTCATCTTTTTCTCCGTGTTTACATCGACCCAGAAGACGTCTGTCACCGAGTAGAGCAGCTCTGCTCGTCCCAGAGCTGCAGGCTGAGAAACCTCCAGGCAGCCTTGTTGCTTTATCTGTGTCTTTGGCTCTGGATACCCCCCTTCAGATGCCCCTGCCATCTGCTTGTTAAATTAAACATGACCATTTCCTGGGCGTTAAGTCACATTCCCAATGAGATCCTACCATTTATCTGAGGGGGGAATCCCCCGGGGGCCGACTTAGGGATGCCGCTGCCCCAGCCCCCCCTCCTTCTCTCCCTCTTTCTCCTAAAACTCCCTGTCCCGTCCGTCCTCCCCCCTTTCCCTTTCTCCATTTCCCATCAGCCCACTTGTCTCTTCACTCTCTCACTGATACTTACAGCCTACTGGGAGAGCTGGGACGATATATCTCCCGATTCAATACGATCATGATACTCGGGTGCCGATTCCATATGTATTGCAGTTTTTTAATATTGTGATTATGCACGAGTTGCTATTCAATATTAGGATTTTTGCACATTTTTTTTAACATTAAACCATGGGGAAAAGTAGAATCATACACTGCAAAAACACAAGTATTCAGCAGGGACTTCTAAATGTAGCAGTTAACATCAAAAAATACATATCTTTTATTCGTTCTATTGCAAATGTGCATTTTATTCGCCAATTTGTATGTATGATGCTGCTCCAGTGAAAGAAAGATTGACTTGTATGTAGTGCGCATAATTTTTTTCCGAAATATGTCTCATAAGAAACATATATAAAGTGTACACTGCATAAAAGCATGTTGAACACTTAAAATAATAAATTAGCTCTTAAAAAAAGATAAATTATCTAACACTTCCAAATCTAAAGTTTTTTTTTATCTTGGTAAGAAACAAATAATCGTCAGGTCACTCTGCTCGGGCCAGTTCATCGCTGCATGCAGCTTTAATTTATCTTGTTTTAAGAGTTAATTTCTTATTTTAAGCGTACAACGTGCTTATTTCTAGATTTAATCATCTTAATTTAAGAAATCTTGTCAAGTGAAATTATCTGTCCATGCAGCAAGATCATTTCCCTCAGATTTAGTGTTTTTATCTTGTTTTTAGACACCCATTTTTTTGCAGTGTACACTTTATATATGTTTCTTTTGATCTTCTATCACTGCAGCAGCATCATACATACAAATTGGCGAATAAAATGCACATTTGCAACAGAATGAATAAAAGATATGTACTTTTTGATGTTAACTGCTACATTTAGAAGTCCCTGCTCAATACTTGTGTTTCCTCAGCATTGACTTATTTGTAGCGGCCGCCTCGATATCAACTTTGACCGCTACATTGATTTTTTGAATACGAGTATAATCTTATTTGGTTGTAGAGCTGCGTGCAACACATTGATTTGCTCGGCCTCTTCTTGACTTGCTATGACTCTTCTCTGTGTATCAGACCACAAATGAGACGAGAACTTGCTAGCTAGCGCCCCCGCGGCCCCTCTCTTCCTCCCCGCCGCTGAGGCTACTTTGCCTGGAGGAGAGCGAGCTGTGGCTCCAGAGGGAGTCGCTATAGCAACTCAGATTCAGTCAGCGCAAACTGGAGCACCAAGGGAACGCCGCGGGCCGAGTCCAACCTGTGTAGCGGCCGCAACAGGAAGTTTGTTAACCCAGCGGGGGGGGCGGGCGGTCTGGGACCAGACCCCTGGTGCTCCTGGGTTTGTGCTTGTTGAATATGAGTCACTTCAGGTACTCGGGCCAACTGCCATTCTCTGCTTTTTAGCTTCGGCTTTGTTTTTTCCGTCATGCTACTCAAAGGTTACCACAATAAAAGCGGCAACGTCCTTCTACACTGTAAAAAATGTTTGTAGAGTGAAAAAAAAATATTGGTAACACTTTACAATAACCATCATTTATAAATGGTAAACAGATTACAAACCGTATATAGACCATTTAGAGTGGTAAATACATAATTCATTAATGTTTGTTTAACTAACTACATCATTTATGAATGGCAAATAGATGTTTGTTAACAAACAATTCAATTAAAATTAATACTTTTAGTTGCACTCATTATAACATTTTTAACACCATATTAAGTATGTTAATGATTTTGAGATTATTCATATACCTTATTCATATACAATTAAATATGTATAGCACTTTGTACTTCAGGTACTCAGGCCAACTGCCATTCTCTGCTTTTTAGCTTCGGCTTTGTTTTTTTCGGCAAGCTTCTCAAAGGTTACCACAATAAAAGCGGCAACTTCCTTCTACACTGTAAAAAATGAAAAAAATATTGGTAACACTTTACAATAACCATGATATTTCCGATGCAATTTGACAATGTTTTTCTGTAATTTCTACAAACATTTTTTTTTTACAGTGTACTAGCTTTGCATCCACTCATTACTCTAACATTCAAAATAGCAGCTATCATTTTGTTTCACCCCTTAAATCCGAACCAAAGAAAACCTTAATCAACTCGGTATTCTTCCGTCCTCACTCATGGATCTCCATGACATTTTACTTACATCTCAGCTCTTCCTCTGACCTGGAAGAAGCCCGCAGCCCACTTGAGAGGCGCTTAGGGACGTTACGTTGAGATAGGCCATTACCATCCATCAGTTCCCACCCACAGTTAATGCTTTTAAGATGCAGTGAGAGGTCCGCTAAGACCTGATGTTGCCCCCAGAAGGGGCAGATGGTGCAGATGAGGTAATAATAAATGGGTAAATGACCAAGAGAAGGCAAAAATGATGAAGCTCGGAGTTTCGCTTGGTAAAATACATCTGCTGAAAGGACAGCAAAACCCCAACCCCCCAGCCATAAGTGCCTAACTGGCACTGTGAAGGTAGAAGGAAAAGCTTTCTCGCACATTAGACCAGTAAGATGCAGAGGTCAGAGACAGGATGAAAAACTGAGAATGACATATGAAATCAAGAGTTAGGAATACTAAAATAAGAGCAAAAAGGAAGGAGGAGGAGAGAGCTTTCTGTGCTCCTCTGTTGCCCCGGATTGCCTAATGAAATCCATCCCACTCGCCTGCTCTTCAGCCTGCGACAAATGCAGAACACTTAATGGCTAGAGATGCTTGAGATGAATTCTATTATGGAACAAATTAAAAACCTTGCCTTGCGTATAGAGAAGAGGCAGTTTGAGAGACCAGAGTATTTGAAAGTAGGTGATGCAGTCTCTCTATCCTGAACCAGTTTCCCCTTTCATTCCTTCTTTTCTGTATCGTAAGACGAAGGCTCCCCTCACCTGCGGTAATGAAGTTAAATCTGTGCACTGAATTAGCCTCCTGCACTTCATTAAAGACAAGCGGGTGGATCAAACACACTTTGGTTATTTCCCAGAGTTTGGATCCCTGCCATGCTCACATTAATTATTATAGAAGCTCCATCTGTGATTGTCCTTCGGTGGCATTAGCAACTTATTGAATGTGCTCATACTTTCCTGAGTCTTACACTTAAAACACACACACACACACACACACACACACACACACCTTAACCCATTTAAGCCGGGAAAGCATTACTGGGTAACACTTTACAATAACCAACTAACTAAACTAAATGATGTTTATAGATGGACCAATTATTAACCATTTACAAAGTGCTATACAAATTTTATCTTTGAACGTTTTAAACCAATTTCTATAGGTATATGAATCATTTTAAAATCATTAACATACTTAATATGGTGTTAAAAATGTTAAAATGAGTACAACTAAAACTATTAATGAACTATTAATTATAATTTAATTGTTTGTTAATGGTAAAGTAACTATAAACTTACATTAATATACCATATATTTGTCATTTATAAATGATGAAGTTAGTTAAACATTAATAAATGATGTATTTACCATTCTAAATGGCTTATATACGGTTTATAAATGATGATTTAACATTAACTATCTGTTTACCATTTATAAATGATGGTTATTGTAAAGTGTTACCCATTACTGCATTTCTACCATTAAAACCGGGGGCGCTGTTGCGTTATTCTACCATAATAGTCAAATATGACCCGCATTCATTTCCCATGTTATTTAATGCTGCTGTGTGTTTCTGTGCTCTATCTTTTGAACTTATTTTATGATTGAATATTCCAAGTATTCTTTAAATATCATGTTTTTGATAAGAACTGATCATTATTTCCATTTTGCCTCTCATACTTTATGAAGAAAAAAGTTTTTGTATTATTACATAGGTCACTACTTGGCTAAGTAGCTTGCTAAGCTAACTACTTAGCCAAGACATTTGCTAAGTAGTTAGCTTATCAAGCTACTTAGCCAAGAACTTAGATAAGTAGTTAGCTTAGCAAGCTACTTAGCTAAAACATGGGTATGGGTCATTTATCACCCATGTTGTGCATTAGAAGAGTAGTGACACAAAAAAGGGATTTTACTAAAAAGTTAATTAAGGAAAACATAAAATTAGGATGTATGATGATCAAAAACAAACTAATGAAGAAAACCTGGATTACTGAATGATGAAAATAATTTATTGCAAAGATATAGAACATAAAAACTAATACATATCAGGTCACTTTAGACCCATGTTGTGCATCAAAGGGTTAAACAGCGTCCTCCCCTGCCCTCCAAACCAGTCCACCAACAAAAAGTTCAGCTTCTAATATTCCTGACATTCACTTCCCGGTATCACAAGAGTGTTTTTTTTTTTTTATCAACTTGGCCACACTCTTTCATTATAAATGAGAATAATAGATTAATTAGGCGTTTCCTTTATGTCTGGAGCCCAGGATCGCTCGACTTCACCAGAGGGTTGACAATCTAGTCATGGTGTGATCATCAGGACTTGAAGCCTGAAATCATTTAATCCTCTATTTCATATATTAGAGAGGACATAATAGTCATCCACTTATCAAAATGGGGTATAATTAACTGTAAGAGGAAAACGTTTTCAAGATAATGAACATTATAAGTTATCCACAAACCGGTGAAATAGCAGGGGGAAGATTATAGCTCCATCTGGATGTGACTGTTTTTCAAATCTGTCTTCTCCTCACTACTTTAGTAAGTAAAACAATTGCTCTCCTCCCGCTAACAGTTGCTCTTACTTTCCGGGCACGACAGATCTGAACAGAAAAGGTTTACACTTTGAAAAAGACGCGGCTGCCGGGGAGGGTCAGAACATGCGATGCATGCATTAACAGCTTTCCCTTTTATGAAATCTGACAAACTCCGTGCAGACTGGGAAGTCTCAAAGAGCTCAGAGAACAGGTAGAGAAACTTCAAGAGCCACAGCCCAATCTGAGGGAAGCAATAGAGAGAGGCAGATGATGCACTGTAGGAGCTTTAAAGGTTTGAAGTTAGCAAAGCAGCCAGTTGAAAGAACTAAAGAAGGCCCTCTTTTCTCTAAAGAGTGATTGTAATAACTCAATAACAGAGAATAACGGCGAGCTGAGCTTCTTTACATTCCTGCCGTCCAACGATGCTCCCAACAACCCACATCAGCACACACAGGAACATTTTAGCTACTAAATAGGACTCTTTGAAAGAGTGCACAGTCCTGATAAAGACTGAAGGAAGCTGGAGGACGGAGCGAAATGTTCAAAATCTTCTATCCTGATATAAATAGCAACATACATCATGATATAGCATGTTGTAAGTAGCAAGGTTATCATAGTTAATGAAAATTAACAAAATAATGAAAACTACAATTGAAAAAAACATTTTTGTAAACTGAAATTGTGTGTTTACAAAACGAACTAAAACTATCTAAATCATGGGTCTCAAACTCGTGGACTGCGGGCCAATTGCGGCCCTCGTGATGATATTTTGTGGCCCCCACCTTGATATGAAAGTTTAATGTGAGTTTTATATGAATGGCACTTTGCCGTTTTGTGTGTGGAAGGTCCCATTCATTACTTTTTTTGGTCATTTTGTGTCTCTTTTTAGTAATTTTTTGTCTTTTTAAAAATAATGTGTCTTTTTTAATAATTTTTAGTTTTTTTTAATAATTGTGTGTCTTTTTTAATAATTTTGTGTCTTTTTTAAATAATTTTGTGTCTTTTGGGTCATTTTGTGTCTTTTTAAAATAATGTTGTGTCTTTTTTGGTAATTCTGTGTCTTTTTTGGTCATTTTGTTTTGCTTACCAAGAAATTTCAAATTCAAGCACTTTTCAAGCATTTTCAAGGTGCATATAAGCTTTTCCAGCACCTTATAGCTGTACTAAATTACATATTTAAAACACAGTGCATGCAATATACTGATTATTTCACTTTTCATCACATTAAACTAGATGTTTTTGTTGCAATAAAGAACCAAAATTATGTTTAATGACAGTGTTCAATAGCAGGATGACACCTTAAAGGAAAACACAACAGAGCTTCATGTTTCAAAAAGCTTTTTTTCATAGTCCAAGGACTTTCCAAACATTGAAAACGCTGCATTAAAATGTATAAGAAAATAAAAAACTGTGATGTTGAGATTGCGATATGATTGCTCGTTCAGAAATAATGGCAGGAAGTCTCACAGGTGTTGGTGAGTAATCAAAATCAGTCACTTCTAACCCTCTAATCCATTTAAATAAACCATAAAAGCGTCTTTTTTAAAGGACTTTTTATGCTTCAGACTCTGTTGCAATGCTGATGATTGATCGACACAACCTGATGGGCTCAGCTCAGAACAATACTCTCATATTTTCCAGAAACTCGCCATTCACAGTCTATTTAAATAGAAACGCTGTGGAAAAAAAAAAACCTCTGTTGATGTTGAATTTTTTTTTCACTTTCCATTTGAGAATATTGATTTATTTAATCCAAATGACCAGGGAAATTGAAGTGCATGAGCCACTGCACTCCTACAATACAGGACATGTGTCAGAACAATACGTGGAATTTCTGCAGAAAATAGCCTATTCAAACAAAAAAAATCTATTGGAAATGAAATGAATGAATGTTTTTTCAAACGTAATCCACAATTTATGAAGCCGCTGTTTCAGTGCTTTGAAGCAAATCAAGTTTGGAGAAGAAAAAAGGTGGGGGGCAACTCTATTAACTCTATTTCTTACATGTACCATGAATACTGTGTTTGGTTTCTCAGAAGCCTTAACACAAGCCAGGTAAAAACACCTTTATTGGCCAATTGGAAATACTTGAGAGATGTTCTAAATAACAGTATGGTCCATAAAATAAAGGTGATCAACATGACGAGCTGGCTTAAATTGATGTGTGAAAATTGGTGTAATGCCCCTTTATAATCTTTATTTTTGTGAAAAACAAAGAAGCGTATGCAACTTATCTGATATGTTTCTTTCTGTTGAAAGCCTTCAATGTATTTGCAGTCATTTTTGCAAAGGAAAATATTACGAATAATATTTATATTCAGGTGCATTTCAATACATTAGAATTGATGGAAAAGTCCATTTCCAGTAGTTCACGTCAAATAGCCCCAATCACTTAATGAGTGCATATAGATGGATATACTTTTCAGAGGACAATACATGGAAATTCTGCAGAAAATAGCCTATTCAAACAAAAAAAATCTATTGGAAATGAATGTTTTTTCAAACGTAATCCACAATTTATGAAGCCGCTGTTTCAGTGCTTTGAAGCAAATCAAGTTTAGAGAAGAAAAAAGGTGGGGGGCAACTCTATTAACATCGTTTCTTACATGTACCATAAATACTGTTTGTACCACAGTAATACCAGCCAGGTAAAAACACCATTATTGGCCAATTGGAAATACTTGAGATGTTCCAAATAACAGTACGGTCCATAAGATAAAGGGGATAATGCACCTCGTCATTCCATTCAGTCCACTTTGCTTTAAAAGCTTGTGTGTGTCTATTTTACTTTGTGTCACTTGTGCATTTTTGTGTTAATAGGTTGCATTCTCCCAGCTTACATCAACTCCTTTGACCTTTACATTTGCCACTAGATCATGTTTTGGTGTGAAACATTCATCGCCTGCTATACGCAGCTCCACTTCAGCTGTTACTCATGAGACTGCTGCTGCAGCGGCGGTTCAACTCCGGCTGCTTTTAGCTTCATAGGAGCCGGAAGAGAAGAGTGTAATGTGATGAGACAGTTCTCTCAGGCTGTAATCTCCTCTTAGCACGAGGAGCCCAATTAAGCCGTATGTTGATACCACGTTATAACCCAGAAACATCAATTGTTGGCTGAAGAACTGTGTGAATGGGACACTTTCTTACACTCCAACTTTTTCATGTTATGATGAAGATGGAAGCATTTTTCTTTTCTGTGCCAAATGTCTGCCTGTGATAGGAAATCAGGTTATCATGGAAGCAGTGGATCTCTGCATGATTTGAAGACTATCAGGGTGATTCAGAGGAACCAGTGTCTTTTCGGAGAACATGACACGGTTCTGTAGCTTCATTTTTACTCAACTTCCACCTCAGAAGTGTGAACCCTCTCTGAGATAGCAGCAGAAAAAATTTCAGCTTTTTGGCTTGCTAATCAAAAGTACTCGCAACTATTTTAGGAAGATAAGTCGGCACATTAAAGGGAACCTGTAATGTTTTAGAACAGGGGTCTCAAACTCAAATTACCTGGGGGCCGCTGGAGGCAGTATCATAATGACCAAAAAAGACCTAAAATGACCAAAAAAGACACAAAATGACAAAAGACACAAAATAACCAAAAAAATTAATAGAATTACCAAAAAAGACACAAAATTATTTTTAAAAAGACACAAAATGACCAAAAAAGACAAAGAATTACCAAAAAAGACACACAATTATTTAAAAAAAGACACAAAATGACCAAAAAAGACAAAGAATTACCAAAATAAGACACAAAATGACCCAAAAAAGACACAAGATTACTAAAAAAGACACAAAATGACATAAAAAAGACACAAGATTACTAAAAAAGACACACAATTAGTAAAAAAGACACAAAATTACAAAAAAAAACAAACACAGAATTACCAAAACAGACAAAACAACATTAAAAAAAGACACAAAATTACAAAAAAAGAAACAAATTTATAAAAAAAAGACACAAAATTACCAAAACAAGACACAACATGACCAAAAAAAGTAATTAAAGGGACCTTTAATTACAACACAAACACAACACTGTAAAGTGCCATTAATATAAAACTCACATTAAACTTTCATATCAAGGTGGGGGCCACAAAATATCATCATGAGGGCCGCAATTGGCCTGCGGGCCGCGAGTTTGAGACCCATGTTTTAGAACATGCTTTAATTAAAAAAAACTCTTTTCACTCTTGATCTGAGATGTTTAGTTGTAGTGCCTGTCTCTGTAAAATCCTGTCGCAGAAAAAGCTCAGTCTGCTCTGATTGGTCAGCATTTACAGTCAAACACACATTAAATGTCTTATTTTACAGTTTACAGTCAGACTTTAAAGTTCATTAAAGGTTAAGGTAAAATTCTAATTTGCTTAACAGAAACCACATTGGTCAGTCCACTAAGTATTCGTCGAATTGCTTCATTTCTGCCTCTAATAGTGTTTTTTCCTTCAGGTTTATTTCTATACAAGCCTATATTTAATGCATGTTCACTTCCACCACTACAGCCTTCCTCGTGGCTCTTGAAAAATCCGATCTTCACCGTGTTTCAAGGTTTCTTTATTAGCACCTAAGGGGAACAACTTCGACGTTGTGCAAAGATGTTGTTGTTTACCAGACCCTTCAGGCTTTTTGTCATAAATCTCTGGTCTGAAATCCCAAGCTGAGATAACCAATAGTAACATCATCAGGGTTATTTATTTTTTTAGACATAAAGAGATTATACTGCTGCCTTCTCAAATACTAATCAACATGACGAGCTGGCTTAATTTGATGTGTGAAATTTGGTGCACTGCCCCTTTAAAATCTTTATTTTTGTGCGAAACAAAGAAGCGTATGCAACTTATCTGATATGTTTCTTTCTGTTGAAAGCCTTCCATGTATTTACATTGAACATACATCATTTTTGCAAAGGAAAATATTACTTATAATATTTATATTCAGGTGCATCTCAATAAATTTGAATATTATGGAAAAGTCCATTTCCAGTAGTTCACTTCAAATAGCCTCAACCAAGTATTACTTTTTTAAATGGGTCTTTTATAATATTTATTTACTTTTAGGTCTTCATTAAATTTAAGCCATAATCATTATAATTAGAATAAATTAAATAAATTAAGACATGAAATGTTTCATTCTGTATGTAATGGATCTATATAATGTGTTATTTACACTTTTTGAACTGAATTACTGACATAAATAAACTTTCTATGATATTCTAATTCATTGAGATGCACCTGTATTAAATAGCCTGTATTTCTGCTAGGCTAAATGCAACAAACATACACACTGCAAAAACATAAAGCTCACCAAGTATTTTCTTCTTATATATATATTATATATATTCTAGCAATAGTATCTTAATTATATTGTTTAGAGTATAATTAACCTACTGCCCATAGCTTTATGTGCTTATTTAATTATTAGTATTATTATTATATGCTTATTTAATTATCTTATTGTTTAAAGACTTGTTTTTAGGATTGACACTGTGATCTTTTTCATGCTTTTGAAGCTATTCAACTGTTGAATATGGTGAGTTTTTACCTAAAATATTGTCTCCAATTGAGAGTTTTAGTTGAATGTAGTTTAAATGCTATTTCAAAAGCGTTTTCTACCACAAAACGTGCTCGTTTCAGGTATTACTGGCTTATTTTAATGTTACTATAGTTGGACAATTCAAGCCACAATTGCTCAAAATAAGTATATAAGAATTCTTACAAAGAAAAATTAACTTACTGCACTGGCAGATAATTTCACTTATTTCGAGCCTGTATTTGCTTAATTCTAGTTATGTATTTCTTGTTTTTTTGTCGGTTGGCTTTTGCAGTGCAGTAGCTGCAGTTGCATTTTTAAACAGGTTTGCAGAGGAGCGATGCTCACAGAAAATACGAAAGGGCAAAAGAGGTTATACCCACAGTTTGGGCATCATTGATTCAAAGAGAATATAGATATAGCCGAAAGGTAAAAACGAGCCACAGGTGTCGCACGCCGCTTTGACTGAAGGTAGAACTTAGTGTCGGCAGCTTGCTGGGCCTCCCCACCAGGCGTTTTCACAACCTGTATGTATCAAGTCAGCACCATGTCCGCAGCCCAGCGGGGTGTAATGGAGAAGGGTTAGAATAATCCTGCCAGCTGTTATAGGTGTGTGCATGTCAGACTCTGCAAGTGACCGAGGCTCTCTAGGCTCTTTTATAGCCTCGGTCCCCCGAGGGAGGGAAAAAGACATTACTGTGTGACCCTTCTGTATATGCAGAGCTCAGGTCTGCTGCCAGACCTGGACTGTGATGATGATACAGTGAGTTACAGCTAATGGGGGCTGCTTTTTAACTGAATAGTAGATAAAAGAGGGGAAATAAGTGGCTTTTATTTCACCATGATGCCAAGAAATTTCAAATTCAAGCCCTTTTCAAGCATTTTCAAGGTGGAAATAAGCTTTTTTTGCACCTTAAAGTAGGGCTGGGCGATATTATATGACACTTTACAATAACCAACTAAATGATGTTTATAGATTTTAACTGAATAGTAGATAAAAGAAGGGAAATAAGTGGCTTTTATTTCACCATGATACCAAGAAATTTCAAATTCAAGCACTTTTCAAGCATTTTCAAGGTGGAAATAAGCTTTTTGTGCACCTTAAAGTAGGGCTGGACGATATGGACCAGAAGTCATATCTCAATATATTTAGGCTGAATATATTTAGGCTGAATATATATATACGATATACACCCTGATTTTTCTATTGCACAGTGAGAGCAAATGTTCAGTCAAAGCCAAATATGACATGTTACGAGTTGTTTTATACACTGTAAAACTCGACTTTTGTTTTAACTAAAATGTTTGAGTGTTGATGCTATGATTGCTATTTGACTCAATATTTTAAGTTAAAATGACTTTTTGCACAAATCTTTGTTGAATTGAAAAGGAAACATTTGTTATAATAACAAACAAGCAACATTGGGTTTTTTACAGTGTAGAAACCGTTTTATGTGAACATAAATACTGTTTAACAACAAGAGCACCTTTTTAAAAAAAAATCAAAGCTCCATAAAGTGCACATTTAAATAAGAACATATCTTAAAAATAGCCTATGAAATAAAATAGGCAAATCTTGTCTGAAAGAGTAACAAACATTACAGAATAAGTAATTATGACAAACCCTAGTAAGGGCAGCATTTATATATAAAGAAAGAAAAAAAATTGAACTATATCGATATATGCGATATGATCTAATTCCATATCACATTTAGAAATATATCAATATATTTTTTATGATTTTTTTGATATATCGCCCATCCCTACCTTACAGCTGTAGTAAATTACATATTTAAATACAGTACATACAATATACTGATTATTCCACGTTTTCATCACATTAAATTAGATATTTTTGGTGCAATAAAGAACCAAAATTATATTTCATGACAGCGTTTAATAGCAGGATGACACCTTAAAGGAAAACACAACAGAGCTTCATGTTCCAAAAAGCTTTTTTTTAATCATAATCAAAACACTTTCTGAAAAACGCTGCATCAAAATGCAATGATTTCATTGGAACCTGAATATACTGTAATGAAAAACAAGAAACACAGAAACATTGGAGGATTTGCTCAATTTTTTGGATCAATATCGAATGTGTGAGAATCTTCTAGACGTTTTTCACAAAAGTAAGAATAATAGTTTTTTTAAAAATGTGTCTGTGCAAAAAAAACAACAAGTTCTTTGTGTTAGAGAGTGGCCTGTGGGCAGCAGATGTCTACTGTATGAGAACATGCAGTGTTTCACTGCAACAGTTGTAACAATGTCTCTGTTTAACACCGTGTGAATCCCTCTCATGGAACATAACAGCCTTTCTCCCTCTGTTTCTGTCTCTCCTGCTCCTCTGGGGCAGTGGCCCCTAATTAGAAGCAGGGCTGCTGGATAGACGTTTTCTTTAACAAGGTGAAAGCAACTGAATGGGACTAGCATAAACGAGGCAGAATATCAACACTGTGACTC
Source organism: Centropristis striata (assembly GCF_030273125.1). Classification (NCBI taxonomy): domain Eukaryota; kingdom Metazoa; phylum Chordata; class Actinopteri; order Perciformes; family Serranidae; genus Centropristis; species Centropristis striata. The sequence goes on from NC_081518.1 coordinate 4,906,152, forward strand.
CTCTGTCTGAGCTCCTACAAGTTTTCGGGGGGAAAAAGTGTTTAACATACTGTTGGAATGGCAATCTGCTGTTGCCTTATCCCCTCTTGCAAAGCTGCGAAACGCTCCTTCTCCTCCTGCAGAATATATAAATCTATCTGTGCTCCAGAATCTCCAAATTAAACATAGGGGGGCAGGCGCTTGGAAAATGAAAATGTAAATCTGACTGGGAAAAAAGCATTTGAGGTTCCTTTGCTTTGAGGAGAAAAGAGATCTACACCAGTGCCTCCTCACTCTGTTTGTGACCTTTATCATTTGGCTCCTATCTAATAAGCCTAAACAAGCAGCAGCAGCAGCAGCAGCAGCAGCAGCAGAGTCTGCTCACTGTGAAACATTTAGTTAACTCTTCAAGGTTACATCTCCCATCACTGTCTCCAGCTCTCTGAATGAAAGAGGGAGAAGAGATTGAGCCTGAATCCTTGTAACAGAAATCTTTTGAACTCATGACTACATTATAGAACGGAGCCTCTCGTGTATAAATCCAGCCGGCTTTGGTTTCAGATAGACTCATTAGGGTATTTTAGTTATAAAAAGAAAAAAGAAAACTTTCAACAATTGAAAATGCTTTGCTTCAGACCTGTTTTCATTGCTTTTGTAACATGCGAGAAGGGAAAATTCTTTTGAAGAAGGAGATTAAAACCATGTGATCATTTTAATTAGATCATTAGGCAAGAATTAAGATCTATGTTTGTAACTCTCATTAACAAAAATACCAAGTGGGTGCCAAGAAAGATTTGTGCATTACATTCAACACATTTTGCCCTCTTTTCCCCTCCACTGCAGCATTTTTCTGCCATTGTTCTTGCTGTCAGTACGTTTTTGTTTGCTCTTTTATTGCATCAAGGTAAAGGGAAGGTGGGTTAATCTCTGTCTGCGCTCTCTGTCTTTCAGGCTCTTTGGTACAACGGGGAACTGTGCAGCCTGCAGTAAACTGATCCCAGCCTTTGAAATGGTGATGAGAGCCAGAGATAATGTTTACCATTTGGACTGTTTTGCCTGTCAACTTTGTAACCAGAGGTAAGAATGGGGATCATGACTGCACAACAACATTGCCTTTTTTAATAAAAACATGAATGGAGTGTTAAAATGGCCAATAGCTTAAATATTAGAAGCTGTTGAAAAAGCTCTCTGAAGGTACAACAGACTTTTTCTGTCTTATTGTATTATTACAAAGGGGTGTCAGGGTGATCCACATCCACACTTTGATTAGACTTTCAATTTTAAAGCCACGATTCGATAAGACCTTTTCTATGAAACAGCCATTTTTGGCCATGAGAAAAAAATCAGTGCGGAGCCGAAAAAATATGCATAGTTGAGCCTCATAATGAAGGAAATTTGCAAATTCTCACCACAGATCAAACATACAAAGCAAATAAATCTATCTATGCATTATAAAATTCTCCAATTCTTCTAGACTTTTCTTTTTCTGGATTTGGAATCTAAAACTAGCCAAGCTACACTGAAAAAAATTGGAGTGACATTTACTTTAAAAATAGCTAGGCAAGTTTTTCCAAACAGAAAGTGTTTGTAATCTTTACTCAGGCTGTTTCTAAGTAATATTTATTTAATAGAACCACTTATTTTTTTATGAAAATACACAAGTAAGTTGCAGATTCACTGATGTCCCTCAATTACATTTTACTTGGAAATATCAACTAATTAAGCCAATGAACTAGTTTAGTGAATATTACTTGGAACAAATGATTCAATTTACAGACAAAACTGAGGACACATAATAACAAACAATCACTCAGTAATGCACTACATGAAAAACTGCTATTTCAAAGTAAAAGCACTGAATTCATATTTCTTGATATCATAACCCCTCCACAGAGTCTTAGTCAAGTCTAAAAAAAAAAAAGAAAACTCAGATTGCCTTCCTGTGTCGTAAAAATAAAGGTATTGCATCTGTAAAGCTCTGCTAATTATTTCCTACTGTGACACACTGCCTGCAGTTTGTCCTTGTTTGTGGCTAGCTCTTTAAATCTTTTAAGCTCGAGGGATGTTAAATTAGCTCTTGTCCTCATGTGTGCGCGGAGGAACAGGAGCTAAAAAAATAAAAATAAAGTCCTCCTGTTGCTGCGTTAGGGGAGAACGGACCTACACAGGTGTGAAATGGTGTTTCTTTAGCGATAGGATCTGTTATGAAATTGAAGTGAGCACAAAGCCTATGGTATGATACACATAGAATATGACATACCCAAATATTGCTTTTTCCCATTAATATACTGTCAGTAATGGCACCACTCTGGGAGCAGAACGTCCTTTGCATGCTTGTCAGGGGTGCTGTGACCCTGTTCCTTCACACAGCACAAGCCCATTAACCTTCTGCAGGCCAGATTCAGTTACCATAGTGAACACCTGCTGTAAGGGAATTATGACTGCAGTCTCTCTTCTCAGCTGGCAGACATGAAGCCGGGTCTCATCTGGCACAGTATTGCTATGGCCGTGACTGTTTTACCAGCCTGGCTCATTACTAAAGCCAAGCTACGCGCGGCTATATTCTTATCTTCGCTCCCCTTCAGTCACATTATGGAGCTGTCTCCACTGTGTCACACAAACAAACGGCGGCACAGAGAAGAACATCAGTAGGGCAGGCTGTTATGTGTTATTTTCCCTCTTCAATTGACTCCAGGACTTCAGAGGGAAAAAAACATTCTCGAGCACTGGAACCAAACTGGTGTGTGAAAAAGCTCACCCTATGGCAGAGTTTCCCTGCAAACTCCAGCCGTGCCAGCACCTTTCTGTCTTTCGGTCCGGGGAGAGTTGACCTGCCTTTTTTTAAATCGGGTGCCAGCGCTCGTGTCTGCTCGCTTTTGAAATGATAGGGTTTTTAAATCTACTTTCATTCATGATGACCATCAAAAAGCGGGCTTTGAATCTGTCGAGGCGCCGTGTCAGCGTGTGTCAGGTTAAACATCTCGAACCAAATGTGCAAAATCAAACAGAATCATCATTACCTGCTGATCTTAAACGCAACATTTTCCCTGCCAGAGCCGAGCAGAGCACACAAACATCACTTTGTCTCAACGCCAACAGTAATAGTGTGTTTTTTTAAACCCTCTGGAGTCTCTAAAAGCTCCAAATCCAGACTTCTTCATCACATCCAGACTAGAAAACAAAGCAGCGTGGAGCCCTACTGTAAATTTACCTCTAAAGTTCTGGCTGTAAACTCCATGAGGCCAGTTTCAGTTTGATGATGATATACCAAGTAAAACTGGAGACAAGCTCAAATAGATTTAGTATAAAATGATAGAACTGGATGTAACCCTCTTATATGTTAGATTTGACACCTTTGTTCACATTTGCAACATATAAAATTCTTTATTGAGCATGATAGTGTTTAGAAAGTAAAAGAAGATTCAAAATCACATTTTTGTTGGACTAAATGACACAAAGTGACTAGAAAAGACACAAAATGACTAAAAGACACAAAATTACTAAAAAAGAAAATAAATGACCGAAGAAAGACATAAAAAATAACAAAAAAAGACACAAAATGACCAAAAAAGACAAAAAATGACTAAAAAACACACAAAATTACCAAAAAGTCACAAAATTACCAAAAAAAGAAACAAAATCACCAAAAAAAGACACTTACAGACCCACGAAAAGACATGAAAAGGATTCAAAAATGGACAAAATAACCCTATAAGACTCCATAGAGTTAACAGTTGTGCCTTTGTCTGTTTTTCTCTGCCAACAGGTTTTGCGTGGGGGACAAGTTTTTCCTAAAAAACAACATGATTTTGTGTCAAATGGACTATGAGGAGGGCCAGCTGAACGGGAGCTTTGAGACACAGGTCCAATAGTTGGAACCTGGTGGCAGCAACAATCGGCTCCACACTTTACACACGAGATGGATGTTCTGCTGCACTTGGAAAAAGACAAGCGTCTGTCTGCTTGCCTGCAATACTTTTTAAAACCCCTTTATCAGTCCCTAAGGACTCTATTGTAAATGTTCAACTTTTTGCCCCTCCCACACCCCCCAACACTGAGCAGTTACAAATTTTGATGTACAGTTGTGCCTGCTTAGCTGAGCACTGTATTGCTTGTATGTTTTGTGAAATTTGTTTCCGGTTGGTTTTATTTTCCTTTTAGAAATGGTTCAATGGAGGGTATGTACAGTCTGTTTTCTCTGTATATATAAACTGGAACATTTATTTTATGAAATGTAATGCAATTTTATTACTAGTGTGAATTAAAGATTCTTAAATGTTCATAGTGAGTTTTTTTCCATCTTGTACCGAAAACCAAAGTCGGCCCCGTGTTGCGTGTTGATATGTAATTATGACTCCCGAAAAAACTGCGATGCTATAAAAAGCTTTGCAAAAGAGAGAAAATATATTTGAAGTCCTTCTTCAAAAAACCATGATGCAACAAAACAAGTTTTATTACATTTTACAGAGTTCTGATGGAATTAGAAATGCTGTTTAAAATGAACTACGTCAGATTTTATTTGGAATAAAAAAGAATGCTTCTCCAAACTGTGTTGTTGTGAGCGTGCAGGTGTCATGAAAGGGAGTGAATTAAGCCGAGCTGCTCTTCGTGATTCATGCTTCGCTAATTGCCATCTGATTATGAGGGTGAATTGGCCTGGAAATGAAATGCAACAGCAAATAAATTAGAGAGAAAATAAATGCTCATTGAGTTTGAGCTCATTCAAACTCATCAGCAACAGAGGTGCAGAGCTGTATTAAAAAGTACCCCTCCTCCCAGAAGACTCCTGTTAATGGAGCTGTGTGACACTGCCTGTTTATCTGATGAGGTTATTTCTGATACACACACACACACACACACACACACACACCAACGATATACCAACTCTGCAGGAGCTGTCAGATATTCAGCTGATCCTTCAACTGATAATTCATGTCGATGACTTTGCTTTCTAGGTGGATTCATCAAGAAATCATTTTATTTTGACAGGATTGTTTTGACTTGATCTTTAAATTTGAAAGGAATAATAATTGGCAAGAATACTTTAAAGACTGATTTAACACAATGAAGGTGATAAACAGTTAATTAGCTCAATGTGTACCTGTGATTCCTTCCAGAAATATCACAATATCTCACTACGGATTCATTTAAATAGATTAAAAAACACCCAGCAACGCTTTAGTGCTGCAGGGTGACATTTAAAGGGTGATCCTTTAAACTGGAGTTTATTTTGGCTTTTGGGTCACTAGAAGTTGAGCAGAAACTTTCTGCCCTATAGTAATTAGTTTATCATAGGGCAGAAACTTAGTTATTTTCATTACTGATTAAGCTACTGACTACATTTTTAATTCAGTGATGGGGAAAAAATGGTCATCTCAATGAGCCTCAAACAAAAAAACTAACAGATTTGTGCTCAAGTGGCTTTTACAAGTTATTTAGGAGAACTTGCCGCATTCATTATTTTGATTTTCTCTCTTTGACACAAACACAATTTACAACAGGTCCAGTTTTTCACTAATGGGTAATATATTTCATTATTTTTTTAAGGGATTTTAAGAATGAAAACCATATTAACAATGATGCAGCGAAAGAAAGTTAAGATAAAAATATGAAAAAGTTCTTACATGTGTTAAGTCAAGTCTTCAAACTGTTTGTCTTGTCTGATTTACAGTCCAAAAACCCAGATATATTCCACTTAAAATGATGTAAAACAGAGAGAAAAAGCAGGAAATTATCATAATAGAAGAGTATAGGAACTATAATTGTTTGTCACTTTTGTTTGAAAATGACTGAAATGATTCATCGCATATCAAAAATAATTAACAAATTAGTCGACTAATTATTTCAGCTTATTAAACGTAGTATTGTAGAGCCACTTATGGTCGATTTAAATGAATTCTTCCATGTTGAAATCTCCATTCTGCTGTCATGTTACGATTAGGGGAAACTTTAAACAACTATGTTACATGGTGAAACAATGACAACTAATTAGAGAGAACAAACATCATTATTTAAGAGAGAAAAAAGAACCGAAGCAGGAAGCAAACGGGCACGGCTTGAAAAAATGAATAGCTGTTAAATCACATAATGTATCTTATTTAGTTCAGTACCAAGTAATATGCCATAAATCAGCCTGGATGGAGGCCTCTAGTCTTTAATTTAACTCTTTTAATTTGACGTCACAGGTTATCAGACCTCATATGTGACATGTTAGTGGCTGAAAACATGTATGATACTGTTGTTTCTTGTCCTTTCATGTAGATCAAACCACTGATTTGATCAGTTTTTTCTAAGAAACACAGGTTGCACATCATGTCTACGTGTGTAAAAGCTCAATAAATCATCCAGACAGAACTTGAAATATACAGCATGCTGAATGTGGCTCAGCTCGGGGATATGAAAAATGTCGACAACAATTACAGAATAGTCTTAAACATTTAATTTGTCAAACCTCCACTGCTGTATTATCTATTATTATTCGACACAGTATTCTTCCTCCTTTTTTAGGTGAAAGCGGGCAAACTTGTCTGTAGACACTTTTCTCCTAGCAGGACACAGAATAGCAATATAATTTGCTAACACATAAATCAAGTGTGCAAAGAGCATTAATTAGAAATTCATTAAAAATTCAGACTCACCGGCAGGTGTGCAAATAAAGGATTAGGTAGACATCAATAAGAGAGCATTTTAATTGCAATTCCTGGATTGATTTACAGAGGGAAACAATCAGGCTCCGTGCAATATGGCTGATTGCTCATTTTCTGGAAAAATAATGAGGAAAACACCTCACCAGGTAACGCTGTCCCCAGCTGTAAATTCACACACACACACACACACACTGAATCTGTGTCAGACACATACAAGGTTTATATACGAGTGTACATGCCGATTTTTTAGTACCGACCATATTACAAAATACATGCACATGAAGAATAAGGTAGAAACAAACAGACATGCACATGCAAAATTACAGAACATGACACACACAGGCACTCTCACACACATAAATACACATGCACTGCAGCTTGGCATTCCCATCTGCTTGTGTTAGTGGAGAAGTTCTTAAGCACCAAATGTTGTGCTGTTATGACTCAAGTTTGTGAATTCTCCAACCTCCTCTGTGTTCCTGATTACTGCATTATGGCATCTGCTTAATTAGCTTGGCTTGTGTCATATGTTGCACACGAGGGGGTGTTAAAAAGTGCCCTTCCCTCTTGCTCATTATCTGCCTCGATTCATGTGATGTATAATCTCTCTTGACAGACATTCATATTGACATAGGGACAGCTGTCAGCGGAGCGTGGTCATAAAGGGTGCACATAGAATAAAAAGCACAAGGAAGGCAGATAAGTGGAAAGGCTGCCAAATTTCTAAGTGAAACTACTGATTCTGTGTTTCACTCTGGATCCATCAACACTGCAACGTTTCTAATTATACTGAATTTAATTTTATGGATGAGAGTTTTTTTGGGGAGGGGAGAAGGAACTGATAGTAGGCCATGCATTTTGATTACTACAGGTGATATTCAAAGTAGCCTCCTGCCAGTGTATTTTCTAAATTGGTGTGGTGTCCAACTCTTGGCGAGCAATCAACCTCATTATTGCCATGTGGGAAATTCTAATCATTATCTGCATAACAGCTCTGGACAATCATTTTCCATCCCACAATATGTTACTTTTCTTGATGGGACGGAGTGTGTAGGTCAGAAATGTCGCTTCTTTACAAGTCATGTGTCAAGAGTCTATTTATGTACAAGAAGCATGAAAATATTACAATCATAGATATGATGCACTCCAACAAGATTGTTGTACCAGTGGGACATTTATTTAACCCTTTGATGCACAACATGGGTCAAAAATGACCCTCATTCATTCCCCATGTTATTTAATGCTGCTGTGTGTTTCTGTGCTCTATCTTTTGATATCAACTTATTTTATGATTGAATATTCCAAGTATTCTTTAAATATCTTGTTTTTGATAACAACAGAACATTATTTCCATTTTGCCTCTCATACTTTATGAAAAAAAACAAGGTTTTTGTATTATTACATAGCTAGCTACTTGTCTAAGTAGCTTTCTAAACTAACTACTTAGCTTAGCAAGGAACTTAGCCAAGAAGTTAGCTAAGTAGTTAGTTTAGCAAGCTATTTAGCTAAATACTTAGCCAAGAAGTTAGCTAAGTAGTTAGCTTAGCAAGCTCCTTAGCTAAAAAATGGATATGGGTCATTTTTGACCCATGTTGTGCATTAGAAGAGTGACACAAAAAGGGATTTTATTTAAAAAAAATAATAAAGGAAAACATAAAATTAGGATGTATGATGATCAAAAACAAACTAATTGAGGAAAACCTGGAATACTGAATGATGAAAATAATTCATTGCAAAGATATAGAACATAAAAACTCTGTCGGGTCACTTAAGACCCTTGTTGTGCATCAAAGGGTTAAGAGATTTTATTGCCATGACACAAACATATCACCAGATGTGTGAACAATTTTGCAAAATCCCAGATGTCAATCAACATTTTGTAACATTTAATGCTAAAGTATGGACATTATGGTTATACACGGTTAAAGAAATAATCTTGATTGAATGATTTTCATTTAAATAAATGTCTATGTCTGTGTTGACGTTACCAGGAAAAATCATCATGGCTATATAGCTATTTCTGCCATATCTTATACATAGGTAATACAGGTAGACTAACATACCATGTAACCAATCAGAGAGCCAGAATAAGGTGGTTTCATTTAACAACTTTGTTGTGGAGTTAATAAAGTACTCATTCTGAGGACAAATATCTGGTGTCTAAACTTGATCAGTTCATTTTGTTGCCTGAACTTAACCAAGAATCCAATTTCACAACGTTAACAATGTGTTTAAAACTGCAACAAAGCTGTTTCACAACATTCCATAGAATGGTGAAGTTTGGTATCATACCATGTGATTTGTAGTGCATGAGTTTTCATAAGATATCACACAAACCACTGCTTGAGGAAACATTGTCTGGGGACCATGAATATCACATCAACTAAAATTTCAATCTTAAGGAGACACAAGTGCAAAAGTCAAAGTTTCATCATAGTCAGCAAGATACATCCTCTGGGAACCATGAATGTCCGTATTAAAAACAGAAGAGCCAATCCAGCAAGTAGATGCTGAGATCCTTCATAGCACAAGTGACATTGTGTGAGAGTTTGAGGGTTCATCAAAACGAGTACTATTCGTCCTCTGGGGACCATGAATGTCTATATACATGTTTATATAATTTTAAAGCAACCCATCTAATTGTTGTTGAGGTATTTCAGTTGGTGGTGAAACTGACGGACATACTGCCATCCCATGGCACCGCACTGACTAAAAACATGCACATCAAATTAAAAAACAAAAACAGAATTGGAGGCAGAAGTGCAAATATGTGTATATGATGGAGTACAAAGTATTTTACTGCTTATTCATTATGTTTGTGAAAGTTGGAATAAATTACCATTTGAATCTATTTTATACTGACCAGAGGGTTATTTTGACACTAAACAGAAAATCGTTCATTATTTGGACTTGGACATTTGTATAATGATGTATTCGCCATCATTAAATGGGTTTATGTGGAATTTAACCATTTACTTTGTAAAAATGAGAAGAAGAAAAAACAGCTATTTATCTTAAAAATAAAAAACGATGATGCCATTGAGGTTAGATGATGCATTTTTGTGTTTGAATGCGCAATGTTAATTATGTAACCATTTGAATGGGCGATCTATACTCTCTTCTCATGAACCATTAGGCTGTCCTTCAAAAAAAAAAAACAGCTGTGACCCAGCGAGACGAACCACAACATTTGTTTTAAATGCGCAGAATACGGTTATCTCAAATAAATAAAAATATGAGCAGAGATGCTAACTGTGGTCAAGTGACTATTATTCTCCTTGAAAATAAACTGGTTTTGACACCCACTCAGAAACTCCAACATATGTTCCATTGAAGCTTAATGGGTCTGCCTGCGCTATGAGCACAAGGACTGGAGAGGGCAATTAGTTGCATGTGGCTTTGATTAGCACTGATTCCACAACAGTGCTGGAAGGAATATAGAAAACAAAATACTAAATTACTGCTGAAGCTCCTTTTGACAGAATGCAATGAAATGGAAGAAACTATTAAACTCCATGGTAATAAGAGGTAAATGTGAACACGTTAACTATAGCATGGTGCCCACGGCTAAGATTATGCATATTCTACCTACAAACAGCCTGTGCCAAGCAATGCATATAAAACTGAAATAAATGGCTACAGATGCATGAACTTGCCCTGAAAGAGGTTTGCTTACTCTGTGATCTCATTCTTAAATGAAACCAATTTGCCTAGAAATTGGTTCTAAGGCCTAATGCTGAACTCTGTACATCAGCTCCACCACACACACACACACACACACGCACACACACATGGACACACACACACACACACACACAGTTAGCTTTTACAAACGCACTTTCACAGTCACACTGCTTCCACCCCTTCCACCCTTCCCTCGCTGCAAATCATGTTTGACTTTGAAGTGCTAATTTTGGAAGTTTAGCCAATTTTTATTTGCTGCTTTGAAATGTATCCCCTAAGCTGCTGCACCAGCAATGAAATATACAGACCTTTACAATGAGGGATAAGTGACCAAAATGAGAAGCGCCTGGTTTTCTTCCTAACATTATATAACTGTGAATAATCCCCACATAGCATTTTCTCCTGTGCCATCAGTGCCTCAATTTATATTCAAAAATATTATTCAGACTTTTTACTTTTTTCTTTTTTTTTTTGGTCAATCCCCCACCTAAAGTTGGAGCTAATTTAAGATATCTAGTCCATAATACAATGCTGCAGACAAAAACACTCAAATATTTTCCACATTATTGCTGTGTTTTATCAGTGTTTGTGAATAAAAACAACATAACTAAAAGGGAGAGTAAACAGTAATCTTTCACTTTGGCAGTGTATCTGGATTTTGTGAACCTGACAAGTGTCTGATAACACTGTATCGTTAGTGTATTTCTCAGAGTGCAAGCCTTTATTTATATGCTGTAGTGTTCTACTTTACTTTACCAGTTTAAAACTATGATAACCAAGAACTCTGCCTTTCACTCTAACTGTTTTTAATGTTTTTGCATGTTTTGTCAGTGCGGTTTTGTGTTTTCTCTGTACAGTTTTGTGTTTTCTTTGTACAGTTTTGTGTTTTCTCTGTACAGTTTTGTGTTTTCTTTCTACAGTTTTGTGTTTTCTTTGTACAGTTTTGTGTTTTCTTTGTACAGTTTTGTGTTTTCTCTGCAATGTTTGGTGTTTTGTCTGTACAGTTTTGTGTTTTCTCTGTACAGTTTTGTGTTTTCTCTGTACTGTTTGGTGTTTTCTCTGTACAGTTTTGTGTTTTCTCTGCAATGTTTGGTGTTTTGTCTGTACAGTTTTGTGTTTTCTCTGCACTGTTTTGTGTTTTCTCTGTACTCTCGACATCATTGTAAATGAGGGGTTGCCCTCAATGATTCCTCGAGAAAATAAATAAAGGATAAACGAAAAATGAAAATAATACCACAGTTTGAACACGTGGCTCTATGGATGGATGGATGTGTTTGACATAATTCAGCCACATCACATTCATGTAAACTGAAATTACAGTTCTGTCTATTGAGCTTTGTCCCTTCTGTGTACCAAACCAAAAAAAATAAAAGCCCTCTGTACTGTACTGTACCATACGTAGCAGCTTTTACCACCATGATGGATGCAAGGGTGACCTCAATCACGATCCTTTTTTTTAACTGCTTTCAGCGGGAGCTGGAGCATTATATAGTAAAATAAGTTGATCAGATTGGCTTCTCACCAAGCAGCCCGGCTAATAACATGGAAAGCAAAGAGCTGGAGGGAGAGAAGATTTGGAATGTGGGCCCCTCCACTCTCCTGCTCTGCTTTAACACAGCCCTGGACTTGGCAATAAATTGCTTTGGTAATCAGCTTTTTGAAAAGCTTATTTACTGCTTGTTTTGTGTTTATTGTAGTTCTCAGAATGAAATACAAAATTGGATTTTATTACATGTGCAATTTTCTCCTCTCGTAAAGAATAGAGAGAGGCAGCGCGCCCATCACCTTGTTGAGTATGGATGATCCGGAGAGAATGTATACTGTATATTATTTTTGATTATCTCTCTGTTTTGATGCAGTCTCCTTGCGCTCCTAAGGATACACACTATGGGATTGGGTAGGAACATTTCATGTATAAAATGTCCCCCCCACCCGCCACCAAAAAAAGCAGAGAGATCAAAAAGCCACGCTGGGGTGTATATCTATATGTATGAGTGTGTGAATGAGTGACGGAGGAGTTTGTATCATGTGTAAGCTTTGAATCTATCAGTTTCGTATACTGTTTGGCAAGTTGCTGCTTGTACGAGTGGAAAAAAAGGATTCATTTATCCACAACTTCACTTCACAAATGCACAAAGCATGGGCTCAGGCTTGAGGAATCAGTGGCCCTTTTCACAGTTTCATCATTAGACACGATGCAGTACACTGAGACAATGTGCTTTAGTCGACCGTACTGTAAAGTTAACAGAACGTTGAAACAGGATAGACAATGAGCATCTTTTACATTAACTCTATAGAGTCTTGGGCTATTTTGTCCATTTCTTAATCCTTTTCATGTCTTTTTGTGTCTTTGTAAGTCTTTTTGTGTCTTTTTATGTCTTTTTTGGTCATTCTGTGTCTTTTTGTGTCTTCTGTGGGTTTTTTGGTCATTCTGTCTTCTCATTCTGTTTCTTTTTTTGGTCATTTTGTGTCTTTTTTTAGTCATTTTGTGTCTTTTTATGTCTTTTTTGGTCATTCTGTGTCTTTTTGTGTCTTCTGTGGGTTTTTTGGTCATTCTGTCTTCTCATTCTGTGTCTTTTTTTGGTCATTTTGTGTCTTTTTTTAGTAATTTTGTGTCTTTTTGTGTCTTTTTTTGGTCATTTTGTGTCCTTTTTTTAGTCATTTTATGTCTTCTTGTGTCTTTTTTAGTCATTTTGTGTCTTTTTTAAATAATTTTGTGTCCTTTTTTTAGTCATTTTATGTCTTTTTTTTAGTCATTTTGTGTCTTTTTTTGGTCATTTTGTGTCTTTTTAGTCCTTTATTCCAACATAAAATGTGATTTTGAATCTTTTTTTTACTTTCAAAACTATCATGCTCACCAAAGAATTTTAAATGTTGCAAATGTGAACAAAGGTGTCAAATCTAACATATAAGAGGGTTACATCCAGTTCTATCATTTTATACTAAATATATTTGAGCTTGTCTCCAGTTTTACTTGGTATATCATCATCAAACTGAAACTGGCCTCATGGAGTTTACAGCCAGAACTTTAGAGGTAAATTTACAGTAGGGCTCCACGCTGCTTTGTTTTCTAGTCTGAATGTGATGAAGAAGTCTGGATTTGGAGCTTTTAGGGACTCCAGAGGGTTAATAAACTATCTATATATATATATATATGCACAAACCAGTTACATTCACTATCAATAAAACCGTTTGCATAAAAAGTGCACCTCAACATTTACACCAAACAAATAGACTTCACTTAATACACTTTGAAAGGGTTCTTTCATTTCCTTCAGGGCTATCCTTTTCATTATTTTTCAACCAGTCTATACTATCAGGCCATGTATAAAATCCTCCTAATACTCCTATGGGGGCTTGGATAATGTATCTGGTAGCTAATAACGACACGATGACCTTAAAGCATTAGAGGGATTTGTATTCACAGGCTCTGTCATGTTAAACACATTTTAAATTAAATGTGTGCGGCGACTTCATATAGCTAACTTTATCCTGTGACACATTCCATTATAATCTGAAAGTTTGTAGTGACACATTGTGGGTATGTCAGAGACTTTTGTTACAAACATTTAATTAGTTTGGCTCTTACATTTCATACAGATGATCAAAATATGCTTCAATGCTTCATTTGTAACCTATTAATATGAAGTCAATACATGCATCTTTTTTATGAGTCATTATCTGTCATTGGTTTTCACTGATGAGCAACACTTAGTTATTATGATGAAACTTTTTTAATCTATTTCATGCCTAAACTTCCACTATTTACCTCACTAACAAACACATATTCCTAGTGGGTTTTATTAACCCATAAGAACCCATGGGGACACCCGTGTAACAAACACTTTAAATCTTCTAGAATCTCCCATATTCAGCTTTATGCTTCACCTTAACTCATTAAATCCCCAAGTAACGTATATTTCCTGACCAAATTAAAGTCACAATTATGATATATATGTTATGGAAATGCAAACAAAAAGGCAGCTCTGTTTTTATTTATTATTGATTTATTCTTATTTTGTTACTTAAAAACAAATCTGGAAAATAATGTATTCATTTATAAAGATAATTTATAAAGAAAAAGGAACATTTGTGTTTCTGTAAGGAGAAAATGTGTCTATTTTTTATTTTAAAATAAGAAATATCATAAACATAAATACCATAAATGCCCAATGTAACGTATATGTCACATCACAGATCTTTGATATTTAGGGGTAGAATTTTTTTTTTTTTTAAACATCATAAATGTGTTCTATGTGGTCCACTTGGTTTGTGGTATATCCCCCATAAATTTCCTTTAAGGATAAATAGGTCTGGGTTCTTATGGGTTGATATAAAACAAGGACAGGCCTAAATCTAGTACATACTGTATTTCAGTATGTCTCATTGTTAAAGCACTTAAACTGTGTTGTTGTGCAAAACATGGCAGTAAATGCAACAATTGTTCTAGGAAAATTGGATAGTAGTTTAATGTTGTAATTGGGTCTTCTTTTGTCATTGACGTCAATTTTCTGGTATGATTGTCTCTTTGATATATTTATGGTTCCATGATGCACTGTTGAGAAATAGACACCACAATGATGTCTGCAATAAAGTATGAGAGTCGTCTGACTTTATTTCTCTCTCCTCTGCTGCTCACTGTGTCACTATGCAGTCAAACTTAAAATCACCAGCCTGTATACTCTGTGTTTGTGTGTAGCTTCCTACTTCTTTCCCTCGGTTTTACATTGCTTTTGGGAAAGTGGGCGCAAACAAGAAAGACAACAGTAAAGAGAATCAACAACCATTTTAAATTTTGATACACTATGTACTGTAAATTTTGTGATACTGAAATCGATGCCAGTTTTAAACAACCCAATCAGTCAGCTTGGTGGATGAAAGGCAGAATAAAAAAAAAGTCAGCCAGAGATGTTTTTATTTCTGTTTTGCTGGACCAAGAAAATTGTACTACTCCAGATGGTCCCATCACACCTGCTGTCAAATTTGCATTGGCTGTTCTTTTTGAGTTTTAATCACAATTTATTTGTTACCATCTCTTTCCATTTTTCTGAAGGAAGACACAACTGAAATGTTCCTTTCCCAAGAAATCTAGCGTGATAATCAAACTATACAACTTACTTTACTTCATTTATTTGGCCTGTATTATGTTCAAGTACTTGTTGGGGCATTTTGTGTTTTGTCTTGTCCAAACCAATCAGTATAGAGTGACGCATCTATCCAATGGTATTTGAGGTGTCCATAATCAATGGACACCTCATTATGCAATATCCTTTACTTTACTAACCTTTACCCTGCCTTATTCCCTACTCTCTACAGTGTCCGAAACACTAAGTTGCAGTTTTAAACACATGGTTAACGTTGTGAATTCAAACAAAAAATACTTGATTAGGTTTAGGAAACACAAACTACTTGGAATAGTTTAGGAAATAAAACTATTTGGGTAGGCTTAGAAAACAAATTACTTGGTTAGGTTTAGGAAAAAAAATTCTTGGATAGGTTTAGGAAACAAACAACTTGGTTAGGTTTAGGAAACACAAATTACTTGGTTAGGTTTACGAAACACAAATCACTTGATGAGGTTTGGGAAACAAAAACTAATTGTTAGGTTACCAAAACACAAACTCCTTGGTTAGGTTTAGGAAACAAAAATTACTTGGCTAGGTTTAGGAAAACAAAATACTTGGATATTAAGTAAAAGATTGTGGTTTGGGTCAAAATAAGTAAATTTGTTACATTACTTCAGCTTCACTCTGACAGGAGACACGCACTTCACACAAACTGCATTTTCCTGGGTGTGTCTGTTGTTTGACCTTTCTATCCACCCCAACCTCCTCCTTCTGTGGACTATGATGCTCCTTATCCTACATCACCTGACTTCCAGAGCGCCTGCTCGGAGGATCTAATAATTGGCATGGATAGTTTTACAGTTGAAAGGCCCAGTGCATCTCATACAGAAGCTAAAGTGTGCCAGATATGTTTCATATCATCATGTCTGTGGTTTGCAGTATAAAGCCAATATTTTTTTTCAGGTGACTGGGTTGATGAAGCAGTGGTAACATACACAAAGTGAGAGCAGTAGTTCAAATTCAGTACATTATGTCCAGCATTACTTCCACAGCTAGTCCTATTCATATTCAGCAATTATTCTGGTGGCACATAGTTACAATGAAATCCAAATGAGATCTCTGTAGCACTGACATACTTTCTGCTAGCAGGTACAGGATGCCTCATATATGATTAATTAATTGCGGCAGCCTGCCATCTGTGTTTTAACTGATTAAATAGCTCACAAAGTGGGATGCACCTTTTGATGTGAACCTTTGGGGAACTGGCTCTGTCTTTGTATTTCTACCTTGATTAAGCACAATACTCTCGCACTTCCTCCAGCCCTCTATTTTCAAAGTCTCTTTAATTTGGGAGGAAAGGACACAAAGGCATTTGGGGTGCTTTAAAATGTTGCCCATTTCCAGTAGTCAAGGGGCTGTCTCGCTCCCTTTCCGACTTTTTGTTTTTTTATAAAGTGAATGTTTCACACAGGGCTGGGCCGGTGAGCAAGCATCGAGCTTTCAGATAAAAATTGATTCCAGTAAATTCTCACCTGAGATCCATCACGGTGAAAGGCTTTAAAAGGTCACACATGTAATAAGTTCCTATGGTCTCAGTCCCTCCAATAATAGGCCTTTAGTCTGCCATGGAAGGCTGGTATATAGAAATAATTGAGTAATCTGTGGACCATTCAATTCAATCGTGGGACTCAGTGACAGTGCAAGGCCTGCTGGGCTGCGAAGAGGTTGTTCTGGAGAGTCTTTCTGCTGGCAGGGAAATGTTTTGTCCCCTAAAGCCATGCACCTCCATCTTTGCAACGGCACAGTGGATCGCTGACATTTTAGAGGCTCTTCCAGGCCTAAATTGTATGGCATCGTGTCAGCATTTCAACTAGGAAAGAGGAAAGAATATTACAAGACAATGCATGCCTGAGAGTATTAATTAAATTAAAATCTCTCTTCGTATCAAGAATTTGCAAGTATCCAACACATAGTAGAGTGAATCTGATGTAAAGAGCAGCATTACTGAGAGTTTTTATATCTGGAAATATCTGAGGGGAAAAAAGACAAAGCTATTTAACGAACACTACGAATCCATGAATTGGTTAAAAAAGCAGTCTCCAGCTGACATTTAACATTTAAATATCACATGTTTTAAAATAAGAATGTTGTAAAAGGTGGCTAAAACATACTCCGTTGATATTGTGCTTTAAGACTTGGACTATAGCTGCATGTTTCACAGTGTGACGGTAAGGAAGTCCACAAAACGGGGGGAAAGAGAGGCGTATGACATGTAACAAAGGCCCCTGGCTGGAAAGAAACCGGTGCTGTTGTGGTTGTATGATTTGCGCTGTGACCACTGTAAAGCCCTCCAAAACCTCCTCAAATTGAATAGAGCTGCGGGCGTCACATGACAACGCCATGCTAGCTGGAAAAAGTCACAAAAATGAATGGAACTGGCGTCAATTTTAAGCTGTCAGAGTTCACTGGCCACCTAAATTCCCAGGAGATTGAAAGCTATATTGCAAAATTTGATCGATTAAACATTAGTGACCCCTATAATGCCCCATGGGGTGATTTTCATGGGCATTGAAACAGCGGGAACAGTCGCTCCACACTAAATTACCCTCTGATCTCTATTTTACTAGTATAAGTGAAAACTTTTACTTGTTTACTTGGGGCTGAGGGAAAACTGCGCTCTTGGACACCATCTTTTATGGAATCTCAGCTCAAAACAGCTAGACACCCTGTTACCTCCAGTATGAATACAGAAGGTAGGGGTCTCCTGGTGGATCGTTGGTAGAGTGCAATTAAGCTTAGTCCAAGTTCGACTCTGGCTCGGAGCACTTTTCTGCATGCCTGCCCCTTTCACTCTGTATCTGTACCACTATCAAATAGAGCCGAAAAAGGCCCAAAATATTATTAAAAAAATTGAAAATACAGCAGGTGAACAGACCAGCAATACCTACATTTTCCTGCCAATATGGCGGCGTTTTTATTTTGACTGTTGAATACGGAGCTCTGGAGAAAGAAAGACATATCTCTAATACATTGATAACATCCAGGACCAGCTTCCATACAGTGGAGGAATATTGAGCTGTCATGAACACAGTGGCGGTTCTAGACCAATTTTGCTGTGGGGGCCAAGGAGGGGCCAGTGTTTAATCAGAGGGGCTTATTTAAAAACTGCACAGATGATATTTAAGCATTCAAAACCTTTATTTTACCTTATCATCTTACCATTTAAGTATATTTGAAAGATACAAATACATTGATTGAAACAATGAGACTTGCCAACAATAACAGTTATGGTAAAGCTTTATAATAAGGTCCTTAATAACCATTAATTAAAAAATTAGCTTTAGATCCGGTAGTTGCAAAAAGCATAGTTAACTTATAGTTAACTTATAATAGATGAGCAATAAAGTATATTTTAATATCAATAAACAAACAAAATAAGATTAATAAAGGCATGGCAAAGACATAATGGGTGGGTCATGGGTGTTTGTAATGCCATTATTAACACTTATATAAGCTTATAAACACACAATAATGTTAATAAGCATCTTGTAAGGACTTACAAGGGCTTTATTACTTGTTAATTAATGGTAATTACAAGGACCTTAATATAAAGCGTTAACGTACAGTGAGAATGATCTTTTTTTTATATATACACAAGCTTTTATTGCTTTTATTTAACTACACAATGTACACATTTTGAGTTCCTTTTGTGTACAATGCGATATTGTTTGAAGAAAAAATAGGTAAGAATTGTCCCGTCATTCATCGTAATAAATTGATCATTCATTATTAATTTGACACAGGGGCCACAGCAGGGGTCAAGGGCTTCTTCACAGGGGCAGTGGCCCCTGGAGGCCCCTGTGTAGAACTGCCACTGCATGAACATGTCATTAACTAGTCTTTTTCCACGTAAACTGTAACCCCACAAATTAGTGTATAGAATGCTATAGTTACTTGTAGCAGTAAATAACAGTACATTATCTGTGCTCTGGGAAGTAACACTTAAGTGACTCCTGTGTGCTACTCAGCTCCACATACTATGGTTTGCAGCTGCCGTTGAAAAAGTCAAACCCACAGTTTAATCAATTCCTTACACTTACTTTTAGTCTTGTTTTGTAGAAGGGGCCACAAAAAAGGAAACTAAACTCCAAATTTTTGACATAGGGAGTAACTTGCTCGCCACTTCAACACGTTGAGAAATCCAAAGCATAAAAGGCCTGCTCTGCTCTGCCTAGCTACAGTTACTAAGCTACAATTGGACAATCAATGTTTGGGGGAGGGGTTCAGAGATCTGTCAATTGTGTCATGCAACGCTGACAACATTGAAAGGCCTGGTTAAACATAAGAAGTAATTAAGATTTAAGAAAATGAGTAATTGACTTTAAAGCAATGTCAGATCTCTCAGTTCATTCTGATAGTGACAGACATTTGAATAATCTTTTCATGTTGCAATTCAATATGGGGCTTCTAACACTACAGCCTTTGAATGAACCTCATCACTCATCACTCCATCTCTTTATCTGTCTTTGCACACTGCCGTCTCTTTCTCTCTATCTTTATACAGAATCTATGTGTCTGTATCCTTCTGAATCTGAAAGGAAAAAGGGAACAACCTTGCATCTTGTGTTACACTGCGAAGTCCATTAAATCTGATGAGTGTCCTGTAATTAACGTCCTTCAGAAGGATCATTTGTTGACTGCGCGCGGTTGTCAATACAGATGTCGGGCCGCGTCAGACGGACCTTTGTCTGCAATCTGCAACTGCATTTCTATGCAAGTTACAGATGTCATAATAGTCTTTACACATCGTTTTATTTTCGCCAAAAAAACTGTTAGCCACCCATCAAAGAAGCCTTCCCCACACACGCATACACACACACACACAACATGACAGATTTAGAAATATGACTTAAACCAGAACAGATGGCCCTTAAAAGTAAAACACAGTAATTCAATCTGGCTAATGGGAGGAAAGCCACAAACTGCTCCATTCTCATTTCTTTGACTGAGGAACTCAGCTGAATTGCTTCTCCAGCTTTGATGCTCAACCCCTCTATCATAGTGTGTTTCTGTGTTCCCCATGCATATTATAAGACATTTAAAAGGAAAACAGTGTATATTTACAAGACATGCCTCATCATGTGCACAGACAGGAGCTATTAGTGCCTAGACAGCGGGGGAAATGTATTGTAATTGATTGTTACAAAAGATTACCCTCTTCAAGAAGCATCAAGCTATTTCAGAACTGCATTTGACGCCTTAGAGCGCTGTGCAAAGAAGGCTCTTTCAGCGCCACACATTCACGCTGACATGCAGTTTGCAAAACAATTACCATGCACTGTTGTTTGATCTTTGTCCCCACTTTGGTTCTTTATGTGAGTACAACTCACTTGCCAGCCACGCAGGCAATCACGGCTCCTATCAAGGGATGTCAGCTATCGGCAAATGGAATGCACATTCCCCACACATGTCCAAAAACTGCAATAAGGAGTTCCTTTCACCGCTAAAATGATGCATTTAAGATGATAATGAATTGCTCTGAGAGTTGTGGCTGCACAGGTTTTAGCACTTATGAGCAGAACAATGAGTCTCCACAGTGTTGCCGAATGACGTTGTAGTTTTAAAATAAGTGCGGTAGAAGAGCTCCAAAACATACATTAGCTTTGGTGTGGAAAATGATTCAAAAGAGTCAACAATATGGCATGCAAAGTATTTTTCTCTGGAGCTGAGTGAACCATCGTCTTACCCTCATGAAGACAAAACATTGCCGTGTCTGGAATTGATTTAATTTCACTCACTTTCTCTATGTTTATGAAAGAATCTCCAGTTACAGAGTGGCTGTATTCCTACATGATGTTTATCTAATTGCACAGTGAATTTGACTGTAGATTTCAACTTCACAAATGGATCAACCCTACATTCAGTACAAAAAATTATGACGGACTAAATAGCCAATCTGATGGGAAATGGATCCGTTTCGATTAGGGATAACTAATGTGTATAAAAGGGGGGATGGGTAGTGAATCTGGAATTCCCAACTAGCAGAAAATTGGTTTCTGCACAGCAGCAATATAGCTTGGACACTTTTAGTCAGTCTTTGGAGGAAATATATTAACCTGCTGGGCCATGGGCACAAACTTTCCAACCTTATTGTTGACAGGTTTTATGAGCCTAATGCACTTTGTGATGTATAGCATAATAACCCAGTCTATGACTGTAGGGCCTTACTCTTAATATCTGCTGCCGAGTGAATCAGGCAAAATTATTGTAATGAGACAGAATTTCCATACAACAGCAAAATGAGTTCATTACTCTGAGTTATATTGGCGAAGTAACCAAAAGAAATTGATGGTTTTATTAAGCTGGAATTGAATTTCAGTCATAAACAGAATTAGGCAAACATGCAGACAGCAAAATGTAATAATAATTACATTAGTGTTATCAAAAAGGTTATCAGAATGGCCCCCGCTGCTTCTTATTCATCGCTTTCAAACAGAGATACTCCTTTCAGCTCTGTGATCCCTGGCCTTAGGAGGCTGAATGAAATTAATCCTGAACCTAAACAGTTGGAAAAATGCAGGTTGGGTTATAACACTTGTAACTGGGTAGCTTTAGTCTTCTGTTTTAAGTTAATAAGAGAAGCATGAACCAGAGTATCTCCTCTTTCTTTACAGCTCGCTCTTGCTCTACCTTTTCTACCTTTACTAACTAAAGAGCCATTGTTGGCCAAAAAAAGTGAAAAATATCATAATGGAACCTTATTTTGAGCCTTACTATGAAGATGAAACAGCCTACTAAGTCTAAATGAACCGACCCATAACACCAATAGGTCATAATGTTCTGAATATACATAAGCAAAATATAGGAGCTCACACTGTAGGCACTCACTCCTCTCAAGATGTGGGATTATTTAATATTTAAGGCATTTAAGATTGATTTCAGTGCAAATGGTGGGTTTTAGAAAATAAAACAAAACTGAGCATGGATAGCATGATTACAGTGTTTCACATTAAACAGCATGGGGATACCATTTTAATTAAGGGATGCAGGATCTATAACTAAATTGGTCGAGATTGGTACAATTTATGTTATGTATTACTCTGATAATGAAATTATAGCCAAATGGCTTTCATTGACTTAAGGTGGTGGATGCTAGTCCTCAGTATTGCTTATTTATTGTATTATCATGTCTGATTTGACAGATTATTTAATTATAGTTATTAAACAAAATGCTCTATAAAAGCCGAAGTATGATTGTGGATTTTTTTTCATGTTCTTTACTGAGGACAAATAAATGAACATTTGAAGAGTTAGAACTGTTCTTTGTTTTTGTTGCATTGACAATAGTGATGTTTTATTTTTTACATTATCTTTTTATTTTTATTATATTTGCACAGTTAGAATTACATAAAATTAGAAAGATAACATATAGTGTAAAGTGCAGGGAGAGGCAGAAAACCCAGATGGGCTTATTTAAAGCCTCCACCTAAAATGTCATAGTTATAAGTAAAGTAATTAACATATAACATCAACAAGTTATAATGACAACAAAAATGAACATGTTATACACTGCAAAAAAAGAAAAGTTGGGTGAACTCAAAATTTCAAGGCAACAAACTTCGATAAAATTTCGAATTGGACAATTAAACTAAATATTTTAAGTTTTGTTTTTGAGTTTGCTCAACTCTGAATTCAGATTTTTGTCAACTCAACACGATTGTAAAGCCGCTATGAAATGTCAGCTAATGTTTTGGCCACAATTCTGAGTTAGCATTGATACGCTAATGGCTACTCTTGTAGCTGTAACAAGCAGCGCTGCTAGCGTCAGTTAGCGGCTAGCATCAGTTAGCGGCTAGCGTCAGTTAGCCGCTAGCATTAGTTAGCCGCTAGCTTTCGCTACTGACCGAATTTCACAACAAAGAAATAAGAGTTAGCAGAACTATTGTCCCTTGTTTTCAACCCCAACTTAAAGATATAAGTAACAACAATACAACTGGCTTCCTTTGTTGTGCTAATTTACATTATTGCCCTAAATGTCAATAATTTATATTTCCAAGTTTTACCAACTCAAATCACTGTTTTAGGCCAAAAAATACAAGTTGGATTTTTTGCAGTGTAAAAGTGTATTTGTGTGTGAATTAGAATTTTAAAACAGCAGTTAAATGAGCTTTTAGACATCTTTTGAAACATTTGGTCCATATTTTTGTAGGTGATTTGGTCAGACTTGGTCAGAGCTATAAAATATTTCATCATCCATCTTTGCCTTTCTTACCCTCGGGTTATGAACTTCTTTTTAAAAAGCAAAAATGTGAAGCTATCGGTAATCGTATCAGTATCGGCCATGAGCAGCAGGTAATTACTGGTTATCGGCTGAAAGAAAATCCATATAGTGCCTCCCTATTTTAATTACAATCACACAATTACAAGCACAATCTACTTTAGGTGGGTCCTGAAGCTGCAGCCTGTACCTTATGCATCCATTAAACAAAGTATCAGTAGTCATTCCTCCCAAGGTTACCATCTCTCTCAGTAGCTGGCTGTTCTCTCCAGCTGTCCACTGAGGACTGCTTCAGTGCATCCTCTACATCAGCTGATTATGCTATCTATCAAGCCCAGCTGTCACTGCCCATTTAAACCTTTGTCAAGTCCTCCATGCAATGCAGCCTGCAGTAAACCAAGTAATTGCACTTTTGTAATCCAACACCTGAACATCACTTGCCCTGTATATTTCTAAAACAGATAAGCAACATGGTGCATTTAAGGAGTAGTAATATTTTGAGACGTTTGTGTTTTGCGTCGATCGGAACGGGGGAGCGATCTTAATGACAAATACACTGGTATCGAAAAGACCATTTTCTTGTTTTTGTTGTAGTTACAG
The DNA here is from genome assembly GCF_030273125.1 of Centropristis striata. Lineage (NCBI taxonomy): Eukaryota > Metazoa > Chordata > Actinopteri > Perciformes > Serranidae > Centropristis > Centropristis striata. The sequence goes on from NC_081518.1 coordinate 4,930,406, forward strand.
CAAACTAAAAGAAGGGGAAAAAACAGATGCCAACCGCTTTTTTCTTGTTGCCAAGGCACAAACAGGATGCTGGCAGCTACAAAGATTCAATTATAAAAAGTACAGAAAATAATTAGAAAAAATAATAGCACTTGAAAAAAATTGCCCCTCCAGAAATTGCGCATAACAATAAATCCGTTAATTAGCTCATTAATATTCAATTGGGGTCAGTGGACTTAATGGAACCTTTTTCATGGGCCAAGGAAATGTTTAACACTCACTTTTCCTCTGCCTGTTCTCATTATCAACTATGCACAGGCAGGCCTTATCAGCCCTCCAGATGGTGAGGAACAATGCAGCTCCATTATCGTCTTACAGCAGCGTGTGTGCCTTGTAACCGGTGTGTGCCTGGGACAGTGAAGTATAGATACTGAGGCATTTAGTGTAATTGATATGTGGTATATATCGTATTGTTTAGGCCTGTTTGTTTGCTCTGCTGGTATTCAAGGCGAGAGGAGAGGCGAAGATTGATTTTCACCGCAGCCATTCCCGCTCTCACCACAGGTCACAGATAACTTGTCAACGCAGGTTTTGGGGCTGGTGCAAAATGCATCAAGGCTAAACTCTCTCGGGCATAGTGGAGGATAGGGAGTTTCATCTCTGCAAACACAAGCCCTCTCATTGCTGTTACCTTGTGCATGAGACAGATGTTTTATTCAACAAGTACACGGGATGGAGAGATGTCCGAGCAAAAGCCTTTTTGCATCTCTGCTCTGTAAGGTTCTTATTTTGCTGCTTCACAAAGACAAATAACAAATGTCATAAATAATAGTTCAACTGGAAATGTTCCATTCAGTATTTTTCTGTTACAATGATTTAAAAAGCAAATATAAGGGATCAATATCAAACATGTTAATAAATTCTACAATTCTACATGATAAAAACGACTATCAGCAGATATATTGTGATCAGATTTTTTTAAACTCTGAAATATTACTAATATTGGCATTAACTGTATAAATTCAGGCTATAATGATAGCTACTGTGCTACAATATTGAGTTCTGCAGGGATGACATATTTTTGTAGGTCAACCCAGAAGTTAGCATGTTAGCATGGCCCTCGTTGCCTCGACAAAACACCAATGGGGTTTTTTTCCATTAGATTTTGGATTATTACAGGAAATAAATTACGTGACAAATAAAGGTTTGTGATGCTTGAACACCACTTTTATGACTTTTCCGGTGTAGTGCAATAGCCAGAAGTAAAAATACAACGTTAAGTCATTAACAAACGACACCACTGTTGTGCGACTTGACTATGTCGGTTAACATAGGGTCGGGAGATAATGACACTATATATCGTGTGACGGTAAAGATTTGTCCACCAGTAGAGATTTGGCAATACCAATTATTAATAACAATAATAATAATAATAATAATAATTATTATTATTATTATTTTTAACGGACGTGTTGTCTCATATGAGGCAGCTGTTTGTATGCCTTAGTACAGTATGTTTTTTTAAAACCATTTCTTAATTAATTTTCCAGAACAATTACTGTATTGTGATATATACCATTACCGTGATATAAAACTATATATACCATGACAGAAGGTTTTTGTCATATTGCCCCTACTGACCACCTCTGTAGTCTCATTTAGCCATTTTTAACAAACGCCATTTTTAAGACACAAAAGCTTCAAATTTCAAGAATCCCTTTAGCTTGCGTTAAACCCAGACCCTATTTCAGGCATCTCTTAAAAACCCATTAACTTGAGAGGATGCAATGCTAACTTCCTGCAGTATACTCTATACATCAGTACAAGGATATATGTCTTCATGGATGCTCTTATGTTTCCTTTCATGAAAACATAAAAGCATTTCCCCCTTTAATGCAGCCTTCATCATTATTTTTATCAGTGCATCTTCTAGCCGGTCAGTCTGATGCTGCTTTATTCATTAAGACACCTTCTTTTCTGGTGGCACGGAGGATCTGCAAACTTGCTCGGTCCCCGCCGCTGCACTCCATCTTTATAAGCTTCTCACAGATTCAGATTACTTCAAGCTATTTTCACCAACATACGCCATAAGCCTATCATCAGAAAGCAGACCAAGACAGAGGCACTCATGCATACACAATTGGTCAGGAAATGACTGTGTCACAGTCTATGGTAAAGCCAAGTTTAATTAATGTAGGTATGATGAAAGCTAAGTTGTCACCATGGGGCCTTTTAAACCAATCACATTTACATTGCCTTTGTTGGGATCTCTCCCAGAAATCAAGAAGACCAAGAAATATGCTAGCAAGGATTTTACACTTCTGTGATTTTCTGAGCGGAGTAAATAATGCAATCTGCTCAGAAATCTTCATTCACTGACAGTCAAAAGGGAAATTGATGCCACTTGTTACAAATATGCAGTACATTTATTTTTTATCAGCATTTCCCATAGCACTGTGGATTAATGTGCCTCAATTCGGAAGATGAACCGTGACATCGTCATTTTCCATTAACGTGCTCCATCTCTTGTATCCATCATTATATCTACAATAGCTAAATGTCAACCTTTTGAAAGGCAACATTTTCAGTCTCATCCAGGGTTATCCCCCTTTAAAAAAATAAGGCAAAACATGAAAGCACGGTTTGTTTTTGTCTTTGTTTGAAGCGGAGGCTGTGGATTTTAACCGAGATAAAGGCTGTTGCATTTGTTCTTAACGTGTCAGTTTATTGACACCGTTCTCGCAGCAAAAGGGAGATTATTAGGAATGATACATTATCGCAACATTTTTGTATCAATTCAGCGGCGCGGAAAAACACACTGGATGGTGGACTGAATGACTTAAAAGGAGATTTTCCCCACATCTTCTTGACAACTAAGTGAAACTAAAGACGGTACAAAGGAGAATTGAAATCGTCTGGCTGAAACAATGTAGGTAGGAGGATTTAACAATGGAAGCATTTCTAAACAAATAACTGACAACGTCTCTCAGCTGTGAGAGCTAACAGAGCACAATAGGCTGAGATTGAATGTGCTGAATGTGCTACGGCTATCCCACAAATAGAGGTGATCCTAAATCATGTGCTTAAAGGTTGCAGCTTGAGAGCCCAGGTGTCATGGATAATTCCTACTCAGATATCTATAGCCCTCACTATCTCACCCCATTCTCTCTCTCCTAGCTTAGCTTCACCTCTGTCAAACAGGCGAGCTGCCATCCTATTGATCCCCCCCCCTCCTCAAGTCCAGGCGTAAGGGCAGTCGCTAAACCTGTGGGCAAAGGGAAAGAGGACACTCCCCACTGAGTGCAATTGGGATTTGAGAAAGTTAAACACTTCTCAAGCACAAAATTTCAGCCTGGGCAGCAGAGAGGGGATTCTGTCCTCAGGCCTCCTCGTGCTCACCTGATCAGGAGGTCAGCTCCATCACCAGCGTCCTTCTTCACCCATCTCGCTCTCTCGCCGCCGTTCACCAGGTCTGGAAGAGGGCTCAGCTTTCTCATTTACTTCAAACACTGCTGTCAACAGTTTTCGCTGCTGTCCTTGACTCTAAAATGATTCCGGGTTCATATTTTGAGAATGACACACTGCAGGAGGGGGTTAAGGGCGATAGGGCAAAGGGATGAAGGCGGATAGAAGAATTAGGTCTTACTCTTAAACTTGATGGGCGACACAAAACTATAAATACATAGAATGAAAGGATCAACTAAAAATTGTCCTAAATTGGTCTTTAACTCATTGAGCTCTAAAACGGCTGGAAAAATGCCTGTAAAACCTCTGGGAGAATTTAAATAACGCCCTAAAACCTGAAGTTTTTCTGGAAATTCAACAGAAGTGTCAACGCTTCGATTTTTCAGCCTCTGTAGTAGATTTAAATGAAATTTTAAAAGTATTTGAGAGCTTATAGCTGTTATATCTGAGCTCACTCCGCTATAGTCATCTTCCGCCATGATTTCAAAGTTCTGGAAAAGTCCCATGTTGCATTGTAACACTCCCGCATGTATTCTCATTTTGTCTCTTTTTTGTCTTTTTTTTGTCATTTTGTGTCTTTTTTAGTCATTTTGTGTCTTTTTTCTAGTCATTTTGTGTCTTTTTGTGTTGTTTTTGGTCATTTTGTGTCTTTTTTTGGTCATTTTGTGTCTTTTTTTTGGTGATGATTTCAAAGTTCTGGAAAAGGCCCATGATGCATTGCGACACTCCCACATGTATTCTGATGCATTTCATTGGCCAAGAGACCGAAAATAGGTGGAAAAAAACTACAAATACTATAAAACGACGTATCCGCTTTCCCGGCTTTAATGGTAGAATAACACAACAGCGCACCCTGTTTTAATGGTAGAAATGTGGTAATGCTTTCCCAGCTTAAATGGGTTAAATTAGCTCCATATATATATAATGTTGTCATGTTAGTGCACTTCCACAACCTGCTGAAAATACTTAACAAATATTTAACAATATATAATAATAAGTCAATAAAAAATTATCAAATATGTTGTTGTGCACAGCCACAAGCTACTGAGAACACCTGAACAGATATTTAACATTTTAATAAACTGAATTCAACATATTCCAGTCAGTACATCACTGGTTTGTCTGTCGTAGTTGTTTTTCTTTGTGCCTAAACAGAAACAAGCTGCTACAAGAGAGAGAGTTATAATTCAGGTGTTCTACAACCCTGATTCCAAAAATGTTGAAAGGCTGTAAAGTGTAAACAAAAACAACACAGAAAGCATTGTAGCATCATAGTTACAAAGACAAAAGTTTCTCTGCTCGAACATCAAATCTACTGTCTTTTTATAGTGTTAAACTGTCCCAACTCTTATGGGAACAGGTTGTACTACCCGTTCCCATAAGAACACTGTGTGTTCTGTACCATTTTGTTTCAAATCTCATGTAATACATGAACAAATGTTTCAGTGCCTCAAATATTTACATCTTTAAGTTTGTACAATCACTCCCTGCTGTAAATGTAGCCTTCAATAGAAAACAGATGACAGGAAATAACAAAGGTACACAGCACAGTGAGTGACACTTATATGCTACAATTATGGTTGTATCAGTACCACAAATGCTCCATCTTGTATCAAATATAATATACGTTCTAATATGTGGTATTGACAGGAAGTTAAGATTGATAAATTGTTCTGTCGGCTCACACCAATTTACCAACTACAATATATGCTATTTTTAGAGTGCTTTGTTCACAAGCTTGGACGAGTTTTATGAATGTGAAAATAATATCAATTCAACAGAGTTGTGCTGGAGATGAAGCACTCCTATAGAAAAGAATAAAAGAGAGTGACTTACAGGTTACACAAGCCTGAATAAGACACAATGCAGAGGACAGACGATAGGAACGGACACAGTAGCATTCAGTATTACAGAGACTCCACTGAAAAACATCAATATCAGGCGTTTGTACATGCAGCAAAACACATTTACTCTTTAGACCAGGGGTCTCAAACTCAAATTACCTGGGGGCCGCTGGAGGCAGTATGAAAATGACCAAAAAAAAGACACAAAATTACTAAAAAAAAGACACAAAATGACAGAAAAAAATAAATTACTTTAAAAAGACAGAAAATGACCAAAAAAAGACACAAAATTATTTTTTTAAAAAAGGCACAAAATGAAAGAAAAAAACTAAATTACTTTAAAAAGACAGAAAATGACCAAAAAAAAGACAGAAAATGACCAAAAAAACACAATTACCAAAAAAAGACAGAATTACCAAAAAGACACAACATTATTTAAAAAAGACACAAAATTATTTAAAAAAAAAGACATAAAATTATTTTTAAAGGCACAAAATTACCAAAAAAGACACAAGATTATTAAAAATGACACAAAATGACCGAAAAAAGACACAAAATGACCAAAAAAATACCATCAAAGCGGAAAGTGAAATTCGTAAATATAGCTTGTTTTTCACTGCCTGAACACACAACCTATATTGACGTTTTTGACAGGAGAACGCCTTACCAGGAAGTGTTTTGCCCTAAACCTAGGTCAATGGTTTTGTATCATAAATTCACAGAAACTGCAGCATTTTTAACAACCACGAACCGTATATGTATATATAATGACCTGTGTGCTATTTTAAGAACGATTCATGGTACTGTGAGCCACAAACGCTCATATGTGTCTTTATGGGTGGTATTGACTAACGGTTTATTCTGTCTTTTAGGTTGGAGATCTTGTTGGTTTTACAGTCCAACAGGACCAAGGACAAAGGACAGGACAGGCCATAAATCAGTCAAACCATGTGAAAAAGTCTTTCCTCCTGTTCCTTCCTCCTGTTCCCAGACCTGTGGTGGTTGTTGTTGTTAAACAGATGAGAGCAGACAGGTCAGCAGCAGGCTTCATGGATATTATACACTAAGTGATTTGTTGGTCCCCACAAATACTCCTGAACATACAGTTTAAAGGTTTCTATTGTTGCTGACACCCATGTTACCCCAGTAACCTTTATCTATTCAGACCTGTGGTTTCTCCTGACAAAAAAAAAAACAACCTGCAAGAGTGAAGGAGGGGTAGTAAAAAGGCTGTATCACCACTACAAAAAGAGCCGCATGTTAACAAGAACAAGACAAGCACATTACGTTCAAACAATGCAGCACTGCCTCCAATCCTGTGCTCTCTTTCACTCACTACATCCCACCCCCTCGGGGTTAGCAGACCTTCCTTCATGTTCAAAGATTATCTGTTAATCCAAAATGTGCAGGAGCATGAGACGGCAGGAAAGGGACCAATACTCTGGGGGGAGGGAGGGAGGGATGCATGGCTTTATTTGTTTGTTGGCTTTCATATTAATCCATTGGAACACAGTGCATTTTCCCCCTCTTTTCTGGGCATGTGTAAATGTTTTAGAGCCATTAAATGGAAGATGAAATTTTCAATGGATAGCATGTAAAAGTATTAATTGTAAAGACCATTATTTGGTGTCCATGAGGCTGAATCAGCTTAGCCACTCCATTCCCCCATTTGCATACAAAATGCTTTATTTTGGCAATCAATGAAAGTGCTCCACTGTATGTGTGGCTTATCACATGCTTGCAGGAAATGGATTCCTTAGCCATCTCGTTAAATTCTGTTGATGCAGAACAATTTGAAACATGGCACAGGCAGCAATGACATTTAAAGATGCCTCGGCTTAATTATATTTTGCAAACATTTGGGCTGTTTGTCCTCGGGGATAAAGTGCCTCCACTACAAAGTTAACTTGTTAATAATTCAAAATGAATCTCGCTTTTTGTTGAGCACCAATCATTATCTCCTATTAGTGCTGGTTAAGGGCATTCAAGGTGCCTCAAACACACAGGGGGAGACATGCTGCTGTTTAATGCCTCAAATGAAGCGCACATATGCAGCACCATGAACTTGGTAAATTTCAGCAGAAAATTCCAGCCACTAAAGTTCCTGGAAAATAATCAACCAGACAAGAGGAGGGGGTGCTGAGGTGCACAAAAAACTAATTGAGTAAATCATTTAAATGAATACATATACACACTATCAACAGGAAACGGGATAATGTTAACAGATTTTGTGTAATTTATGCATTAAAGGCCGCTGTATGCTTGATACAAACTACTTTGTATGATTTGTTACACAGAACCGTCTAAGAAGCCGCCACTTTCTAAAGATACCTGGCAGGTAACTGGATGAACCATGTGTCCATCACTGTCCATCACTGTTTTTTTAACCAATCAGAACCAAACAGATCAAACTCTTTCCTCAGCCAGACGGGATGAAAACATCTTTTCAATCGATCTAAACCTCCAGTGCCATTCTTTGCTCTACTTTTTATTGAAAAAAATACTCTTTAGTTCTGATGCTTTCACAGCTTCTACGCTGATACCATTGGGAGGCGCCATTGATGTCGCCATTCTGCCTTTTCACACCTTAACCACGCCGGCAGCAACCAGTAGCTCCACACAGGACGCTGATTGGTCCAAACTGCTGGTAGTTTCGGACACAAACACATTACTTGAAGCCTGAGAAGATGGATTTTGGTGCGATCTCGAAGTAACCGAAGTGTCAAACTGTGGCAGCGTAGCATATAGAGCAGAAACAATTATTTGATTAATAGATTAGTATATTAAGAGAAAATAAATCATCAAGTAATAATAACAATAATAATCAACTTTTCTTTTAACAATGAATCATTCAAATCCTTTTTTCTTGCCAAAATGCAAAACATTAAGTTGTCTTTTGCCAACCGAATAAAATGAGATATTTAACCCAATTAGGCCTAAAACGCCTGGAAAATATGCCTGGTAAACCTCTGGGCAATTTTAAAATAACCCCCTAAAACCTGAAGTTTTTCTGGAAATTCAACAGAAGTGTCAACACTTCCTACTAAATAATAGATTTTTCAGCCTCTGAGGCAGATGAATCAAAAAGTATTTGAGGGCTTATACTTGTGGCTTTCATGAGAAGTTTATTTGTCCAAACCTTCAACAAAGTTTTTTTTTTAAATCAACATATTACATTGCAACACTCCCACATGTATTCTGATGCATTTCATTGGCCAAGAGACCGATAATAGGTGGAAAAAACTACAAATACTACAAAACGACGTATCCGCTTTCCCGGCCTTAATGGTAGAATAACATAACAGCGCCCCCGGTTTTAATGGTAGAAATGTGGTAATGCTTTCCGGGCTTAAATGGGTTAAAGATAGCAAATTGGGCATTTTTCACAATTTCATGACATTTTATAGACCAAACAATCATCATTTGATCAAGGAAATAATAAGTACATTAATTGATAATGAAAACAATTGTTAGCTAGTTAAAGCCCGAAACATATATACTGCAAGTTTTAAACAGTATTTTGTAAAAACAAATGCAATGAAAAGTGTTTATAAAACACAGTTGCAAAAAAGGCAGTTTGGTGTTCTGTATATGCTTAAATATAAGACAACAAAGAACAGTTGAGCAGCAACATATTCTTGAACATATTCTACCTGTAAAACATGTTTTTGCTCACATGCTGCATATGTGCATTCATGAGGAAGAAGTCACATTTGAGCTGTGCATGTGTTGTTCATGATGGTCCATAAAAGCAACACAAATTTAAATTGCGTCCCTTGGTGATAGTGCATGTCCTTCTGATACTGATAAATTAAAGTGTGCAGACTGGCAGCCATACAACTAAAAGACAGTCAAGGTCTGGCCTATATTGTAAAACATGTTTCGACTCCATTAATCCACCTCATTCACTTTTCACAGCTGTCTTTCTTCTACTGTATGAATATACAGGATTCAAATTTGCAACAGTGTGTCCTTCATGAAACTCAAAGCCAGGTGCATCCCCATCAATATCAGCAAAAAGAGGAAAAAATTAAATCTCAAAATATACACTGTAGGAGTGCATTGATTTAATATACTGCCATAAGCCCTTGCTCCTACTCTCGACATGCAATTTGGAAATAAATTGACTGATTTAGATAGCGGCACGGGGAGGAGTGGGAAAAAAACCCTGATGTAAACCTGGTCCGCTACTATTGAGTAAGGTGACATTGCGCAACAAATCACTTGCATGAATAGAGAAAGAAAACGATTTCTATTTCTAAAAAGTAATTTTGTTTGGGGAAGGTGCGTTGATTGCCATGTATGTGAATCTATTCCTCACTCGACTCGAGGAGCATGAACATTTTATAAAAGTCAATGTTATATTTTGCTGTTAGCATAATAATCAGAAAGGCCAGACTTTCATCCAAAGAAAAACAGAATCTCATTTATTCCAAGTACATAATAGAAGGCCAACTGCAACAGCCTATCTCCCCCGTGCTTTGTACACTGCGGTGCAGGAGCAGAAATAGTTGACTTTTGCAGCAGCAGAGTCCATTGTGTTTTAATTGAGCCCAATGAAGAATAATTAAGTAATTAACGGCTTGATAAGAGAGAGGCACAGTAAACAGATAAAAGACAAGTGCTGGTATTAACAATATGGTACACTGCAGAGTGAATTGGACATACCTCCAGTATGGCATCACTAAAAGAAGACAAAGCATCAAAGGCACAACCCAAAATGGGCCAACAGTCTGTATGTCATTTCTTAAAAGAGCTTGTGGCTGTGAATATGCACACTAAATTTAATACTTCCCAGCTGGATTTTGGGAATGGGAGTGCACTGTGATATTTTCACCACTCTGACATTAGTGGGTTTATTTTTTGAGTAATTGCACAGCTTGATGTGTACTCAGAGGTTTCCATGAGAACGATGAAAGTCTTATTTCAACAATGCCGCAATTATGGGGGAATATGGGAATACATTTTGAGCCAGTTCACAGTTGAGTTGACTGGAATAATAGGAATAGAAAACAGAAACAGGGAGCAAGGGTGAAAATGGCAATCCGAGACTCGACTGTTTTTAAAATACCAGCCCGTTACGAAACAAATCCTTTACAACTAAAATCTCTAATACCCTCTATGTGTCAGATACTGCGGCACGTCCATATTACTTTGAAGTAGTTCATGGTGCCAAAATTTCCCAAACAGTGGTATCTGCTTTATTCAACATACAGCAGCCATAATCTCTGTTGGCATCATATGCTGGTTGGCAGTGATAATCTATAATCCATTCATCCAGAGAGGGTACACAAATGCATATTTGTTTCCTAGGATTAAAAGCTTATAGAGGGTGTATGGCATGGCCAATAATGTTCATCCATGCCAGCTATGACAGAATTTCCAGCTGTATTGCAGATACAGGGATAGTTTTTTTAAAAGTTACAAGGCAGTATCCCAAGTAATTGAAAACACAGTGCAGACTAAAATGTTCCAATATCATAAAGATGGAAAAATCCAGAGTAAATATTCTGCCATGACAGTATCTCTTCTAATGATAATTTTACAATTCAGCAGATTTTGCAGAAGTGGTGAGAATTTCGAAACGCTCATTTGATCGCCGTGCCTGCCCGCCTGCCTCGCAGTCAGCAAACTGAGCTGTCACAAGAAGGTCGCAAGTTCATAGACCAAGATTGAAAAGGTCTACAACCATTGTTTAACGAAATGAAACCCGACATTGCTGCAGAAATAAGATGCCAATCAGAACACTGGAGAAAATCCTCCTGTAACCAAAACACCAACTAGAATTTCAGCAGCACCAAGGAAACAAAAAACCTCTTCAAACTGTTTGAACTATTCAATAGCACATGTTGTCATTGCTGTTGTCAAAAAACCTGAAAATGAAACAGACAAACAGAAAATATGCAGTTTATTGGTACACAAGTTGCATACAATCATATAAAATATGTCCCATATTGAATATCTACTCTGGAGCGATGGTTTGGTGAGCCTCGACATTCTTCACTTAACCAATACTCCTGTCTATAAGCATTACTTAGACTAAGATTTCCATTATTTCCAATGTGCTTAGGAGAGGAAAAAATGTGACCTTGCTCATGTGATGCACTACAGGTTATTGTTGAGAAGGCCTTGGTTGCCTCCTATTGTCTACTTGATGATACCATGTATTTTTATCAGTTAAGTGGTCCTTATAGACCACAAAGACAAATTTACTCTGTCGGACATTTATTTCGTTTCCCTACATACAAGAAACCTAAAGTCCACAGTAATGATGCATACTATGAGCGTATTGAAGAGTTTTTCTCAACAATTCTCAATAATATCTATTCAAGCTGAAGTACAGTTTTATAAGAGCATTTTTCTTGGTATCATTTATGAGAAAAATGTATTTGTTTTTTTGGATCATTTGTCGATTTATATGTACTAGTGCAGTGCCTGTAGGAAGTATCTTTCCGTCCGTATTATCCTTAGCTGTCAGTTAATAAAGTTTTGTTTTTACTGTTTTCAATGGATCAAACTGATACAGAAGGGCTTAAATCTCCGCTTAGCATGTTAACCGTGAGATAGCACATTACGCAGTATGCTGCACTAAAAGTACATTTACATAAACCCAATTAGCTGATATACTATATTGTGTACTATATATTATATTGCATGTAGGTATCTCATATCAAATGATTATGGGCATTATGCTAAGCAACATGAATGTCATCCCTGAATTACATAATAATGCAACGTAAGAAGTGAATAAAGCTAAATCTCCACTTAGCATGCTAATCGCGCTACAACAACGTCTGCAACTCCATAAAACACTTACTTTTCATAAGGTACCACACCATCCAGCACATACACATTGAACATTGATATTCGCTGGAAACTATTAGAATATTATTGGAAAATCGAACCTTGTAGCGCACTTTAAAACTCCTAAAGATAGGTAGGCTAAATAGACTTACAGATGAGTCAGGGTGTAAATCCAGAGTGAATTGTGTTACTGACCAGGTGTAGACCTATCACACAATGGGGCGGGGCTCCACTAAAAGGGGGCGGAGCTCCACTAAAAGGCGTCCGATCGGAAACAGTGCAATGCTGCAACACGTCCTATGTAAAATGCACACCTTCGTGCCATGTGCAAGCCACATAGGAAATCTTAGGTCAGTCTCACTAATGGTCAGTGAGATATGCCCTAGACACACACACACACACACACACACACACACACACACACACAGACGCTTCTTGCTTTATAGATAGATGTATACGTTTATCACAGTAAGTGCATGAAATGTTCCAAGTTTCAAAGTGTCCTTTGAGCTGTTCAATGCAGAAAAGGAGCAGACTAGAGAAGTAATAAACACCTGTGGTTGTGGTTGAGCTCTGCCTAACAGGTTTCACTGGTAGCTTGTTCCCTAAGGGTCGTTTCAGGACAACAAAATAACTTGTTGAGCCCACCACCCAATCAGATAGCTGTGCTCGACTCGTTGAACTTGTGCAAGAGAGACCAGTTGTCTCTACTCACGGAATTGGAGTAACATCACTGTAACGATTGTTTTATATGGGTGCAGACATCTGCTCTTTCAAAGTCTTTGCTAAAGGCTGTTAAGAAAGCACTGTCCTCAAAACACAGCCATGCATGAATCCAAGCCCAACTTCTTATTAAGTGAAAATTATGTTTTTGTAGGAAAGGATGGAACATCTTAATGATAAAATAAAAGAAGGACCCCAGGTATCCTTCTGTTCTACAGCACTAACCACTGGAAACATAAAAGATCTAGAGGTCATAATTGTTAAATGTGAGGGCACATTCAGGGTATTTTGGAAGTGCAGAGATGCAGATTCCACTTCAGTGCCAAACAACAGACAATGGCCTCCAAAGCACCTATTAATGACCATTTAATTACCAGATGACACCTCACTGTGAGGCAGTCATAGCCTTCGTGGCCGGCAGCAATTTTTCACCACAAATACATCAAACCTGGAGAAACACAACCTTACTGAAGCACTTCATCAAGAGCTGTGCTGGCTACGTGGAGCCCATAATGCACTAAGAGCTTTAATTTCCATTCTAAAAGGTAGCTAGTGAAGGCACGCAAAACTTGAGTGATCACTTTATACTTGCAAAAGGTTTAGCTGATGCATCTGAAAAGGCAAGAGGCAATGGATTTTTGCTAACAGAGCATTACAGTAGGCTCGTCAGAATGTGATAAATACACGGATAACAGGGTTAACACTTTAGCAAAGATATCCTGGCTTTAATATTGAACACGACTGAATCACTTTTTAAAACATGCTTGTCTTGACGGAGCTTCTGTATAAAAAAAAAGACAGAATTTCTGCAGTTAATGCATGCATTTGCATTTTCATATAATGAGAAGATGATTTTAAAAATACATATCTAGTTTTATTTGCATCTAGCTGTTGAAAACATTGAGAGATCCACGTTTGTAAGTTTATGATGACACTCAAACCCCCGTGGGTTGTAGAGCTGCATATCATCTGCATAATCAAGAACACTGATATCTATGCATATAGCTAAAGATGACATGTAAATAGAGAACAGAATCAGACCTAGATTTGATCCCTGGGGAACTCCACAAAGCAAACAATGGCAGGTTGAGAGGGACCTTAACATTTAAGTGGTTTTCTTCACCCTTAACCTTTTCAAAGCAGTTGGCAGGTATACCCAATAATTCGACATGCAAGACACAGTACTGAGGTCAACAATAATACTAATATGAATAGGAAATGGTTGACTTTAAGTCATAAGTTTAGCTGCATTGTTTGAGTGAGCCAATGCATAAGCTAATGTTAAATTATAATGCTACAACAAAGTTCAACGAGTTCATAAGAAAAATATTTTTAGTATGATTGTTGACAACGTAAAACAGCGCTGGGCTTCACTACAGTTTAATTCTCTGCACAACGTTAGCTATAGTAGGGTATGGGCACGTTAGCATGGCAGCATTCGCTAATGCTACTTGCAGCTATTTCATTAGAATGAACTGACATAACTTGAGTAAACATTAATAGAGCAAGGGGAGAAAAATCAATCATGGATAGCGTTGTTTTTTGGACAGTTAAAGAAATGACAACAAAAAATGCTGACGTGTTGCCAAATATACTTTGACGGCCATATAGCTCAGCTCAGCTGTTGTCTATGAAGCAAAAACACAGAAAACCAGTCGGATTTAGCGCCATGACACTGTTGGTTGGGGTTGCGGATTTAGAGTACTTTTTTATTTGCGAGAATGTGTCATAATGACAAACACCAGTTTGGCCAGTTAGCATAAAATCAGATCGGTTTAAGCTTGTATACCGGACCAGAAAAAAAAAAAATCAACCCAACTCTAATAGGCAAGACAAAACCATTAGGTACAATATCAGCAATTATTTCAGGTACATCAGGTACAATAACATCGTGAATATTATTTCTGCCTGAGTCACATCAGATGCACAATTCCACGCGACTTCACAATGTCATTTAAAACTCATTTTGGAGCCTTTTCTTATTATATTTTTGCGAATACTCGAGCACTCTTTAATGATTCAATGCAAGTATTGGAATATGGAAATTACTCAACCTGCCCATCACTAGTTAAAGTTGAGCTACATGAAACATATGTAGGTTGACCCGGGGGATGTATTTACAAAGCCAAAACACATCATTTAAAACTAGTATTTTTTAGCCTAACCTAACTGAAGGACTTCAAAGATCTTCTGAGGGTTTGTTAAAAACATATTCTGACATGTTTCATTCAGAAACTCTTTAGTTAACTCCACACAGCTGCAAGTATCCCTTCATGTTGCTCCACTTTTCTTCAGCCGTCAGCAACTTCTAAAAACATATCCCTAAATTCTCTCTGAATCTGTTTGTAAAACACCATCTCCTAACCATTTTCCCTGTGTTTTCATCTCTGCCATGGTCTTTTTCCCTAATATTATATAACATAATTTCTGCTGCTCATTTTAAGTGCCAAAATATAACAGACATAATGGCACAAATGGTTTGGGGAAAGAAAAAAAAAACCTACAGTACCATTTCAAGCTCATTATTCAAGTTCGCCTTGCTTTTATCTCATCTCCAAACGTACATTAAGGACTGCAGCAGAATCCCATGCAACTATCAAAGCAGAAAAAGATCACACTAATACACACCCAGCATGTTTTTTCTTTTATATCATTTTGATAACTGCATCTATGTTATGTGGTTTATTAATTTTAAGTTCCTAATGTTTGTCCTCATTAACTGTCTGTGCTTTGTTTTTAATTTAGAGAAGACAATGTTCCACTTTCCACACTGCGGACATGATGTTCCAAACAAACTCATTTTAACTAAGTCAGAAACTAACTCACGATAAAACATAATTATTACAATGTTCCTAACATCGAGGCCCACACAGGCGTCACGACGGTAACTAAAATGTGGGCACTAATATTTTAGCAACACTGGAGCTGTATTCTTTACTGGTGAGCAACAAATGTGGTCAGACTGAACAGGATTTTATGGACAGAAATCAACAAAAACAACCTCCTTAGTCACTGCGTTCTAATAGATTTCGGACAAATCTATTAAAGACCATAAAAGACAGTGTTTGAGTGGTGGGATCTCCTGCCCTCCACATGCTGAACCTCAGTACCTGAGCCTGCACTGCCACCTGCTGCTGTCTGCTAGGAAACACACACCAGAGGGTCCACAGACTGGATGGGTTTAATAGGTCATGTGTTGCATTCAAGTGCTCATTGGAAATATCCATTTTGTAAATGCAAGTTGGCCCTTGCTTGGGAATAATAATAATAAATAATAATAATACATTTTATTTATAGAGTGATTTACAAGGTACTCAAAGACACTTGCAATTACAAATAAAATGCAATAATAAATAAAAACTAACAATTAAAATCAGCAACATTGCTCACACATTAAAAGCAGTTTTGAACAGGTGGGTTTTGACAAGTTTTTTGAAGGTGAGTGGATGTTAGCAGTCTCTTATGTTTTTTGGGAGAGTTCCAGAGGGAGTGGGTGGCTACACTGAAAAAAAACAGTGACATTTACTTAAAAAAAAAGCTAGGCAATTTTTTCCACACAGAAAGTGTTTGTAATCTTTACTCAGGCTGTTTCTAAGTAATATTTATTTAATAGAGACACTTATTTTTTTATGAAAATACACAAGTAAATCGCAGATTCACTGATGTCCCTCAATTACATTTTACTTGGAAATATCAATTAATTAAGCCAATGAACTGGTTTAGTGAATATTACTTGGAACGAATGATTCAATTTACAGACAAAACTGAGGACACATAATAACAAACAATCACTAATGCACTACATGAAAAACTGATATTTTAAAGTAAAAGCACTGAATTCGTATTTCTTTGTAGAATTTATATAGATGATTGAAATAATAATTACAGGGCCAAAAAAATTTTTTTTCATTGTATTGAGAAGACTCTGTCGCCCCAGTTTCGGTGCAGTTTGTTGTATAGCAAAGGAATGCACTAGACTTGCACATCAAGGGTGATCTTTAATGTCAGTGCTTCACGTTAATGTTACAACAATAGAGGATGCAACACATTGTTTCAGTACAGTGTCATGATGGCTTATCTTTTTCAGCATTCTCAGTTTCAGCATTTAGAAACATACAAGAATAAAATTTATTATCATATTATTATAAAGTTTATCCCTCCTCACTTTTTACTCTGTTTTTCATGACCCGCTACAACACGATGCTAAAACAATTCCAAACTTCACTTCAACCTACACTGTAAAAAAAAATCTTTGTAATTTACAGTAAAATACCAGCAGCTGTGGTTGCCAGAACTTCACCACAAAAAATACAGTGCGAATTTATCAGACATAACGGTATGCTTTTGCTGTATGGTGAAAAGTTTTTTTTACTGTAAAGTGAAAGCAAAATCTGTAATTTAGACTGAATAATCCAGTGCTTGTGACATTTCTTCATTAATTTTACCAAAATGTTATATATTTTTTAACAGTAAAACTGGGTGTTTTCTGCATTTTATGACAGTAAAAATGAAAGTTTTACTGTTTCATGATTTATGGTAATTCAATGCGTCTACTACGGTGATAAACAATTTTAGATTTGATGGTGTATTTCTGTTGCAATTTGTCAGCGTTTTACTGTAATTTCTACAAACATGTTTTACAGTGTAGAGAATAACAAATCAATATCAAAACAGACCAACATGCTTGTGAAACACTTGCATTTCTTGTCTTTTTTTCTCTCTCTGACAAATCCTTAATGCACTTTATATTCAAACCATCAAAGAGAAACTTTTATCAACAACAACAACAACAACGAGTTCACACACTAGAATCCAACATTGTCTCAACCAGAAAAACACAAATCAGCCTGACAAACACATTAAACCACCTATAACACACCAAAAACACAACGGGCTGCCTTACCTTTAACCAGGTGTGACTTTCTCCTCATGTATTCCAGCATTAGCTTGTTGCAGCAATGTCCCTAAAATTTTGCAAAAGAAAACAAACAAACACAAGAAAAAGTCAATACATTTTGCAGGATGAACATTTTGACTTGTGTCGCCACCTATTGCAAAGATGCATCCTGATTTAGCCTTGTGTGGCTATGTTCAAGGCACAATGAGTCAGGTTTTCCTAAAAAAAAAAAATAATAATAAAAAAATGCAGAATTACTCCACTACAAGTATAAGTCCTGCATTCAAAACCGACTAAAGTAAAAGTACAAAAGTACCAGCACCTAAAAGTACCTAATAAATAAACAAATAAACAAAATTAGGGCTGGGCGATATGGACCAAAAGTCATATCCCGATATATTTAGGCTGAAAATCAATATACGATATATATCCCGATATTTTTATTGCAAAGTGAGAGCAAATGTTCAGTCAAAGTCAAAACCAAATATGTCACAAGTAGTTTTATTGAAACTATTTATTTAAGTGAACATAAATACTGTATAGCAACAGGAGTACTTTTTTTTTTTTTTTTTTTTTTTTAAATCAAAGCTCCATAAAAGTGCACATTTCAATAAAAAAAAATCTTAATAAAAATAGCCTATGAAATAAAATAGGCCAATCTTTTACTGAAATAAATATATTTATATGAGAAAAGAATAACGAACATTACAAAATAACTAAATATGACAAACCCTAGTAAGGGCAGCATTTATATATAAAGAAAGAAAAAAAAGAACTATATCGATATATGCGATATGGTCTAATTCCATATCACATTTAAAAATATATATATTTTTTAAAATGTGATATATATCTGTTTTACTACTTGCTGTAGATGGAAACACCCCCAAATTCTGTTCATTTGTTTATAACTAGATACAAATCTGAAAATATGGATCACAATGCCAATTATCATAATGGTGATGACTGTTGTAATGTGCTATTGAAATGTGATTCTAAATAAAGACAAAAAAAAAAAGAAATAATTTTGATTTATTTAACCACTTAAATGTTAAGGTCCCTCTCAACCTGCCATCGTTTGCTTCGTGGAGTTCCCCAGGGATCATATCTAGGTCTGCTTCTGTTCTTTATTTTCATTATGCATGTGCAACTGAAGGTGAATGCCAGGGTTGTCACATCAACAAACGTAAAGTAGAGAATTTATTCAAACTAAATAAAACTTTTACGAAAGCAATTATTTTTAGAATCTGATGCACTTATTCCTGGTGAAAGAAGTAATAAGATGACAGTTAGGGGTGGGTGATATGGCCCTAAAGGATTATCTCGATATTTCAGGTTATTTTTGCGATAACAATATTCTTGACGATATTACAAAATACTGAAAAATATATTAAAAATATTATTCTTTAGTCTGTATAAATAAATTAAAAATGGTAAACAAATCATAAATCAATCAAAAATGTAAAATGTAGTGTAAAGTGCAAATCTCAGTTGCCAAATACAACAAAATTACTCTTGAGTATTAACGAATAATAGAAAATAACCATCTTCATGTAAATTCTGTGCTCTTATTTTGAAAGCTGTTTAGCGACAGGAAGTAATTTAGTAGTAGTAGTTTTATTGTGATTAACACAACTTTAATTGTTAGCTAATGTTAGCTCGCGGCTAACGAACGGCACGAGACTCATACAGACAGGTAGGCACGGCGCCAAGAAGTAGGAATGTTGCAAATATCATGATATGCATTTTTTTACTCATTGAAAAAATATACCGGTATAATCATGAACGATACGATATGGCACACCCCTAATGACAGTCATCTATTTATTCTTAATGCTGGACATAGACCCTGTGGTGGGTTTTGTGCCCACATTATTTTAGTATTTCGGATGATTCTCGCTGTGATATCATCAATCATAGTGATGTTTTACTTTCATCATATGACAATTTGGTTGACATTGCCCGACTCTAATGGAGAACCTTTAGATAATGTTGGCATTCACAAAAAAGATGCACACAAATCTAGGAGAAAGGGAATTTTGTTTCTTAAGTGTATCTATCTGGAGGTTCACACTGTAAAAAAAAATGACTGTCATTTTTACAGTAACTTATTGGCAGCAATTAACAAGTAACTTACTGTAATTATTATCTAGAGTAGAACTACTGTATTTTTATTTACAGTACTTTTTTTATACTGTAAAATAAAAATAAACACTGATTTCAGTTGTATTTACAATACTGGTTTCTTTACTGTAAAATTTAAAAAAATACAGATTTTTTTAGTTGTGTTTACAGTTCTGATTTGTTTACTGTAAGAATAAAAAAACAGTTAAACATTGTGATTTTTAATGGTGCTGTATATGGCAATATGGCACAGTAAACAATGCTGTTAATTCGATAATAATTTCATCATTACTTTTTATAGAAATAACTAGTAATTGCAAGTAATTACTCTATACACTAAAGAAAATAATATTAATATATTTAATGTTTTACAATTGATTTCCATACTGTGTTTTGTATGAAAAACTTTACTTTAAGTTAATCATTTAAACAGCATTTGTGTAGGACTTATTCTGATCAAAATGATGATAAAAATGGAAAAATACAGTAGTCTACTCTACTTTTCACAGTACTACACTGTCTACTGTGTTTTTCTACAGTAATGTTTTAACTACTGTAATTTTCCACAGTAATGCTTTGACTACTGTAATTTTGTCACAAGGACCGATTTTATTGTAAATTATACAGCACTATACTGTAACAATCAAACATAGTGATGAACTGTGAATAATACAGCAAATAACTGTAGATTTCACAGCAATTAATTACTGTGCAGTTGCTGTAGATCATGGGTCTCAAACTCGCGGCCCGCGGGCCAATTGTGGCCCTCATGACGATATTTTGTGGCCCCCACCTTGATAGGAAAGTTTAATGTGAGTTTTATATGAATGGCACTTTACCGTGTTGTGTGTGGAAGGTCCCTTTAATTACTTTTTTTGGTAATTTTGAGTCTTTTTTTGGTGATTTTGAGTCTTTTTTTGGTAATTTTGTGTCTTTATAAAATAATTTTGTGGTTTTTTTTAAATAATTGTCTTTTTTTGGAAATTCTTTTTTTGGTAACTTTGTGTCCTTTTTGGGTCATTTTGTGTCTTTTTTTTAATAAATGTGTGTCTTTTTTGGTAATTCTGTCTTTTTTCTCATTTTGTTTCTTTTTTAAGTAATTTAGGTTTTTTTCTGTCATTTTGTGTCTTTTTTGGTCATTTTATGTCTTTTTTGGGTCATTTTGTGTCACTTTTTAATAATTTTGTGTCTTTTTTGGTAATTATGTGTATTTTTGGTCATTTTGTGTCTTTTTTGGTAATTATGTGTATTTTTGGTCATTTTGTGTCTTTTTTAAGTAATTTTGTGTTTTTTCGGTCATTTTGTGTCTTCTTTGGTCATTTTGTGTCTTTTTTTGGTCATTTTGTGTCTTTTTTTAGTAATTTTGTGTCTTTTTTTGGTCATTTTGTGTTTTTTTTTAAATAAATGTGTGTCTTTTTGGTAATTCTGTCTTTTTTCTCATTTTGTTTCTTTTTTAAGTAATTTAGGTTTTTTTCTGTCATTTTGTGTCTTTTTTGGTCATTTTATGTCTTTTTTGGGTCATTTTGTGTCACTTTTTAATAATTTTGTATCTTTTTTGGTAATTCTGTGTATTTTTGGTCATTTTGTGTCTTTTTTGTCATTTTGTGTCTTTTTTAAGTAATTTTGTGTTTTTTCAGTCATTTTGTGTCTTTTTTTGGTCATTTTGTGTCTTTTTTTAGTAATTTTGTGTCTTTTTTTGGTCATTTTGTGGGGTTTTTTTAAAGTAATTTAGTTTTTTTTGGTAATTTTGTGTCTTTTTTTGGTCATTTTGATACTGCCTCCCCCAGGTAATTTTAGTTTGAGACCCCTGCTGTAGATGTTCTAGTTTTTATACTCATATATCGTATCCTTTATACTTTTTAGGCATAATATTTATATATTTATTCATAATAATGTGTGTTTTAGGCCAGCTGATGCCCTCTCTGGGGATTTGCAGTGGATATTTCGAACAGCACTTGAAGGCAGCTGGTGTAATCTGGTCTAATCTGGGCAGGGACGTCAGCAGATGAGAGATGACATCTGTGGATACTCGCTTTACTGTTCAAGTGAAATAAACGCATGGCTGTCATTTTGTGAGACAAAATGTCTATAACAACTTGCCAGAAGGTTACTCTTATATCATGCTCTGTTCTCTGTGTTTCTCTCTTCCTGCCCAGAATGCTTTTACCCAGAGGGAAAAAGGAGATGGGTCGGCCCGAGGGTAAGGCGGCTTATCAGATCATCATTCATCCATCCATCCATCTCCATCCCGCTCCATCTCCTGTGTCTTTTTTTTGTGTTGCTGCTGCTGCTGCTGTTGTTGTTGTTGCTGCCAGCTGTTACTTTGACTATACAGAGTGCGCCAGTCCCAGGGCCCCATCAGTGTACACATGTTCATCATGATGTTACACAATGGATAAGAAGAAAACGCAAAAAATGTTTTTCACATAAATTGAAGAATATGTGTACGGAATATGTAGTGAAATTTTTTTTTTTTAAACATGTGATTCTCCAATGTAATCTGGTTCTAACAACTCTGCATGCATAACAAACAAGGGGAAACTAAGCTAAATATACTGAAGTAGAGGATGATAAAAGATGCTTTCAAACATGGCTTTGGTCCACTTGTTCCATTGCTTAACTATTTAAATGTATAAATATGCTCTGTATTTATACATTTAAGTAGTTCTTCACATATGTTTAGGCCTATTTATTATACTATTAAAAAACAGTACTACAAAACTGAAATTATTGTAGGGTTGTTTGTTATTATGATGATTATCTGACATATTTTTCACTTTATGTTCTCATTGGAAGTACTGACAGTGATTGTTTGTTGATAAAGTAAAGAGGGAGGTGGACGATTAATATGAATTTATAGGGATATTCTAATCACTCTTCCTGAATGTTAACTCTCAATGTCATTTACTTCTTTTTTAAATCGTCCCTGTTCCTTATGACAATATTTTGTTACTTTTCAGTTTTTTTGTTCTGACAGATATATTTTTTGAGATTTAATATATATCACAGCACAGGCTAGAAATAACTAAAAATAGCTTCAAGTTCTTTGTGTGAAAGCTGATTCAGTTAAAAGTCAAATTGCTGATGTCATAAACAAATCAAGCAGTGCTTTAAGCTAAATTTCAAGAACTGAAATATAATAGAAATTACTATAATTTACTAACAATCCTCAAAAATGATAATTCTGTTAAATTAACATCAACGCGTACTTTACTCAACCATCAATAATCTACTTGGCCTTCTCTTAATTTCCTTTTATTATAATTGTATGATTACCTTTTTTTTAGTCCAATGTCACTTCTTTTTGTTGTTTTATTTTGTTTTTGTCAGTGAATTGTTTTTGATATGTTTTAATTCGGTTGTACAGCACCTTTTAACTCGTTTTTGAAAGGTGCTACATAAATAAAGTTATTATTATTACTGTAAACAATGTCAACAAATTGATTCGAAACAGAAATAAACAATATAAACAAATGTCAACAAACAAACCAAGCAATCAAACAGCATACTACAAATGAAACCTAAACAACATGTGTCACTCCTTCACAGACTCTGTTTCAGGCATGTTTTTATTTTTAGGGGTTTAATCTTAACGTAATTGTGCGTGATTTCTAAAAAAAAAAAAAAAAAAAAAAAAAGAAAAAGAAAAAAGGATTTATTTTAAAACTGGCAACCCAAAATAAAAATAAAAACATCAAATACCTTCAAACAGGAAATAGTATCTTCTCTTCAGTCACGTCCCGTTGGTCCAAAATTATGACTTTACTTCTGTGTTTGTCAGCAATTCAAATGTTGGTAAATTCCATAGACTGTACGGCAAATTCACATTGTTACATCCATTATTTGTGGTCGTGGCCGCATGTTCACGTCCTAATTGCGTTTGTTTACCAACAGATGGCGCGTTTTGACTTTTAATGTTGAGTTATGAGCGATTGTTTGACTGTATATCGCTAATATACTGTGATAACGGTGGTTATTCTTTGTTGGTGGGCGATTTGAAACTTATAACGACCATATTAAACTTTTTACAGGCTAGCCAGTTAGCTACACGCCGCACGTCACGCTACTTCAGCTTTCACAAAAGCCACCTGTGGGCTTTTCGGCCACTTCTACCGATTTATGCAGGCTGGATTGTGATTGGTGGAACTTGCTGTCAATCATAAGTAACAGTATCTGATTGGTGTAATTATGTGCTGAGGGCGGTATGGGGTAATTGCCAGGAAATATAAGTATTGTTTTCTTTTTCCAGCTAAATTCGCAATATTTGGCTAAAATGTTGTTGTTTTCAAACATGTTGTGAAATGTATAAATTAGTGATATAATGTGGTTGTAGACTCAAATTTCCAAAATATATTTTCCTACAAGAAAATAAAAAATTGAAAGTTTATATTATTTCGAAAATCTGGAATATTGTCAACTCTGAAACACATTGTTCCTAAATATTGGCTTGACACAAGTGAATAATTTAATTGGACCAAATGGGAAATTAATCTAATGGGATACTTGTAGTTCTGGCAACACAATTATTGTCATTGTTGTAATTCCTCAACTGTCAAAGATGCCCATATCTAATAAATATGTACTCCTAGGCAAGGCAAATTCATTTGTATAGCACCGTTCATACACAAGGGCATAGAAATACATGAAAAATGCAACAGACATTAAAACAGACTTCTTGAATTTCCCTCAGGATAAATAAAGTATCTATCTATCTATCTATCTATCTATCTATCTATCTATCTATCTATCTATCAGCAATAGAAGCCACATAAAAGCCAGAATTTAAATATAATATTAAGACAGTTAAAGTGTATTTAGAAGACGTTAAAATAACGACCAATTAAAAGGCTTAAAAAAGGATATATATTGTATTTGTAATGTTTTCAGCCCTGCTTTAGTAAATGACCTCAGGTATTCAAGGAGCTTGTTCCACAGGTGAGGAACATAGAAACTAAATGCAGCCTAACCTTGCTTGGTTTTGATCCCGGGAGCACTACTCGCGAACTTGCATGTTTGATTTGTGAAATGAAAAAT
The DNA here is from genome assembly GCF_030273125.1 of Centropristis striata. Classification (NCBI taxonomy): domain Eukaryota; kingdom Metazoa; phylum Chordata; class Actinopteri; order Perciformes; family Serranidae; genus Centropristis; species Centropristis striata. The sequence continues at coordinate 4,955,276 of NC_081518.1, forward strand.
GTTACATGTTGCCTACCTGAGGGTGGGATCACTGTAATGTATTTGCAGAGGGGAATGCTCTATTTATTTACACATTTATTGATTTTGTCTCCTCCAGTTGGACCCGGGTTCTACCCTCCTGTGATGAACCAGCTGTCTCTACCAGAGAACCCGAAGCACTGGGACGTGGACCCTTTATACTCCATGACTCACAGTGCTGAGGTCATGGCCAAAGTGAAAGGCGTCCGAGGCGGCAAAAAGTACAACCTGATGGCTCAAGTGATACCCATATATGGCTTTGGGATACTTCTTTACATCCTATATATAATCCATAAGGTAATTACTATGATTGAATATAATTCACCATAACTATATACTATGTAGAGTATTTGAATGTAATATAATGGAGCTTCAAACTACACTATCATATGAACTGTATTGTATGTCATGCAAAAAGGGAAATAATGATGCAATTTACATCCCGTTTAGGCAATTAAATGCATTAAACTGATGATAGTATTTTTTGTGCTCACAGCTGACATGCAGGGGGAACACTGCTAAATCAGGACACTACAGTACGGTAACCAAGGCGAACATGGAGAATGAGATTCGTAAGTACCTTCATTTTTTACAACAACCGATAATTATTAATGAGCAGTTCTGTAAATACTGTAATATAAAGCAAATTGGGTTCAAATGGTGCTTTTATGTGAGTGAGTAATAGTGTTAATGTGATTAAAACCTGAAATATCATTTTCACATTAACATATAAATGCATTATATTTTGATGTTAAAACCATGCATGTCTTGTTTTGTAATTCTTGTAGCACCTGATTATGAGCTGGTCCGGCTTCAAGAGAGACTTCGGCGCACAGAAATGATGATGGAGAGAATCGTCTCTGCAAAGAGCCAAAGTTCTGGCAGGTAAGACTTTATTTTTTCTCTTAACTTCCTACTTTTTTTTTTTTTTACTGCCCATAGCATAGAAGAACCATACAAATCACTTCTACTAGGATAAATCAGTACAGACCTGCTATAGAAATGAAAGGCCTAAAAATTAAGGGGAAATTATTCAAAGATGGAAAGGCCACTGGTGTATTTTACTTAACACCTTCTGCTCCGACTTCATTTAAAAGTCCTTAGGTCATATAGGTTCTTAAGAAACAAATTAATGTTTCAGGGAAATGATGTAGTTGCTACTTATGACACTTTTGGACATGCTGATGCTACATTATTCTTCTTCTTTTTTTAAAACCATGTAAGACTCAAATAAGACTTAATAATGCAGTTTAAGTCACAATGAATTGAAAACATCTCTAATCTGCAGTGGTGGAAAAGTACTTAGATCCCTTATTGAAGTAAATGTTCAAATACAACACTGTGGAATTACCAGTGGTGGAAAGTAACTAAGTACATCTACTCAAGTACTGTACTTAAGTACACTTTTGAGGTTCTTGTACTTTACTTGAGTATTTCCATTTCATGTAACTTTATACTTATACTTCACTAGATTCTGAGGCAAATATTGTACTTTTTACTCCACTACATTTAGCTGACAGCTTTAGTTAATTTTCAGGTCGAGATTTAACATAAAAAAAACGTGATCAATTTAAAGTGATTTGACTTTTTTTTTTTTTTTTTAAATGTATTAAACCTCATAATTGTAAAATTAGTCCCATCTTTACAAAATTAAACTGCTTACATAAATGCATCAATACAAATAATGTAATAATATACTTTGAACATATAAAACAATCTGAGTGGATCCATTCTGCATAATGAGTACTTTACTTTAGCACTTTTACTTAAGTAAGTTTTAAATGTAGGACTTTTACTTGTAGAGGAGTATTTGTGCAGTGTGGTATTAGTACTTTTACTTAAGTAAGGGATCTGAATACTTTTTCCACCACTGGAAATTACCCCACCAGAAGTAAAAGTCCTGCATTCAAAACCTTAAAGTACAAAAGTATCAGCATCAAAATATACTTAACGTATCTAAAGCAAAAGCTCTAGTTATGCATTTAGATTTAGATTAGACCCACTCAGATTGTTTTATATATTCTAAATATATCAATAGATTATTTGTATTGATGCATTTATATAAGGAGTATATATACTGTTTTGAGGTTAAATTTATAAAAGAAAAAAAATGTAGTGGAGTAAAAATTACAATATTTGCCTCTCAGATGTAGAGTAGAAGTATAAAATTACATAAATTAAAATACTGAAGTAAAGTTAAAGCACCTCAAAACTGCTCTTAAGTACAGTACTTGAGTAAATGTACTTAGTTTGATTCCACCACTGCTTATCTGAGGCCTTTGAAAGAATAATGAAAATAAGACCAAAGAGAAAGTATGCATTGTAGCTCTTCACTGCAACTGAATGTAATAAGAATGTAAATGAGAATCTCTGGTTCAAAGTGATGTAAACCATAACACTGCCATCTTGCATGACTCTGCTTCATTATCTGCGCTGCTCTCTAGTGGCAGGAGGCGGAAGAGTAAAACTTCAATATCAAAGAAGGAGGAGAAATTGCTGAAGCAACTGAAGCAGATCACACTGCTGATACAAGAGGGCCGGATGGAGGCGGCCTCCCCAGAGATGGAGGCCGAGGAGGTCCCTTACTGTCTAGACTGGGAAGGTACAGGACTGAATCCAGATCTACAAGATCCTTGTTTCATTTCACAAAAACTACAGGGCAATCATCTACATTTTAACCCTTTGATGCACAACATATAAACACCTCCTAATGCACAACATGTCAAAAATGACCCACATTCATTTCCCATGTAATCTCATGCTGGCTGTGTGTTTGAATATCTATTTCTTTATAACAACAGATCATTATATCCATTTTTCCTTTCATTCTTTATGAAGAAAAATATTTTTTTTATTATTACATCAAGTTTACACACATGGGTCAAAAATGGCCTTGTGCATTAGAAGCGTAGTGATACAAAAACTGATTCACTAAATTAACAATTTGAGTCTATGTGTAACTATGTTTGTCTTATTTTGAAGGTTTAACTTTAAAAGAGTTGTTAGAACCACCAGATTACATTGGACTTATTAGAGCCACCAAATAATAATTTCCATTGGGAAAAACTCCAATTTAACAAAATAGGATAGTTAATATTTGTGTCTTCTTTGTCAGGTTTTAAATTAGTGACAACATATAAACACCTTCTAATGCACAACATGGGTCAAAAATGACATTGTGCATTAGAAGCATAGTGATGAAAAAGGGGGTTTTATTCAAAAAGTAAGAAATGAAAACAAAAAATTAGGATGTTTCATGATCAAAAACAAGTTATTTGAGGAAAACCTGCAATACTGAATGATGAAATTAATTTATTGCAAAGATATAGAATATAAAAACTTGGTCGGGTCACTTTAGACCCATGTTGTGCATCAAAGGGTTAATTACACAAAGCTGTTTCATGCAACCAAAATCTCACATGCATATGAACTGATGTGTCTTTTTGTCCAGGCTACCCAGAGGAGACCTACCCAGTGTATGACGAGCCCTATAAAAGACGTGGATTTGACATGTTCACGCTGGAGGAACCCCCCGACCAGCCCACGGCCGAGGCCCTGGCAGAGAGGATGCTGCAGGAGGAGGAAGAACTGACGGCGAGGAAACTATCGATAGTGGAAGAGGTGGATGAAGAGGCAGAGGAAGAGGTGGAGGAGGACAGAGAGGAGGGGGATAAAGAGGAAGAAGTGGAGGAAGAGGTAGAAGAGGAGGAGGAGGAGGAGGAAGAAGAAGAGGTGGAAGAGGAGATAGAGATAGAGGAAGAGGAGGAGGAAGATGCAGAGAAAATTCAGCTGCTCAGTCTTCCTCCGTCCGAGCCGGCTGCAGAAGGAAAGCAGGAGAGACTTGGTCTGGAGGTGAGCAAAGAGATCGGTCTCATTGTAGGGAAAAAACAAATTAGCTTTAGTGACCACAAAGATGTGTTCCACTACCCCAAAGAGGGAACTTATGAAGAGGAGGAGGAGGAGGAGGAGGAGAAGGAGGAGGACATGGAGGAGGAGGAGGATGAGGGGACAGAGGTGGAAGAGGAGGAGGAAGGAGATGAAGATGATCCAGTGATGGAGGCGGAGAGCCTGCTGTTCAGCTGTGAGGGCTGTCCCAACCCGGAGGAGGAGGCCGAGGAGGATAAAGAGGAGTATCAGTTCATGTCGGAGCCTGTAGAAGACGAAGGCTCCATCCAGGCAGACGTGCCCAAAGAAGTGGGAGCGAGTGGGCTGAGGATGAGGAACAGGAGGGAGACGTGAAGGACTTTCTTCTCCAGTTACTGTAGCTAAAAATAGTTTTTAAACATGCAGTGAACTTCCTTAAAATGTACTTAATTAATTTGAATTAATTAATAAAAGTAATTATTATATATATTTCTGATCCTGTATATGTGTCAAATAAAGAACACAAGCTAAACAGAGAGATGCAATGCTGCTCTAAAGTCTTTTTTTTTTTTTTTTACAAACTAGTGCAGTTCCAGTAGGAAGTATGTGTTCATATAGTGGGAGATGAAGTAGATTTTTCAGCTCCCTCCTCATGACGCAGGCCACCTATGGTAAAAATGTTTGTAGAAATAACAGTAAAACACTGTCAAATACATCAGAAATAGGGCGTAAAATGAAAAATTGTATATCACTGTGTTAGACATTTTTACGGTAATTACCGTAAATCAAAGAATAGCACAAAACTTTTACCTTTTTCTGTCATAAACTGGAAGAAACACACAGTTTTGCTGATATTTACATTTACGTAAATTTAGAACAGAAAACCCACTCACTGTATTTTTTATGGTGAAGTTCTGGCAACAACAGCTGCTGGTATTTTACTGTAAATTAAACAGATTATTTTTTACAGTGATGTGATGATTTTTTTTCCTCTCCTATCTTCATGACTTATGAACAGGTGAAAGAAAGTTTTTCTTTCTCATTCCCTTATAATTTATTTGAGTTTTTGTTGTGTTATTACTCACTTTGGCCACAAGAGGCTGAACTACACCACTAGGACTAAAGAGCTAAATGGGACTACAAGTATACCTGCTGTCTCTCTTCACATGTTACATAACTTTCTAACACACAATTTATGCATCTCTAACAAAATATCCTGACTTTTTCACCTTTTCTTAAGTCATAAACACAGTAGAGAAAAAACAATTTAGATCAGACAAAGAAAATGGATCACTAGAATTGTTTCCCGCTTTCCTCTCAGGACTTGTGTAGTAAGAGCTTCTGATGCTTGTTGTTTTCATCTACAGACTCTTTGAAGGCCCTGCACAGCCGAGGTCCACCCACACAAGTGTTTTCTCTGTTTGCCTGACTAGACTCTCTTTAGTGTAAACAAAATGTGCTTGATTGGCATCTCTCTTTGCTCTTTATCATTCTTAATTCCTGGCATAACTCAATTTCAATCAGCCGGGTTAATTCAAAACATCTATGTGGGTGTGCAGAACCTTTAAACAAACCGACAATTATTATCAAGTGACTGCTTGTTTGCTCTGTTTTGCTTTTTTCAACCAAGTAAGGCTATGCAGTTTAAAATAAAGTCATTGTGGAGCCCCAGAGTGTCTGCATCATGACATGTTTCACAGCAGTTATTGGTGCTCACATCAGGAACAGAAAATTTAAGCTTTTCAACCATCACACTGTTAAAATAATCGCCTACGTCATTTTTTTTGTCACAATTATTTGTTTCTTGCCTAAATCAGGGGTCTCAAACTCAAATTACCTGGGGGCTGCTGGAAGCAGTATCAAAATGACCAAAAAAAGACACAAAATGACCAAAAAAGACACAAAATTACCCCAAAAAAGACACAAAATGACCAAAAAAAAAGACACAAAATTACCAAAAACAGACAAAATGACCCAAAAAATACACATTACTAAAAAAGACACAAAATTACTAAAAAAGACACAAAATTATTAGAAAAAGACACAAAATTACCCCAAAAAGACACAAAATGACTAAAAAAAAAAAGACAAAATTATTAGAAAAAGACACAAAATTACCAAAAAAAGACAAAAAATTACAAAAAAGACACAAAATTACATTACATAACATTTCCACTTCTTCCGGTAACAACAACACGTCAGATAATAAACAATCCGGTAGCAGCTGCCTTTCTTTTTGTGAACGTCGTCATAGAAACAAGTGAAACAAAGCTCCAGCTTGTGCAGTAAAGGGACCTTCCACACACAACACGGTAAAGTACCATTCATATAAAACTCACATTAAACTTTCATATCAAGGTGAGGGCCACAAAATATATCGTCACGAGGGCCGCAATTTGCCCGCGGGCCGCAAGTTTGAGATCCCTGCTCTAAGGTGTCTACATAAGAGTGACATGAGCGTGTCATAAACATGACATGGGATGTGTTGTGAACATTAATGACACTTTGAAGTAACATTAATGCTCATGATACTTGTCATGTCATGTTTCTGACAGGCTTGTGTCACTCTTATGTAGACACCTTCAAAATAAAGTGTTACCATATCTTACTTCATATCTTAGTCACAAAGGCATGTTCAAAAAAGTAATTTATTTCTCTTAAGTTACATAATTTACACACAGTGTTATTACTATGCCAATAACCATCCTTTGTTACATCCTTTTTTTAGTGAAACTATCAATAAATGTCATATGTTACACTTTTGGTGAAGTTTTTTGTGTTTCCTGCAAAACTTGAAAAAATGACTTAGGCGATTATTTTAGCAGGGTGACGACATGTGAAGTGGTTTATGAGACTCTGTAATTCAGTATCTGGCACCACCTGCTGGTCCAACATGGTTCTCCTCTTGGATGATGCTCCCTGTTGCAGTAATGCGGCATAATAGCTGAGTTAGCACAGCAACATGATAAATAACACCGATGGGAGCTTTACAAATAACCTCCCAGCAAGAATAATTGTGGAAAAAAGAACCCTTCAGGGTGGACACAAACACAGTAGAAGCAAAGCGGGTGGAGGCAGAGGTGGAGAAGGTTTGACAGCAGTGGTAAATAGCAGTAAAAGATGCCAATATACAGAGTAAATGTGTCCAAAAGATTAATAAATTAAAATGAGTGCAGGAAGAAGGGTGTGGTAAGACAGCAGCACCACTTTGACTTTAAGTGTCCTGCCAACATTAAGTCATTAGATGCTTGTCGCACTGCTGCCTGGAGTGATTGATGTGATTAAGTTACACTTTGTTACACTCTGTAGGGAAATCCAATCTTTGTACTTGATCCAACAGTTTAGGAGAAGCAAACTGCCAAAGCACAAGAGCCAGGGACCAACTCCAAGAGTCAGGCAGCTGAAAGCCACGGTCAAAGGCAATAAAGTGCTTCATAGTCCTGGAAAAAATACAAAATATTAAGCCTGTCGTGTGTTAAGACAAAAGCAATGACGTTATAAGAGACAGAACAGTCTCAATCTTTTAAAAATTATTGGAAGATGATGGATAATAAAATAAAAAAAGCCAGATATTTTGAGTTTCCAGTTTGCTGTGTTTCTTTATGGAACAGTTTCTGGGAAAACATTTTAATATTTGTCTCTCACATCAGCAGTGATAGCACATTTCTTTCTCAACAACCTCAGAGTTCTCTCAGTTCACATCAAACCTGTCATGCACAGGTGTGATTACTAACAATAGCAATGGCTGCCATCCATTTAGAGGATCCAGCTGCAGAGCCCTGGCTTTGTGCATGTTGTCTCATTGGCTTCACTTACTGGCAATTCTACAACAGACAGAGCCTTATTATTATTAGTTACACCTACGCTTCTTCTGCTGTGACAAGTCCAAATGTCACCTGTAAGAGAAGAAAAGCCTTCTTTAATTATTATTATTATGACATTTGGATGGAACAGATTATTTTTTAGTTTAAAAGTTTTAGGTTACAGCTGTTACTAAATCCTTGACATCTACTTTTCTGAGACATCTCTGACATATTTTAAACACGAGCAGAGTTTCAAGAGTGTGCATCAACGTGTGTAAAGCACAAAAAAATGTCTATCACTAGTACCTTTTCAGGTTGCAACTCACAAAAAAAGTTGTAGATGATTGTCGATGAATGCTACTTATTCTAGAAGAAAAAATGGATCAACTCTCCTATTATTGGACCTTGGGGGACACATGGACTGTACTTGATGTATCTGCAAACCGGTGAATTCAAGGAATTTAATGTTTAATGATGATACCAATCACAAACCCTATGTTAAGTTAGATCTTGCCACATTATTGTAAATGTTACATTAACTGACCCAGTAAGAAACTACAAGTATAGCTCAGAACTAGGTGGCTAATACAACATTTCTGGGACTTTATTTTTCCCTACAAAGCATAACTACAGTAACTACATTTTTGGTCGAAATTGAGTTATAACTTAAAATGAACTCCTTGATGTCTGTTATATCTTGTGACAAAGTTTTTCAATTTTGCTTTATTTCAGAGAAATAATCATAAAAATTGCAGTTACTGCGGTCTGCTTTGACTGAGACAGTCTAGCCTTGTATTTCTTCATTGTGTTGAATACTGAAGACAAGAATAATAGAAATTATAAGTTTATTTAATAGGGAAATTATTATCGAGATAGTGATTAAGTAAAAAAGTGAGATAAAATTATATTAAGACTAAAATATAACATTTCCTAATACTTCCTAATATTCCTAATATTAAGTCTAAAATACACAAATCTTTGAATAGAATTGTTAAACACTTTTAAATACACTATATCAAAACCAATATGAAAATGTTTATTCACTGAAATTAACACATAAAAGCTGAAAGAAGACAACAACATTGTAGTTACTGCACTCTTGCAGTAACTACAATTTGGGGGTCAAAGGTCAAATAAATCGTCATGATTTTTTAGCATAAAAATGACATCATCAATACACGTAGTAATAAGTGTCATATCACTTACCTACCTTTAACTAATTTGGTTTGCCAGTTAAAAAAATGTTTTTAAAAAACCCTTTTAACCCTATAAAGCCAATTGTATCATATTTGATACACAAGTTTTTGAGACCCATACATCATCAGTGTGATATTTTTTTCCTGAAAAACCTGATGTATACATGTGTTGAAGAAAAAAAAACTGAGCAACAAATTGCACAAAAATACAAGATATAGCAAAATTTATATGCAGGTTCCACTGGTGGATCAGTCATTGCTGCGTGAAAACTTCATATCAGCAGATGTACGATGTTGTGTTATATGGAAAAAAATATTTTGCATGTTTGAGGAAAATGTTAAAAGGAAGTAAAGTCTTAAAAGGTTAAAAATGTTGGGTTTTATATGTTTTTGTTAGTTCAAGAACAAACGGTGAGCAACAAATTGCACAAAAAACTGATGTATCAAATATGACACAAAATCATATATGCCTATTGTTTTTAGATTTTTTTGTTAATTACCTGTCAGCAGGTTCAATATACACTCCAGTTTAAAAAAAAGGAGAATTTTCTGGCAATTATTTAGTGGTTCAGGCTTTATAGGGTTAAGCAGTTTTTCTTAGTTTTACCCTTTGCGCAGTTACTGCAGTTATTGTTAAAAAGAAAAGAGATGTATGTTCATTGTTACCTTGTTTTGGATGAAGAGCAAAGAGTAAAAGAGATCATTAAATGAATCAACAGGTCATTGAAAAGAGTAGGGATAGGAAGGCATATTTTGACTCACTAAAGTTTTATTTTTCCATGATCAAAGGACTGTGTCTATACCACCACAGTAAATTGTACACCATGTACTGTACATTACAACGAGAGCACTAAAAACAGAAAGTGAAAGAACCTTTGGTTCCTGGACACATGTATGAAAAGCAGACTTTACAGCAAGAGTATCAACAGTTTTAAAATAGAAATTTAAAATAGTTAGAACACAATTGAGTACAAGAATAGCACATTTGATAAAGATTTCCTCGTAACCCACAGTAACAATAGCGGTATCAGAGATTGTTCTTTGCCTTCATTCAGCATTTTTTTAATGGTCATAAAATACAAAATACTATTGTATATTTGAGAAAGAATACCACCCCATAAGGAGCAAGAGGAATAATATTTTGAGTAGAAATGTGAACAGCAATAAACTACGTGATATAGAAACTTACTGCCAGTCCAATGAGGAATGTACCGAACTCCACCTTAGTGGAGGACCAAATTAATCAAAGATGTAAAGAGGAAGAGATGAAATATGCAGGTGATGAAGCTGTGGCAGATTTACGCTCTTACTGTGTGTTTGATGGCAGTCAATCAATCTGTGTTCAGCTTGTTTTTTTTTTCTAGGTAGGAGACATCGGAAGATATGAGCACAACCTTAAGCCTGAGTGTCTTGGATATTATATTTGCTGTCAGATTTACCAACAAGTCCTCCAACCCAAACGGCCACATAGGTCATTTGTTCCCACCCTCTAATTAGGGTTGTCAAAAGTATCGATACTCAAAAAAGTATCGATACTAAAAAGTTTTATCCGGATACAATACTCATTTTCAAAAGTATCGAGTATCTGAAGCTTGTTATCATAGTTGCAGTTTCTTTTTGCACAACTGTTTTTTATTATAAATATTTAACCTGTGGTTCTGTTAATTTTTACATTGCATTTTTCTTGTTAATAAAAATATTTCTGTTAAATTTTGGGGTCTTTGTTTTTATCTTTGTGGTATCGGAAATGGTATCGAGTATCGAATATTTTCCTGAGTATCGGTATCGTGTTGAAAATTTTAGTATCGTGACAACCCTACCTTTAATACAACCCACAGGAGAGTTTCCTGAATTAGTGACAGGAGATGAACGCGTCTTCAAACATGTGGTTAATGTTGTGAAACAGTCAGTTTGTTTAGGTTTAGGCATCAAAACTACTTGTTTAGGTTTAAGAAAAGATTGGATTTTGGGTTAAAGTAGGTACGTTTGATACGTAACTTCAGATAAGTTTTTTGTACTAAAGTAAAAAATAACCGCACATTGACTTTGGGTTTTCATACAGAACAGCGGACTTTCTCACTCTTTGTACTTGAGTCACCTCACTTCCAGGCGGCAACCTCCGGGTCTGAGCAGGGAGGCAAACCAGGAAGTGCCTTAAGCTGCATTCTACAGAAAATTACAGCAGGGGGCGCTAAGTTTGGCTGCAAAAAAATAATCTGTCCATTCATTTCAATGCAAAATGAGAAAACTTCTCACTTGATCTATTACCTCAGAATTTTTTTAGGACAACACTATGGTCTCAATCTCTAGTAAAAAATCTTCTTTGAGACAATTTGATGTCAATAGTTCTAATAATGGCCCCATTTAGAAGAAAATAGAAGATAAAGAGTCATATGATTTGGGGCGTGGCTACCTTTGATTGACAGGTCACTAACAAGGCGAGCCGTCATCAGGAGAGAAGCAGAACAATGGGTATCCACGGCAACGTGTCAATAAAGTTATATATAACGTTATATAGATATTAAAAAAGCATGTTTACCAGTTTGGTCTCATAACTTTCACCCTTTCACTGTATTTTCACTTAATGACAGTTTATTTGAACGTTTTGTTCATTAAAAATGTCTTGTTCAGTGTTTGGTTGGACTAACAGACACTCCAAGGAGTGGCTGCTCAGTTTTCTGAGGTAAATAACGTACATTTAGTTTTTGTTTTTTGCTAGCCAAAATGAACATCCCAGTTAATGCTAACATGAATTAGCAGCGACTTCTCTCAGTCAGGTTGAGGTGTAGAGAGGCAGTAGTCAGTGTGGTCAGATCCCTCTCCTCCTCCACAGTCCAGATATGGTCTGCTCCCTGTATCCAACAGGCCACAAACCAACGGGTGATGTCACGGACACTTGTCCATTAATTTATATACAGTTTATGGTTGTAATGCGCTGCTTGTAAAATAACCTATGGGGTCGTTTGTTGAGGGAGGACCTCCCTTTTACGGACAGTTTCGCTCTTTATACTTCACCATCTGACGTCTTTCTTTGCTCCTGTCATAATCACTATGACCACTAGAGGTCACCCTAACATAAACGTGAACATGGGTTGTAATAAGCTGCTTGTACAATTGACCTATGGGGTCGTTTGTCGAGGGAGGACCGTCTCAGATTTACAGTACAATGTAAATAATTAATTTGCCCTTTTTGGTTTTATATCGTCTAGGCTTTAAACGTAATTTAAATATATCTGGACAATCGCTAAAATGTTGTCCAGTGATGTGCACTACGGAAGTTTTGCAACTCCAGCTATAGTCAGTCCAAATGAACTCCGCGTTAGACAACTGAGTTCAAAGTTGCTACAGAAAATGATCTCCAATGCAAGTGAGGACAGCGAGAATAGAAAAGACCAATTCAAGCGCAGCTCATTGTATGGCCAAAGCGTAACACTGGAATTAGTCTTCAAAGGCACAATAAAGTATGTACAGCTATATCTCATCCACTACAGACTTCAAAGTAAAGTGCACCATCATCCTATACATTCACATACATGACACTGTGACACAATATTGTATATGGTACACAGCATATTGTAACATGCCTTTGCCCTACTCACGTCCAGCTCGCTAATTGTTCCGTTCGGAGACGAGAGAGATTCCTTCCTGTAACGCTAAATCATGTGCTTCCAGCTCCACGGAGCCAATACTGCTGAAATAGTTGCGAATGATGAACAGAAAACAAAATCAACATGTAATAAATACATAAATAACAAAGTAAAAATATACAGTGGCGTGCATGTTATTTTTAATTCAGTAACTATATAAGCTGTACTCATGCTTGAGAAAGAGTGTGACGTGTTTGTGTGGCAACTTTTAGAACGTACAGATGTGTGTAATTATTAGTTATAATTTACAGATAAAGAAATGTTAAATTTCTCTAACTACTACATAAAGGAACAGTGTTTGTTTTTATAATGCCATTACAGTACAAAATGACTATAGTTATAAAAACGAATGAATTTGACTTTGAAAGTGGATTACTCTTTGTGCTTGTTTTCTTCCACTGACCAATCCCGCGGCCCCACCCACCCCCACACACACATACGCACAAAACTTGAGGCCCATAAAGCATTTTGGGATATGCAGGACTTCCAAGGTACTGGGTGATTTGAAGATCTCAAACCAGCCCCAGGGATACATTAACAGCCCTTGTATAGAGGACAGATGGATCAGTTCTCCACTGAACTGCAGGCTGGGGTCTATTCACAGGCTAACTTGCTGTCAAAGCTGGAGAGGGCAATGGCAAAGGCCTGCAGGGCACACATTGGGTAGTTATAGTCCATGGTGAAGACGTCCTCTGCCACCCGGCCAAACTGCATCACAATATAGTCAGCTGCACAGGACAAGAACAAGGACACATGTTTTGGATGAGCTGCATTGAAACTATGAAACTGAAATATTTCCCCAGCCTTTCATTGTTATTCCTAATTATGGAGCCCATAACTCAATTTCTGTACATTTTGTTTCTACTGTTTATATTTTTAAATATTTCTGGTATGTTGACTTTTTCTTTTTTTTGTTGCTTTTTTTTGATTGATTGATTGATTGATTGTCTTTATTTCGAACATGCAGGCAATAAAAAAAAAAACAAGTTTAAATATTAATAGATGAATAAATAACAAACAAAACAAAAAAGAAAAAAGAAGAAGAAAAAAACAGACACTTTCTGCAAGCTCGAAAGGGGGTAGGAAGAAGTGAAAAAACGTATCTAGTCCTACCCCTTAACGGGTCAGTATACTTAAGTACTTAAGTACTTGCCTTAATCTATATCAAATACGAAACTAGTTTATATTCACACAAAATCCTGCAATGCAGCACCTTCCTGCAGAGATTAAAGTGTGTTTATTTGTGCTTTAACCACCATGAAACGGTCAGAAAACTAGGTTTTATTGCTCTGACTCTGCTGCTGCTTCTTTCTCGCTAATGCCACTCTCTCTCTTCATTCACTGTCTAGCTCGCTCTTTAATAACATATTACGGTATATAACTGCTTTAAATATCAATTGTGTTAACTTCATGTGAAGCTGCATAAAATAAAACACATTTTTATCAAGGAAAGGAAAAGTTTTTTGACTAAAGAACTTGTCTTAATCTATATCAAAAACAGAACTAGTTAATATTCAAAAATCCTGCAACGCGGCACCTTCCTGCAGAGATTAAAAAGTGTTTTAAAAAATGTGTTTTCGTGCTTTAACCGCCATGAAACAATCAGAAAATGTATTCTTCTTATTGTCGTTCTCGCTAATGCCACTGTCTCTCTTCATTCACTGTCTAGCTCGCTCGACCACCGCTTCTCTCCCTCTGGCTCATAGAACCTGGCAGAGAGCTTTAAATGTTGTGTTTGTAAACACAAGCCGACACTTTCTATATATATAGATATATATAGAGTTTTTGAACTTATTCATAAAAAAGTAATGCTGAGATTTCACTTTCCTCATATAGCATGGCTTGGGGGGAAGTTTTTTCAAGTGAAAAGGCTCAGAGTCATCAAATTTGTTACTTTGTTACTAGCAAACCTCTGATGGCCACTTATACAATAAATGTCTCCATTACTGTCTCTGACAATCTTTCTCACTATCATTCTTATACCATTCCATCCTTTGATATAGAAAAGGACAGAACAAAAAGCATTTTTTACAGAGTGTTGTAAAAACCTTCCATGGATCGGGTCTGTTGCACAGCACAACATAACTATTAAATAGCACATGTACTCTGTTTCATAATAAGGTACAGAACTCACGGTCGTTGTCGTGAATTATTTGGAAATTCTTGACGGAGGCCTGAGTGACTCTGCCGTGGAAGTTGAGCACATAGGATTGTGTGTCATCGTTCCACACAGGCGTCTTGTTGTGAAGTTCGATCACGCTCTCTGTGTTCTTGTTCTGCCACCTGGCCAGCAGTGACTCATGGTCCTGGAGCGCAGAATAAAACAGAGTAGCTTTAGAGAAAGATACCACGGACATCACAGGCATCAGATTAATAATGGAAGCATTAAAACAGCACAGATGTGGCCATTAAGAAATCAGGTTTCACATACGTTTCGTGGGCGGATAGAAACTCTCTCGTGGTCCATGTTCATTCCAGGAATGATGACGCTCATTTTGCGAGGTCCTTTGAATCCTAAAACATTGGTTTCCTGGATAGAAAATATAATAAACTATACTGTAAGTAGGTTAACCCAACAAAATCACAATGACTTAATAACATATTATGGGATGTTACTACAGTTGCAAGAAAAAGTATGTGAACCATTTGAAATGACCTAGTTTTCTTCATTAATTTGTCATAAAGCATGATCTTATTTGCATCTAAGTCCCAATTATAGACAAACACAACGTGACCAGTTATTAACCCTCTGGAGTCCATGAAACTGTGCAACGTGTGTTCAGATTTGAAACATTTAAAAATTCTTTACTGAGCATGAATGTGTTTTGTACGACAGCGTTTAAGGACCAAGTATGAAAAAAAAAAAAAAAAAAAACAGATCTGGGGGAGGAGGGAAATATTTTGAGAAAAAAAAACGCAAATTTACGAGATTAAAAGTGGCAAATTTGCAAGAAAAAAGTTGCAGATTTATGAGAAAAAAGTGGCTTTTAAAAAAAATACTTGGCCCTAATATACCGTCGTAGTTTTGAAAGTCTTTTTTTATTTCATTCAGATGTGAGTTTTTTTTGTTTCCTTTGGGTTCAAAATGTTAGTGAAAAGTGAAAAAAAGTGAAAAAAATAATACTTATAAGGTATAAAAATGCTGAAAAACATTTTTTTAAGTGGCAGAATGAGAGTATAAAAAAATCGGGTTAAATCAAGGGTTCACTTACTTTTTCCACCATCACTTTGAATGTTTAATGGATGTATTCAATAAAGACATGAAATATTGTAATTGTTTGTGTGGTATTAAGTTAAGCACATTGTGTTTGTCTATACTTGGGTCTTAGATGCAGATCAGATCACATTTTATGACAAATTAATGCAGAAAACCAGGTAATTTCAAAGGGTTCACATACTTTTTCTTGCAACTGTATTTGAATATCAATTATGTTAACTTCATATGAAGCTGCATAAAATAAAACACATTTCTATCAAGGCAAGAGACAAATTACTATCTACAGCTTTAGTAAAACACTTTCTGCAAGTGATGTTCTTTGTTGAACTGATAGCTGCATCATAAATGAGATATTATGTTATTGTGGACTGTTGAGGGTTATATCAGACTGATATGAAGGTTAAGGCCATTATCCTTTATGAATATTTGATTGTATTTATACATGCACAGATGATAACTTCATTTCAACCTGATTATAGCAATGTCCCGACTCCTCATTTTGTTGCATGAATGTCTTTATCTGATTCTCGAAATGAAACTATTCAAAGGCCACCAGACACATTACCTGGATGCTTTATTTATAAGGCAGATAGAATTACTTATACAGCAGCTCTTCTGTTTTTCCTTTAGACCTCTGGTATTAAATCACTCCCTGTTAAGTGGGTTATCAGAAAGATTAAATTACTTTTAACCATGTAGACCCTAATCAAGGGTCTATCTATCTCTGTTTATGTAATCACGCTGAAAAACTGTGCATCTTGTTGCAAACTCATTACTCAATATTTGTTTTTGAATACAGGTAGATCTAAAAAAAATTGAATATCGTGAAAAAGTTCAATATTTTTTTGTCAGTTATTTCAGAAAGTGAAACTCGTATATTATATAGATTCATTACACATAGAGTGAAATGTTTAAAAAAAAAAGGATATTTTAAACACAAATGTCAGGCTTCTGAAAAGTATCTTCATTTCTCTACATCAATACTTGGTTGGGCTCCTTTTGAATCATGAATTACTGCATTAATACTTGGTGGCATGGAGGAGATCAGCCTACAGCACCATGTTGCTTTCATAGCAGCCTTCAGCTCAAATACATAAAATTATGAAAAGAGACAAAAAATACAAAGGAAATGCATAAAATTACCAAAAAAGTATGTAAAATGACCAAAAAAAGACACAAAATTACCAAAAGAGACACAACATAACCAAGGGATTACACAAAATGACAAAAAAGACACAAAATTACCAAAAAGAGACATAAAATGACCAAAAAATACACAAAATTACCAAAAAGAGACATAAAATACCAAGGAAATACATAAAAATATGAAAAAATGATGTAAAATGACCAAAAAAAGACACAAAATTACCAAAAGTGTTGGGCCTCCTTTTGCATGATTTACTGACCCAGGACCATCATATTCAACTTCTGATTAATTTTCTCATTTTCTGAGACACTGAGTTTTGTGTTTTCATTATCTCTAAGCTAGAATCATCAAACTTTGATGATACGAGTTTCACTTTCTGAAATGATTGACAAAAAATATTGAACTTTTTCATGATATCCTAATTCTCTGAGATCTGTATATGAACATTTAGGTACAGGTTGAGGTTTTGGAGGATTTTCACCAACTCACATAGCAAATGGCAGCTAGCTCTTGACGCAGGTTGCTAGCTTCAAGGCTCGTGGTGCTCTTCATGGGGTTCAGACCGCTGTCGTATACAGTGAACTTAGTTCCCATGAGGTTAGACCTGCAAAGAAAACAACAGATTGAAGAGTTTTGCAGATACAGCTGTAAATCTTGTCAGCTGACTAATCAACTGGAAACCAAACGTATTCTTTTAGTGTCAACTCATAACAGATACAAAGGAACAGCAGCCATTTTTAATACTTAGAACACTTCCTGTCCCTTTGATTGTTGACCAGTAATATTATTGTGCTCTAATGGAGTTTGCTGGATTGGAGCTCAGCATGGATCGATAGATCGACGGTCAGTTCAGATCCTGACTGTGGGTCTCTACACCACAAAGGGAAGGAAGTGGCCAGTGTCTCTCTCTCTCTCTCTCTATATATATATATATATATATATATATATATATATTTTATTACAACTTTCTGGGCAACCGTGTATGTCCCAAAAATTATTTTTCAAAATTGTTGAAACAAAACAGTTTGGAAATTATGTGATCAAAAGGTCATAATGTGAGGATAACGTGTGTGTGTGTGTATATATACAAACTGTTTTGTTTCAACAAGTACTATGATTTGAAAAAATAATTTTTGGGACACACACAGAATTTTTTTACCTCTTTATTATTCAACCCTGCAAATCCCTTTTAAATGAATGTTAATTTGACAAAGATTTTTCTTCAAGGGATTTTCTACAAGCCTTTAACATGTATATATATTAGATATTAGAATAATAATAAGAAAAGATATTAGAATAATAATTCTAATAATTCTTAACTTATTATGCTTTCTCAGTTATAGTCACATTAAGGTTAGAGTCGACGTGACATCTCTGACATCCAGATACATTTTCCTAAAGACAAACCACAGTGCAGCCTGTAGTGGTTTCCATATAATGTATGTGTGCATTGTGGGTAATCAGACTGAGCTCACAATGGTTTGTAAAGCTTCAAACAGCTGAGTGTGTATCACTTAAAGGCCCTACCTCGTTTAGGCGAGCCCCCTCAAGCACTCTTGAGAAGAACTAGAGGAAAGGTCAGTGTTCATTTAAATTTAGATCGCCATCAGTCAAGCAGGATTGTGATTGCGAAGGTTTGAGCCGTGCATCGACCAATGGTCAGGCTCGCTCTGATGATTAAAGGCTGCACAGAGCCATATTTGATTAAACTCCCCAGGAGTTTCCATGGAGCCACTAACGCGGCCTCGAAGCTGTCTCCGAAGATTATATCTCAGCTCACTTCCTGCTCTTACTGTGACCTTCAACATGAAAAGAGTTTACAGCTCATCTACATTTATGAGAACGCTATAAAAAAAATGTGTTAAATGAGTGGTAAATTACAGAAGGTTCAGACAGGAATATAACAAATACTTTTTTCTAAATTATGCATTTTAATTAGCGAGGCTAAAACAGTGCTGAAAATTAATTTCTTATGCGAATATTAATATAAAGGTGCTAAGTGTTAATTATTCATAAATTAGCAGTTCGATGATTTTTTCATGATTTATTCCTTCGTAGTTCAGTAAATACACTTTTGTGAAACTTACTGCAAAGTGTTTCTCATACAGTTTTTTCATAAGTCTCATAAGAATTTATAAATGTAGAATTATGGATAGACGCTAATTATAAATGTTTCAATTATTTACATTTGGAAATGTGTTCTAGTTTGTTTAAAGATCAATTAAATATTAAGTTCATTTTTTTTTAAATTTGCATTCTACCGAAAATTCCAGCAGGGGGTGCTAAATTTGGCTGCAAAAAAAATCTGCCATTAATTTCAGTGCAAAATGAGAAAACTTCTCACTTGATTTATTACCTCAGAAAATTTTTTTAGGACAACAATATAGTATAAAAAATCTTCTTCAAGACAATTTGATGTTAATAGTTCTAACAATGGCCCCATTTAGAAGAAAATAGAAGATAAAGAATCGCATGATTTGGGGCGTGGCTACCTTTGATTGACAGGTCACTAACAAGGCGAGCCGTCATCAGGAGAGAAGCAGAATAATGCGTATCCATGGCAACGAGTCAATAAAGTTATATATAACGTTATATAGATATAAAAAAAGGACGTTTAGCGGTTTGGTCTCATAACTTTGACCCTTTTACTGTATTTTCACTTAATGACAGTTTATTATTGTTCATTAAAAATGTCTTGTTCAGCGTTTGGTTGGACTAACAGACACTCCAAGGAGTCGCTGCTCAGTTTTCTGAGGTAAGTAACGTCCATTTTGTTAATAAATATACCGAATATCCGGTGGCATCGTTTTATCGTTCACAACCCTAGTAATTATGTAGCTGACCTCAATACTGCAGCTCTACTGGCTGATCATTACTGCTAAGACTCTGGCCCTAAATGTGCAAGATGGCATCGTTCATATCAGGAATATTTTGGTTTCATGTTTGTTGTCATCCACCCTCTATACACCGCCTCTTAAGAAAGAAAAACTTAAATAGCAGTGCCAGTTTAAAAAAAGAAAGAAAAAGAAGTTAAATAAGGAATCATGTACAACATTTTTAGTGTGTTTAGTTCCTGGTGTGGGCGCTGAAATGATTCATGTAGCGAAGCCTCTGATACTCACCTCAGTTTACCAATGAAGCTCTCTCCACCTCGAGACAGATCAGTGGGGTCGATGGAGATGAGGTAATTTGATGTTTTACTCTTTTTCCTCTTCCTGCCAGCTAACAGGAACACCTGTGACAAGCCCAGCCAGAAACCAGATTAGTAAATCAACTTATGTGGACGTACACAGCTGCAAACTACAAAACAATCTCTTTTTAAATGTGATAGCTGCATGAAATGTCTGGTAACCTTGTAGAAACTGTGCAACTTATTGATAAAAAAAAGTTTCTTCACAGGTGTTTGTATTGGTTAACTCTATGGGGTCTGGGGCTATTTTGTCCATTTTTTAATCATTTTCATGTCTTTTCGTGTCTTTGTAAGTAACTTTTTGTGTTTTTTTTGTTCAGTTTGTGTCTGTTGTTGTCAATTTGTCTCCTGTGGGGTTTTTTTTTGGTCATTCTGTCTTCTCATTTTGTGTCTTTATTGGTCATTTTGTGTCCATTTTGTGTCTTTTTTTTTGTCATTTTGTATTCTGTGGGGTTTTTTGGTCATTCTGTCTTCTCACTTTGTGTCTTTTTTTGGTCATTTTGTGTCTTTTTTTAGTCATTTTGTGTCTTTGTGTCTTTGTTTAGTCCAACATAAAATGTGATTTTGAATCTTTTTTTTTACTTTCAAAACACTATCATGCTCAATAAATAATTTTTAATGTTGCAAATGTGAACAAAGGTTGCAAATCTAACATATACGAGGGTTACATCCAGTTCTATCATTTTATACTAAATATATTTGAGCTTGTCTCCAGTTTTACTTGGTATATCATCATCAAACTGAAACTGGCCTCATGGAGTTTACAGCCAGAACTTTAGAGGTAAATTTACAGTAGGGCTCCACGCTGCTTTGTTTTCTAGTCTGGATGTGAGGAAGAAGTCTGGATTTGGTGCTTTTGGAGACTCCAGAGGGTTAAATCTGTTGTTGTTTACAGGAACAATGTTTCCACTGCCTGACCCTTCTCACCTTCTTGCCGTCCTCTCTCTCCAGGTGAAGGTAGTAGGTGGGATACATGCCCCTGTCCATGCCCTTCTTGTCTCTGGTGATTCTGCACTTCACTCTGACTCCCTGAGGTGCAGGTCGCAGAGAAAACTCTTCCAGGTCGTCTACATCGACAGCGGGTTCATTGACTGGTGGAGTGGGTGCTGAGGCCACCTCCTGGAGGTGAAAAACAGAAAGACCCCTCATAAGATGGAGGACTAGTGAGTGATGCATTAGAGTTGACTTTCATTAGAACAAAGTAATGAGCCTGCAGATCAAATCGCCCACTGGGACCGAGAATGAGCACACTGTGTCTAAAATAAGTAGCTGGTGTAGGAGATTGAGTTGACTGAAGGGAAAGATTAGAGTGGAATGAGGAGCAGAGATGGTTATCATGAGGACAATGCCGGCTCGAGGTTTTACGCTGAACAGAGTGTAGAGGCTGCAAAGAGGCTGTGTTTTTAAAGAGGGTTGCACCGTTATCTGACCTTAGTCGTCCATTATCACACCTGAAAGGGAGAACATTTTTTCCTGTCTTTCATCTCAAACAATAGATTTAGCAGATCCGAAGCTGGCTGACTTTAATTCATTAGAAATATGTAAAATAACAGCTTATAAGGCAAATTTTATCTACTTAAAGTCCCTCCAGACATGTTTTAAAGTATGCAAATTTTTCTGATATGATTAATATTTTGTTTAACATGGTTTTTCCACATTAAAAGCAAATTAAAAACTTCTACTCTTTCTTCCTTGTTGAGGCTTCTGCCCTGTCTATCACTGCTGCTTGCAATAGGTTGACCAATGAGAGAGCAGTGCGAGCCGACTGCAGGTATTGTGTCACTGTCTCGTCTATTTGCTCCATTAAAGGAAACATCTGATAGATTCAGCCTCCAGACTCAGATGAGAAGTGCACCTAAATCAGCGACTAGCAGACATACAGACATCTCAAAAAATGAGTATATCATGAAAAAGTTCAATATTTTTTGTCAATCATTTCAGAAAGTGAAACTCATACATTATATAGTTTCATTATGAGCAGTAATTCATGCAAAAGGAGCACAACCAAGTATTGATGTATAGAAATGAACATACTTTTCAGAAGCCTGATATTTGTGTTTAAAATATCCTTTTTGTTTATGTAATATTCTAATTTTCTGAGACACTGAGTTTTGTGTTTTCATTATTTGTACGCCAGTATCATCAAAATTACAAGAAAAACAGGCTTGAAATATTTCGCTCTATGTGTAATGAATCTATATAATATATGAGTTTAACTTTCTGAAATGATTGACAAAAAATATTGAACTTTTTCACAATATTCAAATTTTTTTAGATGTACCTGTATAAGAATGTTAAGTGTAATTAGATTTTTTTTATTGTCTGTTAGCATTGTATGGTATGGTATGGTAACATACAATCATATCTGCCAGGATGTTAAAATGTGCTTTGGCTCTTTATACTGTCTGGTCTACTCTGCACTGGAGTTTTCAGGTTTCTTTCCTGGCTTTTACATATTAAACAACAACTGTTTTTTTTGAAGTTGTAATGCAACTCACTTAGCTCACCCTGGTGTGCATTTGAATCTCACATTTTAGGGAAGTGCAGAGACATCTTTCCCTTCCAGTAAAAGGATGTGAAAACACCTCTCTAGTGACAAACTTTGCAAAGAAAGTCAGTGAAGGCAAGGTCTAATATTTTAGGATAAACATAAGCAAAACAGAGGCTCAAGCACAATGCATCCTGATACATTTAACACGACCAGTACGGCTCCGCAAACAGGAGAAATAAGCCTTCTGGATCAAAACAGCACAGACTGAGGAATAACCTTTTTCAATCTATTACAATTACCCCCAATACTGATTGGACTCCCACATAAAATGATGGCAAATTAAGTCCAGCTGAGTTTCAAAATTGAATCTACATATTTTTCTGCGTGTCATTCACAGCTAAAAAGGCACCAGTTGCCGGGCAGAATTAACACACGTCATGTGAGTGCTGTGAGCTTCATTTCACCTTGCATGACTTCTTGCTAGTGGCGGAGCCTGGCCTCGTGTTGCTGTTCAGCTGTGACGAACTCGAACTAATTTCATCTTCATCATCCTCTTCTTCGTCAAAATTCATACTGCTGGATATACCTGCACAGACACACACAGAAAATACAAAAAGAAAAGAAAGGGAGAGAAAGGTGTCACTGATTTTTCCCTGCAGGCTATTGATTATCTGAAGTGCTGCAACAATTCACGCCTCCAACAGGAACATTTTCACACTTCACCCTGTAAAACAGCTTCACAGGTCTGAAGTTTACATGGAATAACTTGTGCTTGATGTTTGTGACTGCAACACGGTCTCAAGTTTCAAATAAATTAGTCAGGAGACCAAACAGAGTTTTTAGTAAAGTTACTGTTAGTTAGGCACTCTTATGTCGGGACTGGAGGCCCCCTCAATACAACTACATGCATTTGAGCATGAAATCTTAAAAGTGCAGTGTTAAAATGCACAAAATGACTTCTTGCAGTTAATGTTGGTTTGCTGTTCTTGCACTAAAAAAAAAGAAATCACAGTAAGTGGTTATTTTTTATTTGCTTCAAACCTTTTGTATTCCTATTTATACTGTTATACATGTATTTGAGCATGAAATATGTTAAGTTACTGCACTGTAAACATATTTAAAATAGCAGTTTCATCATATCTGGTTAAGTGCACGGCCCTATATGTGGCCCTGTGGTAGTGTCCATGAAAAATTGTGGCCCCCTCCAGCATTTAAGTTGCCCATCCCTGATCTACAGTATGGACAGTATATGCACTATAGTCTCCTCAAAAAATTCCGATAATAGAACAAGCATTGACGTCTGGAATGCCCTGCTTAGCCTGCTGCCCCCGCAACCCGGCCCCGGATAAGCGGAGGAAAATGGATGGATGGATTATACTTTAGTGTACTAATAATAAGTGTTTACAGTGACAACAAACTGGAAAATATGTCAGCATCAGCTAGTTATATCATTCACACTCTGGGTCTTAAAATGGCATTTCTATTTGCAGGTTACAAGTTCTGACATGATTCAGTGTTCCTGCCTCCTACCAACACAGCACAGCAGCGGAGCAGAATGCAGGAGGTGCACTGCAAAAAAGGTGTGTGTCTAAAAACAAGATAAAAACACTAAATTTGAGGGAAATTATCTTGTTGCATGGACAGATAATTTCACTTGACAAGATTTCTTAAATTAAGATTATTAAATCTAGAAATAAGCATGTTGTACACTTAAAATAAGAAATTAACTCTCAAAACAAGATAAAATAAAGCTGCAAGCAGCGATGAACTGGCCCGAGCAGGGTGACCTGACAATTATTTGTTTCTTACCAAGATAAAAAAACTTTAGATCAAGTCAAGTCAAGTATAGTTTATTTGTCCCAACTTGGGCAATTTTGTTGCAGTCTAGTTGTATAAAAAACAATACATTCCACCACACATACATACAACAGATCACAGCCTAAATATATATATATTTAAAAATAAAACAAAACAAAACAAAAACAATAGTGCAACAGAAGCTCTAACACTTCTAGATTTAGAAGTGTTAGATAATATATCTTGTTTTAAGAGTTAATCTCTTATTTTAAGTGTTCAACATGCTTATTTCTAGATTTAATCATCTTAATTCAAGAAAAGTTCAAGTTACAAGTTACTTGTACAAATTGTACCCAGAGGTAGATTTTGTTTGCAGTATTATAGAGTCTTCATACACACACACAAAAGAGGCACATATCACACGTCATTCAACTTAAGACAGTGGGAGTTAAGAAATGGCATGTTAAATAAAAATTAAATAAAATTGAATTAAAAATTAAAAAAGTTAAAAGTTCTTACAGGTCCAAACTATACTTAGTAGGGTTGTCACGATACTAAAATTTTCAACTCGAAACAATACTCAAGAAAATAAATGTGACGTCAGCCTTTAATTGCTAGCTGCGGCTAATGGCTAACAATAACACGGCCAACATTAATGCGATCCACCGGCCACGATAACATCAGTAACAGGTAAGTTTGAAACGAAAGTTCGGGGGGGTATCGATACTTTTGGAAATGAGTATCGTATCCGGATACAATGCTTTAGTATCGATACTTTTTTGAGTATCGATACTTTTGACAACCCTAATACTTAGATATAGACATCTTGTCAAGTGAAATTATCTGTCCGTGCAGCAAGATCATTTCCCTCAGATTTAGTGTTTTTATCTTGTTTTTAGACACCAATTTTTTTGCAGTGTGTTATATGGACTGGTGGTTGTGCAGATGCCCTGACGTACCTTTCTTCAGCATGGTGACACGTAGATCCTGTTTACTCTGCGACTGGGTGCAGCTCATCACGGGCTCCGCCTCGCCCTCCTCTGAGCTGGGGTGACCCACCGTCAGGATCTGGATCTGACCATCATCCTGCTGGGAAGCCAGGCCATCGATCGCTGCTGAGCCACAATCCCACAAGAGGAAAACTCCATCAGAACACAACTGCACCGCTGTTCAACAGTCATTATCTCATGTTAACATACAGTCGATCAGTCCCAGTAAAGTAACTGAAAGGCAGCCATCATGTAGTCTACGTCTGAGTAAATGTGATAACGTTTCCTCATCTCTGCTCTGACGGATGTGTGGGTGCTTTGTGTTCTGTTCTTACGTTTTAAGTAATTGTTTTCAAAACTGTCTTTGCTATAAAAATTAGCTTCTAATGTGTGAGGAGAAAGAACATTGTGTCCGTGCTGCTGCAGGCATTCAAGCACACTTTTCTACAGTTTCAAATCAACCGACAAGCTTTTCTTTACGTTTTGTTTCCTCCTTACACAGTAGAAATGCAAAACAGAGGAGTGATTGAATAGAGTGTTCATTGTTTTTGTTCTTGTATGTGTGTGTGTGTGTGCCAAGGTTATAATAGTTTTGGATTTTTCATTAGTTTTAGTTTGAATTTCATTGTGAATTTTTGTTTTCAAATTCAGTTAGTTTTAATGAGTTTTTAGAGTGAGTTTGCAAGTTTTAATTAGTTTTAATTTTTTTGGAAAATGCTTAGTTTTAGTTTAGTTTTTACTAGTTTTAGTGTTAGGTTTAGTTTTCTTATAATGTCGTATTTGTTGGGTGCCAGATTCAAAAAAAGTCACAATAAATGTTTCCTTTGTTTCCTTTGTCTGATCCATCTCAGCCCCAATAAGTTTATTAAGTCATAAAACCAGATAGATTAAATAGATTTCATATCAACCAAAAAGGTTTACAAATGAAAAAAGTTGACAAAGACGAAAACGAAGGACATTTTCACTATAATTTTAGTTAGTTTTAGTTAGTTTTGTAACCACACAATACAGTTTCAGTTAGTTATCTTTTTTTTAAAAACTCTCTTTTTTCATTTTTATTTCAGTTAACGAAAATGTTTTTTCAATTCTAGTTTTCATTATTTTTCATTAACTATAACAACCACGGCGTTTGCAGATTCCAGATTTGGTGCAGTGTTGCTGTGTATATCAAACAATACTTATCTAACTGATGATTTCTCATGGAGTCTTGTCTTTTAATTATTTTACCTTGTAGGTGTGCATCGGGCTGTCACAATATCAGATTTTCACAATATGATTCCTGTGTTTTCATAATGACGGTATAATTGCAATATCTGTCCAATATATCAATACAAAATACCTCCAGAAAAACTAAAAAAATTATAATGATATTAATGCTGTCAGTCAAATGCATACTTAAGTTTGTTGATGTCTTATTTGCAAATTAATTATACTAAGAATATTGAGTGTAGGGAGGTGCAGAAAGAGTTTTCTTTGTATGCTTTTGTGCAGTTATTGTTACAGTTACACCTAATAGACAGTGACAAGGCAACCACATGAACAGCTAAAGAAACAATCCACAACAGCTGGATGCACAATGAAAAGAAACAGAAATTATTTATGAGGCACTGGATAATTTACACGTTATCATCTGTGTATTATTAATATGATATCAATATACTATTATGTACATATCTATAAATATATATCACAACACCCCCAGGGCGTGCATGTACAATAGAAATCAGTGTTTTATTCAACAGCATGAGGCTTTTCTATGCATGTTTTCATGTCATCATTGATTAAACTCAATGCATTTTGTTTAGAAGATGGAAATTAGCCACAGTAAAGGTGTCTATTGTTTAGATTTAGGGTGTTTTTTAACCCTTTGATGCACAACATTGGTCTAAAGTGACCCGACTAAGTTTTTATATTCTATATCTTTGCAATAAATTAATTTCATCATTCAGTATTCCAGGTTTTCCTCAAATAACTTGTTTTTGATCATCATACATTTTAATTTTTTGTTTTCATTTCTTACTTTTTTAATAAAAACCCTTATTTTCATCACTACGCTTCTAATGCACGAGGTCATTTTTGACCCATGTTGTGCATTAGAAGGTGTTTATATGTTGTCACCAATTTAAAAGCTGACAAAGAAGACACAAATATTAACTATCCTATTTTGTTAAATTGGTGTTTTTCCAATGGAAATTATTATTTGGTGGCTCTAATAAGTCTCAAATGTTAAAATGTGTGATTTTCCAATGTAATCTGGTGGTTCTAACAACTCTTTTAAAGTTAAACCTTCAAAATAAGATAAACATAATTACATATATACTCAAATTGTTAATTTAGTGAATCACTTTTTGTATCACTACGCTTCTAATGCACAAGGTCATTTTTGACCCATGTGTGTAAACTTGATGTAATAAAACAAAAACTATTTTTCTTCATAAAGTATAAAAGGAAAAATGGATATAATGATCTGTTGTAATAAGAAAAGATATTCAAACACACAGCCAGCATGAAATAACATGGGAAATGAATGCGGGTCATTTTGGACCCATGTTGTGCATCAAAGGGTTAATGGTATTGAACCAGATCTAGATCATTTCAGATGTACATATCATGCTTATGGAGCAGCTTGAATTTTTTCTTCTGGGTAAATCCAACAACCTATACTCTCATCTATTCTTGAAGCAGCTGATTGCAGAGTGTTAACATAGCTCTGCAGAGACGGCATGCTCGTACTTGAGAGAATCAGAGAGTAATACAGGTCCATCAGTGGTGAGCTCGCTGCTGCTGGCCTGATTAGTCTTTTAGCCCCTGTGGAATCCCTTTCACTCTTTTTTCCATTTTTTTTTTCTGGGGCACAGTCTTTCCAATAATGAGCAGCTACTGTAGTGCACTAGATCAGATGACAAATGTGTGTAATGTCAGAAATGTGAGAAAATTCAGTTTTAAATGATAAGTTATAAGGCGGTTATGGACCTCAGATTGTTACACTGCAAAAAAACATCAAGCTTACCAAGTATTTTCTTCTTATATCTAGTAATAGTATCTTAATTATATTGTTTTTAGTATAATTTACCTACTGACCATAGCTTTATGTGCTTATTTAATTTTTAGTTTTATTATTATGTGCTTATTTAATTATCTTATTTATTAATTATCTTGTTTAAATACCTGTTTTTAGGATTGACACTGTGAGCTTTTTCATGCTTTTCAAGCTACTCAACTGTTGAATATGGTGAGTTTTTAACTAAAATATTGGCTCCAATTGACAATTTTAGTTGCATGTAGTTTGAATGTTATTTTAAAAGCATTTTCTATCACCCAAACATGCTTGTTTCAAGTATTGCTGGTTTATTTTAATGTTACTACAGATGAGCTTTTCAAGCCACAATTGAAAAGAATCAGAATCACTTTATCAGTCCCTTGAAGGGAGATTAGTTTTGCAGCAGGACACACAAGACAAGATACACAACGATAATAGAATAAGACCCAATAAAAGTCTAATAAAACACAGTCAAAGAAACGCTAAACATAGGCGAAAAGTGCAATGTGCAGATGTGCAAAAAAACAAAAAAAAAAAAAAAAAAAAACCTATCATTGGTTTCTTCAGTGCCTGGATATTTTTTTACTTATTTAAAGTATTCTTACAAAGAAGAATGTACTTACTGCACTGGCAGATAATTTTACTTGTCTTGAGCATGTATTTGCTTAATTCTAGTTATTTATTTCTTATTTTTTGTCAGTTGGTTTAGTATTATTGACTTCTTTGTGCACCAGTTCCTTATTGTTCTGTATTGATTCTTTACATTTTATGGCAAACTTATGAACTACACTGAATGTTGAAAAGCATTGAAGCAGAAGGAAACAATAAAAGCAGTGAAGATGCAGTTAAAATACACCATTTCAACACTCCTCCTGCATCTAAAGGCTAATTTATGTCTCCAGTGGTGTGGCGTCAGCAGGCTGACAGCACTCAGACTGTCATATATCATCACACAGTCGACTCTGACAGGCGTGACACCACAGCGGTGGCTAAGAGGGCAGCTTCACTGTCTCTGTTTGTTGCCAGATGTGGCTTGAAAAATCAGCAGGCGAGCCATTATGTGAGGGTTGCACAGAGGGCTTGATTAGACTGTTCCAGCTGCTAGATAATAAGGATTTTGAGTCTTTTCTGTCATGCTGTGAACTGCCTCTAATTACTTAAATCTGCTTTTTTTTAAGTGTTGAAACATAAATATGCAAAGACCAAAAACAATATATGTTTCAAACAAACTGCCAGTGAATTACTTATGAGCAAGATCTCACTTTAGTATGAAGAACATATTCTGATTAGAGGCACTTAATTAAGAGTAACTTTGGCACTTTTAACACTAAAAATAGAACGATATAGGATATTAGGAGTTAATAAGTTACACTTCTCTATTGAATATCATTATAAGGAATATAATTAAGTTAGTAGATCAATCCAAATACACATAGAAAATCCATTGTAGCACACAAATACTGCAATTAACAGACCTTATTGTTAAGCGTTGAGGGTTACATCTTGAATAAAAATGGAGGTCTACTGAGAAGTAAAGGTTCTATATCCAGTCAGTGATTAAAGAGCAAAGTTAGCTTTTCAAACAAACTGCCAGTGAATTACTTATGAGAAAGATCTCACTTTAGTATAATTAACACATTCTAAATAGAGGCACTTAATTAAGAGTAATTTTGGCTCTTTTAACACTAAAAATAGAACAGATTTATTTAGTTTTAATCAGGCAGAATTACTATTTTGGTGGTATTACCACCTTATAAAACCTGTACTGGCCAAAGCATCATAAGATCAAAATGTAACTTCCTTATTTCCTATTAATGAGCAGTAATTAGGGGGTCATTGAGGGAAAACTTAGTTAATGGCCTAGTAGTTGAAAAAACAGTCATGCAGAATAAGTGCTTTATAATTACTAGAAGAGACAATATGCTACTTGTATGCATGTTAATAAGCAAATAGTTTATCATGAACATGTGGACCTTTATTTCTTTTTAAGTGTTACCAAAATATTCTGTACAAACAGAATGGCCTAATTTGAGCTGCTGATTGTTTTAAATCACCTCACTTAATAATAATAATTATAATAATAATCACAATCATAATCATAATAATCAGTAAACCATGCCAAAATCTTAAAAAGGTTTTATTCTACTGTTCTTGTAAAAAAATCAAAATCAAAATCAAAATTTCTCAGTTAATACAGAATACAATATTATTTTTCATTTAAGACTAAATTTGTTTGTGATAATCACTCATGAGGAGTCAAATAAAAAAGCTTTTGGTGTGTTTATATTGTGAAATATCTCTCTATTTTGTCTTTTTTTGTTAACTTTTCACCTCCTCTTTTATTCAGTAAATGTGCCATTTATCTGGTTTCTGTGTGTTGTGACTGGCCTCAGGCTGACCTTTGTGCTTCCCCTTCCTCTCCTTCTTGTCGCTGCCCGTCTGTGGAGTGGAGCTGGCCGAAGCTTTGCCCTTTTTGGCTGAGCGAGGCGGCTGAGTGTCCGCGATCACCTTCACCTCCTCCTGTTCAGCTTCTTGCACTGAACACAGGGAACGGGACGGGGACAGCAGCAGCAGATGCAGAATTATCAGAGCAGATGGACCGAAAGGGAGAGAAATGCAAAAGAGCTCAGAGTGCAGTTTGACTTTGCACTGACAGAAAAGAAGTTAGAAATATTATGCAAAGCAAATAATAAAAAAAGGTTAGACTATATAACAGGTAACATGGATCAGTGTTGTTTATTAAGTACATTTACTCAAGTCCTATACTTAAGTACAAATGTTTGAGGCACTTGAACTTTAAGTCTTTTATTTATTTTTATTTAATTGCGCAGATGGCACTTACGACAAACATTGCCCTTAAAACAGAGGATTAATGTTCCGTTAGTTTAATTATTTACAATGTAGCACATAGAGAGTCTGGTGGCTAATGGTGCGTTCAAGGTCTACATGAATGTCAGAATTTTTTTATTTACTTTCAATTTTCTACGTTACGGTAAGAACTTGGTAGACCCGCCTTCAAAATAAAAGCAAACACATGTAGCTTTCAAAAATAAGAGCACATGGATGTGTTAACAGAGTTCACCACAGAATTTACAAGAAGACTGTCAAAATAAGACGCCTTAAATAAAACATAGAAGAACCCTTATTCTCCTTTACAATAATTCATAAAAAAATATGTAATGATTAAGATGGAATAGTGGCATTAGAATGTGCGAGAGGCACCAAATTTAGGCTTTTAGGGCAAAAATTTCTCCGGGGGAGCATGCATTTGCCCATGAAATTTCCCAGCAGAATGTTCAGGGTAATGAAAGGAAGAAGGATGTTTTTGGGTCCTTCATTGAGTCAGCTTCAAGTCAGTAAATTTGTTTGGCTTCTCTGGGAATTTCATGTTCAAACTTCTTTTTATTTATGTAAATATGTTGGTTGTTGTTTACACTACAGTTTATTTAAAAATGTTTAAATAAAACATATTTGGGTTAAGGCATGGAGTGGAAAAATAACTCATTGAGATGAAATAATTTGCTGACAGCTTCGTTCCCCCAGTTCAAAAATCCTATCTGCACCCCTGCTTCTACAGAAACTACATTTCAGATTTCTTTGAAGTTATATTTTGAAGGGTTTTCAGTAATAACAAACTTTTTTTACTTGTGAAAGAGCATTTTCCCAGTGTGTGTGGTATAAGCAACTTTACTTAAGGATCTGGATACTTCCTCCACCACTAAATATAAATACATAAATGTTTAGCCAAAAAAAAAAAAAAAAAGTCAAGGATGGCACTGGTTTCTGGTTCTAACTTTGGAAACAAAAAAGTAAAACATTTGTTTACAACTATCAACTGAAATGGAAACTATACATTTTTTAATACTTTTTTAATAATAGGAAATAATATAGAGAATGAGAATAACTAATACATTTATGTTCAAAATATACAGGACAGTAACATTCAACTGCTATTCAATGTCATTTGGACATTTATTAAGACATAAATCCTCTTCCTGCTTGTGAATAGAGCAATCCAGAGCTAATCACTGAATGGCCGTCAGTAGATTTATTCCTCTTGTTTGGGGGGAAATGATAAAGTTATTATTCCCCTTCTTTCCATCAGAATATCAGCATAGAGCAGAGAAACAGTTTGTCAATACATTTTCTCTTCTCTCA
Source organism: Centropristis striata (assembly GCF_030273125.1). NCBI lineage: Eukaryota > Metazoa > Chordata > Actinopteri > Perciformes > Serranidae > Centropristis > Centropristis striata. The sequence continues at coordinate 4,987,833 of NC_081518.1, forward strand.
GCAGGAAATGTGGCAGTTCATGGCCTTGAGCCCGGAAACTGGCCCTGAGAAGTCAGGATTAGATGGCTGCTTTGGTCTCAGTTGGAGATAAGGAGACTTCATCAATCCCGCTCTTAATACCATCTCGGCTCTCCAGTGGACAGATTTGCAGCACAGAGTGAGACAGGCTGCGACCGATGGTACAAAATGTGGCTCTGGTACTACACGGCCTCTCATTTAACTTGGTAATGTTCGCAACTGTTCTTTATTTTAATTTTTGAACTTTTTTATGGTTAGATGGTCAGCTATTGTCTGTGATTTTCAGAGTTTTCAGATCTTTTACTGAAGTTAAAGTAGAAAAAACACAGAGAAGAAATACTCTGTTACATGTCCTACATTTACAATTATACTTAAAGTAAAGAAATTAAAATAAAATCATTGTGCAGAGTGGTCAGTTTCTGAATAATGTTTATTATTGTGCTATAATTATTGACGCATTAATGTGTTCATTGCTAATATTGCAGCATTAATACATATTTTTTACAACATTATTCTGCTGGCTTGCTGGTAAATATGACATAGGGATCAATAAAAGCTCTCTTATGTATAATATTACTATTAATATTATTATTAAGATATTTATATTACTAATCCTAATCTGTTAAATACAACCCAGATTCAAAAAAGTTGGGACACTGTGAAAAACGTAATAAAAATAGAATATAATGATTTACAAATCCTTTGACCTACATTGAATTGAAGTACAAAGAAAATTGACTGATGCTGAAACTCAGAAACTTTTGTTTTTGTAAATAGATACACTCATTATGAATCTGATAAATTCTGTTTTTATTTACAACAGCCTGAGTAAAGATTACAAACACTTTCTGTGTGGAAAAACTTGCAAAGTAAATGTCGTTTCAATTTTTTTCAGTGTAGGAAAAAAAAAAAAACATCTGAGAAGAAGATCTCTTTCAGCCTAAGAATAAATACTTCCTGTATAATTGTAATTATTTCAATCATCTATATAAATTCTACAAAGAAATACGAATTCAGTGCTTTTACTTTAAAATAGCAGTTTTTCATGTAGTGCATTACTTAGTGGTTGTTTGTTATTATGTGTCCTCAGTTTTGTATGTAAATTGAATCATTCGTTACAAGTAATATTCACTGAACCAGTTCATTGGCTTAATTAGTTGATATTACAAGTAAAATGTAATTGAGGGACATCAGTGAATCTGCACCTTACTTGTTCATTAAAAAAATAAGTGGTTCTATTAAACAAATATTACTTTCTGTGTGGAAAAACTTGCCTAGCTTTTTTTAAGTAAATGTCACTCCAATTTTTTACAGTGTAGGGAAAAGAAAAAAAAAAACATCTGAGAAGAAGATCTCTTTCAGCCCAAGAATAAATACTTCCTGTAAATCAAAACAGATTGATCAAACAGACAGTCTGAGCTCTGTATTTGCTCAGCCCACAGTGTTTCTAAAGCCTCTGTTCAGGCTTCCCGTCTCTACTCACCGTGGTAGATGGTGCTGCTGTTGCTGCTGAGGTAGGATTCCACCAGCGGAGCCTGTTCCTCGCTCTGTTTGGTCCGACGAGTGCGAGATCTCCCGTCCACGTTAGACTGAACCATCAGCGGCTCCTGCCTCTTCTTCTTCTGCTTCTGCTCAAGCAGCGCTCGCTGTTGTGGAGGTGGACATACACACAGACAGGCCCGGATAGAAAGAAAAATAATGAAGCCACAGTTTCAGCAAATGAAAGAAGTTACACTTTCCTATTTCCATTTGCACTACTATGTATATATTATATATATATATGTGTGTGTATATATATATGTGTGTATGTATGTATATATGTGTGTATATGTATTTATATGTATATATATATATATATCTACTTGCACTAATGTACAGTTAAATCTGCATTTATTTATCTTATTTATTATATAATCTATACCTATATTTATACTGCATTTTTATACAATTCATTCCTGTATATATTGCAATATGTTTCACAATTACTGCTTAATGCACTTCTGGTTAGATGCTATCTGCATTTCGTTGCTTTGTACTTGTGACATGTGCAATGATAATACAGTTGAATCTAATCTAATCTAATATATTCAACATCATTGTAAGGAATATAATTCAGTTAGTAGATCTATCCAAATACACATAGAAAATCCATTACATCACATAACTACTGCAACTAACAGACCTTATTCTTAAGCATTAAGGGTTACATATTGAATAAAAATGGAGGTCTACTGAGATGTAAAGGTTTTATATTCATTCAGTGATCAAAGAGCAAAGTTAGCTTAAGTATCTTTTTTTCTTAAGACCTGTACTGGCCAAAGCATCATAAGATCAAAATTCATATGCAACAACTTATTTACTTACTATCAATAAACAGTAATTAGTAGGTCAGTAGCACGCTAAGTTAATGACCTCGTATTGTAGAATATGATCATGCAGAATAAGTGCTTTATAATAACTAGTAAACTAGTAAAAACTTTATAAATACTAGCCAATATGCTGCTTGTATGCATGCTAATAAGCAACTAAATTATCACGAACATGTAGACCTTTATTTTTTTTTTAAAGTGTTACCAAAAGTTTCTTTACAAAATGTATGGCATTTTTTAAACAGAATGGCCTAATTTGAGCTGCTGATTGTTTTGAATCACCTCACATAATAATAATAATCATCATAATAATAATCATGATCATAATCATAATCATAATCATAACAATAAGTAAACGTTGTCAAAATCTTAAAGAGGTTTTATTCTACTGAAGCCTTAGTTGTCAGTTAAATACAGAATACAAAATCATTTTGCATTTTAGACTAAATGTCTTTGTGATAATCACTCATGAGGCATCACAGATTTCCTTGTTAGCTCTCTCCCTGCTGCAGGCAGGAGTGTGTGAGTGTTGGCTTTAAAAGCAAGAGGCAGTAACAGAGTCTCACACAAATCTGTTAAGCCAGCACAACAATCTGAAGATGTTTCAGGATGAGCTGCTCGAACCACTCTGACCTGAGGCTGGATATAGCTATTCATCTGGACTAACTGTCAGCTATATGCAAGTCTTCAAACCAGAGCTCATCAAATATTGAAGTTTTCTATTAGTGGAGAGAATTCAGGCTGCAGAGCATTGAAGCGCTGCAGTATCCCATGTAAAGCTCACATCTCTGCCAACACACTGATACCAACATGCACATATACCGTACACTACACACAGTGCAGGGATGTGATTTATAAAGACCTTGACGCGTGGGTAAGGCCTAAGTTTGAAATGCAGAGATAGAAGAAAGCTTCAACTACAACTGTGATTACAAAAAAGCTGGAATGCTGCAAATAACGTAGTAAAAACAGACGGTAATGATTTGCAAATCCTTTGTGACATCTAACTATAAAAGCAAGAAGTGTGTGTGTGTGTGTGTGTGTGTGTGTATGTGTGTCTAGTTCATATCTCTCTTAGTTAGTCAGACTGACCTCAGATTTCGTATGTGGCTTGCGCATGGCACAAAGGTGTGCATGTTTCCGATTGGACGCCTTTTAGGGGAGCCTGGTTGCTGATTGGATAGAACGCTAAGCAGGATGTGACGTAGTACTCGATGCCACAACAACACGCGCCATTTGTAAAAGCCAGCGAAGCAGTGTTGCCAACTTAGCAAGTGTGTTGACATATTTAGCGACATTTCAGACCCCCTTAGCGACTGGCGACAAATCCAGCGACTTTTTCTGGTGTTATTGGAGACTCGTTCTTGCTCTTCTTAACGAGCCGCGGGGGGGCCGGAGGCTCGTTAAGAAGAGTAAGAACGAAACGAGTCGAAACGGCACAGTCCTCCTGCAGCAGTCTCTCCCAGCTGCATAGCCGAAGGGGATGTTAACCCCTTAGCGTCCAGTCTGCAAATTGCTAATAGGCTAACAGTTAGCTCTGTAGCAGTACAGTGTGTATGTGCTGCTGCTGCAGGAGGTGTTCACAGAAGAAGAAGAAGAAGAAGAAGAAGAAGAAGAAGAAGAAGAAGAAGAAGAAGAAGAAGAAGAAGAAGAAGAAGAAGAAGAAGAAGAAGAAGAAGAAGAAGAAGAAGAAGAAGAAGAAGAAGAAGAAGAAGAAGAAGAAGAAGAAGAAGAAGAAGAAGAAGAAGAAGAAGAAGAAGAAGAAGAAGAAGAAGAAGAAGAAGAAGAAGAAGAAGAAGAAGAAGAAGAAGAAGAAGGTTTTCCCTAACATGATGAATAATCGTGATTACAATATTGATCAAAATAATTGTCATTATCATTTTGGCCATAATCGTGGTAGTTTAAGTGGTAGTTCACCCAAAAATCCCATTATATTGGAGAAAAAGCACACATCTCTACGTCCGATCTACTACTCTACTCTGTACTGTCCCTTTAATACTTCCAGGCTTTAGATTTCACACATTATTTACTGGACTCATACACACCCTCTCATTAAAACTCTGCTCAGAGAGATAACAAGTCAGAGCTGGCCATTTGTGGCCTCATGATGGAGCAGCGGAAGTTTGTGTCGTGATAAAGCTGCCCTGTTATAATTGATTTTGCTTCTGTGTTGCTCTTATCAGAGCCGCGAGGAAAAACAGCAAAGACGTACCTGTCTGTCCAGTTTCTGCTGTCGGAGGTTGGTGCCCTCATCATCTAAAGTGCTGCAAAGAAAAGAGCAAAAACAAGAGGAGAGAGAGAGAGAGCTGTTAAAGTGCTCTTCGGCTGTTTATGTTTATAATATAATAAAGACATTTCCCCGACTGCGCAAGTTAATTCTTCTGCCTCTCTGAAATTACAGCAGAAGGTTGAACACTTATTTATCTGACTGTACTTCCGCTTCATTGCCTTTAATATAATGTATGGTAATGAAGCTTGGAGACTTGAGGAAACAGTGCATTTGTTTCTGCAGCTAGACGTTTTGTTTTCACATGGAGACCTAAATTGCCCTCATGGCTGTGATTACTGCTGCACACTCAAATGCTTTATTCCCTGAAAAACAAAATGAGTATCCATGAGTATATTGTATAAAATAGCTTTGTGCACATAATTTACTACAATAATGTAGCATTACAAGAGGATTGAGAGTATTAGGGAAGATTTTTAGTCTTATATTTTGCAGTGAGTAAGCTTTATTTTGTATGTTCTCTATTCATTTATATTGTGCTTATTTTTTTTATGCACTTAATGAATATACACTAGCCACCCTAATCGCCAATTTACTTTATGTCCATATGTTCAAATTCTGATCAAAATATGCATCCAACAATAAATTAATTATTCAAAAAGAAGCATGAAAGACAAAATATACCCAATATTATGGACACAGGAGAAAGTTTACAGTACACCAGTGGTTCCCAACTAGGCCGGTCCCGATAACACACTTTTTTAGGATGATATATTTTCCCAGAAACTATGACGATAAACGATAGTATTGTTGTATCATTGTCGTTTTAGTTTCATAACGATTTTAGAGCATAATAAGTACATCCTTTTCCACAACAATTCATTTTGAAATAACGAGAATATTAAATATTGGAATTGAAATGTGTAAAAGAAATATTAAAATATCCTAGATAAATAAATCACACAACTAAAAACAAATAAAATATACTTTCAGGCTTAGATAAACAGTATGTATTATATTATTTTATTATTAAAATAAAAAACTGCTGGAATGGCTGCTTGGGAAATAGTTTTTTCCGGCAGTTTGTACTGCCTGTTAAACATTTGCAGCTTTTCTTTAAACACAACACAAAAAAGCACAAAAAGTAATGCATGTAAATGACAATATATTGAGTCAAGAAAAAAAACTACTGTGTTAATTTTTCTATATCGAATGGTAAGTGGATATAGTTATTATCTTCCCAACCTCTTCTTGAGCCCTGCAGCACTACCAGGTGAACCAATTCATCAACACCACACCAGGCTCCACATGCATTGAATGAATTTGTCATTCATTTGTTATGATTAATTTATTATTTAACACTGTTCACAATATTTTTGCACAATGTTCTTCAACATTATTTGACAATAATGTATTTGAGTCTGTTATCACAGTATTTGTCTTTTATCATAAAACTAAACTGTCAATGTTAAGGTTACTTTGAAAAATTTTAAGTAATATTTGACTCAACAGTCATGTTTTTGTTGTTTAATGAAAGAATTGATTGTCCAATAAAATAATTAAAACTTGATAAAGTTCTACTTAGAAATAAATCTGTTGGAATGTTTTTCAATTGTATTATTCAACATGGCTTTTTGCTTTTGACGAAACAAAATGTTTATATTTATCTTGAATATGATAGTTTGTTTAAATTACCCACAAATTCTATTAATTCCCATTAATTCCCATTAATTTCCACAATTCCAATGGATAGTTTCCAATTTCCAAAATTCCCCAGCTTAACCTCCCATGGAAAGTTTCTGGAAAATTTCCCGAAATCTTCCACCCCTTTGCAACCCTAATTGCAACACATTGTGTTCAAGTGACAGCTGACTCAATATATGGATTTTGGTCCTTGAAGCAAGATCTTGACAAATGGGGGTCTGTGACCTAAAGTACATTTAGGAATCTGGACATGAAAAGAACAGGAGACAAATGTAGTTGGGATTCACTGCATTAGAGTCCAACATTAACATTGCATCTGTTACTGTCAATTTTTGGTAGCAGCCACTTCATCAAGATTGCAGATCGGAGATGGCAGCCATATAAAGTCAATGAGAACCAATATATCTTCCAAGCCACTTAGAAGGTCAATCTTGGTGTCAAAATCTACATTTTCTGGGTCAAAGAATCATTTAAAGATATTGAGAATATCACTAGATGATTATTTCATCAAATAGATATGTACATTTTCACCCAGACTGGTAGGTCTTCAAGTGCTGCAGCAGGGAATCCTGAGTTGAAAATGTTTGTATACGAATATGAATACGAAAACGAAAACTTTATTATCCACTGAGTGGAAATTCCTCTTTGGTTTCACCATAGACATGTCTCAAAACAAACAGAATAAATAGTAAAACAATAAAGAAAAAACATTTCAAGGATAGAAAAATATAAAATAGCCTACAGCAATAACTGTACTTCACACATCACCCACTCAAGTACAAAATTTCATAAAAGCACACCACATATGCTGTTGTAATCTATGTTCACTGGAGAGTGCGGATTAGCTGCCATGTACACTGCTAAAAAAAAATCAATGCAACACTTTCATCTCATGTCAGACCTTGAATATAGAATTTTCCCAACAGAAAATGTAGATTTTGACACCAAGATTGACCTTCTAAGTGGCTTGGAAGATATATTGGTTCTCATAGACTTTATATGGCTGCCATATTGGCTCCTACCAAAAATTGAAACCTATGGTGATAGAGAGCATGTGAAAGAATGTGATGCTTTTGTCCGGCGTGTCCCCTTCTTCTTAAATCTGGTCCTAAGCCGCCTGACTAAGAGGTTAAAGTGTAAAAGCATCTCTGATAAAGGTGTTTATAGCTTCTGGATGGCTCATCAAATTAGACACTGAAGCAGTTTGATGACAGCTTGTGTACTTCGATAGAAACAGCTCTTAAATAACTCCCTTCTGATAATAAAACCATGGGGGGGCCCTACAACGCTTTCAGCTCTTCTCGGAAAAAGCTCTTCTCAGATTCAACAGAATCAGAAGCATCACTTCAACATGATGCTGTAAGTGATGTCACAGTGTCCAGAAAAAAACATTTTTATTAGAAGAGGAACAGTTTGAGTGCTCCTTGTTTTCCATTGCAGAGATGAAGCAAAAACATCCAGAGTTTCTTCTTAGTGAACAACCTCTTTGAGTCTTTGGCTTTATTTCCTTGGGACCCATAATTTAATTTTAGGATGTTTTTCCTCTCAGTAGCTGGATTATAAAATGTTAAATAGCGTGTTACATGCTGTGCAACTTAATTTGCATTTGCTTTAAAACGTGTTGCAGCTGAGATTCTGCAGAAGTGACAAGAAGGCATTTGGAGAAAAGAAAAGCCCGGAGTGACTTTGATTAGAGGTACATGAGCAGAACTGCTCGACTATGTCAACAGAAATTAAGTTATGACTGCAGGAAACAACACTGTCAATGTTTTTCCTTGAATCCATGGCTCACACTGAAACTGTGGCAGTGAACATATGGACCGCAGCGTCTGTCTGCACAATAACAGAGACAGAGGGTCTCATGATGGTGGCTGTCGTATGCTGTACAGATTGTAAAAGCCCTTTGAGGCACATTTATGATTACGGGCTAACTGAGAAGCAGCTGTTATTCACCTACACACTTCACCTTTTTACAGAGACGATTTGATAGATGTGAGAGAGTTTGTGTGTGTACAGTATCTCCACCAACTACATAAATGGACAATGTTAGCTGCAGTGATCCCCCTCTCAGTCCTGCAAGTGCAAATGTCTTTCAGCAGTCTATCCTGTCATTGTTGCAGAGGAATGTGACAAATGTGACAGATGCAACCATCCAATGAAACCCTCAAAAGCATTCTTGTGTCCTCTGCAGCAAATTTGATGCAATGCAAAGAGAAAGCAAGGACGAAAGGAAATCACAGAGGATTCGTTGCAAAGAGCACCATCACGGCCCGGCCGGCAGCACAGCACGCAACAGACTGCACAACACCTGATCTCAGGCCCTGAAACTGATTCTCCTGAGCCGATTGTTCTAAAACAACTGGGCAAAATCTTTCTCTACAAGTACATCAGTATTGACTTATTTGATTTGGTGGTGCACTGCACTCTGACATTATGCCACAGGCCAAAGCAAACGCCTAAAAGGTCAGCGAGGCACAAACAATGTTGGTAAAATGAAATTCTAAATGATTTCAGCAGGTTGGCCATTGTTTCTCTCTCTCCCCACAGAGTGCTTTAAGTGCCCTTTAAAGAATATATAGAGATAAATGCATGCTCTTTTTGTCTTCCAAGGCTGCCTCCTTTATACAATTACATTTATCTGTAAAGCAAGAAGCGTCTGTCTGTGTGTCTGTGTGTGTGTGTGTGTGTGTGTCTAGGGCATATCTCTCTGACTGTTAGTCAGACTGACCTCAGATTTCGTATGTGGCTTGTGCATGGCACGATTTTGAAGATTTTTGAATTAATTTTTCAAAATATCATTATTTACGTAGGATGTGTTGCGACATTGCACTGTTTCCGATCGGACGCCTTTTAGGGGAACTCCGCCCCCTTTTAGTGGAGCCCCGCCCCATTGTGTGATAGGCCTACACCTGGTCAGTAACACAATTCACTCTGGATTTCCACCCTGACTCATCTCATCTGTAAGTCTATTTAGCCTACCTATCTTTAGGAGTTTTAAAGTGGCTACAAGGTTTGATTTTCCAATAATATTAAAATAGTTTCCAGCGAATATCAATGTGCAATGTGTATGTGCTGGATGGTGTGGTACCTTATGAAAAGTAAGTGTTTTATGGAGTTGCAGACGTTGTTGTAGCGCAATTAGCATGCTAAGTGTAGATTTAGCTTTATTCACTTCTTATGTTGCATTACTATGTAATTCAGGGATGACATTCATGTTGCTTAGCGTAATGCCCATAATCATTTGATATGAGATACTTACATGCAATATAGTATATCAGCTAATTGACCTAATGTTAATGTACTTTTAGTGCAGCATACTGTGTAATGTGCTATCTCATGATTAGCATGCTAAACAGAGATTTAAGCCCTTTCTTCTGCATCAGTTTGATCCATTGAAAACAGTAAAAATAAAACTTTATTAACTGACAGCTAAGCATAACACGGACAGAAAGATAGCTTTTCTGTGTTATTTAAGGTTACACTAGCAAGAGGCATTAGCATTAGCTACAAAATACAATCTTGCACTATACGAATACATACTTCCTACAGGCACTGCACTAGTTAACATAAAGCAACCCTGTCTCCTGTACAACAAAACTAGTCTCAATTACAATTAAGGAAACTGATTTTCTCGTGGATAACTGCTGCACATGGTTAACATTGTGAATCGAAAGAGAACTGCTTGGTGATATTTAGTAAAAGATGCTTTGGGTTAAAATAAGTATGTTTGTTGCATAACTTCATCCACAAACATAAGTTGAGTTAATTATTTGTTTTATACGGACACAAACAGGAGCCCCCACCACCTCTATCTCCTCACTATGCTGCCTTACAGGGACTTTGATTAGAGAAGTATTCATGATACTCAAAAAAACAAACATAATCCAAGAGAAAATACATTTCCCCAAAGTATGCATTACTAAAAGGATTAATAAAACATCAGAACCATCATTGATTCCTATTTTTCAGTGCACTAATCGATTAAAAGCCCAGTTGTTTCATGTGTGTGTGGAATCTTGCTTATATTGATTACTTGATGTTTATGGAGAGGAAAGATCCTTTACTGCTTGAGACGAAATGAAGGAAAAGAGAACTGAGAACAGAAAAATTCTACTTCCTTAGTTATATTAAACATCTATATAATTTCTCACAGGTTTTTATTTTTTGGTAAGGCACAGAAATGTTGATTTAATTAGAAAATAAGCCTTAATATAGCTATTAACGGTGACTCTCCTCTTCCAGTTTTGAACAGCTTTTTAATTCAAAATGACCCTCAATAAACCTGAGGTTTCTGCACGAAAGAATACATGAAACTCATCCAATGTAAACATCCACAGATCCGGCACAACAAAATGACAACAAATCCAATTAAGAATGTATTTGTGACAACGTGTCCTCCACAAACAAAGTTATAATTTGACAGATGCCAGTCTTTCTCTGTAACGTTGTTAAACACAGTCTCCATGCCGGCAACAGCACTTCATTTCCACATTACACTTTCCTTGCATATGTGCAATTGCATGACGTTTTTAATAAGTTAAACAAAGCAGGTTCTGACTCATATTTTTGACACTGTCATCACCGACTACAAACATCAGGGGTTGAGGACTTCACAGTAGCGGTGGGCGATATGGCCCTAAAAGAATATCACGATTTTTCAGGCTATTTTTGCGATAACGATATTCTTGACGATATATAATATATATATATATATATATATATATAATATATATATATATATTTTTTTTAAGTCTGTATAAATAAATAAAAATCTAAAATGTAGTGTGAAGTGCAAATCTCAACAGTTGCCAAATACAAAAAAAATTACTCTTGACTCTTGAGTATGAGCAAATAATAAAAATAACTATTTAGGGGTTTCGGGGGCATATTTTAATGACATTTTGTAAAGGAGAATAAAGGTTCTTGTATGTTTTATTCAAGGCATCTTATTTTGACAGTCTTCTTCTTCTTGTTCTGTGGTGGATTCTGTTAACACACCGTGCTCTTATTTTGAAAGCTGCATGTGTTTAGCGACAGGGAGTAAGTAGCTTTTTGTGATTAAAACAACTTTAATTGTTAGCTAATATTAACCTTACGCCACTACATCAAGAAATAGGAATGTTGCCAATATCATGATATGCATTCTTTTAACCATAAAAAAAATATACCGATATTATCATGAACGATACGATATGGCACACCCCTACTTCACAGGTCCCGGCTGCTGTGGAGGATCAAACCCTAGCAGGATTTTACTGTGGTGCCCACTGTTCCTCCTTTTGCTCTGCCCTCCATTAAACTGCATCTATTAAAGGTGAATTGATTAGTCACCCTCATTAACAAAACAACAGGATATTTATCCACCACAAGTGATTGGCTGGTTGCTTTCTGTTTCCAGTCTTCCCTCTTTAATCACTGTGGACAGAGTCACTGATTGTTCCTCCAGCTCGGCATGTTGGAGACCCCGAAGGAACCTCGATGGGTTCTACTGTAATTAATGAGCAATGAGAGGTTTTTCCAGAAAAGTTGGAGAGAATAAACTACTCTTAAGCACTCTTAAATATGAGTGAAATTGCATCCAGGCCACAATTGCAGTAAAATATAATCATAATCAAACAAACTTCTGTTTCTAGTACAATATCCTTCAGTTTATAGTGCCGTTTGTCCAGTTACTGAGGTAGAAGTTGCTGCTCGACTGCACTCAACACTGCAAAAACCAACTGACAAAAAATAAGGATTAAATAACTAGAATTAGCAAATACATCCTCGAAACAAGTAAATTATCTGCCAATGCAGTAAGTACATTTTTCTTTGTAAGAATTCTTTAAATACATTTAAAAAAAAAATCTGGACACTGGAGAAACCAAGGAAGTCTTAAAAAAATCCAAATATACTTATTTTGAGCAATTGTGGCTTGAATAGCCCAACTGTAGTAACATTAAAATAATGCAATATAGTATATCAGCTAATTGGGTTCATGTTAATGTACTTTTAGTGCAACAAACTGCGTAATGTGCTATCTCACGATTAGCATGCTAAGCGGAGATTTAAAAAAAAAAAAAGAAAACAGTAAAAACAAAACTTTAATAACTGACAGCTAAGCATAATTAAGGTTACACTAGCAAGAGGCATTAGCATAACCTACAAAATGTAATCTCTCACTATTCGAATACACACTTCCTACGGGCACTGCACTAGTTAACACTAAATTCTAAGACTAACACACACAGTGGTAGCGGCATGTCAATTATAACGTAGCCCCGCCCTAAAACATACCCTGCTTTAGCGTTTATTTTACACTAAATGAGACTATAATTTACAAAATGAACATGAAGACGCCACCTGCTGTAAAAGGCACTTTGTTTCACCTTTCAGACCCACTGGCTGCTGCTTGGGCAGACCACCCACCTAATATACACCCTTGAATTGCATTGTTTTAGACGCAATATGTTGCAAACTGTGACTAAGTGTTTCCCAGCACTGCTTATTTCATTTAATTCATTCTGCCTTTTAAAGACTATTGTGTAACATATGCAGCTTATGACACAAGCAACTAATGATTTTTCTTAATGAATGCACACGTCTCTAATCTTATTTTCTATTACCTTCGGAGTAATACATGAACATTTAAAAGCCATTTTTTATTCTAAGCAATTAAAAAACTTTTCATGCATGCTGCCTGAAGACGTATAAATAATGTGACATCTAAATAATACATGTATGTATATATTTGCATAATCAATCTGGTTGATTAGCGCTGCTGACTAGTAATTGCAGAGCTCATTGTTAAAACATAATTATGCATTTCCAATTTTATATCACCGTTATAATGCAACATTTTTTACTTGTCAATTTGTCGTCTCTCAGCTTGATTAATGTCAACTGCGGCAAATCTGTTTTCATCTCCCATTAGGTCTTACCAGTGCATGAGAAATAAAGATATGAGGAGGTCTGTCAGGTGATTTATTCTCTTCATACCTTTCAGAAGCCCGAGTATAACAGTGACAGTGGATAATCAGTCCTGCAGCTACAGTAAGATCAGTCAATGAATATTCAGTCTACCTGCATGTCTGCGCTACCGACTCTAGTTTGACGACAAAGGCCCACACAGATGCAATGAAAATGTATTTACCTCCCACTCCCTGTCAGACATACAGACAAACAAAGCACTCCATGTCTGCAATCAGAGTAATTAAGTGTGTGAATAGGCAACAGAGAGGAAGATAATGACACAAACAGAGCTGTTCCAGTGGAGGTCAAACAGCTCGTTATTGTGGAGAACCTCTGGTCACTTTGCTCTGCAACCCACTGATAGTGAAGAAGCTTTTTGATCTATTCACAGAACAGCGCTAAGATGCAAGAAGAACAAAAACACTGGGTATGAAAAAAGGAAGGTTCTGCACACTATTGATTGATAAAGGCAAAATCACTCGCAAAAAACCACCATCAGGTCAAGAGAACGTTTAGTGAACAGGGTTTCTGCAGCTGAAATCCTGGGATCGACTTTTGCATTATTGATTTATTTTTTCCTGTTGTACAACTTAAAAAAAAAGAGCCTAAGCACTGTTTACATGTCTATGCTGTGAAACACTGGACTGAAATTGAGTAGCATTATTATTATTGTGCAAATTTCATCTTGTTTAACAGACAGAAAACAACTTTTTTTTTTTTTTTTTTTTTAGGGACGACGGATGCAAACTAGCAGCCTTGCTATAATCCGACATATTTACAAAGATGTTTATCGATGTTCATTAATGTGCACTGTCCCTATCCAAAAATAAAGTGTTCATTCATTCATTCATTCAACTTCAATGTATAATTTCAAAATTTGATTTTGACACAAAAAAATGCGGATTTCACATTTAGGACCGTGCACTTAACCAGATATGATGAAACTGCGATTTTAAATATGTTTACAGTGCAGTAACTTAACAAATTTTGCATGTATAACAGTATAAATAGGAATACAAAAGGTTTGAAGCAAATAAAAAATAACCACTTACTGTGATTTCTTTCTTTTGTTTTCAGTGCAAGAACAGCAGACCAACATTAATAGCAAGAAGTAATTTTGTGCATTTTTACACTGCACTTTTAAGATTTCATGCTCAAATGCATGTAGTTGTACTGAGGGACACTTCAAGTGAGGGTGCGGGCCGTATGCGCCCCCCGGGCCTCCAGTTGCCCATCCCTGGTATAGTGCAATAAGACAATTCTTCTCCTTAAAGAATTGCAGCACTTATTGCTGCAATTCTTTAAGGAGAAGAATTGTGGTGTGATGCTAGAAGAGAAGATGCTCTCTGGAGAGCTGGTCTGCAGGAGGTTTTTAAAGGTAGAATTATATATAATCGGATTTCTCATTAACTTAACGAGCCACAAGTGAATTTGGGACTTTGGGGAAGGAAGGATTAGGGATGCACGATGCAGATTTTTTTTATTATTTATTGGTACGATAAGTGATAATTTGGCATTTCTGTATTTTAAAAAGAAGTTAATCACCTCTAGTTTTTGCACAACTAAGTAAGAAAGGCACAGATGGAGGATTTAATATTCCACAGCTCTGACCAAAATCTACTGACATCACTATCATTAACACAACAAAAACAAACAGTTTTGGGTTCATATTATCATCCAATAATTTATCATCTATTTCATTATCGTAATAAAGCATAATAATATAAATTGACCATTACTGGCGATACAGACATATATCACACGTCCCTGGGAAGGAATTGATTGTTATCACTCACTGAGACTCTTCTTCACACTTTTAAAATAGTTTTACATGGATCACCAGGTTTTAAATGTGTGACCGTCACCGGCTGATGGTTCTGCAGCAGCACCTGGCAACGCTAAAGGACGATCCAATAGGCACACAAAAGCATGTTTAATTTTCATTTGCATGGTGCAATGCATGAAATTTGATTGTGAGAACATTAATCTGATGAGCACTGCAACGACACCAACTGACCTTGTCAGTAAAATAAATAATGAAGCTTATATTGGCAAAATGTGGCACAGTATTGGAGCTTTGTATTGGCAATAATTTGGCAATACGATATGTACATACAGGGTTTATGATTCAATGTACACAGATAGATTATGAGTTTTTAATCTAATTTTAGGAAAACTGTAATACACCAGCATTTGCATAAAATCTGAGTAGAAAAAAGTTGATTTGGTGCAATCAGAACAGTGGGACTGCACTGCATTTGCATTTATCACTAACTGCAACATTCAACATCGTGGCACTACACTGTAAAAAAATGTTTGTAGAAATTACAGTAAAATATCACCGTAGTAGACACTTTTAATTACCGTAAATGAAGGAATAGCACGAAACTTTTATACTGTAGAAAACAGTTTTTTTTCATGTTAAATTAAAGGACAATTACCGTAATGTGACAGGGACACAAATACCCTAAAAATAAAGGGACTAGGGTTGTAAAAAGTATCGATACTCAAACGTTGCATCCGGATACAATACTCATTTTCAAAAGTATCGAGTATCTGAAGCTTGTTATCATAGTTGCAGTTTCTTTTTGCACAATTGTTTTTTATTATAAATATTTAACCTGTGGTTCTGTTCATTTTTACATGTTGCATTTTTCTTGTTAATAAAAACATTTCTGTTAAATTTTGGGGTCTTTGTTTTTATCCTTGTGGTATCGAAAATGGTATCGAGTATCGAATATTTTCCTAAGTATCGGTATCGAGTTGAAAATTTTAGTATCGTGACAACCCTAAAAGGGACTACTCAGAATAAATTACCGTTTTTTTGCTAATTTTAATTTTCAGGAGAAAACCCACTCACTGTATTTTTCACAATGAAGTTCTGGCAACCAAAACTGCCGGTATTTTACCGTAAATTAAACTTTTTTTTTTTACAGTGTACTTTTTGTGCAACTATGAATCGTTGCATGTAAACTATTAATTAAAAATCAACAATATCATATAAAGATAGTGAAGTGTGATGGGTTTTCCACCCCTCTACTATGTATTACATTAACCAAACTCAGAAACCATTTTCTGAAAAAGTTATGTGAAAAAATCCCTTCTTGACAGTTTGCCAGTGTCAGCATTTCTTTTATCAACACCTAACAATTCCTGCTTTCCTCCGTGGAAACCCATGTCAGACAAAAACAGAAAGAACTAGAGATTTACACGAGTCTCCACTCTCCACTCCTGGAAAGCTAATGTGTTGAATTGTCTCCACACAGATAAGAACTACCAGCAGCGAAACAACTGCTGTTTCTTTGTTCAAGTGTCTGTTTGTGAGCTATTTTTCCTTCATTTGGTCAATTTCTGTGAATGCATGCACAGTAGCTATATCTCTAATGAGATGAGAGAGCCACACTGTGCAGCTGTCTCCTCCAACTCTGCACACAGGCCCACACATGCATTTTTCATGGCAGCACTGGATGAGGAAGAACCGCTCATTGAGGAACCACCAACCCCTCTCTGACACTCAGATGGCACACGTCAAGAGAGTCTGAGACACTGAGAGTGATTAATGATTATAATATTTAGCAGCTTTTAGCGCATTTGTTATAGAATCCAGTATAAAAAGCGGTACAAACACATGGTCTTCACAAGGTACAGGGAGAAGGAAAGGGCTTTAACAACCGGGTGTTTTCATAAATGATAAATAATTCATGTATTTGTTTATTTAATCTATTTATTTTCTTTTTTTTTTGTAAATATGTATTATGTAAATATGCATGTTTAGGGGGTATTGTTATGTCATTTCACCAATAAAATATAATCTAATAAAAAAAATAAAAAAAATAAAAACATCTGATTTTCACAGTGCACAAATTGATTTTACATTTCAGAAAAATAGAAACAAAAATGCATGAATACTTATATAAATATGATGATTTATGAAATTAAATAGTCTTAGATGTATTTTATATTTTTTAGCTGGGTTTTATATCTGGTTATTTCATGTATTTGTTGATTTAATATATTTATTTTCTTTTTTTGTAAATATGTATTTTGTAAATATGTATGTTTAGGGGGAAAAAATGTGTTAATTGAGTAGTGGAGAAGGGGTTTAGGTTTAAATAAGCATATGCTTCATATGCTACTTTGTTGTGTTACTCGCACATGTTCAAAATAAAAAAAGCTGAACTGAACTGAACAGCTTTTAGCGCATTTTTTATTGAACAAAAAGTGAAGGGGTGAAAAAGCCAAATGGGTGATTCTCATGAACATGATACAGCTCATAGCAAAAATCCAAGAGCATTGAATACATATTTTTTTTTACCCTTTATAACATATACAATCTAAAGTCACTGTTTAATATGAATTTATAATCTTTTTTTTTTTTTAAATGTAAGGCAGTTCCTGACATTTTTAGAGACACTGTGAGCAAAATTCATTACAGTAACACATTTTTAAATAAAACAAAACAACAAAAGTTGTTTTTTTTTCTTTGGCAAGCACGTAAATATGCTCAAGGGTAGCTGGTATCACCAAAATGTATTTTATTAAAATATACGCATATTTTAATGCAAACAATTCTATCATTACCGTAACATTTAACCATTTTTTCTCATCAATTTTCATTCAGATTTTGTTCTTTATACATTGTTAAAAACATTATGTTTGATTATATTCTGTTACATTATACATTTTTAAACAAATGTATATTTATTTTTATAAAGTTTATTAAATATTTATTGTATATAAGTGAAGGGAAACAATGACATTTTTATCTGGACGCATTACGGTAATGAATTTGTGAATCAAAAATATGTTTCAAAATATAAAAAACATTATTTTAATACAAAACAATGTTTTGTTCAATGTTCAATATTGTTCATTCATATAAAAGTGAAATATATTTAGTTTAATAAAGTATGTCCTTATAATCTTCACAGACAGAACTTAGACTGGCTTCATCAGAATCACCCAAATACAGAATGACCTAATTAATAGTTTATTCACACTATATCAGTCAGAAATAATTCATATTTCTATTTTAATTGCCTCATTAAATGCTGTTGCATCAATCATGTTTTTTTGTTTCCGTGGTACCTAATTATCAGGGTCTCTACTTCTTCTTTCAAGAAGTTTAATTTAATTCTGAAATTCATGGATTGCCACTGTAACTTATAGCAACCACGAGCCAATGGCATCAAAGTGAGCGGGGAAACCATGGCAATGGGTATTCAATCAGAGGAAAGAGCCAGCAGCGGTAGTGCTGCACTTGATGAAAGCAGATGTAGGTTTTTACAGTGAGACACTAAATGCTCACAGTTTCTACAAAACAATACTTCACTACTAATGGCAGGAATATATTCCCAGCATCAGGCAATACAACACACACATTTGCACACAAAGGCCAGAACTTCCTCTGTGATTTTAAAGGCAACTAAGTGAGAATGTGAACTGCATGAATGTGATTCTATAGCCTACATTCATAATGATATTACAATTAAACTACTTCCCTTGAATCCAATAAAACAGCACTATTTATGAATCAAATTAAAGGCAGAGTGTTAGGAGAGATAATGTTCCTTCTATGGAGCAAATTGAGATCTTTGTAGTTTATGCAGCTGAAATCCTGGGATTCACTTTTGCATTATTTATTTATATTTCCCTGTGGTGCTCCTTTAAAAGACAGCTTCAGCCTCAAATATAAATGCATGTATATATATATATACATATATAGCATATTTTCCCACTAAGCATGGTCATACTGCAAAAACAACAATATGTGCCACCAAAGATAACAAATAAATCAATTCTCGTCCACATTGTGTGCTTTTAATTGCCAATTCAATGCAACCGCTGTCAGTCTGATCACCTTGTCAGACACTCACATGACTGAACACCCGCTCAGATACACACACACATGCACACACTGCTTCAAACGATGAACACTGTGCCCTTTTTCCCCCATGGCATGTGGTACAGTACCTGTAGGGAATCCAGTCGGAGGAGTGCTTGGAGCTCATTCTGTATCAATCACTCTGACTGCGAGGCTAACGGCCTGCAACAGCACCAGTGCAAGAGTCTACGGGGACTGAGGACAGCGATCACAGAGCCCACATCGCCTGCTCATCCTCTGCACGCAGCCCTACATTCATTCCCCAGCCTGCCTGCCTGCCTGTGGGTTTTTTTTAGTTTTTTTTAACGTATGTCCTCTCGCTGTGGGGCAGCAGATGAGTAACAATCCAGACAGACAGCCGCTCTCCTCAGTCATGCACGCCGAGCACATGAAATAGCCGTTTTCTCCTCTCCCATGTGTACGCTCCCAGTCAGTCAATGCCTCTCCTCTTCTCCCATCCACCTCCTCTGCTCCTGCTCACTGCTGGCTCTCTTCCCTCGCTCTCACTCTGTAGCCTCTATCTAAATCTCCCTCCGTTTCTTGCCCTTTAAATCTCCCCCCTCCCCTCCCTCTTCTCTTCCTTCCTCTCTGTCCAAATCTCGCCTCTCCTCCACCCAATCTATCTCTCGTTATCTCTCGTGTAGCATCACCTACAGCACCATCGAGTGCAGAGCCTTAATCAAAAAAGGTTACAGAGAGTATCCTTTGTCTTGCCTCTTTGATGTTCCTACTGCGTTATTCCTGTACAGTGGCCCCCCCCCCCTCTTCTCTCTCTCTCTCTATAATGCAACCACTCACTCTCTCTCTCTCTCTCTCTTTCGGTTTCTTCATTGCTCACTGTGTTGCATGAGGCATGTAAAGCAGGGACTCAGATGTGTTTTCTGGACCTTAATATATATATTCTCTCAGAGTAAGAGGCATTAGCATATGACTGTGCAGACTAGTGCTAACAGCCTTTAATTCAACACTCTCTCCAGCCAGACAAAGGCACCCTGTGATAGTGCCACAGCTCTGAACCTCTCTCACACACATCTGCTTCCGCCCTCCGTCTGCCGCCCCTCACTGTCACCACACAAACACACATCACTCACTGTGTTCCCAGGGTTATTCAGGAGTCCGTCTATAGACAGTTAAACCCAGCGAGCGGCTTCCTTGTGACTAAAAACTGCTTTACAAGGAGTCGATTCATGACGACGCCGTCAACAAATAGCTCAGCTTTAAGTGCGCGTGCTGATTTTAAGAAAGGGAAATCATCTGAAATGTTCCTGACAGTCATTTGGGGAATAAAATCTATTGCTTGTGGGTTCAGATGAAAGCATCTTCCTATCTTCCGGCTCCTTGCAAAACAGCCTCAAGCTAAATCTTTTATTTGATGCATTTCATCACCCATGTGTTGCACCAATTCCTATTATATATTCACATGGTTTTAGGACATCCACTGCACCAAACCATTGTGAAATACACAAATGCATCGAACTACACACCCACACTGAAGAGTGCTGAGGCATTTATAGTGTGTTGAAGCTTACATGTAAGGTCAGAACTCATAAAACGTGATGACATTGCTGTAATATCTCATCAAGCATAGGGTAAAATGTTATTTAAGCAAAGACTCAAACAGTGGAGACACTACTAGGGCATCCAAGTATCTTCCCTTAATTATTTATTGCACACCTAAAAAAGAAGAAGCATCAGTGATAGAGTTCAGTTGTAGACTGCCAAAGTAAACACAGGGAAAATGAAACGGCAGAGAGAGCCAACAGAGAAATAAGACACTTCTGTTTCGGTTATATATCAAAAATATCACCTTTAAATTAGAGATTGATGATGGTTGATGGTTAAAGGTTGGTGGAAAATAAAGATAACACTTTCTCTGCATGATAAATAATACATTTACTGTTCTTTAATAAAAAGCAGTGCTGGGCTCGTTAGTAAAATATAAATTCTGATTAGACACTTGTGACTCGTTTTAAAGATTTATCACTTTATATAATATTTTTAAACTTATTTCATAACACTCTGGTGTTGCACCGTGCAAGGCAAAGAGGTTTGTGCTGATAGAAATCTCGAATCAGAGATTTTTAATTGATTTTAATCTTGTCAGTATGTGGTTTTTAGATTGTTTTCTGCAAATATTGAGAGCATTTAATGTTAACGGATACTTGGCCTCATGTACTCTTTTTTAAATTTTTGTTTGTGTCCTGGATTTGTTATTATTTTTACATTACCCATTCATATCCGGGATCCACTAGCACTCTTACAGAGATAAGAAAATACATCTCATCTCGTTTGTTATGTAATTTCACCAATAAAATATAATCTAATTTAAAAAAAAAAATTTTAAAAATACATCTCATTTTCACAGTGCTCAAATTGATTTTACATTTCAGAAAAATAGAAACAAAAATGCATTAATACTTATCACAATAGTATATAAATATGATTATTTATGAAATTAAATAGTCTTAAATGTGTTTTATATTTTTTAGCTGGGTTTTATTTATGGTTTTGTATCTGGCAAATAATTTTCTCCAAACATACATTTAAAAAAAAATGTATCTAGGAGAACCTTGCACCATGAGGCCTACTGACAACTGGCCTGAAATGAGAAATCTCAAGTATTTTCTGCTGGTCAACACACTGCAGGCGGTCCAGAAATATATGTTTGTTTGATTTTATTCTCCTAGAACCGACAGCATCAAAAACCTGCTGCAACTGCGTTACTGAAAACATAATGAAACATTGATTGCATTCTCCAATGGTATGGCATTTCAAAAATGTCAAGTCACAAAGGTGTTTCATTCTGACTCGAACCGAAAGAAACTGTTGACAGAACAGACAACAGTAAAATAAATCGGCTTTCATAAAATTCCAAACAGATCGATGGCTCTCACCGCGTTCCTCCCTTTATGTCACAGACCACCAGGGATGTTTAAATCACACGGAGGAGAGCGGGTCGCATGTTTAAAGACGGTTGATTGAGGTAAATACTGGTACAGTATGTGTTCTGGTCTTTAATTTAATAAAGACGTTTGTTTTTCTGCTCTGTGTAAAGAAGAGTAAAATATGACTGTGTTAAATGCTGAGAAGCATGTTGACAACAGTTTGTATTTAACTGAAGTGGGCAGCAGAGTCAAATGTCCCTCCTACACAGCTCTGCTGCCGTTTCTTCTGCAAATTACAGAAGAGTAATTCCTCCACACAAGAAAACACCCTGGTCTTCCCTAATCACGCTGAGACACACTGGAAGAGACGCTGGGTGGTGAAATGTAACTCACTACATTTACTCAAGTACTGTAAAAAAGATACATTAACATTAGCTACTCAATAAAATTGAGGCAACAGATTGCACGTAATGTTATTCATTGAATCTAACTGAATTACAAGTTGAGTTGACAACAACTTAACAGGAAGTGCCTGTCAATTAAAAACAGACTCATTCTATTTTGTTGGATTAATTCAAAATTCTCTTGATTTAGAATTACATACACATAAAGATTATATTTAATGAGATCAAAATAAGTAGATTCTATCTCAAACATTTTTATATTAAAGTTTCTTAAACACCTGCCTCAAAATCAAGGACACATTTATATTTAATACATTTTATGAAATATATTAAGTAAAATGAAATGACTTCAGAATCATATATTACAATGTAAGTTACAGTTACAATTTTGCAATATTTATATTTTATGTTATTTTACTGTTACATCCATTGTACTTTTTACATTGCAGATTAAGAATATAAATATAAATATTAAGTCAACAATAAACTACAATATATTTTTTATAGGTTAATCAACTGAGCAGTATACAAAGTTAATTAATCAATTAATTAAAATTAGCTCCACCTTTACCAACTGCAACATTAAAGTGATGAACACATACATTTATCACTGATTAAACTCCAGTGATATATATTATTCTGAAATGCCATTCCGCATAATGAATACTTTTACTTTTTGTACTTTAAGTACATATTTACAGTGGGGCAAAAAAAAAGTATTTAGTCAGCCTCTGATTGTGTAAGTTCTCCTACTTAGAAAGATGATAGATGTCTGTCATTTTCATCATAGGTACACTTAAACTATGAGAAACAGAATGAGAAAAAAAAAATCCAGGAAATCATATTGTAGGATTTTTTAATAATTTATTTGTAAATTATGGTGGAAAACAGAACAGAGCTCTCATCTTTCTAAGTAGGAGAACTTGCTCAATCAGTGGCTAAATACTTTTTTGCCCCACTGTATGCTAATACTTTTGTACCTTAAATGTGATGCTTTGTAGTATTTCTACACTGTGGTATTACATAACCGGTCTGAGTACTTCTTCCACCACTAGCCAAGCCTCAGGAGAGCCTTGTTCTTTTCCTGCATTATTATTCTTCCCGTAGTGCAAATAATCACTGTGATGAGTAACTACAGCAGGTAAATTGTTGAAGCAAAACAACGTGCATCATCAATCCTCCGAGTTGCAATTATTGCTAAATCTGAGGAGCAGGAGCACAATAATTAGGGAGACATCTTATTTAACTGAGGATTGGGCCCTTGAGCAAGGCACTGATTTCCTGCCCACTCAGGCGCTAAAAAAAATGTGGGAAAGAGAAAACATAATTACCTCCGCCAAGGAGGTTCTGATTTTGGTTCAATCTGTTAAGATTGATAAGTCCCTAAAAAAATAAAAATAAATACAAATACAAAAGACAGCAAGTACATAGGTAAGATACAAATAGAGGAGACAAAACAACACAACACAACACAACACAACACAACACAACACATACCAGACCCAGACAGGATATAACTATGCAATAAAAAGTAATGTTTAAGTAGCCTCAAGTCCAGTTAGTGGTCACTTTTGATGTGATTTGAGCCATTGTTTTAGATTTCCTTTAACAGAAGAGTAAGTGGGACATTCCCTTTCTTTCTACTTTCATTAACAGTGCAATATACGGCATTTGTGCTGCATTCATGTGGTGTCAGAATAATCTGAAAAAAATGTATTTATATTTAATCAGATTCAGAATAAGAAAACTTTATTGTCTGTCATGACAGAAAATCGAACTAGAACTCAGACAATAGACATACAACATGTTTTCCTAAAAAACAGAATAAAATACATAATGAAGTTTAATTTATGCAGGATAAAAATTACAATATATTATATGTGCAAAGTAGCAAAGCGTCTATGTGTGTGTGGATAATCACCTATTATTTAAGATGGTTATGGCAGTGGGAATGAAGGAGTTTTTGTACACTGCAAAAAAGGTGTGTCTAAAAACCAGATCAAAACACTAAATCTGAAGGAAATGATCTTGCTGCATGGACAGATAATTTCACTTGATAAGATTTCTTAAATTAAGATTATTAAATCTAGAAATAAGCATGTTGAACGCTTAAAATAAGCAATTAACTCTTAAAACAAGATAAATTAAAGCTGCAAGCAGCGATGAACTGGCCCGAGCAGAGTGACCTGACAATTATTTGTTTCTTATCAAGATAAAAAAAACTTTAGATTTAGAAGTGTTGGATAATTTATCTTGTTTTAAGAGTTAATTTCTCATTTTAGGCATTCAACATGCTTATTTCTAGAGTTAATAATCTTAATTTAAGAAATCTTGTCAAGTGAAATTATCTGTCCATGCAGCAAGATCATTTCCCTCAGATTAAGTGTTTTTATGAAGAGTGAGTGAAGGTACTTTTCTCGGCTAGGGGAACTTTATAATGGCAGCCTGATGGAAGCAACTGGAAAGACTTGTGCAGGGGGTGAGTGAATTCAGACGAATATCTTCCCCAACTCGAAAAAATCAGATTTTCCGAGGAGCATTTGAATGCACCGTTGGCCTTGCTGGAGGTCTGTGCTCTCCGACTGCCATTCTAGCTCTACACGGTGTAAATTAATTATGGCTATTGCAAATGAAGTTACTAAGAGATAACTGTATGAGTGTCAATAAATGTATGTGAGGGTTACAGAGCCTCTGTGGTTAATGGTGCGTAGCCTGCTGCATATCAGCTGTTGTGATGAAAGTGGAAGTAAATGGAACAAGCCACTCCACTGAGGAACAGGTGTAAGCGCAGCACCCTGCTTAATATTTCATGCTGAAGGGAGGACTTTGAAGTTTAGGCATGAGGGAGTTAGAAGTGGGAGGCAGGCTGACTTTCATATAATTTCATGAAGACAAAAGGATATTCTCCTCCCCACTAGACTTAAGAGCGCTTTCTTTCTTTTTCCTCCCCTCTGGCCTGAAAGCCATTACAGCATTAAACAGCAAATGATAAGATCCTCTCGACAAATTAGATTTTTTTTCCAGTCCAGAATTTGTACAGAGTTTTCCCAGAGGCTTTTTATTGTTGGTAACAGAGGGACAGCACTATCAGTAATTATAATAATGGTCCTGGCACAGGAGACACACACTGATGTGAAAATGGATCTCTGGCTTGTGTTTGCATGTCTTAGTAAGACTGGCCCAAACACAGCTGCAGAGCACGCAGCCTTAATAATAAAGCAGGCTGATCAGCCATGCAGGACGTGTGCCAACTGATGAGTGACATTTACCTCAGTATGAGCTTTCGCTTTGAATATTTGTATATTTTTATCACATGCTAATCAACCAAAAAACCATGCTGCTGCAGAAGTCGCGAGCAGTGTTCCTGACGTGCAAAAAACAAACTTTATACTCCTGTTTTTCTGACATTCCAACACAGACATACAGTAAATAACTTGTGCTTTCTAGTAGGAACAACATAACGTTGGCTTCATTTCTTTCCAGCTGCTGCTGCCTCGATTTCCTGATTCCCCCACCTCTGATTGACTGAATTCACAGCAACTATGTGCTGCTATGCATCCCAATGTGGGAGCTCTGCCTTGGAGGGAAAAGGCCTGTGAATTTGCAGACTTTGGAGGATTGAAGAGATGCTCCTCCTCCCTGAGTGCATGCATCAGTGTTTCCATTTCTCTTACTTAGCCTCACGGACATCACAACTAATGGTGCTTGGGCGGTTCTCCTCAATTTGTAGCATTGGAAACACACAAGTAAGAACGATTAAGATAGTTTAAACCAGGGGTCTCAAACTCAAATTACCTGGGGGCCGCTGGAGGCAGTATCAAAATGACCAAAAAAGACACAAAATTACAAAAAAAAAAGACACAAAATGACCAAAAGAAAGACACAAAATTACAAGAAAAGACAAAAAATGACTAAAAAAAACACTTAATCACCACAAGAAGACACAGAATTACCAAAAAAGACACAAAATTATTTAAAAAGACACACAATGACTGAAAAAACACTCAATTGCCACAAAAAAGACAAAGAATTACCAGAAAGACACAAAATTATTTAAAAAAAGACATACAATTACAAAAAAGACACAAAAAGACCAAAAAAAGACACAAAATTATTTGAAAAGACAAAATTATTTAAAAAAGACACAAAATTACTAAAAAAAAGCCACAGAGTTACCAAAAAATAATAACAAAAGGGACCTTCCACACACAACACGGTAAAATGCCATTCATATAAAACTCACATTAAACTTTCATATCAAGGTGGGGGCCACAAAATATCGTTACGAGGGCCACAATTGGCCCGCGGGCCACGAATTTGAGATCCCTGGTTTAAACCATGAGTAAGGTTTCGTAATATTTGAGTTTATGGTAAAAGTTTTGACATAGCATTTTCATTTATGATGGTAATCTGGAAAACATTTTACCAGTTTAATGGCATATGTTAACTTTTTTAGGTTTGGGGAGTACAAGTAATAGGATTAAGTATTTAAAATACAAAATATGAGTAACTGTATACAGTTACTGTTTAAACTGATGGTATTCGGAGTACAGTTATTGGCTTTAAAAAAAGATTACTTTAAAGGGAAAACTTACCTCTGCCCAGGTGGTTAGGTTTTCTGTTTGCTTTGTTTTTTTGTGTTTTTTTTGTCCGCAAGATTAAGGAAAAACTACTGACTTTATTTTCATTTAAACTTGTTGGAGAGTTGAAGCACAGGTCGAGGAAGAGCATTACATTTTGGAGTGCATTCAAATCATGGAGCACATACACAAATTGTTTTTCACTTTGGAGTGTGGCCTTGGCGAAGGTCTGTGTGCTTTGCTTGTTTTTCAGGGATTCAGGCTCAGCGATTTCCCACAAACTGATTATTTTTTAAACGTGCATCAATAAGTGAGTGTGCCATATTTTTGGGCAGAGAAGACTCCTGCACCCATTCTACTTTCTAAGACATACATTTATTTATTATTGCTTCTACGTGCCTGTCAATGAAATAGATGTGAAAAGTTTCTCCTGAATGGAAATATAACAGCCAGACAAATTAGCTCAGTAATGCAATCATAAAGTACTTCAAAAACAATCCAAATTATTTAAATATATACTGGCTATGTGCAATAAATTGTGCAAATTGAATTGAAGACTGTGCACCTTACCTCCATTTCTTGCCTTTGTTTACATTATATCGTATATATTTTTCTTTACATTTACTTGCCTATGTATGTTTATGTTTATATTGTATATTTTTATATTTTATATATATTTTATTTATTGTCGCACTGCTTTTTGGAGTCAGCTCTCAAATCTCATTGTACATGTGTATAGTGACAATAAAGGCATTCTATTCTATTCTAAAATGCATTACTTGATTTGAGTAATCTAATGGAATATGTAACAAATTACAGGGCAGAGGTTGAATTTCCCCATTATGGGACTAATAAGGCAATCTTAATCTTAACACTGCACCTTATGTAGTGGCTAACAACATGCCATGGAGGTTAACAAGAACAAACACAAAATCAAGATAAATATACTACGATCAGGTGACATTTACCATCTGAGGGAGTCAGCAAGATCTGCCTGAACACCTCGTAAACAACGACCTCCATGCAGCTGGTCAGTGATTTAGGTTTGAACAGATAAAAAACTGATCGTGTTCTGCAGATTCAAGCAACAGAAAGCTGCATTTTTCTGCTGCATTTAGAGCAGCCTTGGAAAGGGACTGCCTCCTCAAACTCTTATGACGTCTGCAGCCTTGAAATCCAGACTTCCAAGGAGATAATTAGGGCACAGCGAGGGAGTGAGTCACTGAGTGGATCCACATTACATCACATCACACAGGGGAGCGTGCAGCACTTCAGAGAACTGGAGGTGAGACAAGGGATCCTGTCACCAGTAAATTGGTGTTCGATAAAAAAAGAAAAAGAAGCCCTATCTGCATCAGGATTAAGAGGTGGAAGCTGTTCAATAATGCTCACCTGTTTAATGATGCATAAACAAAGTATCAGAGAATGAACGGGTGACAACAGATATCAGATGGAACATTCTGTGAGTGAGTGCTATTTGAAGCTGGACAGAAATAAAGGCTTTCTGACGCTCAGGCATGCAGAACTGTGCACATCTCTTAGTGACTTAAAAAAAGACACAAAATTACCAAAAAAAGACACAAATGACTACAAAAAAGACACAAAATACCAAAAAAAGACACAAAACTATTAAAAAAGACACAAAAATACCAAAAAAGACACAAAATTACTAACAAAAGACATAAAATTACCAAAAAAGACATAAAATTATCAAAAAATACAGAAAATGACCTAAAAAAAGACACAAAATTACCAAAAAAAGACACAAAATTACCATAAAAGACACAAAACTATTAAAAAAGACACAAAAAATACCATAAAAGACACAAAATTACCAAAAAAGACACAAAATTACCAAAAAAAAAGACATAACATTACAAAAAAAACACAAAATTACCCAAAAAAGACACAAAATTACCAAAAAAAGACATAAAATTACTAGAGAAATACACAGAATTACCAAAAAAAGACATAAAAGTACTAAAAAAAACCTTCAGGTTTCAGGTTAAATGTGTTAAAAGCCCTTCTGCAAAAGCTTTGAGAGTAACAGGAAACTGATTGACAAACTGAACATTCACACATGAAAGCATGGTCATGATAAGAAAATAGCATGACAAAATACTGGAGAAGCTTTCTAATAATAATTTAAAAAATGCTTGAACACACATGAAAAGGAAAGTGAGCTATTGTTCCCTTTTCTCATTCAGGAAAGTGGCCAGAAAAATAAAACTAACAGTAGATGCAGAAACAAATGCCTTCAAGCCTTGTTAAAACTGATTACATTGCATATTCAAACTACTTCTGACTGTCTACTTAAGAAACTGTTTTTAACCTTTTATCAGGCAAAGAAATATATTTGGTAACTTCAGGTAATATTTCGAGAAAAAAGTTGCAAAATTACTAGATTAAAGTGGCAAATCTACAAGAAAAATAGTCGCAGATTTAAGAGATTTAAAGCGGCAAATCTGTGCGAAAAAAGTCGCAGATTTACAAGAAAAAAGTGGGGGGAAAGCAGCTTTTTTCTCCCAGATTCACCACTTTAAATCTCATAAATCTGCACTTTTTTTCTTGTAGATTTGCCACTTTAATCTCATAAACTTTTTCCTCAAAATAGTATTTTTGTATGGTTTTTTTTACACATTCTGGCTGTATGTAATATCCTCCAATATTCTCTAGGGTTGAAATTTGGAATTTGCAAGTATTTCAATGAGTGCCCTATTCAGGGTTAAATTGCAGTCAGATGATTTTGACTCTTCATAGTGAAGTGCCAGGCAACCACATTGCTTTGTAATTTTTCAATAAAACCACCCGGGATTAACCATGCGAAATAAAATACAGGAAAAGCTCATTACACATATGAACTGCTTTATTAAATCTGCTTTATGTCAGCCACAAACAGCCCACTGAGGCCTTCTATGAATCAGCAGCAGTCTGATGTTCCATTCACTAAACGCCATCATCATTTATAGATGGAGACCTCAAAAAGTGTCCTCATGCAGATATTCAAAGAAATCTATTTTCGAGCGATTGGTGGGTGGTTAAAACCAGACTTTGAAGGTTGCTGCAAGGCATAAACAGTGGCATCTTTATTTTAGGGGGAGTTGTAAATCTTAGATTGAGAGAGAGAGAGAAACAGAGAGACTATGTGTGTTTGTGAGTGTGAGTGAAAAGTAAATCTCACAGCTTGGTAGACAGAGTGAGAGCCTGTGTGAGCCTTTGCATGCAAAAGAATGAAAAGTAAATGAGCATATTGGCTTGTGTCCAGTATTGATTGAATCTAATGTGTGCTCTCTATTGATTCCCCCGACGTGGCCTTTGCTGGTAACGA
This sequence comes from Centropristis striata, assembly GCF_030273125.1. NCBI lineage: Eukaryota > Metazoa > Chordata > Actinopteri > Perciformes > Serranidae > Centropristis > Centropristis striata. The sequence continues at coordinate 5,018,183 of NC_081518.1, forward strand.
CAATTTGTGAAAAAATTTTAATTTAGAATTCAGTTGCATTTTCAGGGAGCTATTCTTTTGTAATAGCATCACATCACAAAAAGACACAAAATTACGAAAAAAAGACACAAAACTATTAAAAAAGACACAAAATTAACAAAAACATAGACAAAATTACAAAAAAAACCACACAAAATTACCAAAAAAAGACACAAAACTATTTAAAAAGACACAAAATTACCCAAAAAACACACAAAATTACCGAAAAAAAGACATAAAATGACTAAATAAAGACACAGAATTACCAAAAAAAGCACCTGAGACTGTTACTGTCTTCAAGACTGTAGTAAAACATGAAACTATGCTAAAGAATCAGCAGGTGGGTGAATTTCACGCACGCACACACACACACACACACACACACACACACAAGCACTGTCCTTGTATCAACACAAATCCCTGTATCTCATCGCTCAGAGCCCAACAGAGGGCATGCATAAAACATGATTTGGATTAGAAAATGTCACGCTGGATGAAACAGTGTCCCAGTGTCCCAGTGAGGAAACCAGATGGACTGCTTCAACACACCAAAGTGCCTCTGCAGCCTCCTTTCCAGAGCACAGCTGGATCTCTGCAAGTACAGTATATACAGTGTGCTACCGCCACCTGAATATGAGGCGTGATCATTAAAGAAGCTGATAATACACTCAGGCTGCAGGCGTCACTGTCGGTCTGTTCTTTTTCAAAACATTGAGTTGAATCGCGTACAGGAGCTCAATCAGATCTTAACTCTATGGAGTCTTATAGGGCTATTTTGTCCATTTTTGAAGCCTTTTCATGTTTTTTCGTATTTTGGTATGTCATTTTATGTCTTTTTTGGTCATTTTGTGTCTTTTTTGGTCATTTGTGTCCTTTTTTTGTCTTTTTTGTGTCTTTTTGTGTCTTTTTTAGTTATTTTGTGTCTTTTTTGTCATTTTGGGACTTTTTTGGTCATTTGTGTCTTTTTGTGTCTTTATTTGGTAATTTTGTGTCTTTTTTGGTCATTTTGGGTCATTTGTGTCATTTTTGTGTCTTTTTTATTTTTTTTGTGTCTTTTTTGTCATTTTGTGTCTTTTTTGGTCATTTGTGTCTTTTTTGGGTAATTTGTGTCTTTTTGGTAATTTGTGTCTTTTTTGGGTCCTTTGTATCTTTTTGTGTCTTTTTTGTGTCTTTTTTGGTCATTTGTGTCTTTTTGTGTCTTTTTTAGTTATTTTGTGTCTTTTTTTGGTCATTTATGTCTTTTTGTGTCTTTTTTTGGTCATTTTGTGTCTTTTTTAGTTATTTTGTGTCTTTTTTGTCATTTTGTGTCTTTTTTTGTCATTTTGAGTCTTTTGCGTCATTTTGTGTCTTCTGCGGGTTTTTTGGGGGGGTTATTCTGTCTTCTCATTTTGTGTCTTTTTTGGTCATTTTGTGTCTTATTGTGTCTTCTTTTGGTCTGCTTTGTTTTTACGTCTGGATGTGATGAAGATGCTTTGGAGCTTTTGGAGACTCCAGAGGGTTAACCAACAATTTATCAGGTTAGTTTCACTAGATTGTCAAAACTGCTGCTTGTCAGAGACCGTCTGAAGTATAATGCTAGTGACGTTGAATTCATGCAACCGTGGTATAGTTCGCCTTAGCGTAACGTTAGCTTTTTTACTTCTGTCAGCTGCATAAACACTTATAAGAACATCATAAGAGTGATGCTCAATATCCTGCTGAACAAAACGCGTAAACCTCAGAGACGTGTGTTTGCCACAGAGCTAATTTTTCTGCAATGATCCAAAATCCAATACTAAAATCCCATAGGCGAATTCTCAATAGACCCCATGGTGATGCTACTATTGGCCTATAAAAATATATCATTTAGTTTTCTCTCTATTTGGCCTTGACCTTTGACCCTCTTCCCTTTTGCTGCACAGGGGATTTTGGCTAAGTATAGCCACAAAATCATTTTTCTTTTAATGTGTGTCTATTTCTTTTGGAAAGCTTTAGCCTACAACCATCTTGTTTTCCCTTTTGGACTCGACAACATCATCCAATCTGTAATATATATTTTAAACAGTTAAAGGGAAGATAAATTAGTTCTGAATTAAATGTCATTGCAACCCTAACATGCTAACTTACTCCCTGGTTTAAAACTCATTCCTGTGGCAGCTTATAGGAACACTGCAAAAAAAGAAAAGTTGGGTGAACTCAAAATTTCAAGGCAACAAACTTCGATAAAATTTTAAGTTGGACAATTAAACTAAATATTTTAAGTTTTGTTTTTGAGTTTGCTCAACTCTGAATTCAGATTTTTGTCAACTCAACTGTAAGTTGTAGGCCTACTAACTTATAATTTTACATTGTAATAACTTTTAATCCTTACTTCTGCTAACTTCTGCAATGTGCTGAATTGGCACGATTGTAATGCTGCTATGAAATGTCAGCTAATGTTGCGACCACAATTTTGAGTTAGCATTGATACGCTAATGGCTACTCTTGTAGCTGTAACAAGCAGAGCCGCTAGCATCAGTTAGCCGCTAGCATCAGTTAGCCGCTAGCATCAGTTAGCTGCTAGCATCAGTTAGCCGCTAGCTTTCGCTAATGACCGAATTTCACCGCTTTCCCGCATTTCACAACAAAGAAATAAGAGTTAGCAGAACTATTGTCCCTTGTTGTGAACCCCAACTTAAAGATATAAGTAACAACAACTTGTTTTGAACATACTGGCTTCCTTTGTTGTGCTAACTTACATTGCCCTAAATGTCAATAATTTATATTTCCAAGTTTTACCAACTTAAATCACTGTTTTAGGCCAAAAAATACAAGTTGCCTTTTTTGCAGTGAAGAGGGTCAAAGTTCAAGACCAAATGTCATGATGAAGTAGCATGTCCCAGCTGTGTATTCTGCATGCAGTATATTTTTGCAAGGGCAGCTGCAGCACATCGTAAAAGTAAAAAAGAAAGTGTGTTGGACCCATTTTGTCTTGAGTTCTGCCAAAGAGACTTTTTCCACAGCAGCCGTTCTGATATGAAACCGAGCCAGCACAGGTGTAACTAATGACATTCATTCAGGTTGTGCTATTGCTCTTGCCGGCTCACTGAAAAGACTCTGCTACACTTAAATGGATCAGAACCTTAATTAATGTCATTAGAAACACCTGTGCTCCTACTAGTTCTTGTCAAAATGGCTGCTGTGAGAAATGTCTATTGTTGTTTATGGCAGGGTTTCCATTTGGAAACCACTTGTTTCCACAGGCAACAGACAAAGAAACACAGCCTGTAAGAGGCACAAAACCCAATACAGACTCATGAGTCATCGCTCACATTTTCCCTCTGTACAGTGCAGATGAGTTTACATTTATAGACAGCCAAATTATGCCCCAAACTTGCAATACCATTTTACAGCTGTTAGAGTTGTAATCTGATTCCCCCCCATGTAAAAAATATAGTCCCTGGTTTTGTTCTGCTAATTGAACCCATTTAGGCCTGAAACGCCTGTAAAAATTCCTGTAAAACCTCTGGGCGATTTTAAAATAACCCCCTAAAAGGCTAAAACCTGAAGTTTTTCTGGAAAAACGCTTCTACTAAATAATAGATTTTTCAGCCTCTGTAGCAGATAGAAATGAAATTCAAAAAGTACTTGAGAGCTTATAGCTGTTATATCTGAGCTCCCTCCGCTATAGTCGTCTTCCGCCACGATTTCAGTTCTGGAAAAGTCCCATGATGCATTGCGACACTCCCACATGTATTCTCATTTTGTGTGTTTTTTGGTCATTTTGTGTCTTTTTCCTCGTCATTTTGTGTCTTTTTGTGTCTTTTTTTAGTAATTTTGTCTTTTTTAGTAATTTTGTGTCTTTTTTTGTCTTTTTGTGTCTTTTTTTGGTCATTTTGTGTCTTTTTCCTCGTCATTTTGTGTCTTTTTGTGTCTTTTGTGTCTTTTTTGGTCATTTTGTGTCTTTTTCCTCGTCATTTTGTGTCTTCTTTTGGTGATGATTTCAAAGTTGGAAAAGTCCCAGGTTGCATTGTGACACTCCCACATGTATTCTGATGCATTTCATTGGCCAAGAGACTGAAAATAGGTGAAAAAAACTACAAATACTACAAAACGACGTATCCGCTTTCCCGCTTTAATGGTAGAAATGCGGTAATGCTTTCCCACCTTAAACTTACCCTCTGCAACTGTGAAATGTAGAATTTGGTTTTGTATTTCCAACAATATTTGCAGTGCTTACTGTGGTAAATGTCATCTATATTATTCATCAAAGACTTTGAGGTTTCCCACCTCCACAACACTGACAGCTCACAACAGGTGGTGCTGAGGCGTTTCCACAGCGTGTCAAACATCTTCACATATAGTTAATATATTCATTGTTTTATATTTTCCAAGCAGATTCCTATTTTAGGTCTTGGGCCTTCATGCTGTCTTATATTTGTACATAGCAAGAGTTTACGGTATTATTAAGAATAAAGTAATATATATGTATGTATTAAAGAAACCTCTGCCAAGAAACGCCACAGAATAAAATGTTTTTAATGGTAATTTTATAATTTGTACAGAATATAAAAGCAGCATATTATAGTATGTCTAAACAATTGAAAAAGAAAAACCCACCATAGTATAAAACAGTCGTGTAAAAAAAGATTAGACCAGCATATTCTTCAATTTCTTGTTCATTTTAATGGCTGGTACTACTAAAGGTATATTTATTCGGACAAGTATAATGATAACAACAAAAATAGCTAATAAGAGTTTAATTCAAGAGTTGTTGTCATTATATTTCTCCAAACAAGTGTACCTTTAGTTGTAGCAGGCATTAAAATGAACAGGAAATTGAAGAAAACAAGGGTGGTCTAATAATAAAAAAAAAAAAATAAAAAAAAGGTCAGTGTACTGCCAGTGTGTGTGAATACTATGTTGATAATGGTAATAGTATAGTTTGTCCCAAAAAATAAATAAATAAATAAATACAAAAACATATTATAGGATGTCCAAAAAAAAGTCAAGATAACACCACAGAATACTAACTTTATAATGGTATTAGTGGAGTTCATCCAAAAATATGATAAAAACACCATAATATAGTACAGGGGTCTCAAACTCAAATTACCTGGGGGCCGCTGGAGGCAGTATCAAAATGACCAAAAAAAGACACAAAATGACCAAAAAAGACACAAAATGACAGAAAAAAATTATTTAAAAACGACACAAAATTATTTTAAAAAGACAATTTATTGAAAGAAAGACACAAAATTATTTTAAAAAGACACAAAATTATTAAAAAAGACAAAAAAATATTTTAAAAAAGACACAAAATTATTTTAAAAAGACACAAAATTATTGAAAAAGACACAAAATTAACAAAAAAGTAATTAAAGGAACCTTCCACACACAACACGGTAAAGTGCCATTCATATAAAACTCATATTAAACTTTCATATCAAGGTGGGGGCCACAAAATATCATCACGAGGGCCGCAATTGGCCCGCGGGCCCTGAGTTTGAGACCCATGTTATAGTATGTCAAAAAAAGTTTTTTTTTTTGAACAGTCGGTGTAGTTTGTCCAAAGCTTTAAAACATTATATATATGTATATATATATATATATATATATATATACATATATATAATGTATATATATATATATATATATATATATATATATATATATATATACACACTAGGCTGATAATGGTAATTATATAGCTTGTACAAAAGAAACCTATTTAACACTAATTGTCTCACTTTGCATTTATACATATTTATAAGATATTGCAAAACCATCACAGTTCTTTCTTATACAATGACTTTTCTTCACATTGCGTGGGCATTTACAGACCACGAAAGGTAAAAGAATAAAAATCAAAGGCATTTTTTCCTTTCAGAGGTGAATGACCCGTCTTTAGTTCAAACAGAGGATGAAACACCCCATACAGACTCACACACACACACACACACACACATTGTACCTCACACCCTGCTGACAAAAAGAGAGCAGAGCGGCAGAGATGTTAAATGAGAGTGTCATCTTGTCAGGAGCTGTACAGTGTGTGACTCCTGCATCTATCTTTAGAGGATTATTTGCATGTGACTCACTGTTTCTAAGCTGTTTCTGCTCATACTTATCTGCCTTCTTTTGATTTTTATCTGTAGTTCTCAAATTAGTTTTACACAGTTCAACACACACAGGAGAATCATCTCCAGTCTGGGGACCTCTCTGTGTTGCCACACAACAACGTCTGCAACTCCATAAAACACTTACGTTTCACAAGGTACCACACCATCCAGCACATACACATTGAACATTGATATTCGCTGGAAACTATTTGAATATTATTGGAAAATCGAACCTTGTAGCCACTTTAAAACTCCTAAAGATAGGTAGGCTAAATAGACTTACAGATGAGATGAGTCAGGGTGGAAATCCAGAGTGAATTGTGTTACTGACCAGGTGTAGGCCTATCACACAATGAGGCGGAGCTCCACTAAAAGGGGGCAGAGGTCCCCTAAAAGGCGTCCGATCAGAAACAGTGCAATGCCGCAACACTTCACGTAAATAATGATATTTAGAAAAATCAATTCAAAAATCTTCAAAATTGAGGATGCACACCTTCGTGCCATGCGCAAGCCACATACGAAATCTGAGGTCAGTCTGACTAACGGTCAGAGAGATATGCCCTAGACACACACACACACACACACACACACACACATGCTTCTTGCTTTTATAGATAGATAAACATACATTTTGTACAAATGTTATCCCATATTGAAATCCTAAAATTTAACTGAAACTGCTAATATGTTTCTTACGTTTGTTCTTATAATGGTCATTTTCAGAGGTGTGGACTCGAGTCACATGACTTGAACTCAAGTCACACTCGAGTCATGAATTTGATGACTTGTGACTCGACTTGACAAAATGTAAAGAGACTTGCAACTTGACTTGGACTTAATAACTTGTGACTTGACTTGGACTTGAGCCTTTTGACTTGCTGCAGTTGCAGTATGCAAAAAATGCGGGTCAAAGATTAGACGGAGACGCAACAACTTCCAACTTTGTTCAACATTTGAAGTCGCACAAAGAACGGCAAGTTCTGAATGAACTCTAACACTAGCTTCTTGGCTGACTTACTTTGCTGGCAGCATTGCTAAATAAGTGAGAAAAAAACACACAGAGACAATATGAGATGAGACAAGACAGGACAGAAACTGCTGTGGAACTAGTTGTAGTACAATATGTTCTTCTTATGAACTTGTTGTTTTTTATCAAATGTGTTTGAACACACACACTTCTTGCTTTATAGATAGATGATTTTGATTACATTTTACTGTTTTTCTGTGGCCTAGATGCAATTTCACTCAAATTTAAGAGTGCTTAAGAGTAGTTTATTCTCTCCAAATTTTCTGGAAAAACCTCTCATTGCTCAATAATTACAGTAGAACCCATCGAGGTTCCTTCTGGGTCTCCAACATGCCGAGCTGGAGACACATACACACACACACACACACACACACACACACAATCATATCTATACAGCTTCAGGGGCTGGATTCACAAAGCATTCTTAAGAAAAAAAATACTTCTTACATGCCACTCTTTTCTTAACATTGCTCTTAAGACACACACACACACACACACACTCTTGTTCTTCTTCTTCTTGCTTTTATAGATAAATCAGATGAGCAAAAACTGTAGGTAAAAGCAGGAATGGATGCTAAAAATAAATTGTAAAAAGGGCCGTAGCCTCAAACAACACTGTTCACTATGAAGTCATGGTTAAGTGAAACCTTTCTATAACCTTCTATTTAAAAAAAAATGGAGCTGACTGTGTTATTGTGAATGAGACAGCAGTGCTAAATGTTAATTCCACAGACCCAAGCAGAGAGATCGGGGGTGCTGTGGAGTGAATGTGTGCAGTCTTTGCATCCTAACTCAGCATCTTTGCGAGGAGGCGTCGGCTGATGTCTTTCTCTGCATGTCACGCTGCCTCCTCTGACACACACACTGCTCTGCCGGTTCGCTCCCGTGACCATGGCAACAGCAGAGACTAATTATCATTTAAAAAGCTCACCGGTTGACCATAATATCTGCTTCGAGAAAAGACGCACATTGACAAACACAAACCAATTACCACCCTGCCAGTTGCCATAGCTGTGAAATAATCAACATCTGTCTGTCCCTGCAGTGTACAGTAACAGCACTGTGTTGCTGCAGTAAAGTGCCACTGTTTAATCTTTCTGGACCAGCAGGGGGACTCGCTGAACAGTGACAGAAATGTGTAGTGATTACAAATGGACACATGGAGGTGCTGTGCAATCGCACAAACTCTGCAGTTCCTGCTGCACAATCACTACAACAACAGCTTCACACTGTCTGTCAGGGAGGGATTCACAGTCACTGCAAGCACACATCCTCTACAAAACACCACAGACTGTAATGTAGAATTCATGGCTGAACACTGCATGGCATGCCAATTTATTCATGCATTTGTCATGTTAGTGTTGTCTTAAGTATTATTCACTCATATTTACATTTAGTCATTTAGCAGACACTTTTATCCAAAGTGACTTACAGGAAAAAGGGGGAACAATCAAGGTATAGTGCAATAAGAGCCATTAGTGCAACAATAAGTGCTAGTAACTTTTTATTTATTTAACCTTTATTTAACCAGGGAATATCCCATTGAGATTAAGAACCTCATTTTCTTTAAGGGAGCCCATATATTTTATAATTATTTACATAAGACACAGACCTTAAACGTGTTATGAGAAACAAGTGCATATTGTGGAATTGGCTTCAATAACTCTCAGTTTGCATTTAAAAGTGCTCAAAGACATGAAGTCAGTTAGTTTCCAGTCTTTCTGCAGCATATTCCAGCATAAGGTGCAGAGTAAATAAATGCCCTTTTACCTAACTCTGTACGAGCAAAAAGGACAGAAAGCAACAATTGATCTTGTGAACAAAGAGAATAAGATCCAGCATTTCTCAGAGTAATTAAGGTGCAAATGTACGAAGGCAGCAATCCCAATATTGCCTTATAAAGTGAAGTATACCAATGGCTAGCCCTTGGAGTGGCCAGAGCAGGAACATTGTGAGTGATTCATACTGCCAACTCAGGAATACTTGTTGAAAGAGGAACTCACATAACATTTTTTTTTTTTTAAATACCAGTGTTATTTACTATGTATATGCCCTAAAAAAGGCTTTCTTCTTCTTCGTCTTCTCCTATCTTATTACTTTTTATCTCAAAATTTCAACTTTTTATCTCATAATATATTCATTTTTATCTCATTTTTTTAACTTTTTTTTATCTCAAAATTATGACCTTTTATCTCATAATTTCAATTTTTATCTCATAATTTCGACTTTAATCTCATAATTATGACTTTTATCACAACATTTGAATATTGCAAAAGACCATTTTTAATATGGAAATGTTGGCCTCTGTAAAGTATGTCATTTATATGACTCAAGACTTGGTTGGGGCTATTTGACTTGAACTACTGGAAATGGACTTTTCCATCATATTCCAATGTATTGAGATGCACCTGTATGTAGTAAATAGCACTTTTCTGGCTTTTATCCTATCATGTGAGTATTTCTGAGTCGGCACTTTGTCATCATCGCATGCACTGTGATAATTACCTTACACCACAAGCTTTTCCCCACTTTTTACAGCACACACATGCAAAATGTTTGCAGCTTACAGTGACATCCTGGTGATAAAAACAGATTTGACTGACTGATCATCCTTTTTTGTTGTCAAGTTTTTTCTCACTTAGTCATGCAAGAAACAAAACTCTTTCATTGACTGAGTCATTACAGAACAGTCCGTCCTTTATTTTAGGACCTTGTTTATCATTTTAGACAGTGAGAAACTCATTAAATGTTCAGGACTCAACAGAGGACAAACTGCTACACGGAAAATAAAAGAGACACCGGGACACTCTGCACCCTGTCTCTGTCTAACACAATGCCTTTATGTGCCTTTTTAAATGTGTTTGTTCCTCCTATTAACTGGGACACATTTTTAACTATTAAGATTATTTTTCTATGAAAGGAACTTACTTGCAGATAAAGATGAGAGGAAGTTTCACAATCTCATATCGATCTTCAGAAGGCTTTGCACTGCAAAAAAGCCAACTTGTATTTTTTGGCCTAAAACTGATTTAATTTGGTAAAACTTGGAAATATAAATTACTGACATTTAGGGCAATAATGTAAGTTAGCACAACAAAGGAAGCCAGTTGTCTGCTCAAAAACAAGTTTGTGAGGTGTTGTTACTTATATCTTTAAGTTGGGGTTCAAAACAAGGGACAATAGTTCTGCTAACTCTTATTTCTTTGTTGTGAAATTTGGTCATTAGCGAAAGCTAGCGGCTAACTGATGCTAGCCGCGCTGCTTGTTACAGCTACAAGAGTAGCCATTAGCGTATCAATGCTAACTCAAAATTGCGGTCACAACATTAGCTGACATTCATAGCAGCTTTACAATCGTGCCAGAGAAATTCAGTTGAGTTGAGCAAACTTAAAATATTTAGTTTAATTGTCCAACTTAAAATTTTATCGAAGTTTGTTGCCTGGAAATTTTGAGTTCACCCAGCTTTTCTTTTTTTGCAGTGTGACTGGCAAATAATGCGAGACATCTTGATAAAACATAATGGACACAGTGGGGAATGCATCCCAATAAATAAATATCTAATGACGGTGTAACAGAGTTAAGTTATATGACTGGTTGCCAAAATGTTCCTAACAGTGTCCCAGTGGCTGCTCAGCACCTGTTTAAATCTTAAAGAAGGCCAGCTGCTCTCTCCATCTCCAACAGATCGAAGTAATCCTCCAACTATCTATTAATCACGTAGCAATATGGTCGATGCTGCCACAAGTCCATCAGTATTATTATAATCAGTGTTATAACTGAGAGGCAGCCTAGTGTGATTTTTAGACAGCTTTCAAATTGAAAAGTTACTGACAGTTAGATCAGTATCGTAAATATTGAATCATTTACGGGAATAGAGTCGTAAATATTTAATTAACTACAAGAATAAAGTTGAAAATGTTTAATTAATTACGAGAATAGTCGAAAAGTTGTACATAATTGATAGGCTTCTGCTGAAAAGATTCAATTTCTTGTTTCTTCCTCATACTTATGATAATGATGCTGATGTGCCAATCCCCTTGTTTGTGAAACCTTCTTAAAGTACATTTCTACGAAATGCACCATGGCCCTCATTTTAACAACTCTCCTCCTCCAATTTATTAAATATTATACGACTTTATTCTCGTAATTTATTCAATATTTTCGACTTTACTCTCGTAATTAATTAAATATTTTCAACTTTATTCTCAAAATTAATTCAATATTTATGACTTTATTCTGGTAATTACTTTAATATCTTCAAATTTATTCTGGTAATTAATTAAATATTTTCAACTTTATTCTCGTAATTAATTCAATATTTTCGACTTTAAACTTGTGATTAAATACTGCCCGTTGGAAGCATCTAGTTCAGCTCGTTTTTATTGACACGTTGCCGTGGATACGCATTGTTCTGCTTCTCTCCTGATGACGGCTTGCCTTGTTAGTAACCTGTCAATCAAAGGTAGCCACGCCCATGAGACCATAGTGTTGCCTAAAAAAAAAATTCTGAGGTAATAAATCAAGTGAGAAGTTTTCTCATTTTGCATTGAAATGAATGGACAGAAATGTTATTGCAGCCTAACTTAGCGCCCCCTGCTGGAATTTTTCGTAGAATGCAGCTTAAGGCACTTCCTGGTTTGCCTCCATGCTCAGACCTTGAGGTTGCCGCCTGGAATCTTCATAGAAATGTGTAGATGGAAACACGTCTATTGACGTATTTGACATAATATCAAAACTGTCACTTTTTTCTACATTCTGTTGAAAATGTTCCTGTTTAAACTGAAAAAAGCTGTCCATATCTTACAAATTGCACCTTTTACAAATTACAATTACAGTATGAATCTGTGACAAGATATATTAAAAACTGATAATTTCATGTTTGGAGACAAGATGTTCAGTTTTAAACAGATGAATAAAACAGATGTTGGCTGTTTTTTGAGGCTGTTGCTTCAGTGTAACACAACAAATATTAACAACAATTTCATGGTTATATATTTTGCTCTTGTCATCATTTACTGCATGATGTTTTATTGATTAGTTATAAAACTGAAGTGTTTTGGTCTCCATAATCATGTACTTAGAGCCCAAATGATTCAATGGCTAAAAGCTTTTTGTTTGTTTTTTTCTCCTTTTCACTAGTAACTATGAGTACATCTAACATAAATCAATATCTCTAATCGATATAGTCAACATAGAGCAGCAGTAGCCACTAAAACCAGAGCAAGCAAGATAACAGGAAGGTGTTGAAAGAACACAGGAAGATAAGGCTGCTTGTGTTCACACTTACAGTCTGCTCATAGATGGCGTATACATAATTACGCTCTCCGCACACACACACAGACACTTACACAACCTCATTTCTCAGAAACTTGATGCCACTTCTCAATTTTTACGCCATGATGTTTCACCATAGCAACCAGCTCCAGAGGCATATCCCACACACATCCACCGGTGGTACAGAGCCACGGAGGAGAGGATGGAGAGGAATAAAAGGATAGCAAGACGGAGCAGAATTAACATATTTTATATTTATGAGCCTTTTGAAAATATGTTCACAAAATCCAATAAAAAATTAGAAAAAACCTACGGATTTGAAAAGGGTAAAAATCCACAGTAAAGATAGATTAACCCATAAGAACCCATGGTGACACACTTTAAATCTTCTAGAATCTCCCATATTTAGCTTTATGCTTCACATTAACTCATTAAATCCCTTAGCAATACTGTTTAACTGTGTGACTGTGACAAAAAGTGACTTCTCCAAAATGTGGCTGTGACTGGAAACAGAAATGTGGAAAAAGTAGCTAATTTAAAAAAGCTTATTTTTTGTTACTAGGCTAAGTTTAAACCCATTTAACAATTCTAACCCATTAATGTTCTGTATTGCATTTAATCTGTTTTTACCATATTTCCTGAACAAATTAATATATAACAAGTAACAAAAATATCGCTATGACGTATACGTCACATTGGGATTTCAACCTAAAAATCTAAAACCTGATGTGACGTATTTGTCACAATAACAAAAATGGCAACATGGTCTCACAGGAATCTGTGAAATAGCCACGGATTTGCTGAACTCAAAATCCTTGGAATAGCCACGGAATCACTCAAATTTCCGTGAAACTGACACGGATTTCGCTACAATGCAAGTTAATGATATATAATGACATATATATTAATGACATATCCTGTGGCTATTCCATGGATATTTTTTCCTATTGGTTTGTTCCAAGTCACGTGACTTTCAAGGTCCCGGCGGTCAGAACAAAAAACATGGTGGACAGTTCTCTCATTTTTAGTGAAAAAAATCAATATTTTGACTTAGTTTCTGCATAAAAATGGATTTTGATCACATTTCTAGCGAGAAATATATGTTTTATTTTCTAAATATTCACTCAGTGAATGTACATAATCACTTTGTATGTTGGAATAGCCACGGGATATGACTCTCATTAACTTGCATTGTAGTGAAATCCGTGTCAGTTTCACGGAAATTTGAGTGATTCCGTGGCTATTCCACGGAATTTGAGTTAAGCAAATCCGTGGCTATTTCACGGATTCCTATGAGACCATGTTGGAAATGTGTTCTATGTGGTCCACTTGGTCTGTGGTATAGCCATAAGGATAAAAAGGTCTGGGTTCTTATGGGTTAAAGAGATGTTACCTGAGCCAATAAAAACTCATTTTAAGGAGAGATTTGACAGGTGACGACTGTAGAATCAAAATCTCCAGAAAGCCCCGAGAGTCTTTATGTTCAAATGAGATTTCACCTGAAAAACTGAAGCTTTCTATTTGAGATCTGTCATGTATAATACATAGTCCTGTCACATACTAAATCATGGTCCAAGGGTAAAAAGAGGAATATCCTATGATAGCCTGATGGCAGATTAGAGAATAAAATGAAGTGATAAAGGATAGGAAACAGGAGGGGACGAGGACAGAGTGGATGAGTTAATTATTAGCACATGGAATAAATGAGGAAAGGAAAAGAGCCAAGGTATAATTAATTTCATCACCTTTCTTGGTGCCAAATGTCCACAGAGACTCTAGTGTCAAACCTTTCTGGTGTGATTTCTCCTCATATTCATCCATATTTAAATCACTTTTTTAAATTCTGCTCATTTGCTGTATGGTATGGTTTATAAAACGTGGGCCCTGAACTACAGCTTTTAACCCTCTGGAGTCCATGAAACCACCTGCATATTACTTCTTCATGACGTGAAGACATAAAAATGAAATAACGTGGAGTCTCTCCATCAGCTTCCCTCTAAAGTTCTGGCTTGAAACTCCACGCCAGATTTTTTTTGGATTATATTCGGTCAAGTAAAACCGGCAACATGGTCTCACAGGAATGCGTGAAATAGCCACGGATTTGCTTAACTCAAAATCCGTGGAATAGCCACGGAATCACTCGAATTTCCGTGAAACTGACACGGATTTCGCTGCAATGCAAGTTAATGACAGTCATATCCCATGGCTATTCCAACATACAAAGTGATTATGTACATTCACTGAGTGAATATTTAGAAAATAAAACATATTTCTCGCTAGAAATGTAATCAAAATCCATTTTTATGCAGAAACTAAGTCAAAATATTGATTTTTTCACTAAAAACGTGACACAAACCAATAGGAAAAAATATCCATGGAATAGCCACGGGATATGACTGTCATCTATCTAGGATATTTTAATATTTCTAATTATATATATATAATATTACAATATATATATTATAATTCCAATGTTTAATATTCTCGAGATTTAAAAATTAATTGTTGTGGAAAAGGATGAACTTATTATGCTCTAATATTGATATGAAAACTAAAAAAACATGGATATTAGGATACTATCGTTTATCGTCATAGTTTCTGGGAAAATATATCGTCCTAAAAAATGTGTTATCGTGACAGGCCTAGCTTATTGAAGTGGCCAAATAAAGCTGATAAAATCATAAATGCATATAAGTGTCAAAAGTGTTTACATCAAAATAAAAGGATGCCAGGATTGGTTTTAAACTAATTTCTGGTGATTCGTTGAATATAAAAGTCCAAGAATAACTCTCATTTTAGCTCCGTTTTGGTCTCCACCACCTCAGAGAAATATTGCTCTGTAGCTGTGCTAAATTTGTCCGTCTGCCTTTTCCATGTACGTCAGTTATTATTGTGTTTCTCAGAGCCTTTTCACTGGGAACAGTGGCAGCTGGCTTGATGATAGCAGTGTGAGTGAGTCAAAACACAACAAAGTTTGGGCTGTAAAGGAAAATCAATGAGCTCAAAGATGCTATGAAACACTCAGTAGAGTCAGATGATGATCATCTGTTGGTTCGTCACGACAAACAACCCCCTGATTCAATGTTAACCCTCTGAAGTCCATCTATTTATTGAAAATACACGTTTAATTTACAGTAATAACTTTATTTATATATGATTTGTAGACAAGCTGAGAAAGCCAGTTTAAAGTTCAATCATAGGAGCTTTCACAGTGTGGATTTCTGTTTTTAGACCATTTTTAAAATGTGAATTTTCTTTCTACAATGAAAACTATTAATATTTGTAATTTATTATTAATTATTATTATTTTATGTTTTGTAGTTTTATTATTTATTTATTTTTTCTGCTGTTTTTGTGTGTATAAATGGTAAATAAAATAAAAAATAAAAAAATGGTACATTTCCATAGACACCTTTGTCTTTTGTTTGTATTTTGGGTTCCTGGCAGCTTTATACTTTGTTAATTAAAATAAAATGGAAAAATCTGACTGATAGCCAAGTTTGTGTGGAGAAAAAGGAGCCATGCATGTGATGTAAGGACAGACTGAAAGATGCTAAACAGAGACAGAAATGAATGCATAGGAAGTTGACAAATTTGAACCAAAATCTCCTGGACTTCAGAGGTTTAATATAAAAAAATTATCGATTACTGCACCTTTAATACTTTACATTTGTGTTTGCAAGCCCAGCGTTCCTGTATGACCCTGGACAGATATGTGTGTATATGCATGAATATGTACAGGCGCATCTCAATAAATTAGAATATAATGGAAAAGTTTATTTATGTCAGTAATTAAATTCAAAAAGTGGAAATAACACATTATATAGATCCTTTACACATAGAATTCAACATTCCATGTCCTAATTTATTAAATTTCTTCTAATTATAATGATTATGGCTTACATCTAATGAAGAAAGAAAAAATATATATAACAAAAGACCAATTTTGAAAATTATGTTTAATATGGAAATGTTGGCCTCTGGAAAGTATGTCCATCTATATTTCTCAATACTTGACTTGAACTACTGGAAATTGACTTTTCCATGATATTCTCATTTATTGAGATGCATCTGTGTATGTATCATAAATCAAAATTACTGTGTTTTACATGTGTAGGTCAGTATCTGCATAAATAAATAAAGGCTTCCACCTTGCAGATTTGCATGTGACACTTCAGAATATCTGATTTGTGTGAAGATGAAATAACTGAAGAATATAAATCAGCACAGGCTACTGAGCATACCAAACATACGTTTGTTTGTTTTTTAAATAGAACACATAATGTGATATCACCCAGCAGGAGAAGGGAAGGGTAAACATTTAAAGTATGAACATATTGAGAATAAACTCTGCCAGACGTCTGAGTGAGAAGAAGAAGAACAGAACAGCTGATGGAGAACCACAGACGCACAGAAAACATTTACTTGACCTATGATTGCTCTTCTATCACACATTGGATTTATAATATGGAGTTAAATCTGGCCATTTTCTATATTAGATTATTAATATTTACATTTTTTATATTTTTATCACATTTATTTTTCTATGATCAACTGGCACGCACTTTCAAATTAAGAGCTCAACAGAAATCAGTGATTTCTATTGAGCTGGAGGTGGGACCAAGTCATTATTTTGCAAGTCACAAATAAGTCTCAAGTCTTTGCCCTCAAGTCCCGAGTCAAGTCCCAAGTCAAGACAGGCAAGTCCCAAGTCAAGACCGACAAGTTTCAAATCAAGTCTCAAGTCAAAACAGGCAAGTCCCGAGTCAAGACCGACAAGTCCCAAGTCAAGGTCCAAGTCTTTGCCCTCAAGTCCCGACTCAAGTCCCAAGTCCTGACTCAAGTCCCAAGTCAAGTCCCAAGTCCTACAGTTTGAGTTTCGAGTCCTTTTAACAACAGAGTAATAATATTTACACGGATCATGTGTGCTTTGAAAATCTGTATTTATTTATCAAAACTTTTTTTGTATGAACATTCTTCAAACACATTTGAAAAAAAAAAAAACAAGTTCATAACAAGAACATATTGTACTATAACTAGTTCCACAGCAGTTTCTGTCCTGTCTTGTCTCATCTCATATTGTCTCTGTCTGTTTTTTTCTCACTTATTTAGCAATGCTGCCAGCAAAGTAAGTCAGCCAAGAAGCTAGTGTTAGAGTTCATTCAGAACTTGCCGTTCTTTGTGCAACTTAAAATGTTGAACTCAGTTGGAAGTTGTTGCGTCTCCGTCTAATCTTTGACCCGCATTTTTTGCTGCAACTGCAGCAAGTCAAAAGGCTCAAGTCCAAGTCAAGTCACAAGTTGTTAAGTCCAAGTCGAGTTGCAAGTCTCTTTACATTTTGTCAAGTCGAGTCAAAAGTCATCAAATTCATGACTCGAGTGTGACTTGAGTTCAAGTCATGTGACTCGAGTCCACACCTCTGAAAATGACCATTATAAGAACAAACGTAAGAAACAAATTAGCAGTTTCAGTTCGATTTTAGGATTTCAATATGGGATAACATTTGTACAAAATGTATGTTTATCTATCTATAAAAGCAAGAAGCATGTGTGTGTGTGTGTGTGTGTGTGTGTGTGTGTGTGTGTGTCTAGTTCATATCTCTCTGACCGTTAGTCAGACTGACCTCAGATTTCGTATGTGTCTTGCGCATGGCACGAAGGTGTGCATCCTCTATTTTAAAGATTTTTTAATTCATTTTTCAAAATATCATTATTGACGTAGGACGTGTTGCGGCATTGCACTGTTTCTGATCGGACGCCTTTTAGTGGAGCTCCGCCCCATTGTGTGATAGGCCTACACCTGGTCAGTAACACAATTCACTCTGGATTTCCACCCTGACTCATCTCATCTGGAAGTCTATTTAGCCTACCTATCTTTAGGAGTTTTAAAGTGGCTACAAGGTTCGATTTTCCAATAATATTGGAGTAGTTTCCAGTGAATATCAATGTTCAATGTGTATGTGCTGGATGGTGTGGTACCTTATGAAAAGTAAGTGTTTTATGGAGTTGCAGACGTTGTAGTGGTCTGCATGTAATGTGCAAATTTTGTTATTTACGATTAGCATGCTAAGAGATTTAGCTTTATTCACTTCTTATGTTGCATTACTATGTAATTCAGGGATGACATTCATGTTGCTTAGCGTAATGCCCATAATCATTTGATATGAGATACTTACATGCAATATAGTATATCAGCTAATTGGGTTCGTATATTAACACTATGCAAGAGTATTACACCTCATTGTACATCACACTTTCACACACAACCTTATTTGGCCATAATTTAAAAATCTACTTAATCTCCCACTATATGAATACATACTTCCTATGGGCGCTGCACTAGTATAAATACAAAACAAGATTACAAAAAATATCTGGCTATAACATTCATCCTTGGTCATACTGGAAAAAAGCAAAGAGTCCTCGTTTACTCAGTGTGCTACTACTTCTGCTACTATGAAGAGGTACAATTCTTCCAAATTTGCCATCACTTCTAAATGCTTTTTTCTCAGCCTTCTATAAGGGCCAGGGGCACAGCTGGCTTATCCTGCTGCTTCTGACTCTTACTCCAAAGGCACACCTGCTGCTGAAAGGGTAATTCAACACAAATCCACTTTGATGTGAAGGAGAAGCAACAACCTCTCCTGTTTTAATAAGACAGCAAAGGCATCAAAGTAAGGAGGCTACAAACACCGTCATGCCACTCTTACAGTGATTGTGATTTATGAAAAGAGGCGCTGCTATTCCTTTGAAGAAACTGATCATTTGTTTTGGGCAGAAATGCTAAACTGACGAAAAAGATTTGCTTCAGTGATGGCATTTGCCGATGCTTCACAAAGGAAAAACCTTGATTTATCTTCCCGGCAGCGCAGATTTAAAAAAGAAAGAACCTGAATATTAGTCCATTGGTTTCCATTGCAACAGACTGGCACTTCTCTTTATATTAACCCTTTGATGCATAACATGGGTCTAAAGTGACCCGACTAAGTTTTTATACTCTATGTCTTTGCAATAAATTAATTTCATCATTCATTCATTGCAGGTTTTCCTCAAATAACTTGTTTTTGAACATCATACATCCTAATTTTTTGTTTTCATTTCTTACTTTTTGAATAAAACCCCTTTTTTTATCACTACGCTTCTAATGCACAAGGTTATTTTGGACCCATGTTGTGCATTAGAAGGTGTTTATATGTTGTCACCACTTTAAAACCTGACAAAGAAGACACAAATATTAACTATCCTATTTTGTTAAATTGGTGTTTTTCCAATGGAAATTATTATTTGGTGGCTCTAATAAGTCTCAAATGTTAAAATATGTGATTTTCCAATGTAATCTGGTGGTTCTAACAACTCTTTTAAAGTTAAACCTTCAAAATAAGACAAACATAGTTACACATATACTCAAATTGTTAATTCAGTGAATCACTTTTTGTATCAATACACTTCTAATGCACAAGGTCATTTTTGACCCATGTGTGTAAACTTGATGTAATAATACAAAAACAATTCTCCTTTATAAAGTATGAAAGGAAAAATCGATATAATGATCTGTTGTAATAAAAAAAAAAGACATTCAAACACACAGCCAGCATGAAATAACATGGGAAATGAATGTAGGTCATTTTGGACCCATGTTGTGCATTAGAAGTTGTTTATATGTTGTGCATCAAAGAGTTAATGATGTTCAAAGTAGGCTTTTTTTTTCCATTTTGAGTGATGTGAGTCATCACATTCCTGAGGTATTGAGCAAAGATGTTTACTTTTAAAAAACCTTGAGCTCAACAGGCTGGGAACAACTGCAGTGTTTGTAGATGCAGAATCAGGCACGTAATCATTTCTATTCACGCTGGATATGTAACTGAGGAACACATGAAGCCTTGGGAAATGTCCAACAAAAGAAACTCTGCATCACAAGCCTTCTCAGATACTTCAAAAGTAATCTTCTCCAACTCTTCACAGCAAAAACACATATCAAGTGGTACTAGAGGAGATTTTAGAGGCTCCATCCTGATCGTCTTTTGTCATCTGCATCTAAAATGTATTATGTTCAAAAAGCAAGAGGGGGATTAAGAACTGACCTAGACATTTCCTAGACTCAGACATGATCATAATTAATGCTACCTATACATCAAGACTTTGAAAAGATTTAGAAAAGACTCCCAGAAAACTATCAGCTCACACCTGCTGTCTGTCCCAGCCTAGTCTCACACTGAGATTTTAGACACACTGTGAATTTTGCAGGGTAACCATTTAGAAGACTACAACTAGATTCTTTTAGCTATTTTTTTCCTATCATGCCATTTTTTTCCCATCATGCTCTTAGTAAAAACTTGCTTAATGGAGGAAAAGCAGCTTTTGGCTCCATCTGCTCTAGTGTGTGCAGTGGTTTGTGTTGAAAAAAAACCCCAACAACAAAAAGAAGAGAAGACGCCACAAAATGCCCCTCACAAAGCTGAAAAAGGGTTTCTGTTTTTCTGACATTTTCTGACATTCTGACAAGGAAGAATAAAGGTAAGGAAAATTTAGAAATGAATTCATGATATACATTTATGTCCTATTTAATTATAATTAATTTAATTGAATAATTATATCATCAGCTCTATCAACTTTCATTTAGTTAATCATACATTAATCATCGATTATTTATTACTTATTTATATATACATTCATTTATACATTTCAACTGGGTCTCCTTACACTGTAAAAAAAAGTCTGTAGATTTTACGATGAAAAATTGCTAAACCACGACAGTAAAAGACTGTAAAATGATAAATGGGTTAATTCAGTTTCAGTAACAATGAAACACTGTAAATGTATAAATCAGTTTTTTTACAGTTTTATTTAAATACATTACTCCACTTTAAAATACACTGGTACCATGTTTGTAACAAAAATATACTGTTATAAAAGCCATCACTGTATTTTTGCATTCATTTTTTGAAAAAATACTTTTTCTCACTGTTAAATTTACTAAACACCATATCTCTAACAAAAATATACTGTAATATTTACTGGTAAACATTTTCATTTATGCTGCATTTATGAAGTATTTTCTTGTCAATTATATGGCAGAACAGAGTTTCTTTTGACGAATTTTTATTATTTTTTTATGGTAAAATATGGAATAAAATGGTAATTTTAAACGTGAAATCAACAGTGCTAATATCCTTTTACCATAATATTAGAAAAAGTTGCACCGTATTTATTACGGTAAAGTTCTGGCAACCATAGCTGCTGGTTTTTTACCGTAAAAACAACAGGGTTTTGTGTTCTCTTTACTAAGAAACGGCATCCCCAAAAATCCCGCTTGTGGCCGTAAATATATGACATCACTATATTCTTATTTAGGACTGAGCTTACAAGCGTTATTGTGATGTTACTTTTTCCTTTGGAAGGCGTTTTACTGCCTGAAATGAGATTAGCAGCTCCAGCGGCCCTCTAACTGCCTTGGTGGAAACGGGGTATTTGTGCTCCGTCTTTCTCTCTCCTGGTTCTAGTGTCCGTGCTCGGCCCACACGCCTGCCATCAGTCTGCTCATCACCTCTCTCTCTCTCTCTCTCTCTCTCTCTCTCTCTCCCTGCAATCAGCTAATCACCTCTCCATATATCAACCCCATCGCTTCTCCCACTTGGCGCCAGATCGTTGTCTCACCATGCTAGTCACTCACTCCAGGCCTCTGTAGTTTTCTGTTTTTCTTCAGCCTGCCCACGCCAATCACTCTCCTCCACCCATCCTGCCGTCCACCATCAATCGACCCTCAGCGATCCACGTCAGCCAACCACCATCATCCCACCACTCCACCTCCAATCTCTGCTGCACCAAAAACCTTCTAAAACTTCACCTACCTCTGTGTCAGAGTCCTGTACTACTGCACCACATCATCATACCAACAAATTGAAGTTAATATGGCAGCAAGGTGGAAAATCTGCAGAGCATCCAAACTGGGGTTATTCTTTTTTACGTTATAGCAAGTTAAGAAGAAGAAGAAGAAGAAGAAGAAGAAGAAGAAGAAGAAGAAGAAGAAGAAGAAGAAGAAGAAGAAGAAGAAGAAGAAGAAGAAGAAGAAGAAGAAGAAGAAGAAGAAGAAGAAGAAGAAGAAGAAGAAGAAGAAGAAGAAGAAGAAGAAGAAGAAGAAGAAGAAGAAGAAGAAGAAGAAGAAGAAGACTTTATTAATCCCACAATGGGGAAATTCAACCTCTGCATTTAACCGATCCTTTTTTACACACAAGTGAACACACCATGAAAGGAGCAGTGGGCAGCAAATCACTGCGCCCGACTACTTACTGAGCTAAATAATGTTTTTTTTTATTTAAATGCATTTTTAGGGACGTACATGTCACTGCTTCACATCATAAGCTTCTTGACAAACTCCTTCTAGTTGCTCGAAAGTGTATATTAAAAAACTGGATCAAAACTCTTCCACCCAGTGTCACCCTACAGGGAAATCTTTGATATCCTCCTTCATGAAAGATTACAAGCTGCTGTAAAAGGGTAAGGATGAGATGAGATGAGATGAGATTCAACTTTATTGTCATTGAACAGAGTCACAAATATTAGGACAATGAAATGACCATCAACCCGTCCAAACATATACGTAAACATACATACAATATGACAAAGGGGTGGACAGGACAGGAAGACAGGACTGGAAGAAATACAGCATAACAAGAGGAGAGGGGAGCAACATGAAGACATATTCAATACATTTCACAACATGAAAAACTTGTGACTTGTGATATGAACTCTTGAGAAGACAGCAGCATCGCAATCATGTTATTCAGTGTCACGGTCTTCAGGGGGTTTTTTTGTTTTTTTTTATCTGTACAGATTATATTCAGTCATATATTTTAGGACGAATTGTTCTTAATTGTTTTTTCCTTGATTATATACCTGCAGATCTTAAAAAATCTGCTGTTGATGGGCAGACGGTGCTCTGACTGGAAATCATGAGTACATGAGACTGGAGACAAACTAGAACTGTATTTTTTATTTTTTTATTATTTTTATCAATGATTATGTCATTATTATTGTCTTGGTCATTATGGTTATTTTCACCCATTTTTTTGCCTAACTTTGTATAGCATGTTGTCTGATGGGATGGGTGGGGTCGTTCTGTTTCTGTGTTTTGTATTGTTAATGTGTTCAAAAACAAGAAAGTGTGTTTAATAAAATAATAATAATTTGTAGATGGTATATAGTTGATGTATATGGATGCCCGAATAGATACATATGTTAGGACTGTGCTTTGTAATATTGTTAAAGCTCAATAATTAATTTAAATGTAACCATTTATTCTTGATGAGAGAAGGATTATTTAAATCGCTTTAAAGCTTTGAGGACTGTTCTCTGGTCATGCTGTACCTAACTTCTTTTCAACAAAGGAGATCTTTATTTTTAGAACACATATAGGGACTTCGTCATCTAAACGGCAGAGCATTATTCATATGAGTCATTTGCAGGCAGCAGGGGAACGAAGCAGCTCTGGGACCCGATGCAAGATGATGGAAACAGAGCCATCACAAGCAGAAGATAGAAAGTAACATCGGTGGCAAATAAATGAGTGAAAGCTGTAAAATGACTATTGCAGCAGCGAGCTGCAAAGTTGAGGGCTAAGAAAGTATCAGTGAAGTAGAAAAAACACTTCCTTGCTATTGAAGAGGAGTAAAATGGTAAATGGAATGCATTTGTGAGGCGCTTTTCCAATTGTAGAGACCACTCAAAGAGCTTTTTCACTATAGACGATCATTCACACACATTCATACAGGCAGCTGAGGCCTACAGAGTGCCACCTGCCACCAGCAGGAAACCATTCACTCTACGATGGCACAGCATGGGGAGCAACTTAAGGTTCAATATCTCACCCAAGGATACTAAGATACAGACTGCATGGACAGGGATCGAAACGCTGACCTTCCAATCAGTGGTGACCGCTCTTTCACCTGAGCCACAGTCACCAATAAAAAAACAATTATTATTAATATTCGATGCTTGCAATGGATACAAGAAACTGCTTTATATTCTTTTAGTACAGGGAAGGGCAACTTAAATGCTGAAGGGAGCCACAATTTTTCATGGACACTACCACAGGGCCACATATAGGACAGATATGATGAAACTGCAATTTTAAATATGTCTACAGTGCAGTAACTTAACATATTTCATGCTCAAGTGCATCTATACCAGTATAAATAGGAATACAAAAGGTTTGAAGCAAATAAAAAATAACCACTTACTGTGGTTTCTTTTCTTTTTTTCAGTGCAAGAACAGCAGAGCAACATTAATTGCAAGAAGTAAGATTGCATGCTCAAATGCATGTAGTTGTACTGAGGGCCACTTCAAGTGATAGTGAAAGCAAACCTTGACACAGGTGAAATAGTCACAGTGCACATTGATGTATTTTTTGCCTGTGCATAGGACTCATAAACACAAAAAAACTTGTGTGTAGGTTGTTTATGAGTCAAATAAATACTACATTTCTTCCACTTACATCACCTATGTGTAGTCTTTGGACTGTACGCTGTTTCTGGATCAATACAATGGGGGTAACTTAAGGGGGTTTCACACTGGGAACTCGCCACCTCCGGTCATGTCAATGAGAGGAAGACGGCAGGAGCGAAGTGGTCCATGCAGGATTCACAATACCGAACGTCTGGTGGAAACCGCCCGGCAGGAGGATAAGCTTTGATAACACTTTGCCTTCTGGGGAAAACTGTTGCAGGTGTTACGGATTAAGGAGTGACCATGTTATCTGGTGACTTTCAGCTGAATGTGACTGTGATTGCCATAATTACAACAGGTGTTGGATGGTTGTAAAACCCTTTGATGGTTAAAAACAAACTAAATAGCTCATCTACGTGACACATACTCACTCATCAGACTCCAAAAAATAATGTTATCATATTATATATATATATATATAGATATATATATATATATATATATATGTGTGTGTGTGTGTGTGTGTGTGTGTGTGTGCATGCGTGCGTGCATGCGTGCGTGTTTCAGTTATAGATCTAGCAGATCTAGGCAGAGAAAGCGGTACTACTAAAATGTAAATAGAAAAAAAAAGGAGAGAGGAGAAAAATAACAAAAAAAAACACAAACAAAAAAACCAACATGATGATGTGCTTTCTCTGCGAGGATAATGGGAAGAATGATAGCAGCAAAGACAATAACAATAATTACAATAATAATAATGATAATAATGCTGGTATCAATAATAGAAACAACAATGAGTAGCAATATGGAGGAGGGGTATTTCTGTATATTCATTCAGTCGTCCATTCATTCATTTGTCCATCCATCCATCCATCCATTCATTATTATTATTAATATTTTCCCATCATTGTTATTAGATATAGGATGCTCCGGAGCCCTACCTACCCATGGGGGAGCAGCCCGCAGAACCCAGAAATCTGCACGGTCAAACTTTCCACATTTTTTGGACACCGAACTGCCAATCAGTCGGGATTTATATTTAATTTAGAACTGTAACATAGAAAAGCAATTCATATGTTTGAAATAAAAGTGTTATTTATTTGAAATGACATCAAGTATACGACACCATTGAACAGGTGGATTGGCGCATGAGATGCTATAAATACTTTCTGCATTTAGTTTTGTAGTATAGTTTTGGAAATATATGATGTATTTTGCAGCTCTTTTGTGTTATGACATTTTTGATATGCAAGCAGAGAGTTAGGGCCATGTGACCGAGCCCTAAATTATCCTTGATGCACTTGCATTACCTGCATACATGGTCGTTTTCAGGAATATGAATAAGTAGTGACGTTACAGTCTAGATTTCAAAGCTGGTGGCTCGTTGCTTCCTCTCAGAAACAAAGAGCGAAAATACAGAGGGAGGTGTCAGAGTGTGAGATTCTCCACCTTTGCACCTGATGTCAGATCCTTCTTGTCAGCAACATTATAAGAGGTGCAGCTTCAAAACACAGCAGCAGGTCAGCTGGCTTCGCTGGTTCCTTTTTAACTGCAGAGGAAGGATTGCACAGACCCGCTGCCTTTCTGCCATGACACTTTCACAAACTCCCTCTGATCTCCTCCTTAAAAAAAAACCCTCTGAGCTTCACCTCAGTCGCTCCTGAAGCACACGCACCATTTCCCTCCTTACCTGCTTTCTGCTCACTAACCTCTCCATCTGTCCACTATATTCACTGTGTGTCTGGTTTTGTTGTCAACTGATGTCCCCAATAATACAAAAACAGCTCCAGTCTGTGACCCAAATGCAGACATATGCTACGCAGCAATGCTATTTTATAAAATAATTTGACAAGTTATTATATGCAGGGTTCGTACACTTTAGCAGTGGTCAAATTCAAGCTTTTTAAAAGGACTTTCAAGGTAAATTTTCAAGCTTTTCCAGTATCTTACACCTGTTGTAAATGACATGTTTTAGATGAGTATTTACATACTAAAAGGGGGAGATTTCACTGAACCATACCAACAGTGATGGTATTACACTTTTAGGAGGAACGGTCTTCATTTCAGATAGGCTACTCATTATTTTTTACATTGAACATGTGATTATCTATAGTCTACAGATGGATATAGTCAGTTTGCAAGAGAAATACAGTAAGAATTTCAAGCATTTACAAGCACTTTATCCAAAAATCCAAGCACTTTTTAAACCTTGAAAATACAACATTAAAAAACTGGGTCAATCATTATTCCCATCACGTTCTCCCAGCCTGTGATTCTGTGCCACTGTATGGCGAGCGGATTATGCCAGTCTGTGATTGATGGCGCGTGAGCTGACTTCCACTGTTTGACAAGCAGCCTCCTAACCAACATGATAAGAGGTCTGGATCCACTTAGCATAGATAGAGGGAACTCTGTCTTTTAGGGTGGACAGGCCCCCCCATAAACAACTAAGAAATATATGAAATAAAAGAAATAAACAAATGCAATAGGGGACTTCCTGACCAACAATTTACTGTATGCAATCATAAAAGTTTGGGGCAAAACCATCAGACTCAGGTTAACGTACCCTAATCAGGACATTTTCAGCACCTGGAGTCATTTGTAGCCCTTTGGAGTCTTGGGCTATTTTGTCTATTTTTGAATACTTTTTATTCTGCCTGTACATAATACTTGACTTACTGGATAAACATTTTGAACCCAAGAAAACACAACAAAAAACATAAAATCAGATTGTGAAAAAGATGGCTTTTTGCTTTGAAAACACAATAATGCTCAAGGACGAAGAATTTTAAATGTTACAAATGTAAAACAGGTTGTAAATATAACAAATAAGAGGCCAATAGTGCTGGTCTGGCTTTTGAATTATTTGTTTCCTTAAATCACCTTAATCAACCTGGTTGGTTTAATACGACAGAATCTGCATTCAGATTCTAGACTTTATTTTTATTTTTATTATTTAGAAAAATAAAGCTGTACTATAAACAGGCAGTAGATTTGTTTCATTTGCATTAAATTAAACTTTTCCTGGATGTAATTTGTGATGGGATCGTGTGTGTGTGTGTGTGTGTGTGTGTGTGTGTGACGGGTGAATAATGTGGAAGGTAAAAAAGTAAATGCCAACTCAACTGCTCAGGTTGTGCTAATGATGGCCAAAGAACATTTCTTAACCAGGGAGCATCTGACATTTGCAATTATCTTACCCAACTCCCAAATGGAGGTATAAGGTGTTGAACCGGCTCGGTTGTTAGAGAGTTTTACATCCATCAAGTTTAACATAAAATGTCACATAGGTTTTTTAACTGTTTGTACAAATCACCTCAGGCATTTCTTAAGTGCTGTGAGCAAACACAAAAGGTGTAGTAGGTGTAGTAGACAAAGCCTGAAGGATTTTTTTTTTGTATCTTTGGTTGCTACAGAAACATGTTGACATTGATTCAATGAACTGCAAAATAATAGCAGTGCAGCAGAGGAGTCATTGAGCTGAAAAGTCAGGACAACCAGTTCAAACGAACGGGCGTTATCAGCAGTTATCAGCCTCAAAATTACGAGTCAGTAAGGGCATGCTCCACCTTCTAGTATATGAAGAAAGGTCATTGTAAGCACATGAAATGGGCTGCGATATTAACATTTCTACTGTTAGGTGCTGACCCCTGGTGGCCATAGTAATTATTACTGGTGCGAAGGGGGAAGTGACGTCCTGTAAGAAGCGAACATGTGATTCCGATCCAGCTCCCCCACTTTTCCTACATAAGGCGACAAACATTGAGGATTAATGCCCATTAGTTAGACTTATTTACATTGCAGCGTACATAGAGAGTCCGGTGTTTGTATGCTACGGCTAATGGTGCGTTCAAGGTCTACACGAATGTCAGAATTTTCGACGTTGTTCCGAGCTACAAGTTCCGACTTTCAAGTTCCGACTTTCAGTGTAAATTGAACACACCATAAGGCGTTATGGTAAGAACGTGTTAGACCCGCCTTCAAAATAAAAGCAAACACATGTAGCTTTCAAAATAAGAGCACATGGATGTGTTAGCAGCGTCCACCACAGAATTTACAAGAAAACTGTCAAAATATGATGCCTTAAATAAAACAGAACCCTTAACAAAACCATAATCGTTTTTCCCAAATCTTACAATGCACATGTTATTTTCTAATCCTAAACAGTAGTTTCAGTGCCTGAACCCAGCAAAAATGAGAGTTACTGTAACTAAACCATTGCCAGTTTTAAAATGGGCAGATAATGACCTTTTGCACATGCTATCAGTTGGAGCAGACAAATTCTAACCCATATGTATGAGGCTAATAACAACTGATAACAGCCATTTAACGGGCTGCTAACATTCAGAGCGGGCGGTCAGGAGGTCTGACAAATAAGAAATGACAAGTCAGGAACAATGAAACTGCATTTTTTATCAAGGTTTGCAACAGACAAATATTCCAAATGCAGGTTGTCAAAACAACAGCACGGCTAAATTATTATGGTGTCAAAAAGCTGTTAAGCAATAGTTGTTGTTTTTTCTTGTTCGGCTACAGTATATACAAGCATCATGCTGGAGAGCTAAATCGTCCAAAATCATCATTGTTCAGGTTTTCTCTCACACTCAGCTGTCACCTCTCAGCTGCTCTCCTGCACTGTGCTGCAGCAGTCACACAGAACTGTATTAATCTGCTTTTTTCAGGCTCATCTCTCTTCATAATGTTGTGCAATCGTTACCTCTGCATCTAGAAAACCGAAATATTTCTTCATGCACATACACAGCACTTAAACTTTAGAGTAGAGCCAAAATACTGTTCATTAAATTACAAATATCCTTATACTCCTTATTCACATTTCACTTTAAGACAGCAGAGTCTGAATCCTTGCAGGTTTTTAGGAGAAGCTCTCAGACAGTAAAGGGGTTGTTTACTTTAAATGTTTGGAGGAGAAATTTTATTTGTAATTTGTAATTTATTTATTTCAAAACAGGGACAGCGCAGAATAAGACATTACTCTTGTACAACAAGAGAATATGCATTGTGCCAGGTTCTAGCAGATTGCTCTGTAACACTTTACAATAACCAACTAAGTAATGTTTATAGATGGTTTATAAACGTTAATTTTTTTAAAACCAATTTCTTAAAGGTATATGAATCATTTCAAAATCATTAACATACTTAATATGGTGTTAAAAATGTTAAAATGAGTGCAACTAACACTATTAATAAACTATTAATTATAATTTAATTGTTTGTTATTGGTAAAGTATTATATATATATAATATACCATTGGTTTGTCATTAATAAATGATGCAGTTAGTTAAACATTAATAAATTATGTATTTACCATTTATAAATGGTGGTTGGTGGTATAGATGGTTATTATAAAGTGTTACTGATTTGTATTTTCCACCTTTCCATCTATTTTTAAACAAATATTAGAAAACACAAGCATATGCACATTTATTTTAATAAATATATATATATATATATATATATATATATATATATATATATATATATATAAGTTTTTAATGATTTAAAAACAGCAAATCATTTGCTTCGGAAAGGGGATAAATACAAAATAATGAGTGATGGAGTCTGTTTTGATTTAATTTCCATCTCTTACATTCTTAGCCAGCAACTTGTGGATTTTGATTTTGCAGCTCTGGTGGAATAATAACACACCCGACTTAGAAACACACATTTAACACATTTCTTTTCTCCAGGGGCAGTAACGCCGCCTCAAGATGCTTCTGTTTGCTGTTCCACTGATCAGTCAATCTGTCTGTCTGCCTGTCTGTCTAATACTTTGATCAAAGCAAATATCTCTACAAACTCTAATCAGACTGCCATGACAACCACATTGAGCTTCTTCTCTCCACTCCAACTCCGGCCCACTCTCATCTATGAGCCTTTTATTATTATTATTATTATTATTTTACTATGAAAATTGGGTTTCTTTTAAAATAGAGGTAGCAGTTTTCTTGGATGGAGGCCGATGAATCAGTCCCAAACCTTTTTTATTTGTTTGCAATTTCCAACTGAGGTTCTTGTGTGACTCATTTTTTAAGCCACCTACAATGGCCCATAACACACGATAGATTCCCACTTCAGGAGCTCGCAGCAATTATGACTTGCCGTGTAGCTGACAACCAGTAAATACCCCTGTGGCTCAGGGTCTCTTGCAAATCTGGCACTTAGGACTGGTTACATTTTTAAATAGCCACATGCATTTTTCTGCTTTTACTGCAAACTGGTGCACTGCCCGTAGGAAGTATGTATTCGTACAGTGGGAGATGAAGTAGATTTTTCAATTATGGCCAAATGAGATTGTGCGTGAAAGTGTGAATAGTTTTTAAACATGCAGTGAACTTCCTTAAAATGTACTTTGTAATTATTATATATATTACTGATCCTGTATATGTGTCAAATTAAGAACACAAGCTAAACAGAGAGATGCAATGCTGCTCTAAAGTCATATTTTTTTTTTACAAACTAGTGCAGTGCCCGTATGAAGTATGTATTCATATAGTGGGAGATTAAGTAGATTTTTTAATTCTGGCCAAATGAGGTTGTGTGTGAAAGTGGGATGTACAATGAGGTGTAATACTCTTGCATAGTGTTAATATACAAAGTGTATATTGGTGTAATACATGGTTGTACATTGAGATATAAAGAGACACAGAAATAGTTATTTTAAGAAAAAGAAACTTAATCATTCAACATGGTTAGACATCTATACAGACACAGATATAGGAGGGAAGAAGTTTACATGCAGCACAAACAGATGGATGTGAATAACAGAATTTGCACATTACATGCAGACCACAACAATGTCTGCAACTCCATAAAACACTTACTTTTCATAAGGTATCACACCATCCAGCTCATACACACTGAACATTGATATTCACTGGAAACTATTTGATGATATTTTGAAAAATGAATTCAAAAATCTTCAAAATGGAGGATGCACACCTTCGTGCCATGTGCCAAGTCAGTCTGACTAACGGTCAGAGAGATATGACCTAGACACACACACACACACACACACACACACACACGCACACACACGCACACGCACACGCACGCTTCTTGCTTTTATAGATAAATAAATGACACTTCAGTAGGCTTCTATAAGGCAATAGAGGGTGCATACACATAGATGCACTTTTAGTTCTAAATATTCATATTCATAGCTGCATTGCAAGCTGAATAGACATGATTACACCTCATACAAACACAAAATCACACATAGTATTCAGGCCTGTAAAACAATACAATATTCTATGGAGGTAGCTCACAGCCATAAATCAATTCAACTTCTTGCTGCATGTCTGCGTTCACTGTTAAATGTGTTATTGTCAGGAGGTGATTCAAGTGCTGCAAACGAGCACAGCTGAATTTCAAAGACAATAATACAGGCTTGACAATATGGCCACTGAGCAAACAATGCAAAGCCTCGCAACAAACAAAGACTCACAGACAGTCGAGAAAAACACTGCAAAAAGCATCCTCACCATAACTTGTCAGGTCTTTTTTGTTGTAAATTGCTGCACTGACACTAAATCACTGCAATAGTTGGAAAAATGTGTTGGGCCAGGTGAGGGTCAGTCACAGCCTGTATTTCCTGCAGCAGGTTAAGCCCTCTGAGCTTCAGATTCACCTACAGTCCTCTAGTGTCTTACATCATTGTTGTGCACAAGCTCAGTTTATTCCCTTCTTTTACTAAAACACCAAACTGACATTTCAGAATTTACAATTTAGCTTCGTGTGTACAGTGGGTCAAAGCAGAATGCCATAGATATTGTGGGAAAAGATGTTCTTTTACCTTTATGCAGATAAAATAGGACACTGTGAATAAAACACTGTGTCTGCTTTGAGCTGCCTATCAGATAAATCACTGGCCAGACTGGCATCAAGGCCAGCCTTGAGCTTTCTTGTGAAAGATACATTTAAAAGGGGGGAGAGATGTGCATCTAATCTCATATGAAATCGTTTTTTACAAACATTATAAAACACAAGCGCAGTGGTAATATTAAAATATGCACATTTATTCCCAAGTTTTTACCGATTTAAAACAGCAAATAATTTGCTTCGGAAAGGATTTAAAAACAAAATAATGAGTGATGGAGCTCGAAATGATTTAATTTCCATCTCTTATATCTTGAGGTGTTTTAATGCAGTGAATGATTAGTTAAAAAGGTGCAATATGGGATTCTGGAGAAAGATAGTTGATTGCGTCGGTATTTGACAACCTGGTAATGAGACCCAGCAGTCATCTAGCTTTTGCCAGAATTGCATACTGCATCTTTAATTATCACTTTTACAATTTCCATAAATATTGCTTTTAGGGGCTGATCAACTAATCCTCAGGTCCCATAAAGAAGGATGAACATTTGTGGAAAAACAAATTATGAATAAGCTCTACTGCTTCTGTTTATTCTGTGCAGTTTGAATTGGGGGGACACAGAGTCACATTGAAATTCAAACTAAACCTTTGTCTTTGATTAAAATGATGATAATTCTGTGCTGAGCTCTGTCGGCTCTGAATTGTATCTTGTCAGCCCACCTTGCCCCTCCATCTCTAGGATACAGTGTTTACTGAGTGGGTGCCAGGACACAGTGGGATTGTACATAATGTCAGTCCAAGTACGAACAGACTCCACCATTAAATACAATGCCTGCAAAACACATCGGAAAGGCATAATCATGGACGCAAAACTGCAAATCAGGGGTCTCAAACTCAAATTACCTGGGGGCCGCTGGAGGCAGTGTCAAAATGACCCAAAATTACTAAAAAAAGACACAAAATTACAGAAAAAAATATGAAAATACTTGAAAAAGACACAAAATGACCAATAAAAGACACATAATAACAAAAAATACACAAAATTACAAAAAAATACACAAAATGACCAAAAAAAGACACAAAATGACTGAAAAAAAGACACAAAATGACAAAAGACACAAAATTACCAAAAATACACAGAATTACCAAAAAAGACACAAAATGACTGAAAAAAAGACACAAAATGACAAAAGACACAAAATTACCAAAAATACACAGAATTACCAAAAAAGACACAAAATTATTTAAAAAAGACACATAATGACCCAAAAAAGACACAAAATGACCAACAAAAGACACAAAATTATTAAAAAAAGACACAAAATTATTTAAAAAAGACACAGAATTACCAAAAAGGATACAAAATTATTAAAAAAGACCCAAAATGACCCAAAAAAGATACAAAATTATTTAAAAGAAGACAAAATGATTAAAAAAAGACACACAATTATTTAAAAAACGACACAAAATTACCAAAAAAAGTAATTAAAGGGACCTTCCACATACAACACAGAAAAGTGGCATTCATATAAAACTCACATTAAACTTTCATATCAAGGTGGGGGCCACAAAATATCGTCACGAGGGCCGCAATTGGCCCGCGGGCCGCAAGTTTGAGACCCCGGCTCTACATGAATAGGCTTATTCATTCAAATATTTTGATTTACTTCACACACTGTAAATTAAATAGAAGATACACAGAGTCAAAGAGACATCTGCACCTTACTTTGACATACATTACCTTCAGACTTCTTTCTCTATGGTCTAACAGGTGTCTAAAATATTAACATGGTGCCACATTTAATCTGACCAAAGAGGACAAAGTATATATTTCTAACAGCAGAAAATCATCTGAATTTGCTGGCTGACCACTAAATGAAAGTAGTCAAATAAACTGAATTTGCCAGACAGTGCTCAGAACATTCTGCTCTGTTCCCAGGTAGCTTCTTCTCACTGCCTCATCTACTGTGTTACATCTCAGACCGCCTCCTCCCCGCCTGCTGGACAGAGACCTGAAATGGTCAATTTAAAGCCAAAAAGCTCAAATCACACACATCCTCCACTTTCTTTATCTATTAGTCTCCAGACCTTCCAGGGTGTCACTTTGTGCTGAAAAATGGTGGGGACATAAGGGCTCTGAAAAAAATGTTTTAAGTGATGTTCAACAGATGTAATGGAGGGTTTTTGGTAGGAGGTCAGAGTAGATAACTATGGAGAGTCAGGAAATAATTGCATAACGGTGCATCGAAAGGGCATAAAGTAGTCAACGACAGAGTCAACAATCTTCAGTATTCAACAGAAAACACATCGACTGCACAAGTAGCAATCATCCAGATGCATCACATCCACAGCTGCAACTACAGTTTATTTTTTTTTGCTTTCCTTTCTCTTTAGGACAATGTTCATTTGTTTCTTTTATATTTTATCGTGTAACATTGTATGTTGCCAATAAAGCTGTCTCAATGTGTTCTCATTTGTTACTTAATATTTCTTGGTGCAAGTTATTTTACAGACCAATGCAGCCTTAAAAAGTGATGGTGACAAAATCAGTCATTTCTAAAAGTAGTGGGACGTGTCCCCAGCGCCTCCACTCTAAATGACACCTATGCTACCTTGTCTCTTTTCCTTATGAGCTCATGAGCTCGTCTTATTAAAGAATACCTCACAATATGTCCTATTGTCTGTATGTTACAATGAAATATTGCTTCAATATTCAGGTCCATAGCCATGGTTGAAATCTACAAATTTAACCTTTAACTATAATATAATAATATATAATATAATATAATATAATATAATATAATATAATATAATATATCTTAGTATATTATATATGTATATATATGTATAGTATATTATATATGTATATATTATATACATCTATTGTATGTATATCTTGTATAGTCAAGTATTTATATGCATATATAATGCCGGTACAATATATCATATTATATCATATCTTATATATATATATATATATATATATATATATATATATATATATATATATGATTACATATTATATATTGTTTTGTATGTATGCACACCCTGCACAGGCTAAATATATGACTCATTGCTATGTTTTTATTAATACTACTACTATTATTATGAATATTATATACATATACTGTTGCTGCCATTACTATTATTACTATGTACTGTGATATACTTTTATTATTATTATTATTATTATTATTATTATCATCATCATATTAATATTACATACTATATACTGTACTATTATTATATACTGTCTAGTCACAATAACATTATTACCATCATATCATCAGTACAATTTCCATCATCTTGCCACTGTAACTTACCTACCAAGTTATCTATCTATCTATCTATCTATCTATCTATCTATCTATCTATCTATCACATATCTTACTTATCTCTGCTCCCATAAGTGGACAGCTACTTTTTAATATCAGGCCTCATATTTAAGTCATGATTACTACAGCTCTGCACACCACCAACGTACTGTAGTTTCTCACCTAAAGGCCCAAAACACCCACAGAGCTGATCTTTCTTACTCCGGCTGATTAAACCTCTCCTGGGTGGAGCTGTGCGGGAATTACGTGAGGCCACCAAAGTTAATGAACCAATAACAACGAAAACTACCCTAACAGGTGCTACAAACTAACAGTATGATCAGATGAGCACAGTGTACACGCCAACACAATCCTCAGATGATATGTACTAAGGCAAAGTAAGAGAAAACACCTGTGTGGGTGGACCATCGATGTGTACATGGATATTAATCATTATGGATTTTGCTTTTGGGCTCTGTATGGAAAATACAAACATGTGCACGCCTGTGGCAAATGCATAATAAATGCCATTTTTTCATAATTGGAGATCTAACTGCTCGTTGTCAAGATACGGCATGTCTTCACTGAAAATTAGCCTTTCTTTCTCAGTTTTCATGTTGCAACTATATTTGTTTTGTGTAGGTTTTTGAAAGAAGTCGTCAATACATAAGTCAAGAATTCAATAAGATGAAGTGAGACCTATATATGACCCCTGCACCAATGCCTCATGTCTGTAAGAAACAACATCACAGTTTGTGCTTCATTGGATTGATTTTGGCCTCAAGAAAGAGTTTGTAATTTATTATAACTGAACCTCCTACAGTATATTCGCATCAGTTATGTGTAGTATTTGTTGAGGCTGCTTGTTTTCACACTCACAACAACCTGTATATTCATAGTGATCCTGATCCGTCCCCCCCCACTTTCAGCGACAAACATCGCCAGTAAAACAGAGGATTAATGTTCTGTTAGTTAGATTATTTACATTGCAGCACATAGAGAGCCTGGCTGCTAATGGTGCGTTCAAGGTCTACACGAATGTCAGAATTTTAGACGTTGTTCCGACTTTCAAGTTCCTACTTTCAGTGTAAATTAAACACACCATACATTGTTACGGTAAGAACGTGTTAGACCCGCCTTCAAAATAAAAGCAAACACATGTAGCTTTCAAAATAAAAGCACATGGATGTGTTCGCAGAGTCCACCACAGAATTTGTAAAAAGACTGTCAAAATATGACACCTTAAATAAAACATATAAGAACCCTTATTCTCATTTACAATAATTCATTAAAATATGAAATGATTAAGAAGGAATAGTGGCATTAGAATGTGCGAGAGGCACCAAATTTAGGCTTTTAGGGCAAAAATGTTCCCCGGCAGTATATTCAGGGTGATGAAAGGAGGAGAGATGTTTGTGGGTCCTTCATTGTCAGCTTCAAGTCAGTAAATTTGTTTGGCTGCACTGGAAATTTCATGTACAAACTTCTTTTTATCTATGTAAATATGTTGGATGTTGTTTACACTACAGTTCATTTAAAAATGTTTAAATAAAACACATTTTTGAGATCATTTGCTGACAGCTTCGTCCCCCCCAGTTCAAAAATCCCATCTGCGCCCCTGGGAAAGAAGCACGGGGAAGCGAATCCCTGAACCTAAAGCTGTTTGTTTTTTGAAGGGAATAATATAATATGATATTGCTGTAACGGTAAACAACACTGCTTTAATTCACAAACCCTCTAAAGCAGCTTGCACACAATAAACAAGATTTTTTTCCCCCCTGTGAGAATTCTTATGAGGCGAAGAGACCACTGGCTCTGACAGCAGCCTCTTGGGATGTCCAAGCACAGATTCAGAATACCAATTAAACTGTGTGAGCCAACATATACAGTGTTGTCAGGGTAAAACCTCCACGACTGATGGAGAATCTGGTGATCAATGACACGGCCACAGAAGCTCCATAACCATCCATTGTGCCCTAAATCGTCGGCCAGCTAATCAGGAACTGTGCTGTGATGTGTGTCGGCTGTGTTCCTGGAGATATGTGCAACAATGTGCTGGTGGAGACACAGCATGTGTGCATTAATATGATTCTATGTATTGAACCAGCTTGCACTGGTTTTCTTCCATATTAGAGCCCTTTCCACTAGACATGATCATTCATCTGACTGGCTCATTCACACTTATCTCCGACATTACGCTGATGATGACATCACAAACACACTTAAAGGACATTTTGTTGTTTTCTTTTTACAATACTCATTTTAAAAAATGTGTTATAAGTCACACCTCAGACAGCAATCCTCCACTTATCCCTGCTATTTTTAATTCCTTGGGAAAATCTGCATTCAGAAACGCAGCCATTCCACAGGTTTTAACATAGTTTTTATGCTCTCTTGTGTTCATTTTTTCTCATGCCTGTTTGAATTTGTACCAAATGTGAGGTCTTGATCACAGTCACACCTCCTGCGGAGACATAGCCTGCCAACTTCCTGACTAATGAGTCCAGCTCTGTGATTGAACCATTTTAGCTCGTATACACAGATATTCTACCACTCTGCTGATGATTTTAGGTCTATGCGGTATATGAAAGTTGTCCCGTCTCCAGCACCTACAACCTTTAAGTAAAGATAGATAGATAGATAGATAGATAGATAGATAGATAGATAGATAGATAGATAGATAGATAGATAGATAGATAGATAGATAGATAGATAGATGTAATTTCCCAGCTTGGCTGTAATTTCCCAGCTTGGGATAAATAAAGTATATCTATCTATCTATCTATCTATCTATCTATCTATCTAGATAGATCGATAGATACCGGAAAATATGGATAATATTATTGCTAAGAAAAAAGCAAATGCATGCAAACAAATTGTGAGGTCCTCTCCATGTCTAAAGATGACTATAACTATTATGCTGTATGTAAGGATATATATATATATATATATATATATATAGAGAGAGAGAGAGAGAGAGAGCCTCTTCGTCATTGTATAACAATATACAATGAAATTTGCTCATTTGGTAACTTTGGGAAACAAGACTAGTGCCAGAAATACAAGATTAGAAAAATATATAATCTAAATATGATAGTTTTAGCTTATAGTTTTACGTATTTCATGTTTGTAAGAACCAAAAGTATTTATCCAAGCTGTCTTTGATTGCTCATTGGAAAAGTCTGCACTCTGGCATTTTTCCAATAACTCATGAAATATTGAGTAGTACTGTATGTGGACCAGGATGGCTGATCCATGGACCATCAGGTAACGTTGACTGACAGGGTAGTCATCCATTTGTGACAATCCCATTCCCAGTGTGTGCTCACATACACACACTGACCATATTGAACACTGACTATATATACGATATTTTGTATTTAATATCTAAATTGACATGTTGAGTCATGTCTAAAGTCAAGTCTTTAACGTCCAAGTCAAGTCTCAAGTCACATAGATAGATAGATAGATAGATAGATAGATAGATAGATAGATAGATAGATAGATAGAAGAACCATTTTAGCTTGTATACACAGATATTCTACCACTGTGCTGATGATTTTAGGTCTATACGGTATATGAAAGTTGTCACATCTCCAGCATCTGTAACTTTTAAATTAAAATGCTATAGTCATAGATAGATAGATAGATAGATAGATAGATAGATAGATTTTAGAACCATTTAGAACCATTTTAGCTTGTATATACAGATTTTCTACCACTGTGCTGATGATTTTAGGTCTATACAGTATATGAAAGTTGTCACATCTCCAGCATCTGTAACTTTGATTGATAGATAGATAGATAGATAGATAGATAGATAGATAGATAGATAGATCATTGTAGGTTATGAAATTGCAATAACAGACTAAAAATAGTACCATAACATAAACTCTCTGCCCGTTTCTATGGGAATGTTTTGGTGCTGCTGGGCTGTCAAGGACGGTGTGAGATGTATCAATACAGCATGAACATACAGCAGGTAGTGAAGCGAAATTCCCGTTTATCTGCCTCCAGTCTTCTTCTTCTCTGTGTCCAAATCCGTTGCACCTGTCAACTAATTACGCGCGAGGGGGTGGGGGGTCTCCCACCAACCTTTCCACTATGAGCTTAGCATGACAACACAAACGAAGCGATGAAAACTAGCGTGTTTTTTTTTTTTTAACGTCCACTTGTCATGACGGAGAAAGCTCGCTTACCTGTCGTAACTCCACCTACTGTAGGACATGCTCCTGTTGCTGCTGACTCCCTCCATGTCTCCGGGGAGCTGGACAGGACTGGACTGGACGGTGAGACGGCAAAATGAAAGCGTAAAGACGCTCCTCTCTCTCCGTCCTCACTGAACCAAACCAAACACCAAGTAAAGGAGTCGCCTGTGAGTGAATGAGCAGGAGGCTGTGCAGAGCCAGACTCTCTCCTCTGGGCTATACCACCACGGAGAGGGGCGCGCGCTGGCAGCTCACCGTGCACGCGCAAATGCTGATTTGGTTCATTCACGCGGACCAGTGGCGGACTCACACTGTTAGAAGGGCAGGGGGGGGGGGGGGGAAAAATACAAAGGGCTCATTCTGCACAACATGGGGCCCCACCAGCACGCAATAAGCTCTGATGCATCATGTATGATGAAATAGTCCTCATCAGGGCCCAGTGGCGGTTCTAGACCAGTGTTCCTGTGGGGGCCAAGCAGGGGCCAGTGTTTAATCAGAGGGGCACATTAAAAAACTGCAAAGATGATATTTAAGCATTCAAAACCTTTATTTTAGCTAGTTATTAAGTATATTTGGAAGATACAGATACATTGATTGAAACAATGAGACTTACCAACAATAACTATTATTTTTGTACAACAATGACATATCTAATTTTTGTGCACAATTACTTTTTATTTTATTTTGAAAGTGCAGTACAGTAGGAATGATCTTTTTTTCTTAATACACAAGCTTTTATTGCACAATTAAACTATTTTACAGTGTACACATGCTGGGTTCCTTTTGTGTACAATGAGGTATTGTTTGAACCAAATATAGGTAAGAATTTTTCTGTTGTTCATTGTTATAAATTGATCATTTTATTATTAATTTGACACAGGGGCCACAGCAGGGGCCAAGGTCTTCTTCACAGGGGCAGTGGCCCATATATGAGGGGGCAGTCAGAAATGTGAAGGGGGCATCATGTGTACACATCATGCTCCAGCACTTTTTTTTCTGTGCTTATAGCAGGGATGGGCAACTTAAATGCTGCAGGGGGCCACAATTTTTCATCGACACTACTACAGGGCCACATATAGGACCGTGCACTTAACCAGATATGATTAAACTGCAATTTTAAATATGTTTACAGTGCAGTAACTTAACATATTTCATGCTCAAATGCATGTTTAATAGTATAAATAGGAATACAAATGGTTTGAAGAAAATGAAAAATAACCACTTACTGTGATTTCTTTTTTTTTTCAGTGCACGAACAGCAGACCAACATTAATTGCAAGAAGTAATTTTGTGCATTTTTACACTGCACTTTTAAGATTTCATGCTCAAATGCATGTAGTTGTACTGAGGGCCACTTCTAGTGAGGGTGCGGGCCGTATGCCCGTATAACCCCGACCTGGAGAAGTGGATTGCACTTTGTCAGGCCTCTACCTTCAGACCTGAAGACTAAGCTCCTGCTGGTTCAGCTCTTAAGGTCACTGAGGCATGCAAACCCCCTGACCACAGTAAGGTGGCAATCCCTCGGGGGGGAAACTGAAAAATAAAAATAAAATAAATGAATAAAATAAAACATCCTTCATCCAGATTTCAACCAACAATCGTGAATCGTGTGTCCTTTTTTCGGACACATTATCAATTTTATTTGCACTAGAGGGCACATCATCATAATTATTTTTTTTTTTTTTGGGGGGGGGGGGGGGGGGGGGGTCGCCCCTCCTGCCCCTTTTCAGTCTTTCCCTTATCAATACAAAAAGTAGCTGCGCCATAGCCCACAAACACAGTTCTCCTCCTTTATTCATGAACTGCTGTATTGATTAATTATTTTTTTTGTGGGGTAATTTTTCATTTTTAATGTATAGAAATCAATTATTGCATGTTTAGTTGTACGTTTGTGTATGCAGGTTTCCTTACTGTTTATATTTTTATTTTATTTTATTTTTAATTTTTCTGTAAATAAAATATTAAAAAAATAAATTAATATTATATATATATATATATATATATATAGAGAGAGAGAGAGAGAGAGAGAGAGAGAGAGCAATCAAATGGAAAAGAATGAAGCAAAAACAAATAAATAAATAATAGTAAAATAAACGCAAGATTACATGTTAGTTAAAGACATTAAACGCAGTCCATATGTTGGTAGTCTTCACAGCTTGCATTTGTGTATGTGGCAAAAAGAAAAATTAAACTGCTGTATTAATTTGTATGTGGATGAGCGCACTCTCAAGTCGTAATTGGCCATGGGCGTCATTTATTGCAAATAGGAAAAGGCTTGATTTTAATATTTTCCCACAGGATCAGGCTCACACATAAAGCTTATTAATTTTTGCTTGCAGGTTAAGACTCCTGCTTCTCTGAGATCACTAATTGGATGCATGCACAACTGATTTTTATGCAAACATGGAGAGGCTTTTAAGCAACATATTATTAGGTGAGCCAAACCAGAGAAGACAGGTGGGGATGAGGGAAAGGGCATGCAGGAAATCCTCTCAAGCTGCCATTTCAATACTCGGTGAATCCCAATATCCGCTATATAATATCTCATTTAAGCCAACAAAGAAAAGGACACGGGAGGTCCTTCAACCTTTACATGCTAAGCTCATTTTCTTTTGTTCAGATTCTTTTGTTCAGATACAAAGAAATACGAATTCAGTGCTTTTACTTTAAAATACTTAGTGATTGTTTGTTATTATGTGTCCTCAGTTTGTATGTAAATTGAATCATTCGTTCCAAGTAATATTCACTAAACCAGTTCATTGGCTTAATTAGTTGATATTTCCAAGTAAAATGTAATTGAGGGACATCAGTGAATCTGCAATTTACTTGTGTATTTTCATAAATAAATAAATATTACTTAGAAACAGCCAGAGTAAAGATTATAAACACTTTCTGTGTGGAAAAACTTGCCTAGCTTTTTTAAAGTAAATGTCACTCCAATTTTTTTCAGTGTTGACGTCATCCTTGCTTGTGTTGTATGATCTCTCCAATGTGCATCGCTTTGGATAAAAGCATCTGCTAAATGACATTGT
Source organism: Centropristis striata (assembly GCF_030273125.1). Classification (NCBI taxonomy): domain Eukaryota; kingdom Metazoa; phylum Chordata; class Actinopteri; order Perciformes; family Serranidae; genus Centropristis; species Centropristis striata. The sequence continues at coordinate 5,061,412 of NC_081518.1, forward strand.
AGATTGTAGATTGTATGTCATATGTTATAATTATACAATGTTGATAATGAGTACATTTGAATTGCTTACACTTGCTTTAGACTCCCTCATAGGACTGTAGGCCAGAATATATGTGATGCTCTCAGGACCAGTGAGCCCGGATGCTTAAAATTCAAACAGTGTGTAAGTCCTGGCAGCACACTATAACCACAGGCAATGTTTGAATGTACAAAAGTTGCAACATGGTCTTTTGCACAAAGCATTTTCTGAAAACCAATCACAAAGGATCCGAAGCATAGCATCGCTCTGGAGAGGAATGACAATCATACAGAGAAGCCCCATTTCCACCAGAAGAATGACTGTAAAAATGACACATTGTGAAGGATAACAAGCCGGAGATTACTCATGGTGATGATGCCCAACGTGACGTGTTTACTGAACCATCAGAGAGGACTTTTTAGGATGTTATTGTAAAAATGATGAGTCTAATGCTACAGACTTCATAGTCATCAAATCTCAAACCAACTGGACTCTTCTAGCACAACCATCATCAAAACATACAATGAGGGATTATATTTTGTAAGAAAGAAATTATGAATTTCTTTCAAATTACTTTAAACCTCTGAAGTCCAGGAGATTTTGGTTCAAATTTGTCAACTTCCTATGCATTCATTTCTGTCTCTGTTCAGCATCTTTCAGTCTGTCCTTACATCACATGCATGGCTCCTTTTTCTCCACACAAGTTTGGCTATCAGTCAGATTTTTCGTTTTATTTTAATTAACAAAGTATAAAGCTGCAAGGAACCCAAAATACAAACAAAAGACACAGGTGTCTTTGGAAATGTACCTTTTTTTGATTTTTTTTTTTTTTTACCATTTATACACACAAAAACAGAAGAAAAAAATAGCAAATAATAAAACTACAAGACTGTCTATTGCAGGTAAATTTAAAATAGTAATAGTTTTCATTGTAGAAAGAAAATTCACATTTTAATAAATGTCACACTGTGAAAGCCTCTATGCTTGGACTTTCAACTGGCTTTCTCAGCTTGTCTACAAATAAAGTTATTACTGTAAATAAAACGTGTATTTTCAATAAATAGATGGACTCCAGAGGGTTAAAATAAGTTCATTAACATAGACTTGCTTTTATGTAATGCTGTCTATCTCACCACTCCTTTTTACTTCTTCACTTTTTACTTTTTTTACTCCTTTTACCTTTTATTTTCTGTGTATCTGAGAATATCTTGTGATTGTTCCTGCTCTGTCTCTTATCGTTTTTCTTGTAATGTAAGAATTGATTTTAGCCTTATGGCATCATTGTCGTTGTGATTAACTGCTCTTTGTCCAAGCATTTTGTAAACTGCTGTTTTTGAAAGGTGCTATATAAATACAGTTATTATTATCATTATTATTATCATCCATCACCTCGATAAAACTCTTTATGTTACATGTTTGTCTTTTAATTTGTCATCCATATCATCAATTCTCACCTCCCTTCATTGGCTTCCAGAAAAATTGAGAATTAATATTAATATCTTGTTAAATGCAATCTGTTTATAGTAGTGTTGTTGAAGCTCTATTCTTGTTGTCAGCAGCTCAGATCATCTAATCGAGGCCTGTTATCCTCACCGTTCTTATTCTAAATCCAGAGATGACCGTGCTTTTGCACTTTTATTTTAAATGTTTTGTTTATGCTTCCTTATTATTTTGGTTGCATGATTTTATGTTTTCATTATGGTTTACTTTGTATTCATTATGTCTTAATTGCTCCCTATGTGTTTGAGTATAACCAAAACCAATCAGTAGCTGTTTATGAATTATTTATGGGCTGAAAGAGTCAATAGCATTTCCATTCAGTGTTGTTTTTCCATCCATCCAAATCAGCACTCCTATCTGTACAAACCTGAGTTATTTTTAGTTTAGATTTAAATTTTACCTCATATTAACCCTCTGGAGTCAGCAAACAAACAAAAAACACCTCGACCAGGTGTACGTTTTTGCAGAGGGTTTTCATATTTTGCAGTTTGCATTCAGCATTTTTAATGCAATATTTTGTCTTTAATGTTATTTTGTATGATTTTTGTCAATTTTTTTTTTTTTTTTTTTTTTTTTATTATTATTTTGTTTTTGTGGGTGTTTTAGGTGTGTTTTTTGTCATTTTTTAGGTGGTTTTTGTACAAAAAAAAAGCATATGTTTTCTGTGGGTTTTGAGTGGGTTTTTATGTGGGGTTTTTGTTGAAAAAAAATTTGTTTTTTTTATGTGAGTTTTTGTAATTTTGTGTGTTTTATGTGTGCTTTTAAGTGTGTTTTTGTAATTTTTTGTGTTTTTTATGTGAGTTTTTGTAATTTTGTGTGTTTTTTGTGTGTTTTTATGTAATGTGTTTTTTTGTCATTTTTTGTGTATGTTTTAATGTGTGTTTTTGTACCATTTATGTGTGTTTTTTGTGTTTGTTTGTGTTGAAAATGTTGATCCAGTAAGTCAAAATGAAAAGGTTGAGGTGAGGTTGTGCTGAGAACTATACCAACATGGCATGCTGGACACTTTTTAAGTCGTTTATCCAGGCAGAATGAAAAGTCGTCTCCAAAGGGTTAATTCTCATTATCACCAACTCAAGATCTTCCTCGTCAGTGTTTCAGCTCTTTATATAGAAAAAAAGAACTAATAAGTTTAATGAAATCTGAGGAGTAGGAGGTAAAAATGAAACATCAAGCCAAGCATAATTTATATTTTGTGCAACCTTTTAATTTGCAATTTCCTTCATCATTCCAAGTGTTAATTGAAAAAAAAAAGAGATATAACTTTGCTATGCTTTTTAACAGTGTTTTTAAAAAGTGCTGTAGAAATAAAATGATTAATACTATCAATATTAACATCTTATGTCTCCATGTTGTGTTTTATATGTAATTATATTTTAACCCCTTTAATACAAACCTGACTTATTTTTAGTTTAGGTGTAAATTTTACTTCATATTTATTCTCATTTTCATCAACCCAAGACCTTCCTCGTCGTCAGTGTTTCAGTTTAATGAAATCTTTGTTCATTTTTTAATCCTTTTCATGTCTTTTTTTGTGTCTTTTTTGTGTCTTTTTTGGTCATTTTGTGTCTGTTGTTGTGTCTTTTTTAGTTATTTTGTGTCTTTTTTTGGTAATTTTGTGTCTTTTTTGGTCATTTTGTGTCTTTTTGGTCAGTGTGTCTTTTTTTTAGTAATTTTGTGTCTTTTTGTGTCTTTTTTTAGTCATTTTGTGTCTTTTTTTAGTCATTTTGTGTCTTTTTTGGTCATTTTGTGTCTTTTTTAGTCCTTTAGTCCAACAAAAAATGTGATTTTGAATCTGGTGATTTTGAACAAAGGTTGCAAATCTAACATATAAGAGGGTTACATCCAGTTCTATCATTTTATACTAAATCTATTTGAGCTTGTCTCCAGTTTTACTTGGTATATCATCATCAAACTGAAACTGGCCTCATGGAGTTTACAGCCAGAACTTTAGAGGTAAATTTACAGTAGGGCTCCACACTGCTTTGTTTTCTAGTCTGGATGTGATGAAGAAGTCATGCTTTGGAGCTTTTGGAGACTCTAGAGGGTTAAAGAGGTAAAAATGAAACACCAAACCAAGTTTGCTTTGTATTTCGTACGACCTTGTCATTTGCAAGTTTCAAGTTCCTTCATCATTCCAAGTGTTAATTGGATTTTTTTTTTTTAGTTTTATTTTGCTATGCTTTTTAACTGTGTTTTGAAAAATCATGATACATCAATACTATCAATATTATTATAATAATTATTATTATTTATTATCTTATGTCTCCATGTTGTGTTTTATATTTATTTATATTTTAACCCCTCAATACAAACCTGATTTATTTTTATTTTAGGTTTAAATTTTTACTCCATATTTATTCTCATTATCATCAACCATCATCAAATCTTAAGATTAATAGGTTAAAAAAAACAACACCAAACCAAGTTTGCTTTACATTTTGTACAACCTTCTCATTTGTCAGTTCCTTCATCATTCCAAGTGTTAATTAGAAAAAAGGATATCTCTTTTTGCTATGCTTTTAAAAAGTGCTATAGAAATAAAATTACCAATACTATCAATGTTATTATTTTTATTATCTTATGTCTCCATGTTGTGTTTTATATTTATCTATATTTTAACCCCTTTAATACAAACCTGATTTATTTTTTATTTATTCATCATTCCAAGTGTTAATTGGATTTTTTTTGTTTTATTTTGCTATGCTTTTAACTGTGTTTTGAAAAATCATGACACACCAATACTATCAATATTATTATAATTATTATTATTTTGTATTATCTTGTCTCCATGTTGTGTTTTATATTTTAACCCCTAGTGGTTCAACCATTTTATAACATTTCCTTAGTCAAAACAACCCCCTTGTGGTCAGATATGTGTATTTATGTGTATGTATCAGTAATCCTATTATTAATAATAAATATTTTTGGCTCTTAAAGGCAGCTCTAGTTTAGAAGAAGCAGGAAGGCTGTTTGTGAATGTGGCCTAGATGTGTGCATGAACATAATTAACAGCAGAAGATGTGTCATTATTATATTGCCTCCCAAAAAGTATTTTCCTCCCATAGAGTAGAGCGATGCTGTGGCAGCAAAAATTCAACAATGGGCCAAAAGTGTTTTGGGAATTCAGGAATTCCAATAAATGTGGACCCCAAACACAAAGAAACTAATTGAACCCAGAGAGAAACATGCAGTTTGTGTGCAATTTAAAGTGAAGAAGATCGATGCCGATGTGGACAAAACCTGCAGGATTTTAAAGAGACGGTACAGAATAAATCCCCTACTGGATCCTTAATTATCTGGGATATAAGTGGTCATATGGATGCTATACCAGCTGTAGTCATGCTGTGAATACTAATGGTCTCACTGGCCCCAAGGCTCAGTATGTAAGATTCAGGTCTGTGCAGCTTTTTTGAATCTACAAAAGAAAGATTCTCTACCCCATCTGGCTCAATGACAGATTTTATTTTAGCACCAAAAGCTAGACACAGGGCAAAAGACACTGATATGGAAGAAAAAGAAGAAAAAACAGGATGATTTGGATGTACACTAGGAGTCGCAATAAGATGGGAAGTCGGAATTTCAAATCTCAGCCATTGTAATAATTCATTTGTGTGATTTTTAAGCTCTAATATAAAGACCAGAATCGTTTCTAAGACCCTCTCCCACCTGTTCTAGGATTTTACACTCTGAGCTGCCGGTGGACACCTCAAAGATAAATATATTCTCCATTATTAAGCCACAGTAAGAAATAACATTCTTGGTCACATCTGGGTGAAGAATCCAATTTTGTAAATTTGGGCCAACAGTCATCTTCACTTAAAATAATCAAGAGAATTAAATATTCCTCTTTACATATATACACAGCTACGCCGTGAATGTGAGTTCACTTATAAACATATAAAAATACTTGTCAACTAGTTTGATAAGAAAATAATGTATAAAAGTAGAGTAGAAACATTTAATCAAGTCCATTACTTCCATCATCTGATTTTCTTGTTTATATTACAAGATGATGATATGAAAAACAAACTGCAGTACTTCATTTTTATGCCCGAACAGAAGTACAGAAGTGGACGAGGGAAGGCAGAAGAGTATTTTGTGTCTGTGGTGGTTGATGATAGCTCCACAGGTGGCAGGTCCGGTGAGTTCAAGTCCCGTCGGAGAAACGGCTTTTCTTTTCTTTTTTTTTTCTTAACAATGTGCATCTCAGTGCCTCCACGTTTTTCCAACTGACAGATCATTGGGGAGAAAAAAGGGGGTAATGTAACAGAATAATTCAAGGACACAAAACAAAAACATTGCCACTGTGTTATTGGAATGATAAAACAGTTATTTGATCGATATCGTAGACGTAGAAGTGTTTGACAGAAAAAGATGCGTTACATTGGAATGATCTGAACTGAACTGCGCTCTGAAAAGCTTCTTGATTTGCAACAAATGGATTGGATAATAACATTACTTGAATATAGAGCATACAGTGTTCAGCGTTTTGTTCTGAAATCATTGTTAGTCGTCAAAGATACACAATGTGCTACCGATAAATGTATCTACTGCTCCGTAGAAATCTGAAACAATGTATATCACGTCCAATTTTGACTGAACCGCCACCTTCGAGGAGAGAAATTCAGACAAATTTGCTACTTTCGGTACATTGACGAGATCAGAATGCTTCAATTCTATAAGACTTTTAAAAAAAAAATCAAATACAGTAGACACTCCATATTTGGCAATTGAGATGAAAGCAGAAACCACAGACGAAGAAGAAGAATCCACTGCAGAATGCCAAAAAAGTTCTATCATTGTAGCTTTAAGGGCTTTCTAGGCTTTATATTTATATACATACTTATATATTCACTTTCATATATGTAAAACCAAACTCAACCTCACACACTGTACTGTGGTGATTTAATAGATCATTAGAAGTACACTTTGAAAATCACAACAAATGTCACATATGTACAGTAGCAGATTAGCACATGGGAGTAAAGGTGGATATGGCACAACATACACAAAGCTTCATAAGATAATCTCTCTGCTCTGGTCAGACACCGGAAACTAAAGAAACATTCTGGATATATATAGTTTTCATTCAATCTCGGTAGCAAGTACAAATGTCACTACAAGGCAAGAGAAGTCCTTCAGAGTACAAAACATTAATTTGTCAGGCTGATTTTAGAAGGCAATGTTTAGTGTTGGGACTCTCTCGTGTGAATTTAAGATTACGGCTGAAGGTAGAGTGGTGTTAAAATTTGGCATTGTCAGTTGTCCATAGTGATGTCCTGGGGACAGCAGTTCCTGGTCAGAGTATCTCAGAAAAGGCTGTCTGAAGTCATGCACGTGGAGAAGGCAGCGGTCAGTCATCCACGGAGGATGTGATGTCAGGCAGAGTGGGGGGGTGGGGGGGGGGGGCGGGTGGGAGAGAGTAGCTGCATGAGTTACAGTGATAAGGCCGACTCAGACGATCACACAATGGCAGCCGCTCTTGTCTTTCTCTTTTCTTGTAGGTTCTGGCGACGGAGGACATTCCTGTTCTTGGAATTTCCTAGGAGTCGGGAGAGAGAGGAAAACCATCATGACACAGCGTTTTTCCTGCTTTTAACCCTTCTGGTGTTCAAATTAGGGTTGTCAAAAGTATCGATACTCAAAAAAGTATCGATACTAAAACGTTATATCCGGATACAAAACTCATTTTCAAAAGTATCGAGTATCTGAAGCTTGTTATCATAGTTGCAGTTTCTTTTTGCACAACTGTTTTTTACTATAAATATTTAACCTGTGGTTCTGTTCGGTTTTTACATGTTGCAATTTTCTTGTTAATAAAAATATTTCTGTTAAATTTTGGGGTCTTTGTTTTTATCCTTGTGGTATCGAAAATGGTATCGAGTATTGAATATTTTCCTGAGTATCGTATCGAGTTGAAAATTTTAGTATCGTGACAACCGTAGTTCAGATGTCACACTCATAAATTGACCTGCTGTGACCCCGAATCACAGATAATCACAGATAATCACAGATAATCAAAGCCTCATGAAGCGTAGAGACCTAGAGCAATCAGAAGATGTATGGCTTTCCTAGCTATATTTAAAATCTTAGCAGTTTTAGAGAACTGAAAAATACAGAAATCGGCGGAAATACAGAAAATAATGTAGAAAAGTAGAGTAGAAACATTTAATCAAGTCCATTACTTCCATCATCTGATTTTCTTGTTTATTGTGGCCCCCGTGACGATATTTTGTGGCCCCCACCTTGATATGAAAGTTTAATGTGAGTTTTATATGAATGGCATTTTACCGTGTTGTGTGCGGAAGGTCCCTTTAATTACTTTTTTTGGTAATTTTGTATCTTTTTTTAATAAGTTTGTGTCTTTTTTTAAGTAATTTTGGGTCTATTTTGGGTAATTCTGTGTCTTTTTTGGGTAATTTTGTGTCTTTTTTTGTAATTTTGTGGAATTTTTTGGTCATTTTGTGTCTTTTTTAAACTAATTTAAAGTTTTTTTTCAGTCTTTTCATGTCTTTTTTTGTAATTTTGTGTCTTTTTTGGGTCATTTTGTGTCTTTTTTTGTCATTTTCTGTCTTTTTTTGTAATTTTGTGTCATTTTTGGTCATTTTGTGTCTGTTTTTAGTAATTTTGTGTCTTTTTTTGTTCATTCAAATGTTATTGAAACCAGATCACAGCATGAATGATGTTATATTCTGGAGGGTTTTGACAATTTTTATCCATTCCAAAAGAAGTCTAATTCAGTAACAAATGATATCAACCCAAATATTGCTGCAACAACTAATGAGACATAGTTGAGCATGATAATGGACTTAAGAAACCCAAACATTAATGCTCTGAACCTTTTATACACCTTTATAGGTGTAACCACTTCTATGTGGCACATATTGTTGACCTGCTATCTCCCCCTAAAAATCCACTGCACACAATTCTCAATAAAAAGGGGACAGAATTAAAACAGAAATGACCAAAGGAACTTTGTGTTAAAAGCATGCTAATTTGTTAGTCAACATTTCTTTATGCAAGCTTTTTTTCAGAACATTTTTAACAGATTATGCTTTTAAAAAGTGATAAGGACAAAAGCAGTCAATTCAAAGTGTCCCCAGCGTAAATGGAAATGACAGAAACAGAGTTTTCAAACACATTTAAAACAGTTATGCTTATTTATCAGACATTTATGTCTGTGCCAGTTTATCTCAGTTTTCATCACTGATTCAAAGTGGGCTTTCATTTAGCAATTACACATTAATTGTGTCTCTTTTATTTAATTGAATTATTTATTTATGACTGTCAGACAAATCTGAAAACACTTCTAAACTCTAAATACATTAATTTTATTTTTAAATTAAAAATTATGGTTATTTAGTCATAATTTTTGGGAGAGAATTTCATGTCCAACTGACAGTCGAGTGAAGGGAGAAATGAAACAAAGGTCCCTGTTGGGCGTAAACCAGGAGCGTCATGATTCATGGTCATTGACTTAATCCCAAGGCCGCTGATGCGTCATCAGCGAACCACAATTCATGAATATTTAATGTGACACGTACGAAACCTTCACTGTATTCTGCATTATTAACAGTTATTACAGGAGAATGTCCATCATCTTAGCAACTAAAGCTAATATAGGTCACTGACGGATCCTCATGAGCACAACATGTTGGAGCTGCTTGTATTTATTACCTACCTGATTACTCTAACCAGCTCGTGGAAAGCCTGGTCTACGTTCATACGGATTTTGGCTGAAGCCTCCATATATGTGACCTTCAGTTGTCTGGCCAGCTGTTGGCCCTCTTCCTGGGTTACCTGAGGCAAAAAAAAAAGAATAATGATTAATTATAAAGATGTAGCACATGTCGTCACCCTGTTGAAATAATCGGCTAACTCATTTTTTCAAGTTTGGCAGGAAACACAAAAAACTTCACCAAAAGTGTAACATGTAACATTTATTGATCATTTCACTCAAAAAGGATGTAACAAAGGATGGCTATTGGCATAGTAATAACACTGTGTGTAAATTATGTAACTTAAGAGAAATAAATGACTTAGGCAATTTTTTGAACATGCCTTTGTGAGTGTCTTTTCTTGGTCTTTTTGTGTCTTTTTTAAAGTAATTTAGTGTTTTTTCAGTCATTTTGTGTCTTTTTTTGGTCATTTTGTGTCTTTTTTGTGTCATTTTGTGTCTTTTTACAGTAATTTAGTTTTTTTGTTGTTGTAATTTTGTGTCTTTTTTTGGTCATTTTGATACTGCCTCCAGCGGCCCCCAGGTAATTTGAGTTTGAGACCCATGCCTCAGAGTAAAGCGTTACCAATATTAGTGTCAACAATAAAACACTGATAAACTAAACTGAACATGCCTTTGTGACTGAAGCAAGATATGGTAACACTTTATTTTGAAGGTGTCTACATAAGAGTCACACAAGCCTGTCAGAAACATGACATGACAAGTATAATGAGCATTAATGTTACTTCAAAGTGTCATTAATGTTCATGACACATCCCCCATGTCATGTTTATGACACGCTCATGTCACTCTTATGTAGACACCTTAGAGCATGGGTCTCAAACTTGCAGCCCGCGGGCCAATTGCGGCCCTCGTGACAATATTTTTTGGCCCCCACCTTGATATGAAAGTTTAATGTGACTTTTATATGAATGGCACTTTACAGTGTTGTGTGTGGAAGGTCCCTTTAATTACTTTTTTGGTAATTTTGTGTCTTTTTTAAACCATTTTGTGTCTTTTGGGTAATTCAGTGTCTTTTTTTTTGATAATTTTGTGTCTTTTTTTAGTAATTTTGTGTATTTATTTGGTAATTTTGTGTCTTTTTTAAATCATTTTGTGTCTTTGTTAATCATTTTGTGTCTTTTGGGTAATTCTATGTGTTTTTTTGGATAATTTTGTGTCTTTTTTGGTCATTTTGTGCCTTTTTTGGTAATTCTGTGTCGTTTTTTGGATAATTTTGTGTCTTTTTTTAGTAATTTTGTGTATTTTTTTGGTAATTTTGTGTCTCTTTTTTAATAATTTTGTGTCTTTTTTGGTCATTTTGTGTCTTTTTTAAAAATAATTTTGTGTCTTTTTTGGTAATTCTGTGTCTTTTTTTCGTCATTTTGTTTCCTTAAGTAATTTAGTTTTTTGATTAAGTTAATTGATTAAGATGTGAAATTATAGTTATTCACTTGCATTCCTGAACAGAAAATTGAGTTTTAGTGGTTGAATATTATGATTTATTAATTTCTGCCCAGTGAGCCAGCTCAAATCTGGGTATAAAAAGGTAAATTGAGTTAGTTATTTGCCAAATAAATAACAATAACACTTTTAAACAAGCTTTTGAAAGATTTCTAAAATATTTGTTTTCTCTGTTTTATGACAGGTGGTTTATTACATTTGTTAAGTAGTGTATATTAGTGCATCTAACCTAGAATGTAGAATTCAGTTTGTGCTTTTTTAACCAACATGTTCAGACTTTCACATCCAAATGAAAGTGACTTTAAATAACTCTGAAAGAAGAACTTTTCCAATACAGCTCATTTTCTCAACTAAAAATATATTCAAACAAAATAAGAGTATTGAATATTTATTTTCCAACGCATACTGTCTGACCTGGCTTTCTACTGAGCCTTCACAATAAAATCCACTTTCTTTCCTCAATACCAGAATCATTTCCATAACATAGAGCACTGTGGGACAATATTTTGTCCTTCAACACCAAAAGTTAAGCATTTTTCTTTCATGCTTATCCCATTTTTAATTGTATTTCATTTTGTAATTTCTCAAGTGTAAACTTACGACACATTTAAATGAGCATTTATGCATCTGGGACTGTTTCTTGTTGAAACAGCTTTGCATACAATCTGAACCTGAGTAATGAAAAAAAGTAATTAGATCCAAAGATAGACCATAGTTCCTGACAGCAACAGACCAGTGAACAAAAACGAGAAATATGATTGTTCCGCCGCGTTTGGTGGAAAATATCGACACCAGAAGATGTAAAAATGTGTTTGTCAAATTGCATATAGTATATAACTATACTCTGGAATTTAAAGTTTTCTTAGGTTTTCATGTTTAGGCTTCTATTCCAGAGCTACCATGAAGCTGACTTTATCCAAAATCACAAACCTTGAAAATACAACATTTAAATTCAAGCATTTTCAAGGATTTCAAGCACCCGTACGAACCCTGGTGTGTGTGTGTGTGTGTGTGTGTGTGTGTGTGTGTGTGTGTGTGTGTGTGTGTGTGTGTGTGTCCTTGTCCTTGTCCTTGTGCTTATGTGTTTGGTAATATGTTTAGTATTTACTCTTTATTACCTTTGTATTGTTTGTCATTATTTAAAAGGACCACCTTGAAAATGAGATGGTACATCTCAAGGGGCTATCCTTGAAATAAACAATAAAAAAGAATAAAGAAGCTAACTAGGTCATGTGTTGCAAGTTGTCACTATGATCTATCATCTTGTCATATATAATGTCTTTAGCATCTACATTTCTCATGTCTCATATAAACAGAATAAAACACCAGCTAATTTTACAGCGTGCTTGCTATCAGTGAGTGAACCCATTGACACTATATGTGCCTGTAATGCTCCTCTTCACCATTAGGGGGCGGTGTGGTTTCATGCAGGAAGTGACGAGCGACTGCATACCAACAGGCAGAAAATTCATCATTTCATCACACTCCCTTTTCTCTCCATCCATCCTCCCCTCCTGACACCACCGTTTCCACAGCCTCTCTTTTCTCTATTCTTTCTCTCACATCCTGTTGTATCTGAGCAGCTCCTCGCTGCAGCTGCAACGCTTGCTTCACTTTCAAATATGCAAATGTGAGTCCTCCAGACTGGTTGATATCATCTCTTCAGAGGATCAAACGTGTATGTTTGTCAGTCAGTGGGTTCAGATCTCTGCTGCAATCTGTTGGACTTACTTGTCTCTGTAGTTCCAGATCTGCTTTGTTTCCTACCAGGATCATAGGGAATTCATCTCTGTCTTTCACTCGGAGAATCTGTCTTTGGAATTTGTAGATTTCTTCAAAGCTGTAAAACATGTAACATAGTTTTATGTGGTGGGGTTTTTTTTTGGCACAAAGAGGTTATATAGGGTTTTTAAGTGTGGATGCATATGTTCATCTAAAAATGCACTAGCGCCCAACATTGCTATGTAGCTAAATGACCCACCCACACACACAAACACACCCATCACCCAGAAGTTGGGGTCACGGCCACTGTGGATCGGACTGAAAGTGTCAGAAAGGAGAAAAAAAGTGAGCCGCACTATTACAGAAACATAAAATGTGTCTGTCTGTGGCTCTGCTCCGTGCACTGACCTGACCGTTGTCCCTCTATAATATAAAAGGCCATGTGCACTTTTTCAACTAAACAGCAAATAAAAATGTCAATCTGGGGGGAAAAAAAGAGGCAGAGTGCAACCACAAACCCAGGACGGCATTCCAGCCACGGGCCCGCAGACAGCTTGGTGAGCACATAGTAAATCTGGAAAGACTTGACTAATATAAATGGAGGAAGGAAAGACTGTTTACAACATAAACATTGGGAGGGGGCTGTGGGTGGGGGCAGGGGAATGCAGCACGGCCGGGCAGGGACACAAAGACAGGGAGGAGGGGGTGTGACAGAATGACTACATGCAGAATACTATGTAGTGTAATGAGAAAACTATTTCAAAGGTGACTTAACTTCACATAGCGATATAATCACTGAGGACTTTCTTTAACCCTTTATCATCCACTTTTCAATATTTAAATGATCAAAACCACAATTTTAATACTATGTATAGTCTGCATTTCTCTGTTTCTCTGCAGGAGATAATGCGTGTATTTACATACAGTAATTATCTCTATATCTATCTATGGAAGCAAGAAGCGTCTGTGTGTGTGTGTGTGTGTGTGTGTGTGTGTGTGTGTCTAGGGCATATCTCTCTGATCGTTAGTCAGACTGACCTCAGATTTCGTGTGTGGCTTGTGCATGGCACGAAGGTGTGCGTCCTTGTTTTTGAAGATTTTTAAATTCATTTTTCTAAATATCATCATTATTTACGTAGGACGTGTTGCGGCATTGCACTGTTTCCGATCGGACGCCTTTTAGGGGAACTCCGCCCCCTTTTAGTGGAGCTCCGCCCCATTGTGTGATAGGCCTACACCTGGTCAGTAACACAATTCACTCTGGATTTACACGTCTGACTCATCTCATCTGTAAGTCTATTTAGCCTACCTAGCTTTCAGAGTTTTAAAGTGCGCTACAAGGTTCGATTTTCCAATAATATTGGAATAGTTTCCAGTGAATATCAATGTTCAATGTGTATGTGCTGGATGGTGTGGTACTTTATGAAAAGTAAGTGTTTTATGGAGTTGCAGACGTTGTAGTGGTCTGCATGAAATGTGTAAATTCCGTTATTCCCGATTAGCATGCTAACCGGAGATTTAGCTTTCTTATGTTGCATCACTATGTAATTCAGGGATGACATTCATGTTGCTTAGCGTAATGCCCATAATCATTTGATATGAGATACTTACATGCAATATAGTATATCAGCTAATTGGGTTCATGTTAATGTACTTTTAGTGCAGCATACTGCATAATGTGCTAACTCACGATTAGCATGCTAAGCGGAGATTTAAGCCCTTTCTTCTGCATCAGTTTGATCCATTGAAAACAGTAAAACAAAACTTTATTCACCCAATATATACACTTTGTATATTAACACTACAAGAGTATTACACCTCATTGTACATCCCACTTTCACACACAACCTCATTTGGCCATAATTGACAAATCTACTTAATCTCCCACTATATGAATACATACTTCCTGCGGGCACTGCACTAGTATGAGGTAATGAGATGAGGTTTTTATTGGTCGTGGCAGGGTCCGCCATTGCATGCAAGTGTAATTTCAGGTTTCAATATTATTAGACTTCACCCCTACTCTCTTTACTTTATTAAAACAACTTGAGTTTGCTTGGTTTTGCCATTTACAGGTCCACTAGATGCTTTTTCGGCTGTATTTTCTGACAAAGTAGTAACTCGAACAGTGTTAGCTGAGAATTTAAATGGCACCTGCCGTTGTCACGATTACCACAGGTGTCGCCAAATCAACAAGGATGGAAATCTTAAGGATTACGGACGCAACACAACAACGCAGCAGGGTTATTTATCTGCTATACAGACTGTCTTTGTGGCATGTGGTTGCTGCCAGCTTTCCTGTGTGTGCATACTGCATTTTGCCAAGTGATAATACAGTTGGTTATGCAGGGTTCGGAAGCGTAGGCATTTATACTGGTGCTGAATTAAATAACTGGATCGTTTTAACTACAGGAGCATGGATCCACACTGATTTGATTGAAATGTAAAAACACCCACAAGGTTGCTCTTGTGCTGCTTTGCCTCGGGTACAATGAGGTATTTATTTTCATCATTTTTAGACAGATTTTTTTTTAACACATTTCCATGTAGTTTTTACCTGGAGGGCTGCGTAGCTGCACAAAGAAATAAGGAAAAAACAGACCAGTGGCATAAAAATAGAGATGAGCTGTGGTCAGTGTAACATCTTCAGCTGATTATAATGAATGCGCTCTGCTGCGGGAATGCTGCAGCAGATGTGTCGTGGCGTGTCCGCGTGCCATGTTTTTTTTCTCAGTTTATAATCCTTAAGATTTAAGCTTTAAAAAGATTGTTCCATCCCGTTATGGGAGCTAATTTGTGTTTACACAGAGTGCAATATTTAAAGACTGCTTTATGCAGTATGATTGCACCACAACACCAAGTGGAAATGTTCTAGATATCTTGTGCATCTTTTTATATGCACTTCCCCAAAATGCAACATGACATATTTGGTCTTTGGGAACTTTGAGATATCCACAAAAATTTTAAATAAAATGCACACGTGTGAAGTTGCACTGCATGACTTTGACTCACTCTGAGAGGTTAAAATACACTTAGTGCTTATACATACTCATTAAATAGTCATGGTTTCAAAAGCTATAAATAATTATTTAAACCCCTTAAGTATTAAATAGTTAAAGATGTCTCTATATACCAGTTTGTTTGCTGTTTAAACAGCTTCAAATAGGACACTAAGGTACACGAATAAGTGAATTCAAGACACAGGATGAGGGAGGAATGTTGAGAACAAGAGAAAATGACAACAAGAACAACAACACGGGGGTCCGGAAGTACAAGCGGCAACAAGTGAGAGTATCGGTGCAAGATTTATGGTTTTAGTAGAGCGAGAGGCAGGCGGAGGAGAGAAAGAGAGCGTGTAATTGTGAAGAGTAAACAGAGATGTGCAAACAGAGAGAAAGAGAGAGAGAAGTGAGCTTGTAGCTGTGAGTTTGCACATGACGAGAACTGTCACTCACCTTCCTCTGTCAGTGACTGAGAAGACGAGCAGGAAGCCCTCCCCTGTCCTCATGTATTGTTCTCTCATGGCTCCAAACTCTTCCTGTCCAGCCGTGTCGAGGACTAGAGAGAGTGTACACACACACACACACACACACACACACACACACACACACACACACACACAGCACAACGCAAATGACGAACAAAGAAAACTTGCAGCAAAATAAGAGTTTTGCAATCAATTCCTCAAGTGCAATATAATGCAATACGTGTGTAGTCTTTGTGTGTTTACTCGGGTCATGTTTGTTCAGCAAAGTGCACTTACTGTCAAGCCTGGCCGCCCTTTCGTCAATCACACACTGCTTGGTATAAGAGTCTTCAATTGTTGGGTCATAGTCGGTGACAAAGTACGACTGCAGGAGACAAAAAAGAAAGAAAAAACGTCAAAAAAATGTCTGGAGTTTATACATTATGCCCAACTCTTTGTCTCAGTAACATATTAACTGCTAACATTATTCACTATTGATATATGCAGTGAGTGCACAAAAAAACAACATGTTTTTCTGTTCCATACTAACAGGAAATGAAGCAATACGCGCGCCGTGCGAAGGCAATCAAGCTGCGACTTTCGAGTAACACTACCAATTACACTTAAAGACATGTTTGTTTTTTTGTTTCTTTGTTTTCTGAGGTGTTCCTGGAGCTGTTTCACCACCATCTATAATTCATTTTTGCAGCTGTGCACAGCTCTTCCATTTCCTCTGTGCATTGCATGGTGAGAGGAAAGTGTCCCCTGCTGAATGACTGTTCTGAGTTATTTTGTCACCAGCGTCAACACCGTAGAAACGGAATAAGAGAACGGACATTGAACTGGTCAGCTGACTAGTTCAAAACCAAATGGCGATTGTTGTACGTTGTTATGGGGTCAGCACACATCAGTGGAGCTGTAAAGTACAACACCGTTCCAAAAAAAGGTTGGGACGCTGTGTAAAATGTAACTAAAACAGAATCAATCAATTCAGAATGAGTGTATGTGTTTAAAATAGTTTCACAGTTTGAGCATTAGACATGTTGTCTTTGTCCTGTTTTCAGCTGAATGTAGGTCTCAAATCATTGTATTTTGTTTTTAATACGTTTTTCACAGCGTCCCAACTGGAATCAGAGTTGTATGTCAGCATCAAACTCGTTCACATTAGCTAATTAGCTTGCCGGTCTCTGGAGCAGCTGTCTGCTCTCCTCCTTCAGTCTCCTGTTGAAAGCACGGTGGAATTAGCAAGCTAACAAGCTAACTAGCAGACTGCTGGTTAATTAGCTAGCTAGTTTGCTAATTCTGTCAGGCTTTCATGCTACACTCGGCCGAACGCAGATGTCACTTATCTGCTGAACGTAATGTGCTCTCCTACACTGTGAATGAAACATTTCATTTTTACTCATTTGACTGTTGGTTCATGCTTTCTACTCCACTGTCCTTTTGGTGAGTCCCTAGTTTCAGAAGTTAGAACGCTACAACAAACACAATCAGGCAGCTGTGCCTCAGTTAGTCAAGCAAAGTGACTAGAAAAGTGCTATATCAGTGCAAGTCCATTTACCATTTTACAATTCTTTGCAATGTCAATGGTACATGTAAAAATGGCTTGGAAAACAATCCATCTCTCTCCATTGACTTTGTAAGGAAAGAAGGAGCCTCCTTGGCATTTCCGTCTGTTAGCAAACAACAGAAAAATGTCTACTTAAATGTCTAAACTTAAAAACTGAACTTTTAAGAGGACAAAAGTGACATATACAAAAGACATATACAGACTTGAGACATCAGCAGCTAAAATAAGGAAAACTGTACAATCCCGAAACTCAGAATATTTCAAATTAACTCACGTTTGCAGTGCATTTTGTCACTGAGTCAAATATCCAAAGTCAGTTTGAGGCTATCTACATTTCTGTAAGTTAAGCTAAAGCATATGACACTATGGACATGGATAATTTAGAATGCTATGCAGTATTAAGTGCCTTAGCTAGCTAAAAGCCAACTTGCCCTTTCTGGTAGACAGAGTGCTAAAATAATCATATGACATGCGTGAATATTATAATTTTAGCCAGAAACAGGCATTTCTTTTGTGTTTCAGCCCATGGTTGTGTATTGTGGCAATGATTTTTCCCCTCCGGTGGGCGTGGCACTCATTCATTTTAATGGGAATGCCCATTCTACTCCCGTTCTATTTCTATGGTCTAACACACTACTGCAGGGATGGGCAACTGGAGGCGCGGGGGCCACATACAGCACGCACCCTCACTTGAAGTGGCCCTCAGTACAACTACATGCATTTGAGCATGAAATCTTAAAAGTGCAGTGTAAAAATGCACAAAATTACTTCTTGCAATTAATGTTGGTCTGCTGTTCTTGTACTGAAAACAAAATAAATCACAGTAAAAGGTTATTTTTTATTTGCTTCAAACCTTTGTATTCCTATTTATACTGTTATACATGCATTTGAGCATGAAATATGTTAAGTTACTGCACTGTTAACATATTTAAAATAGCAGTTTCATCATATCTGGTGAAGTGTCTTTTTTGGTAATTTTGTGTCTGTTGTTGTGTCTTTTTTAGTTATTTTGTGTCTTTTTTTTGGTCATTTTTTGTCTTCTGTGGGGTTTTTTGGTTATTCTGTCTTCTCATTTTGTGTCTTTTTTTAGTCCTTTTGTGTCTTTCTTTTGGTTTGGAGACTCCAGAGGGTTAAGTGCACGGTCCTATATGTGGCCCTGTGCTAGTGTCCATGTAAAACTGTGGCCCCCTGCAGCATTTAAGTTGCCCATCCCTGCACTACTGTATCTACTGAAATCCTGCTGAAAATGAGTGCATGGATTTAGGCCACAGTGACTAAAATCAGCTGGCTGCATAATGAATGGATGTGAAAACAAACAGCCACTCTGTCCTTGTGTTGTTGGTTACAACAGTCTCACTGACCTCTACCTTTACAACCGTGCTGCAGACGGGAGGTAAACACACTGTCTGCAGGCACTTGCACAAAAAGTGTCATGTAAATACTCCCTCGCACAACAACCGCTGCTAAGGATGAGCTGCTTTTCATGCTAATAACACATTTACAAGACGTTTTTCCTCAGTTGCAGCAGTCACACCACTCAATCCTGAAGGCTTTGATTCTTTCATTGTGGGGCCAATATCTGGTCTCCTAGTAACCTAAACTGGAAGGGTGGGGCCAGGGGGCAGGGAGCCGGGAGGAGGAGGAGTCATGCATTTTTTACATTTTTCCCATGTTTTGTAGTTCTCGCTCTCCTCGGGGACTAGTTAAGTGGTGACAGCTGAGGGGAGTGCTCGGGGAATGTCAAACCAACACCCTGAAACACGGAGCAATCACCAGAAAAGAGAATCCTGACAAGATTCCCCGTCGTTCAAACAACAAGGCAAATTAAACTTTTACATTTAAAGTCACGTTTGTGTGTGAAACTGTGTGTTGTTTCACACACAAAGGCGTACACTGCCTGCCTGCTGCTACTGAGAGACACATGAGAGAGATTGCATCAAGTGTATTAAATGTCACATCTCATCTGACTCTTAGAGGAACTTATGGACACTTGATACAGATCAAAAGAAGCAGGTAACTGAATTATGATCCATGGCCGATATTATGAACAGATTTTAGCTTATTACAGAGAAATCAATATGGGCTTTTATGTTTGCTCATAAGTAACAGTGGTAAAGAAATTCCTGACAAAGACTGAGTCACCATTTACGGCTGCAAAAGATGATTATCTTCATTCTCGATAATACCGCAACTGTTTAGATGTGCACTACAGATTTGTGTTTGATTTCATTTTATTGTTCCATTCATGATTTATACAAACTCTTAATCTCACTCTGAGATAATGTTGTTGTTGTTTCCAACCTAAACAAGTGAGAGATAATAGATATTTTTAGTGTTTAATGAGTATTTGAGGCAAACTGTCATCGTTTATACTTACATATGAAACCACAACAAATGATTTGTTGCAACTGAATGTTCCGAAAATAGATAATAAAATATTTTTTTCTGTATTCAGCCATATCATCGAGAATATCATTTTTGCAGTTTCCTGAAATATTGTGATATTATTTTTGGGCCAAATCGCCAGAAAATACTTAATCATTTTGCCACAATCTACGGTGATGGACACAAATTGCTTTATTTAACCAATTTAAAACTATTTTTAATCATTAGAAAGTATCAAATCCTCACACTGAGAAGATGGAACCAGCAAAGCTTTGGCATTTATTGCTTAAAAATGAATTAAAGCAATTAAAATTTAACAAAATAGTCACTGATTCATTTTCTGTTGATTAACTTATCAACTAATTGTGCAGCTTTATCACCACACCACACTGTTATATTAGGGAATCTGACTATTCAAGCCCCAGGAGGGTTTTTTGGGCGGCTTTCCTGGCATGTCTTCATTTTATTTCAATATGTATATGGAATATATAAATTGTATTATTGTTGTTATTATGTTGTTTTCTTTCTTTTAAAACTGTGCCAAATAAATCAAATCAATCAAAAAACACTGTCTTCCAGAGGACGCTGAGTTCATTTGCAAAAAGTATATCTCGGTGTAATAAGACTGGGAATATCAGTCAACTGGTTTTGATAAGAAATAAAAATAATTTTCATAAATAATGTTTTTCTTTTTGAGCACTCAAAGGAAAGTCAATCAAACTGGTGTTTGTTTATTCATTTAGAGAATAGCTTTTATCTGATTTGTGTGCTTATATCATTACTGTCATTACTTTCTGTAACTCCCAAACATCAATATCAGTAATAGCCTCCAGCTCTAATATTGATATGTGGATGTTTGTGATTCAAACTTATTGCCTCTTGTGCACAAACTCCTTCTTCTCCTCCTCACATCTGAGATGTTTTCTAAGAGAGGAACCCTCTTACAGCACACGCTGAAGAAATACATAAAAACCGGGGTCAATCAATGCAGGTCATCTCAAAGGTTGCCAAATACAAAAATGTTTACTCTTGACTCTTGAGTATGAGCAAATAATAAAAAAATATCCATTTAGGGGTTTCTGGGGCATATTTTATGACATTTTGTAAAAGAGAATAAAGGTTCTTGTATGTTTTATTTAAGGCATCTTATTTTGACAGTCTTCTTGTAAGTTCTGTGGTGGATTCTGTTAACACACCGTGCTCTTATTTTGAAAGCTGCATGTGTTTAGCGACAGAGAGTAAGTAGCTTTTTGTGATTAAAACAACTTTAACCACTACATCAAGAAGGAGGAATGTTGCCAATATCATCATGCATTTTTTTTAACCATAAAAAAAAAAAATACCGATATTATCGTGAATGATAAGATATGGCACACCCCTAGATGCAGGTAATCTCTCCCTCTCACTCTCCTGTCACTCTGCAGCATGCTAGCCTATGTCACATGCACTCACCACTGTTCAATAATTCATCAGTATTTCTGTGTATCCTAGAACATGCTTCACTGCTCTGCACTGCCAGTTTGCCTTCAGACGACCAGACAGAGACAGAAAAGAAAGAAAGAAAGAAAGAAAGAGAGCAGAAAGCTGCTTGTGTTTCTTGTCCCTCCCACCAGCCGTACCACCACTCTCCCAGCCGTTGCTTCAGCACGTGACCCGGGCTTCCCGTCAACCTCTTATTCCTATTCTGTCAACCTCGGGCAGCCGCATTGAGCACCGCACTCCTCCGGCTATCCCTCCCTCCCTCCCTCCCTCCCTCCCTCCACATGCATGGGTAGTGGAGCTGCCTCGCTCTCTGTTCTGGCTGAGCTGATTCTCTCAGAGCCGTTTCCCGTGATAGATGAGGCTGTTCTGCAGTGCCAGCAGCACCAACCGGGCTGCAGCTCGGCCTGGCTGGGCGAGGGGCTGCAACATGACTCAGGAGGACTACCAATAACTATGTGACATAAGCCAGCCTGACTCATGTCCAGTAACACGGCTGATAAATCCTTATATTAGTCCATGACTTCATCGGATCTAACAGGCTACTCAAACAGAAAGAATCCGGCTGTTTGAGCTGCCTCGAAAGCATCCACTACGTCAGGGATGGGCAACTGGAGGCCCGGGGGCCACATACGGCCCGCAACCTCAACTACATGCATTTGAGCATGAAATCTTAAAAGTGCAGTGTAAAAATGCACAAAATTACTTCTTGCAATTAATGTTGGTCTGCTGCACTGATAAAAAAAAGAAATCACAGTAAGTGGTTATTTTTTATTTGTTTCAAACCTTTTGTATTCCTATTTATACTGTTATACATGCATTTGAGCATGAAAAAAGTTAAGTTACTGCACTGTAATTCTATTTAAAATTGCAGTTTCATCATATCTGGTTAAGTGCACGGCCCTATATGTGGCCCTGTGGTAAAATGGTAAATGGTAAATGGTAAATGGTAAATGGACCTGCACTTATATAGTGCTTTTCTAGTCGCTTTGCGACCACTCAAAGTGCTTTACACTACAGACTGCGCTCATTCACCCTTTCACACACACATTCATACTGGTGGCAGAGGCTACCCTAAACAGTGCCACCTGCCACCATTGGGAATTCATTCACACACCGATGAATGCAGCATCGGGAGCAATTTGGGGTTCAGTATCTTGCTCAAGGATACTTCGACTTGTAGGCTGCCATGGTCAGGGATCGAACCACCAACCCTTCGGTTGTGGGCCAACCAACTCTACCAACTGTCATCAAACTTTAGCACATTCTGACAAGCTGAAAAGTAGCAAAAATAGTCCCGAAAGTAAGGATTGCGTGCTTTGTTAGCCATTGTTTTAAAAGAAATACTTTCCTTTTAATTTACAATGGCAAAGTTCTTGTATGGCTGCTTTTGTTAAGACAACATTAAGCACTAAAGGTGGGTATCCAGGGTTCGTACACTTTAGCAGTGGTCAAATTCAAGCATTTTTCAAGTACCTTAAAGGTCCATTTTCAAGCTTTTCCAGTATCTTACACCTGTTGTAAATTGCATGTTTTAGATGAGTACTTACATACTAAAAGGGGGAGATTTCACTGAACCATACCAACAGAGATGGTGTTACACTTTTAGGAGGAACGTTCTTCATTTCAGATAGGCTACTCTTTATTTTTTACATTGAACATGTGATTATCTATAGTCTATAGGTGGATATAGTCAGATTGCAAGAGAAATACAGTAAGAATTTCAAGCATTTACAAGCACTTTATCCAAAATCCAAGCCTTTTTAAACCTTGAAAATACAATTTTAAATTTAAATTCAAGCATTTTCAAGGATTTCAAGCACCCGTACAAACCCTGCATGATGCAATACTATCTCAGTGGAATCAGATACAGTGATTTTGCTATATTCAATATACTGCAAGACAATAATCTACTACATATCAAAATGTCTGTGTAACTGAAGGAGAGAAAATAACCCTAAAAAGGCAAAAAGCAGGAATTAAAAAGATGGGATGAAGTCTCGGCTTTGTGCCTCTTTAAAGGGATAGTTCGGGATTTTGTACATTAAGTTGTATGAAATACTTGACAGTAGTGTAGTGGTTGCAAAGCTGTTTGCTTACTTGCTGAGTTCTGAGCAGCTCTGATCGTTGAAAAGATAGTTTCAGCAAACTGGCAGCGTCACGAAAGTACAAAACTGTGTTCACTAAAAGGTCAACCATCCCACCACAAAACATGATCCATGTGCATATCAGAAACCAACTTCTCTTGGCAGTATTTTGTTTTTTGAAAAAGCCAGTAAGTATGATCAGAGCCAGACAGAACTCTGACATCGGAGCTCAGCAAGTAAGCTGATAGCTTTGCATCCGCTACACTACTGGCAACTATTTCATACAACTTAATGCCTAAAACCCAGAACTATCCCTTTAAGACAAACACACACACACACACACACACACACACACACACAGACGCACACATTCTTGTATTTCTATCTCTGTGAGGACCCTCATTGTAATAGTGAATCCCTTGCAAGGTGATAATAGTTTTGGATTTTTCCTTGGTTATAGTTTTCATTTTGTTGTGAATTTTTGTTTTCAAATTCAGTTAGTTTTAATGAGTTTTTAGAGTGAGTTTGCTAGTTTTAGCTTTTTTTTTTTTTGAAAAGCTTTAGTTTTAGTGTTAGTTTTAGTTTTTGTAATGGGGTATTTGTTGGGTGGGAGATTAAAAGAGGTCACAGTAAATTTTGCCTTTATTTCCTTTGTCTTATCAATCGTCATCATGTATGGAAAAAGTCGACAAAGACGAAAATGAGGGGACATTTTCATTATAATTGTAGTTAGTTTTGTAACCACACAATACAGTTTCAATTAATTATCATCATCATGTAACCTTTAACCCTTAAAACAAAGTCTGAAATCTCAAAAAGAAAAAAAAGCCTTAAAAGAAGTGAGGACCGGCTGAAATGTCCTCACTTTGCAAAAATGTCCTCACTCAAACACACACACACACACACACACACACACACACACACACACAAAACGTATCACAAGAGGAAGTAACACAATATTCCGGTATCAATATTTTGTTCCGCCCCATTTAAGCACCACTAGTAAAAGTGCCGAAAAGGGTTTAAGGAAATGTCGGACATATTTGCAAAACAAGCAATGACGTCAATGTTCCTGGTCGTACCTGTCGAACTACATCACAGGTTCATACTGGTGGAGGGGGCACACTGATTCCTAGACAAATCTCTATGAAATCATTGGACAGCTGTCATAAAGAGACAAACACAACCGCTCAATTCTTAAAGTGTGAGTGTAGTTTGGACTGTCCACACACACACAGATGGTCCACAGCAGCCTGTGTGCACTAGATCTTAAAAGATTCACTGCTAAATGCCCTCGACTCAGATAAATTATCCTACTGCATTCACCACACAGCACAAGCCACTGAGGCATTTACAGCACAAGTGTTCTGCAGCAACTTTGCAGAGCTCAGTTAAATTACTATTTAAACAGAAGCAACACGCTGTATAACAACATGGTGCTCAGAAAAACCTGAGCAGAAGCTCCAGCTTCACTGAGGCAATCATTAGGCCAGTGCTGACATGAACAGCACCGTGGGCGTGTGTATCTGGGAGCTGTAAAACCAGGATTACTAACATCTGAGGATTTTCACCTCTGCACAAAGAAAATTAGTAGGTGCATAAGTACGCTGTGCAAAGGAGCACAATTGATAGATTAAGAGAACAAAATAAAACAGAGGGACGAAATCAAAAGTGTGCAGAACCGAGCTGCAGTGCAGTTTAGATCATGGGTGTCAAACTCGCGGCCCGCGGGCCAATTTCGGCCCTTGTGACGATATTTTGTGGCCCCCACCTTGATATGAAAGTTTAATGTGAGTTTTATATGAATGGCTCTTTACTGTGTTGTGTGTAGAAGGTCCCTTTATTGCACAAGCTGGAGCTTTGTTTCACTTGTTTCTATGACGACGTTAACAAAAAGAAAGGCAGCTGCTACCGGAGCGTTTATTATTATCTGCCGTGTTGTTGTTATCGGAAGAAGTGGAAATGTTATGTAATGTAATGTAATGTCTATTTTTTTTTGTAATTTTGTCTTTTTTTTGTAATTTTGTGTCTTTTTTTGGTAATTTTGTGTCTTTTTTTTGGTAATTTTGTCTTTTTCTTATTTTTGTGTGTCTTTTTTAGTAATTTTGTGTATTTTTTGGGTCATTTTGTGTCTTTTTTGGTCATTTTGCGTTTTTTTTGTCATTTTGTGTCTTTTTTAGGTAATTTAGTTTTTTTCTGTCATTTTGTGTCTTTGTTTTTTTCGTAATTTTGTGTCTTTTTTGATAATTTTGTCTCTTTTTTGGTAATTTTGTCTCTTTTTTTGGTAATTTAGTCTTTTTCTAATAATTTTGTGTCTTTTTTAGTCATTTTGTGTCTTTTTTAGTCATTTTGTGTATTTTTTTGGGTCATTTTGTGTCTTTTTTTGGTCATTTTGTGTTTTTTTAAAAGTAATTTAGTGTTTTTTTCAGTCATTTTTTAGTCATTTTGTGTATTTTTTTGTCATTTTGTGTCTTTTTTTAGTCATTTTGTGTCTTTTTTTTGTCATTTCGATACTGCCTTCAGCGGCCCCCAGGTAATTTGAGTTTGAGGCCCCTGGTTTAGATGTTGGTGGCAAGGTGGGTCAGGCCACACTCGGCCCCGGTCAGCTCAGCAGGAAGGAAACTCCACCT
The DNA here is from genome assembly GCF_030273125.1 of Centropristis striata. NCBI lineage: Eukaryota > Metazoa > Chordata > Actinopteri > Perciformes > Serranidae > Centropristis > Centropristis striata. Next base: position 5,087,453 of record NC_081518.1, read on the forward strand.
CTGCAGCAGGCAGCTGGCCCGGGCCGAGCCGAGCCTTCGGGTGGTGGTGATGTCACAGACGACATGTTCCCCGACCCCGCCCACCCACCGAAGTCCAAACCTGTCAGTCAGTTCCCCTCCAGCATTCCAGCCATACATCCAGCCCTCCACCCACACACACACAGCACATGCACGCTCACACCAGGAAAACATTAAGAGGCCTGTTTTCACCACCAGTACAGAGTCTCAGCTGCAGCAGCAACTTCTGTTCTCTATCTGGATGAAATTACCACACAAAGAAGAAAGTAGGGCTGGGCGATATGGAGAAAATCAAATATCACAATGTTTCTGAACGTGCGACCATATTGTAGGATTGACTATTGGTGCTTTCACAGAATATTTACACAATGAGGTTTTTGACTATTAAACAAACAATGTGGATATAATGACTAACTGGTTGAGTGCAAATAATAAAAACAGCTACGACAATCCAGGGAAGGTTACATCACTTTACTAGAATACAGCCTTTAAAAACAGGAAAAGATTTGACTTATGCAATATTACGACATCACCTCATATCACAATGTCGATTTCAATCGACATTTTGCCCAGCCCTAGAAAGAAAAGGAAAAAGAAAGAGGCAAGAAATGAGGGACGCAAAAACAGTCCCGAAAGTAAGGATTGCGTGCTTTGTAAGCTATCGTTTTAGCTATCATAACTTTTTCCATTTCATATGATTTTACAGTGGAAAAGTTCTTGTATGGCTGCTTTTGTTAAGACAACATTAAGCGCTAGAGGTGGGTATTTTTAGTAATTTTGTGTCTTTTTTTGGGTCATTTTGTGTCTTTTTTTGGTCATTTTGTATTTTATTTTTAAGTAATTTAGTGTTTTTTTCAGTGACACTGAAATTTATCATGATACAGTACTATCTCAATGGAATCAGATACAGTGATTTTACTGTAGTCAATACACTGCAAGACAATAATCTACTACATATCACAATGTTGCTGAAAAGATTTGACTTATGCAATACTACGACATCCAAAATCTATGATGATATCTAATCTCATATCACAATGTCAATTTCAATCTACACATTGCCCAGCCTTAGAAAGAAAAGGAAAAAGAAAGGGACGCAACTAATGATTATATCCATCTGAAAACAGTAAATTATCATTATCAGTAAATATCATTTTGACCATTGGAATGCCTGAGCAATCATGCTAACTCCCACAATGCATTGTTTTCACAGCAATATACTGTACAGTCATAATACAGCAAAGTTACAGTTAGAATTTGACTGTAAATTTACAGCAAAGTCTTACAGTGTACACTTAAGTCAAGTTCATTGTTCATCATCAGTGATGCATTCAAAGACAACGAGCAATAAACGGACACATCTTTGCAGAAGCATCAGATCAGAATGTGTTTGTCTCAGGTTTCTTTTTAGCCGAAGCTGCTCTTCGGTCGAGACATAAAGCAATAAATCCTGTCTGACTGCTGGTTGCCAGCCTCAAGGAAAGCGAGAACGGGTGATACGTGTAGGCGTGTAATCAACATCATGCTTGCACTATGCACCCACTTCCTCTCCACACAAACAGCTTTACGAAAACTAAATATAGATCCTTTTCCATCTCTGTCTGTTATCCTACTTGTTTGGTTAGAGCCGCCTCTTTGACTCTTAACCAATATAGCATCATTAACTACACAGAGAGCAAAACCACAGATTCAGCACCAACACAGAGCAAACTGAGATTTCCACTTTTAAAAAAAAAAAAAAAAAAAACCTGGGTAATTAATTAGCAAGAACACCCTGCACCTATACAGATGAGGGGAATGGTGTTCCTGCCTGCTAGATTGTCATAATGAGAAGGAATGCTGAGCTAAAACAAATAGTCGTCAACAGCGTTAGGAGTTAATTAGCTCCCTCATATGGCCCGCTGCCCGGTGAGGATTCACAGACCTTGACTGCAAAATCATCAGCCGTAGTTATTCTTTAATTAAAAAATAAAAAGGAATACTGAACAGCATTAAATTGTGTTATTCTATGAAATATTCTGGCTGCAACTGCACATCTCCACTATTCCCCAATTCACTGTAATAAATTATTCTGTAGTCATTTCATTTTACTTAATATAGTTGATAAAATGTATTAAATATAAATGCGTCCTTGATTTTGAGGCAGTTGTTTAAGTAACTTTAATATAAAAAGGTTTGAGATAGAATCTACTTATTTTGATCACATTAAATATAGTCTTTATGTGTATGTAATTCTAAATCAAGAGAATTTTCAATGAATCCAACACAATACATTTAGTCTGTTTTCAATTGACAGGCACTTCCTGTTAAGTTTTTATTAACTTAACTACACGTAATGTAGTTAGATTTAATTAATAATATTGCAAGCAATCTGTTGCCTCAATTTTATTGAGTAGCTATTGTTTATCCTTTTTTACAGTGCATCTCCACTATTCCCCAACACTGTAAAAAAAATAAGATAAACAATAGCTACTCAATAAAATTGAGGCAACAGATTGCTTGCAATATTATTAATTAAATCTAACTACGTTACAAGTTGAGTTAATAACAACTTAACAGGAAGTGCCTGTCAATTAAAAACGGACTAATTCTATTGTGTTGGATTCATTAAAAATGCTCTTGATTTAGAATTACATACACATAAAGATTATATTTAATGTGATCGAAACAAGTAGATTACAGGGTTGTCACGATATTAAAATGTTCAACTCAATACCGATACTCAGAAAAATATTCGATACTCGACACCAAAAGGATAAAAACAAAGAGTCCAAAATTTAACAGAAATATTTTTCTTGACAAGAAAAATGCAACATGTAAAAATGAACAGAACCACAGGTTAAATATTTATAATAAAAAACAGTTGTGCAAAAAGAAACTGCAACTATGATAACAAGCTTCAGATACTCGATACTTTAGAAAATGAGTATTGTATCTGGATACAACGTTTTAGTATCGATACTTTTTTGAGTATCGATACTTTTTTGAGTATCGATACTTTTGACAACCCTAGTAGATTTTATCTCAAACATTTTTATATTAAAGTTACTTAAACAACTGCCTCAAAATCAAGGACGCATTTATATTTAATACATTTTATCAACTATATTAAGTAAAATGAATAATTTATGACAGTGAACCTCCTCATTCCCCTCACCAACACACAACAAAGCCTCACTTTTTTTTTTTTTTCCACAAGAGATTCTGTCATTCAGAATTGTGGAAGTTACTAATATTACTCAACTCAAGTTCCTGACAAGCCCAGAACAACCACTCACTTGTTTTTCTCGCACATTGCGGACTGACAAAATGTAGCAAAGACGCAAGAATAGCTCTGGATGGAGGAGTGGGTGTGAAAATGAACTGAGCGTGGTTTCAAAATGAACTGAAGGTGAACAACAACACCCTCAAGACTCTTTCTTTTGTTTGCGCAAGTTTAATCAGTAAGCTTTGATGGTGAAAGATTGCAGAGAGTCCTTGTGTGTAAGAGCTCAAGAATCTGAATCAATGAAAGCAGTTTTTAAACAGTGTCAATGCAACGCTCGTTAGGTATTGAACGTGTTTGTCTGAGATTATGATTTACTATCAGGAAATACCTCGACAAGAGCTTAAAGGGACAGTTCACCCCCAAATCAATACACATTGCTTTATATTTCTGAGTAAGTGCTTCATCCACAGACTTTATCTGTGAGCAGTTTCATGTAGGAACTATACTAGAAAGACAATAGTTCCTTCATGAAACTGCTCACAACAAGATTTGTGGATTATTTTGAGTAACTGTGTCATGATTTCTGGAAAGAGACATTGCTGGTAGAGATGCCCCATGTACCATTTTTTCCCTCCCGATACAGATACCGATCCGATACCTGTATGTTTTTTAAAAAAAAATATCATACTACACCTGCATGACTGTGATATGATTATCATTGTGGTAAGGCCTGGCTCAGGTTTAACCCTTTGTAAAACATGAATAAATACAGCAGATTCAAGCCATTTATTTTTAAATAAAACAATAGCCCTATACAAAACAGTAGTGCAACAGCAACTTAAATAAATAAATCTGGGGGTCATTTTTGCCCTAAAAGCCTGAATTAGGTCCCTCACGCACTTTCTAATGTGACTATTCCATCTTAATCATTGCATATTTTAATGAATTATTGTAAAGGAGAATAAGGGTTCTTACATTTTTTATTTAAGGCATCTTATTTTGACAGTCTTCTTGCAAATTCTGTGGTGGACTCTGCTAACACATCCATGTGCTCTTATTTTGAAAGCTACATTTGTTTGATTTATTTTGAAGGCGGGTCTAACACGTTCTTACCGTATCGCCTTATCGTGTGTTTAGTTTACACTGAAAGTCAGAATTTGGAGCTCAGAACAATGTCGAAAGTGTAGTTCTGAACACACCATTTGCCCTCTATGTGCTGCAATGTAAATAATCTAACTAACTAAACATTAATCCTCCGTTTTACCAGCAATTTTTGTAGCTGAATGTGGGGGGTGTGGATCAGGATCACTATGAAGTCCCTAGTGCCATCTGCGTGCATGCTTCATCCACAGATTTGTGAGCAGTTTCATGTAGGAACTATACTAGAAAGAAAATAGTTCCAACATGAAACTGCTCACAACCAGGTCTGATCATTTTGAGTAACTGTGTTATGATTTCTGGAAAGAGACATTGCTGGATAGTTATAGTCATTGTGTCTTTTTTTGGTCATTTTGTGTCTCTTTTTTTTTGACATTTTGTGTCTTTTTACAGTAATTTAGTTTTTTTTGTCATTTTGTGTCTTTTTTTTTGTCATTTTGTGTCTTTTTTTGGTCTTTTTGTGTCTTTTTTAAGTAATTTAGTTTTTTTTCTGTCATTTGTGTCTTTTTGAGTTTGAGACCCCTGCACTACAGGTAAGAAAAATGTGTATTTTTTTATTTTAGGGTGAACTGTCTCTTTAAGTTTCATCAAACTGATCCTTGCACTGAGTTCTGCTGACAGAGCAATAAAAATGGCTACACAGACTTGAGACATCAGCACAGAGGAGCTGTTGGGTAGGAGTGGCCCCCACACCAGGCCAGGAAGGGTGGAGGGTGGAGGGTGGAGGGGGGTGGGGGGTGCTATTGCCCTCCAGCTGACAGGTGAAACATGTTCAGTGGGCCACAGCCAAGTGCAGCAATTTCAATTAAGGCCACAAACGTCATGCCAGACAGTCTGGAGCCTGCCAGGTCGCACCCTCAGCGAGGCAGCAGCAGAATGTGACACGTTGTGATGATCCATTTGTGACGGCACATCAAGACGTGACAAGTTCTGAATTGTGCGTGCTTATAAATACATCAAAAATGTAGCATGGCGTTAATATTCAAGCCTATCTTTCTTTTTTTAGGGATTTCCCCTGAAGGTTAACTGACATTCATATGATTGACAAGATGCACATGCTTTGTTTTGTACCTTTATACTGGGAATATTTCAGGACTAATCTCAGTCCACTGAAATCTGTTGTAATCTACAACCTGCTCCATCACTTTGAGTCACTTTGACATACTTTTTTTTTTAACTTTGACATACTTTTCTGTAGTTTGACTGTCATCAAACATGATTAGAAAATGGGTATCTACCTATAAAAGCAAAAAGTGTCTGTGTGTGTGTGTGTGTGTGTGTGTGTGTGTGTGTGTGTGTGTGTGTCTACGAAGGTGTGCATCCTCGATTTTGAAGATTTTTTAATTCATTTTTCAAAATATCATTATTTATGTAGGACGTGTTGCAGCATTGCACTGTTTCTGATCGGACGGCTTTTAGGGGAGCTCCGCCCCATTGTGTGATAGGCCTACACCTGGTCAGTAACACAATTCACTCTGGATTTACACCCTGACTCATCTCATCTGTAAGTCTATTTAGCCTACCTATCTTTAGGAGTTTTAAAGTGCGCTACAAGGTTCAATTTTCCAATAATATCTGAATCGTTTCCAGCGAATATCACTGTTCAATGTGTATGTGCTGGATGGTGTGGTACCTTATGAAAAGTAAGTGTTTTATGGTTTATGGTTTTATTGCAGACGTTGTAGTGGTCTGCATAGCAACAATATATGAAACACAATAGTTATCAATCAATCTACACATTCCACAACACACCTAATAACCCTTACTCACATTATTCACATCCATCGGTTTGTGCTGCATGTAAACTTATTCCCTCCTATATCTGTGTCTGTATATATGTCTAACCATGTTGAATGATTAGGGTTTTTTTCTTAAAATAACTATTTCTGTGTCTCTTTATATCTCAATGTACATCCATGTATTACCCAATACACACTTTGTATATTAACACTACAAGAGTATTACACCTCATTGTACATCCCACAACCTCATTTGGCCATAATTGAAAAATCTACATAATCTCCCACTATATGAATACATACTTCCTACTGGCACTGCACTAATTGAAGATAATAACTCATGGATTCCAGGTTAAACTTTTCTAGATTACCTACGTAAGTACGCCACACCAAAGCAGTGCAGCGTGGGGCATTGATGGAAGAAAAGGGGAATTTGACTGGGGGCATCTGAGTATCACTTCCTGTTCCCAGGTTTAACCTTTGCCGAACCTCTTGGGTCGAACTCTGAGCAGCTGTCAGTAATCAAATAGCCACCGTGAGGGTTTAATGTTAAACAGATGGACGTGAGGAGCGATTCCTGTGCACTTTTACACTGTCCGACCTCCTCCATCATCGCCTTTCTTCCCATGCTTCACAGGGTCTCACACAAGTGGCACAGGAATTTGTGCGAGGAGCATTGTTTTGTTGAGCACTTAAGAGTGCTTGAAGTGAGAAATAGTGGAAAAAAATAAGGCCGAATGAAAGGTTTGAGGGGGAGGGAGAGTGTAGGCAACACAGAGAGGGAGAGCGAGAGAGAAAGAGGGGGAGGGAGAGGCATTAACTTCCTGTGGAAACACCCACTTTTCCCATGAGCTCATACAAACCAGAAAGGTCATTGATTCAATACCTAATACACATGGAGAGAAAGAGAGCACACAATGTGTCCACCGCCTTAAAGGGCCACCGGGGAGCATTCTGTTAGAGCTGGGAACGCTTGAAGACATTGCTGCAGAGATTTTTTTTTTTTTAAAACAGAAAGTTTTGAGTGACACTCCTCATTCTCTGCTGTAAAGCCGAATGATCGTATTGCACGTTGAAGATCCTCAGTAATAAGCCTTTCATTGGATGTTTACAGTTAGAGAATGCAGGCTGGGTGTAGCACTGATTCTTGGCCGGACGCCGAATTAAATGAACCCATGCACATCACTCCTACAAGCTCTCTTCCTCCTAATGCGCAACAGATCGATAGCTTGTCCCTTTAATCATTGCCTTGTCCTTAAACGCCGGCCAACCAGTGAAACTCCCAGCAGACAAACCCTCGGCACAACATCCCTCCAGTAGGGTGACCTCACTGGAGATGCACATCCTGACAATCGAAAGTTAACGAATAACTCAATTTTTATTATAAACATCAGATATTTTTGCCCCATCTGCAAAAATAAGATCTAAATTGTTTTTAAAAAATGGAATAATCTAACTTTTGAATGGCCAGTTTTTGGTATGTTGATTTGGTGGTTGAACTCTAGACACAACATAAACAAATTGTAATAGCTAATTTTTGTTTTTTTCCCCTAAGCATTCTGGATCCCTCCTCTAAATGTCCCTTTTTATTTATTTTTATTTTTTTATTTTTTTATTTTTATTATTGTTATTTTATTTTTTTATTTTATTTTTTTTTATTTGGCTACTGTTCATCCCTCCTGTTTTTCTTTGAAGAGAGAGTTGTGTTTGCTCATTTTCAGTATTTTTTTTATTTTATTATTTTGCTTATTTTAAATGGGTGAAATGTACCCTTACTGATTGAATATGTATTATGTCTTTTCAACCCAATAAAGATATATATGAAAAAATTGAATAATCATTTAAAGGACTTTGTATAGAGCCTCTAGTAATCAGTGAAGGCCAGTTCTGTTATCTCTTTTGAGGACTTTAGAGGAGGCAATTCAATTCAATACAATGTTTGCAGGTGCTTGGCAACAATAAGCTGCATAAACAAAACCATTTATTTAATTCTGCACGGTCTTCAAAACTTTCAAACCAAAAAAGGTCTTGCTCAAGACTCAACCTTTTCCTTTTCAGATATTGATGTTTTTATGGTGTTGGTGTTGGCAATTTAGACACTTTGCTCACAGCTTATCAAAAAGTGAAAACAAAAAGGTGAAAGTTAAAGCTGCAACCAACGATTATATTCATATTGAGTAATCTGACAAATACTTCTCCAATTATTCTGCTAATTGTGTTAAGTTTTGTCTCTAAAATATCATAAAATATCATACAATGTCATAAAATGTCAGGAAATAGTGAAAAAATGTCCACTTTTCCCAGAGTCGAAGGTGGGGCTTCAATTACAATTAAAAGGTTTTAATTAGGGCTAAACAATTGAACAATTAATTAGAATTTTATTTAAATTACAATATGGACTAGTGCAATATAGAAATCACCATTTTGGTCTTAGTCAACTATGATTTATTCAGTTTATTGGTCATGTTTATGCTTTTTTCATGTTGAATTACTTATTTCCAAGAAACCTATGAGCACTTCTGTTGAACAAAAAATGAAAAAAGTGGTGGATTCTTTGAGGAGAAACTCAGTTTTCCAGATCTGTTGATTAAATCATCTTATCGATTCGAAGACTACAATTTTCTCCAGTTGAGGGCAGCCCTATTACAGATAGTACTAATGTCCAAACTATAGTCATATATATATATCTGAAATAAGTTTTTTCACTCAAATTGCCATTAACCCATAAGAACCCAGACCCAGTTATCCTTATGCTTATATCTCTTATTTTAAAATAAAAACTAGACACATTTTCTGCTTACAGAAACACAAATTGGCCTTTTTTTTGTATCTCCACAATATTTATCAAAATTGTGACATTAATAGTGCTGTTTAACAACAAATTATTTTTCAGATTTGTGTTTAGGTAACAAAGTAATAATAAATCAATAAAAAATAAAAACAAATAACCATGTGCCTTTTTGTTTGCATCTCTATAACATATATCACAATTGTGACTTTAATTTGTTCAGGAAACATGGTCAGAATTGTTAAATGGGTTTAAACTTAGCCTCGTAACAAAAAATACGCTTTTTGAAATTAGCTGCTTTTTCGCATTTCTGTTTCTAGACACACATATTTTGGAGAAGTCACTTCTTTAATGAGTTAATGTGAAACATAAAGCTGAATATGGGAGATTATAGAAGTTTTAAAGTGTTACACGGGTGTCACCGTGGATTCTTATGGGTTAATGTTACACAACTAAATGGTACTTGGCTTACTGGTGTTTCACAATAAAGCCTTACAGTTACATACAGTAAGTGAACGGTCCAGTGAGCACTTCAGGCTGTACAGTCGGGGTGGCACTCATGCAGAGAATAAAGCAGAGGATAAATGTCCCACCAGTCAACCCCCTGCTCTCCTTTAACCTCTCTGGCATTAAGACTTCAATCGGCCTTCTAAATATCAATGTGTGCCGGACTCTGAACACTTTTGAACCTGCTCAAAGGCCCAGAATCAAAGAGGTGCCATTTAAAAAGGCCTTTTTCCAGCCGATCACTGGGCTCAAAGCCTCCTGTTTGCTCTACAGTGGTCACACTAGAAACTATTTATTCATCTCCGTTGCATGAGTACACTTTGTTGAGTTATAAGTGGGACCTGTATAAATACTTTGGAAGCCTACAAACTGATTAAGCAGAACAACACAAAGACGGGGGAACTGTGTGAACCGCCCTTATTGTTCTAGCTGGTCATGTGACATCACTAATGTTCCCCTTCCCTTGCATTAAGCCTACCCTAAGCCCGGCCATTGATGGGTTATCGACGCCGTTTTCTCTACGGCCCTTCCTTGTTTTGCTGGGAGGGACGGGAAATAAAGACATATTTTGATAAGAGTTACTCTCTAAAAAGACATGGTGATTCCCCCCTGACTGCATTTGCTCTGGTGAATCCTCATCAATGGCTGCTTTTGTGGACGAGAGGAAAAACCTCTTCCCATGTGACACTGCATCAAAACCACCACAAATTAAGTGGAATAGATGTTGGAGATTAATGATGCAAGGCACTGACAGAAGAGTGAATAATGTAGCAGTGAAGGTCCTGAAGTCAGGGAGTCAGAGTTAGAATAAAAAAACAGAAAAACCAAAACCTGCAGCTCCTAAAGCTCATTATTCTGCAGACTTTTAAGAGTATATCAGGCTGGACTGAGACTCTAAAGCCTTCTGATGACTCATTGCCTCACAGCATAGTGTTTGAATATGTTTTTGTTTCATTCTAGGCTTTATTCTTCTAATTCTTCTGCTTCTGCTTGTCTTGGTGCAGACGTAGTACTGCACATGCTCGCAACAACAAAGCTCCACTGTGGCGGCTCAGTGAGAGGACACCAGCTACTGCAGTGGCTGTGTGGACAGAGAAACTACTGTGCCACTTTCAAAAAGCCCATACAAAGTCACTCAACGGAGTGTGGCTCACAGTCTGTAGTCTATGGTTTTCAGGAAAACCGTATGACCGGCTGGATAATGGGATGCTGCTCTGCGAGTTTGTTTACCAAGTTTTATAATCTATATCAAAACAAATGCACATAATTAACTCACTACACCTCAGGAAATAATCTTCTGCTGCAACAGACTTTGCAAATCCTCTCCTAAACACCTCTAGAAAGATTTAAGTGTAGTGCACCTGCAGAAATGTATTCATCGGCTCCACCATCTCTCCTCTCCTCCCCTGGTACAACTGCTGAGTGTGTATTTCTGCACCAGTGTACTCTGCTGCAGACTATAATTCTTAGCATGGGGCGATATGTCAAAGGAAATGGGGCCACTGGCTGGCATCATGTCAGATACACAGCAGCATTACTGTTGTGTGCTTTTAAGCCAGCAGTCCTACAACACAGGCAGCAGAAATGTTATTACTGGAGCAGGCAACTCGTCATAAATAACACCTAATGGACACATCTTCTCTCTCTGATGGCTCCCTCCCTGCCTGCCAAGTCGCTGTCATCAGAAGTGATTGTGTTTGGGTATAGAAAATGATCATAATTAACAAGTGGGTATGTTATAACTACAAAGCATCTAAATAAGCCCAACATCTGCCCACATTAATGACTATTTTTGACTATTTATGACTATTTATTACCATCTATTCATCTACCTGCACTGCTGCTTTACTGCACATTCTTTACTGTAGGCTATATATTATATACTGTATATATCCTATAGCATATTCAATTCATACCTGCACTATATTTATACACTGTGTTCATATGCACTGCAAAAAAGCCAACTTGTATTTTTTGGCCTAAAACAGTGATTTAAATTGGTAAAACTTGGAAATATAAATGAATGACATTTAGGGTATTAATGTAAGTTAGCACAACAAAGCAAGCCAGTTGTCTGCTCAAAAACAAGTTGGTGAGTTGTTGGTACTTATATCTTTAAGTTGGGGTTCACAACAAGGGACAATAGCTAGCGAAAGCTAGCGGCTAACTGATGCTAGTGACTAACTGATGCTAGCGGCTAACTGATGCTAGCGGCACTACAGCTACAAGAGTAGCCGTTAGGGTATCAAAGCTAACTCAAAATTGTGGTCGCAACATTGGCTGACATTTCATAGCAGCGTTACAATCGTGCCAATTCAGCACATTGCAGAAGTTAGCAGAGGTAAAGATTAAAAGTTATTACAATGTAAATTATAAGTTAGTACAACTTACAGTTGAGCAAACTCAAAAACAAAACTTAAAATATTTAGTTTAATTGTGCAACTTAAAATTTTATCAAAGTTGCCTTGAAATTTTGATTCACCCAACTTTTTTTTTTTTACAGTGTGTAAATACCTTGCACTTTACTACTCTGCACTTCTGGTTAGATGCTAAACTGCATTTCGTTGTCCTAATACTTGTAATCTGTTCAATGACAATAAAGTTGAATCTAATCTAATCTAATATGGGTAAACATTCAAAGAAAAAAACAGAATAAACACACTCAAATGCAGGTGCAGGACAGGTAAGATGAGTATAAATATGATGCGTGAAACAGCCTTCAAAGTCACCAGATTTCATGTGAAATGGAAGTGAAGTCGCTCCGGGGGATGTGGTGGCCTCACACCTCCAAAGTGTAACTTTAAAAATGGCCAGCTTGTCAACAAGGTGAGTGTGTGTGTGTGTGTGTGCGTGTGTGTGTGTGTGTGTGCAGAGACCTGAGCTCTACACACTTTTTTCCTCGTCATTCTGCCTACTTTTATTTAGAAATGGGGAGGAAGTGGATGTTTAGGGGGAGATAGCACGTCAACAATAAATGCCACATAGAAGTGGTGAACATCATCTGAAAGCTGGGCAGCTCAGCACTGTGTTCAGTTTTTCTTGTTATAAATATGTAATAAAAATGACTTAATCAATTAAGTAAACCTATTAAGGTGCATAAAGGTTCAGAGCATTAATGTATGGCTTTCTGAGTCCATTTCTGTCATGGAAAAATATATTAGACCACCCTTGTTTTCTTCACTTTTTTGTTCATTTTAATTCCTGGTGCAACTAAAGGTACATTTGTTCAAATAAAATACAAATATAATGATAACAACAAAAATAGATCATAAGAGTTTAATTTAAGAGCTGATATCTAGATATTTTCCATGGTTTTCTTGATAATAACCAAATTTGTTGCTTCATTTCTAGAAAACATTTAATTTAAAAGAAAATAATAATATTAACTAAAGGGACAAGATGCATATGATGAGCATTAACTTTCTGCAGTTCTTTAATATTTGTGTTTTATTTGTTAAAATCTATTATACAATATACTGTTTATTAAAACATATTAATAATCCTCATTTTTCTGCATCATCTTAATATGACCAACAGCATGCTACACAAAAGCATACCTGCCAAAAAAACATCTTCAAACAATTGAAAAATTAATGATTTTAGCTATAACTAGCCACCAATTATTGAGGTGTATAATGGTTCAGAACATTAATGTTTGGCATTCTGAAGTCCATTCCCATGCTCAACTATGTACAATTAGTTGTTGCAGCAATTTCTGGCTTGATACGATTTGTTGCACACATTTGATGCAGAATTTGGTTGTTTTTTTAATCGAGAATGGTCAAAAAACCCTCCAGACTATTATATCAATACACCAAGACCTTTGGAACAACAAAGACAAATCCATGCTGTGATTTGGTTTCAAAAACTTCAGACATTTTGGAGATTTCAGTATTTTCGGCCAACTGGCTCCAACGAGTTCATTCTGCAGCAGCGAGACATCACTCCACTCCTGGCTTCTCTCCACTGGCTCCCAGTTCAGTTTAGAATTGATTTGAACATTTTGCTGATCACTTTTAAAGCATGTCTGGGTCTGGCCTCTAGCTCCACCCTGAGCTCCTCGGGCTGCTGCCGTTCCAAAGTCGAGGCTTAAATCTAAAGGTGACCGCGCTTCGCCATCGGGGCCCTCGGCTTTAGAACGACCTGCCTGTGGAGATAAGGCTCGCAGAACCACTGACCTCTTTAAATCACCTTCTTAAAGACCCGTTTTCATAGACCTTCTTTTATGTGATGCTGTCTCTTTATTGCCTTACTGCTTTATTCTTTGTAGTAGTTTTTTGTATTCTTATTGACACGTCTTCATTCGTCTTCTCTCAACTATTCTCTTGCATCTTTTGTCTTCTTGTATTAATTGTACCCTGATCCTGTCTTGCTTTCAGCCTTTCGATTTAGCTTTCTGGTGTTATATTGCCTTCTGGGTATCCTGCTTTTACTCTGCTTTCAAAACACTTTGTAGACTCTGTTTTTAAAGGTGCTATATAGTTTTTTTTGCAGTGTCAATCACAAGTGCACTGGCAGTGTTTTCAATTTGTGCAAGAAAAACCTATAAACAAAGTAAACAAAAAATGTCATAAGTTTAAACTTCTTCCTGGCTCCTTTTTAAGCATGCAACTATAAAGGACTGTTTTCTTATGCACTATTTTTTTGATGGTTATTTGTTTATTTATGTTCTTTATATAAAAATAAATACATATATATATATATATACATATTTTAAAAAATGTACATGTGTAATCACATTTTTCTGACTTTGTATCAAAATAATGTAAAAAAAATCCGGTACTGATGAAGTATATTTTGCTATATGTCCGTCAAAACATGTTTTTCATTCATAATTATTATGAAGTGTCTAGAGAGTCTGGAAAAGATTGGACTGGTGTAAAACTGAAAACATAGTTTTGGCCTCAGTTGACAGTGAATATATTATATTATTATGAACAATATTATGATAGTTATTAGTCACGAGCGTCTGGAGAGGCTGTGAGCGGACGATGTTTTGGTCCGACATACCAAACACACTTCTCATGCAGCTGTTGACTCGGCCTGTGTCGGCGTGTGCCAGTTAAAAAGTCTGCGTGGGGCTCGCCGACACCAACTGCTGCTGAAAACAGTCACATGTGCTGCGTTTGTTAGATCACTCACACAACAGCTGTGTCACTGACTCAACCAAGAACTGAACTGACTCAATGTATCTACGCATGTACCTGATGAACAGCCTTGTAGAACCTGATAATGTAATAAATTCCCGATAATGTAATAAAAATCTGCACTTGAGTCCATTGAAAATGTAATAAAACCTGATAATGTAATAACTTCCCATTAATGTTATACTTTATTACATTATCGGTAAAAAGTGTATTACATTATTGGGAAATGCACTTTATTACTATATCGGGAAGTTATTACATTATCAGAATTTATTACATTTTCAATGGACTCAAGTGCAGATTTTTGATCAAATCAAAGATGGCGGAAAATCCAATATGGCCGAAAAACCCCATTGAGGACGCATTGAGCTCGGATTGGCCCAAGGGTTCCAGTGATACATCCTTTGTGAAAAACAGATGAACAGGTCAAAAGTGAATAAACATTCAACTTTGACCTGTTGGTGGCGCTAGAGCTCTTGAGCTAGAGTTGCCTACATAGTATCACCACTTGAACCCAAGTAATGGGTGGTCTGCTGTTAAATTATTACAATATTGGGGAATTATTACATTATCAGGACTTGCGAAATGAAGGCTAACTTGATAATGTAATAACCTCCCATTAATGTTATACTTTATCAAATTATTGATTTAAAAAAAGTGTATAACATTATTGGGAAATGCACTTTATCACACTATCGGGAAGTTATTACATTATCAGGTTTTATTACATTTTCAATGGACTCAAGTGCAGATTTTTTATTACATTATCGGGGGTTTTACATTATCGGGACTTTATTACATTATCAAGTTCTACAAGGCTTTCTGATTACGGTCTGGAGTCTCATCAGCGGAGGAGAGAGAGACTGAGGGCCGTTGTCGTCAGTGCATTTGGACAGTGAGTCCTGCTGTCCTGTCACCTGTTGAGGGCTTGTCTCATTCCATGCCTCACCTCCCCCTGATGGACAGCAGGTGCCCCGCAGGCCTCTGGACAGTGTCTGCATGAGACGTGCCAAATGTCCACCAGCTGCCTGGCAGCCAGCTCGGGGCTCGGCATCAGCGACAACAACCATTCATAGTGTTCTATCGGCTCAGCTGCATGAAAAATGTCTCCTCTACATGAGGCACAGAAGTCAGAAGGACTTTAAATAACAGAGCAGACACTGTTCAGAATGGGACTAATGACAAACTGATTAAATATAGGCTCGTCGCATAAAAAGGTGCACATAAATCTGAAATGTTAGGAGGTGGTGGGAGCCGGTGGCTAAAATAAGCAGCATGTCAGTTTCCCAGAGCCGGAGCTGTTGTTATACGACTCTGAGATGCGAGACCTGATACTGTGGCCAGTTATTCTGAAACAGACAGATGTGTGAATACAGAACAATAGAAAAAAACAACAGAGAGGAACCCGCTGCCCTCTCTGTCTGTCTGACTATCTGAGGGGCAGTGACCGGAAAACAACGGGGCTATCGCAGGTGAATACAGGATTTATTTTTACCTTTCGGAGGGAAATGTTACAAGTTCAAAGTATGAGTAAAGAATTGCCTTATGCCTCATACTGCAATCAATAAATTATTGTTTTGGCTGGTAAAATACATGAAATAGACCTGAAAAACACAATTTTTGTACAACTGAAAAGCAGCATGTGAAAATGTTGCTTTGTTTCTACAGTCGCCCATAAAGTTGGAATAATTTTCAGTTTTCAGACACAATCCTTGATTTCATTCTTATTGTGATATGTTTGGACGAGATTGACTAATAAAGTTTTAAGAAGATATGCACTTTATCTGTCAATAATAAATCACATTATTTTTTATTATTATAAGTCACAATATTTTTATGTAAAGAGGTAAAAAAATATTTTATTCCAACCTTATGGGCAGAAAAAAGTGCAGAAACTGTGTAGAAAACAGCATTTAATTTTTTAATTGTATTTATTTTCAATTCACTAAAGGGCCAAAATGCACATGCAAAGCATTAACTTTCTGCGGATATGTTTCATTTGTAAACATAAATTATAAAACCCTACTGTATGCAATTTATCAAAAGTAATTAAAAAATCTTTATTTTCTTAATTATATTAATACCAACAACATGCTACACAAAAGCATGCCTGCTGAAAATACATCTTTAAACAAATGAAAAATTTACAATTTTACCTAAAACTAGCCACCACTTATTGAATATGATTTATAAAGAAAATAAAAGTAGAAAAACAATCATAAAAATCTGATATAATCTAATGATATAAGTGGTCACTGAGCAGTTAAGTGGGAAAATGCAGGAATTGGAGCATATCAGCAGTTATTACAAATGAACGATCAAGTAGAAATGATCAACAAGCATATATAAGAACACACACACACACACACACACAAACACACAGATCATCTGACTGACTCTCCATGCTGGTGGTGACTGTGTGAATCTATAGTGAGCATCCATAGGGCTACCTGCAGGGTCTCTGTGGTAAACTCCCCCAATGTTTTCTCTGTCAACAACCTAAATGAAGTGTGTGTGTGTGTGTGTGTGTGTGTGTGTGTGTGTAGAGGAAACGCAGCTTTAAGGTCACATCTGAGACAAACTGAAGGGTCGAAGCAGAGACATTCTCCTATTAAACTACATTACTTCTACTGAAGCATAATACTGTCTTTGTTGTTGTTGCAAAAAATCTATTAAAATCAAGTTCATGCAGGGGGACAGGACTGCCAAAAGCAACTGGATTCAAATCACTGTCATTCAGGCCTCACTGGTAACCTTGATTGCTGAGTTGTACTTTATTTTATTCATATTTTTCCTTCAATGCAGATGTTTATTCAGACTTTCTTAATAAGTTGCACACTACTGTAATGTGCCCACTCAATGCTATATTAGTAATCATTCAGATATAATCAACACCCGTTTCCTGTTATTAGTCTAAGAATCAATAAATGAGGTTGAGGCTTACTTTCCAAGAAATGTTGATTATATGGCATTTACTTTGCGTGCAGATATTGGCCTACCACAGACTATTTACTGGTATTATTGGGAACTGGTGTATACATATAACACGTACAGCATATAAAGCAGAAAACTGTGCTGGGGGTGATGGGAGAAATAGCATTTACAATTTGTTTGATTTGAATTTAAGGAATTTAATGATATCGATGTATATTTAGCTATTTATTTAATTGAATGTATTCTTTATTTTCTTAGTTTTCATTTCTATAATTGGTTCACAATGCAATATATGTTTTATAATGTATAATAATGTTAAATAGTATTTAATAAAGTTGTCTGCTGAAAAAAGCAGCCTTCTGAGTACCTTTGCATGGTGCCTAATCTACAAAGTAAAAGGTTTATTTTTTCATTACAGCTCCAAAATTCATCTGAAATAAAGTAATCTGTAAATCAATATCAGTCTCAAAAATTCAATATCAGTAAGGCTCTAATACAGTACAGGTTTTTTTAATATGCAACGACATGAAAACATTTTTTTTTTTTATAAAAATATACAACATGTAAAGCAGAAAACTGTGCTGGGGTATTTTAGAAATGGCATTTACAATTTATTTTTTATTTTTATTGATTTAAACTGTCAGCAATTGACTGATACTGATGTCTATTTAGCCATTGATTTAATTGAATTTACTCTTTATTTGCTCAGTTTTCATTTCTAGAACAATGCAATATATGTTGTATTGTATAACAATGTTAAATATAATTTAATAAAGTTATTTGTTTAATAAAGCAGCCTTCCCTCCCATATCAGTCAGGCTGTAATACAGCACCCAAAGACACATTCAAAATAGTCCCACAAGCAACAAACATAAAGACATTTCACAGACAACCTCATCAGTTTATGCACAAGAGAATTCTGTGCAAAACAAAACTAAAACACAACATATACTTATGTGCATCCACTGCAAATTGACACGTTGGCTTACATAGCCTCAAGAATTCATATTCCAGTAAACACACACAGATATTTTTTTTCAGTCCATGATTATAAAGAATAAACTCTCTCTTCTTTGCATAGTGTTTTGCTTACTGACTTGTGCATACATGCTATACTATTCATCAGTATTATCTGCCTTGTGGCTGTTGCAGAGAGAAAGAAAGAGAGAGAGACAGAGAGAGAAAGAGAGAGAGAGAGAGAGAGAGAGAGAGAGAGAGAGAGAGAGAGAGAGAGAGACAGAGAGAGAGAAAGTGAGAAAGTGAGAAGGAGAGAGAGAGGAGTGGCTGAAATTATCATCTGATCCCAGATCTGTAATGTTGAAGGTTACATTCTGGATCACACCTTCGCCTCCAGCTATCAACTCTGCTCTACACAGAGAAGATGCTTCAGAAAAGGACTGGTTTTATCACGTTATGTTTCTACGTCATCATTTGAATGAACTCTCTGAAACATGTTTACTTTAAACTTAACTTTGAGCTTTCAGACAGTCCTTGAATGTATCATAGGTTAGGATCAAAGGTTTCTGTTAGAAAAAATACCCCAAAATGAAGCTTAAAATGTGATAATTCTGTCAAAATTACTTTATTCTTCATTTCTCATTTGAAATGATGCCAAAATGAACTCTTTGGAATAACTAGATGCTGTTAAAAACATTAAATTCTGCTCCTCGCAACACTGTGAAGCAATGATTGATGTTTCAGTTACGTGACAAATATTTACTGAAAATCAGACAGAACAGCAATCTGCTTACACAGAGCTGAGGGGAGAGGACAAGAGAGGCTGTAAATATGCGAATAGTTCAACATGTAAAGCATGTGGAGAACATTTTTTCCAATATTCATGACACTTGTGGGCACATGGAAAAGTGTTGTAGAGTAGTGTTCAGTATAATAGCAGTCCAATGTGACTAACCAGATTAATTCAGGTTTTCAGTATATTTTTTATTGCTACCCCTTTCAACTAATTGCCCAATTTCACAGCCTTAAGAGCGTGCATATCACAAATGCTGGGTCTTGTTGGTTTTCTGAGAATCTACTGCACCTACTGGTACCTTGTTTGCCATGTAGCAATAAAAAATATAATAAAAAAATGGAATAATCTGGTTAGTCACATTGGACTGCTATTTTATTGAACACTTATATAAATTCCCTTTTATTCCAATTTTTTTTTATTTACCAGAGAAATTCGACTTGCTTTTTCCTTTTTTTATGATTTATGTCATAACTGTGTTGTTCTGCACAACAGACATTTCTGAGTTGTTCAGCTGAGCCCGTCTGACTGTTGCATGTGAGTCAGGGCGTCAGTGGATGAGCCGGACGGATAAATTCTAATAATCGCTGGCATTTCTTGGGCGTCATATGTTCTGCCCTGCCAGATAGCGCACATGGTTCGGCCCCCGGGTCGCAGATAAAGTTCTTCTTTTACTGAACAAGGAAATGATTGTGTAAACAGAAATATAACGTAACTCTTCAAAGAAAATGACGATATGAGTGATAAGAGATATTTTACAAAAACAGAGAAGTAATTTCCAACAAACAGCAGAAACACAGAAGAAATGCAGAATGAGGAAGCAGACTTACAAAAGAACTTGAGCGCTGTCTATTGTTTTTATATGCAAGTATTGGTGTGTGTGTGTGTGTGTGTGTGTGTGACTGCGGATCCAAGCCAACTTTAATCAACATGTGTAAACAGGTAAAGTCACACAGGAGAGTGAAATGTGTGCAACAGTAAATCCACTTCTCATTCTTCTCATCCTGGATCCTCGACTATTAGATCAACTATCATCTATCATCTGAATGGAATCAGCCACAAAAACACACAATAATCCAGTTGTGCCTCATGTTGCATTGACGTCCCTTATTATACGTTAAGCTATTGCTGATTAAGAGTAGTCTCCCTCCCTGGATAGTCATTAGTTTCTCATTAGTGCAGAGTGAAAGGGATGACCTGCTAGTCTCTTGAGCTTTCCCAGATGGTTGGGAGTGTCTTTGCAGATCCCGAACTCCCTTTTGCATGAACATTCCTCTGGTGTGCTGCATGGCGTTTCGCCAGATTCAAGTACATTACCTCAGCGAAGGGATTGTATTCATCTATGTACTCCAGCAACCGCAAAAACATAAAGTCTCATCAGTGCAGTTTGGTGTTCTTACAATGCCATAATACGAAAGTGTTGGATGGCAAAAATTATATAACAGCTGAAATATAAACCCTATATAAAAACACAAGAAGAAGAAAAAAGGGGGTAGCAGAATTTGGAGATATTCCACATAAATAAATATATAAATATACTGCACTGTTGTTCCACTGTATTGAAATGTTTATTGTTTTCTGTTTTTATTTTCATTTAATTAGGGGGGAAAATAATCTTATTTGACACACTGCAGCCTCTTGCTTGTGGTGGAATGTAACTAAGTACATTTACTCAAGTACTGTTATTTTGAGATACTTTACTTGAGTATTTCCACATTATATAACTTTATACTTCTACATTTTTGGGGCAAATATTGTACTTTTTTGTAATACTCCACTACATTTAGCTGCCAGCTTTAGTTACCTTACAGGCCAAGATTTAACATGAAGAAATACAATCAATTTAAACTGATTATGCATGTTTATAAGCCCTACCCAGACAACAGTAAAATGCTGCTTACATAAATGCATCAATAATTATAATCCTATAATATATTTGGAATATATAAAACAATCTGTGTGGGCCCATTCTGCATAACAAGTCCTTTATTTTTGATACTCTAAGTACATTTTGATGCTGATACTTTTGTTCTTTTACTGAAGTAAGTTTTGATGCAGGACTTTTACTTGTAGTGGAGTATTTCTGCAGTGTGGTATTACTTCAGTAAAGGATCTGAATACTTCTTCCACCACTGTTTGTGTGCTACACAGGCACCAACCACAAGGCTGCTGCATTCACAACTCATAAGTCACACAAAACTGCATTTAGAAATAAACTTATGATGCTATATGTGACGTTCACTGAGGTCCGAGACATATAATTAAGTACGTACACTTGCATAATGATGTCTGAAAAGAAGAAATATACACAAAGAAGAAGGAGATCTACAGCAGAGAATACAAAACGGACATTTAAAGCCAATTTCTGAAAGGTTCTCTTTCAATGTTTTAGTAATAGTCTATTGAAAACAACACAGGGAGGAAGGATACATTTGAATTGGAGGTAGATTTTAATGCAACCCTGCTCACAACCTGAGCACATTAAGTCACTTTATAATTATTAAACAATTTCTTCAAGCGTTCCGAACAAGTTGGCAGTGAGCTCCAGCACTCCTGAACATAAATTCTGCACCTCTCGATCCATACACAGCTTAAGTTGTTCCATTAACTTTTCATAAGGAGACCAAAGAAGGAAATCCTATAAAACTACACAGGCCCAACACAAGGCAGGTGGAACTTGGCTCCAGCAGCAGCTCCAGAGTCAAACGAGGGTAAAGGGTGGTGGTGGGAAAGGGGAAATAAGCCACAGTCACACCAGTCTGTGGTGCTGCTCTCAGTGCAGGCAGCCTATTGTTTTAAGTGTCATTGTTAGGCTTTTACCGGAGCACACACATGAAACAAGCATAAGGAGCGATGATGTCACCACGTTATGCTTCTCATGATCCTGCTACATTAAACAGTTAGTGACAATTTGGAACTGTGGTGTTTGTACTATTGCACTTGTGTGTATGTTGTACTTGTATTTTATGTATTTTGTCTTATAATGTTTGTAAATCAAATTGCCCCTCTGGGACATTAAAGTTTTACCTTAACTTACATATTACCACATGACTATGAGTATTTTCATTGTTCATACAGCTCGCATACAGAGTAAAATTAAAGCAAGTTTTAGATAGATAGATAGATAGATAGATAGATAGATAGATAGATAGATAGATAGATAGATAGATAGATAGATAGATAGATAGATAGATAGATAGATAGATAGATAGATAGATAGATAGACTGAATATCGATATACGATATCGATATATATCCCGATAATTTTATCGCAAAGACATGTCACAAGTAGTTTTATTGAAACCGTTTATTTAATGAACATAACTGTATAACCACAGGAGGACCTTTTTAAAATCAAAGCTCCATAAAGTGCAAATTTAAATAAAAAATATCTTAAATAAAAAATAGCCTGTGAAATAATATAGGCCAATCTTTTTCTGAAATAAATATATTTATATGAGAAAAGAACAATAAACATTACAAAATAACTAATTATGACAAACCCTAGTAAGGGCAGCGTTTATATAGAAAGAAAGAAAAAAATGAATAGATAGATAGATATATAGATAGATAGATAGATAGATAGATAGATAGATATATAGATAGATAGATAGATAGATAGATAGATAGATAGATAGATAGATAGATAGATAGATAGATAGATAGATAGATAGATAGATAGATAGATAGATAGATAGATAGATAGATAGATAGATAGATAGATAGATAGATAGACAGACAGACAGACAGACAGACAGACAGACAGACAGACAGACAGACAGACAGACAGACAGACAGATAGATAGATAGATAGATAGATAGATAGATAGATAGATAGATAGATAGGCAACACAATAAGGTAATAAATAAAACGGGCAACCAATAAAAAACCCAGTGCTAAATAACAAAAGTTGTTTCCATGGAACAATCAAATACACCAAAATTAAGAGCATGGGTTTTTTTTTTTTTTTGTTGTTGTTTGTTTGTTTTTTGTTTATTTCTTTTCTTTGAGATCCTCATTTGGGAAATACCAGTTTGCCTTGTATATATGTTTGTCTGTTTACCCTATGGTTTGTTATTTACCTTGAGAAAAAAAAGGAGAAAAATGCAATGCACATCTAAGTTGTTGCTATAAATGCACTTGCAGAAACTAAAGTTTACAGAATAACCACAGCAGCTATCACTTTCTCGTTAAAGGTTCGGGTCTTCCCCACATCTGGTGTGACACACCAACGTTTTTTTGTTTAAGTGAGTGATTGTGTAGATGAAACACCACATTATGCTTAAAAACAAGCATTTATCAAATTCAAGCATATGATTAACCTTGAAAACATTACCGTTTAAAATAAGCATTGTCTTATATACACACTGCAGGCTGTTTAGAGCAGCAAGTCCTTGTCTTTCATTTTTGTGCATGCTGATATTTTCAACCGGATGGATGATTCACAAGCAAAGCGACTGTGAAACCATTCACAAAAACAGCAGGTCTACGGGAATTGTTTGCTATTTAAATTGTGTGTGACAGTCCCTGCATGCGATATTTTTTTCTTTTCTTTTTTTCTCTCTTGCTAACACAGTGCTGAAAGGGTTTTTTTTTCTCCTGCATCTTTAAATATGATATTTGTTGTTTATATATATGTACATGTAATGTCTTTTTTCTACCGTCTGTTGTTTCCTGTTGTGAAAACCAATGAAGGGCTTGTCTGCTTTTATCGTGGTTCTGCTCTGTGAGAAATCAACAGGTGAACCTCCCACAGAGCTAAACAAACATCATCACCTGCTCTCCCTCTCACACACATACACACACACACACATTCTTGTACTTCTATCTTTGTGAGGGCCCTCATTGTAATAGTGAATTCCCTAGCAAGGTTATAATAGTTTTGAATTTTTCATTAGTTTCATGTTTCATTGGATTGTGAATTAGTTAGTTTTAGTTAGTCTTTCGAGTGAGTTTGCTAGTTTTAGTGTAGTTATACTTTTTTTAAATGCTTTAGTTTTAGTTTAGTTTTTATTATTTTAAGTTTTAGTTTTTTGTAATGGGTACTAGGTTCTAGTTTTCGTTATTTATTATTATTTCGTTAACTATAATAACCTTGTTCCCTTCACCATGACAACTAAATGCCCAACCCTAACCCTAACATACACCTAATTGTAACCTTTACCCTTAAAACAAAGTCTGAAATCTCCAAAAAAAACTTTGCGAAAATGTCCTCACTTTGTTGGTTAAAAACGTGTTCCGGTCCTCACTATGTAGGAAGTACAAGAACACACACACACACACACACACACACAGCTGCACACTCTACAGTGGAAAAAAGAGCCTACTGTCATGTCCTTCAGTCTTGAATTACAAAGAAAAGATATTAGCTCCCTTAAAGGAGAAGAAGAAGAATAAGAAAGGTTGGTGAGAATATAAATGGAAGTGTTTACACTCAGCAGTATGGCATGTGACATATCACCGAGCCAGACACAAAGCTACAAAACTGCCTGCATCCAAAAAAGGGCTGAGAACGTGTCGTGTGTGGTGTTACATACAACTAAACTTCTAAACACACATGCACAAAAAGCGCCGCTGCAAAATCTTCTCCGTCTAACCACCTGTGGCTCTTTCTGAGAAATGCACATGAAACAGTGCTCACCACAGTCAGCGCTACTGTCATTACCACACCTTGCCGCGACATGCCCGAGCAGAGCTGCCCTCAGAATCCATGTTTATTCTATTGAATTACTTCTCATTCCTCCAAAATGTCCTCATAACAAAAAACAACATACGTGAGATATGCAGAAAGGGAGTAGAAGAGAGAAAGAGAGAGGTCACTTGTGTGTTTTAGCTCCAAATCCAGATACAAAAATCCTCAACTAATCTGTCTGGACTTGTTTTGCTCTCGTGCACCGCACTAATATTAGCAAGCATGTGAGCAAGTAACGCCATACAGCAATTAGATCACACAACATCTCATTATAGAGCCGTGTCATTCCAGTAGCTTCTCTGGTTGCTCTGGAAATTAACTCGACTAGTGCAGAGCCCGCAGGAAGTATGTATTCATATAGGGGGAGATTAAGTCGATTTTTTTAATTATGGCCAAATGAGGTTGTGTGTGAAAGTGGGATGTACAATGAGGTGTAATACTCTTAATATACAAAGTGTATATTGGGTAATACATGGATGTACATTGAGATATAAAGAGACACTGAAATAGTTATTTTAAGAAAAAGAAACTTAATCATTCAACATGGTTAGACATAAATACAGACACAGATATAGGAGGGAATAAGTTTACATGCAGCACAAACAGATGGATGTGAATAATGTGAGTAAGAGTTATTAGGTGTGTTGTTGAATGGTAGATTGATTGATAACTATTGTGTTTCATATATTGTGGCTTTTAGCAGGAAGTTAAGGGAGTTGAACCCCATTCAACTGATGCTGAAGATAGGGCTTAAATCTCTGCTTAGCATGCTAATGGTGAGATAGCACATTACGCAGCATGCTGCACTAAAAGTACATTAACATGAACCCAATTAGCTGATATACTATATTGCATGTAAGTATCTCATATAAAATGATTATGGGCATTACGCTAAGAAACATGAATGTCATCCCTGAATTACATAGTAATGCAACATGAGAAGTGAATAAAGCTAAATCTCCGATTAGCATGCTAATCGCGGATAACAGAATTTGCACATTACATGCAGACCACTACAACGTCTGCAACTCCATAAAACACTTACTTTTCATAATGTACCACAACATCCAGCACATACACACTGAACATTGATATTCGCTGGAAACTATTTGAATATTATTGGAAAATTGCACTTTAAAACTCCTAAAGATAGGTAGGCTAAATAGACTTCCAGATGAGATGAGTCAGGGTGGAAATCCAGAGTGAATTGTGTTACTGACCAGGTGTAGGCCTATCACACAATGGGGCGGAGCTCCCCTAAAAGGGGGCGGAGCTCCCCTAAAAGGCGTCCGATCGGAAACAGTGCAATGCTGCAACACGTCCTACGTAAATAATATTTTGAAAAATGAATTCAAAAATCTTCAAAATTGAGGATGCACACCTTCGTGCCATGCGTAAGCCACATACGAAATCTGAGGTTATTCTGATCAGAGAGATATGAACTACACACACACACACACACACACCACCCCACATGCAGCCTTCACATGGTCAATGTGAGTCATGTTTTCCTTACTTGGGATGCTTCCTCCCTCACAGACGTCACATTAAAACAACACACTCTGTTCCACAACTTTTGTCAGATGACTCAATGTTATGTCATCCCAATGCTATCTCTGCTTGAGTCAACTGCTCAGCATTAGGGGTGGCCGGCAGCTCCCGCGGACCTGCCACTCTGTTATTGCAAGCCACTCCGTCTTTTATCGCCTGACTCCCAGAAATCCCTGCTTCAGCACAGTTCTCTTTTTTTTGTCTTAGACTCATGATTAACACTGGGTGTTCTAATCTGGTCAGTGCTTTTTGGAAATGACTGGAATGTGCCCGAGAATCGAAAACAGTCAAGTATCACAAGTTGGCATCAAATGATTCATAATGTTGTTTACTTATTTGATCGCCCATTTCCTGATTGAAATCATAACTGTGCTGTGGGCAAAGCTTTCGTGCGGTTTCTTTTATTAAGATGACTTTAGTGCATTGAAAAGTTTTAAATATTTTGCTGCATTTAAAAAAAGAGTTCTCAGGTATCATACTAGCTTCAGTATTAAAAAAAAAGTTCAAATATGCTTTTTAAAATGGTTAATGTGTCATTGTCGCCCACGGCAACGCCCAACACACACGCATTCCTGCACCTACTAACCAACAGCGGTGGACTGATTTAACCGTATTCTGAAGAAATGGAATCAAATACTGTTTTTGAAAGAAGTGTTGCAAGAGCTGTTGCAAACAAGCAAACCGATCGGGAGTTTCAAAGAAAGGTTTTGGGTGTATGAAGAAGCTTTTGACACTTGTGGTAGCACAGTTAGGAGGAGGGGAAGACCGGGGTTGTGGCACACAACTATTTTTTGGTCCTTTGAAGGTCACAGAGACAAAAATGTAACATCAAAATGTTTGCTTTTTCCAGCTGCACTGTTAAAACATCTGAATGTCACTCACTTTTTTGGTTAGTGTGATATTTCAATTTTATAGCATCAAAACTAAAAGTAGTTTGTGGGGAGAAATATTGGTAATGTGTAGTTAGTAGACTTTGGAATTGGCTACATTTTCATCAAAAAGTTGGATGAAATGTCCTTATGAAAATGTATATTTTGAGAGATTAAAAGCTTATAAAGACCTAAAAATGAAAAACAATGTTTAGAATGGTGATTATTATTATTTTAAACTATAAAGACTAAAGTAGTTGACATTTCTACTGAAGAATTGCTTTAAAAAATGGGAGATATTCGACTAAATATTCATGTATGTATATATATGTATATATTCCAGTTCTTGTTTGAATAAAATGTTCATAGTGCTTCAATTAGTTGCTTTGTTTTTTGTAACTATAGCATTTTAACACTGTGTCCCCAAACAATCACATAAATGCACAATATGACTTTAATTAATAATAATAAATTACTTAATTGTAAACATTTGTGTCCATTAAAACACATTTATTTACTGCTGAGAAGTGTGCCAACCAGCGCCGCTCTCCCCTAATTACAGGAGGTCCAGTGTTACTGAATTGTAAAATGTGTCATATTTTACAACACTTGCAATAAAAATAATATTGCAATAATTCTTCTTGGAAATTCTGTCATGTACTTAATATTTTTGGCAAGACACAAGACTGAATCTAACATTCAAGATTACCACACACACACACACACACACACACAAACGCTCTTGTACTTCTATGTTTGTGAGGACCCTCATTGTAATAGTGAATTCCCTTGCAAGGTTATAATAGTTTTGGATTTTTCATTAGTTTTAGTTTTAATGTTGTTGTGAATTTTTGTTTTAGTGTTAGTTTTAGTTTTTTGTAATGGGGTATTTGTTGGGTGGGAGATTAAAAGAGGTCACAGTAAATTTTGCCTTCATTTCCTTTGTCTTATCCATCTTCATTATGTATGAAAAAAGTTGACAAAGACGAAAACGAAGGACATTTTCACTATAATTTTAGTTAGTTTTGTAACCACACAATTCAGTTTCAGTTAATTATCATTATCATGTAACCTTTAAGCCTTAAAACAAAGTCTGAAATCTCAAAAAAGCCTTTTAAAGAAGTGAGGACCGGCAGAAATGTCCTCACTTTGCAAAAATGTCCTCACTCTGTTGGTTAAAAACGTGTTCTGGTCCTCACTATGTAGGTAGTACAAGCACACACACACACACACACACACACACACACACACAGGCAGGCAGCTCCAGTGATTCAGGAAGCAGGTCATGTTTTTCCATCCAAAACTAGAAGGTCCTAGGAGCAGCAGTAGAGGGACTTCCTTTTGCCGAAGGGCCAAATTCCACATGGTCCGTGACCATTAACCCACCCAGGCTGACTCAGACCCCCCACCCCCTCAACACTCAACATAGTTGTGGGGAAAGCCTCGACTTCACAATCAGCTGTTAGGTCTTTTCCCTTGGCAGGCGACTTCTAGAAACTTCTGTGGAGGAATATATGTTCTCCTCCTGCTGTCAACATCTCAATCTGTCTCCGTCTCACGGCACCAGATATAACAGCCAGCGGCACAAAGAAAATAACTGTGGCTTACACTCAATGCAAAACACATTCAAAGTGGAGGTTAGAGCAAAATCCCACATCAATACTGAAAACAGAAATGATGCTATACACTCTTTACTGTTGACTTCCCACATGTAATTTATTGCAGGAGTTTGATGCAGACAGCTTGATGATATGTTGTGTGATGCTGAACTCACTCACCCAACAGAAACATTATGCTTTAGGTCATTCAGGAATGGGCTTTTCATTTGACTGTCCAGGTTTTATTACTAAATCTGTTGTTCCACATGTAATTCCACCTTAATGCAATGACAAAACAACATTTTCTAGGTTTATAAAGTCTTATTTTAAAAGGCTGATATCAAGTACGATCTTCCAACTACAAACAAACAGACTTTTTATCTAAATTTGAACTCTAATTATCTCTCTTTTTTTAATTGTCTGGAGCCTGAGCCATTTATGAATTAGCCAATATTGGCCCATCACAGACATATTGGTATTTTTCAGAATCAGTGCATATTTTATCCGATATGTGCCAAATATGAAAAGTATTTTTTAGTGAAGATATAATGCAGAAAACAATGCTTGGGATGATTTAGAAATGCTTTATAGCTATTTTTTACATTTCTCATTCATTATTTAAATGGTCAGCAGTTGACTGATACTGAACATACATTACCAATATTTACTTATTGATTTTATGTATTTTATTTTATTATTGTCTGTCATAAACATTGTAATTTGTCTTTTCATTTTAGTTAAGTAAATTATTTTAAATCTTTTATTTATTTAAATGGCCATCAATTGGCTGACTTCGAAACATACAGTACTGATGTTTAATTTATTTTATTTAGTCTTTATTTTCACTGATTTAACTTCTAGAATTAGTCAACAATGTTATATATTGTATTAAAATAAAACAAAAATATTGTTTAATAAAGTTGTTAAAGTACGCTGCCTTCAGATTACCTATGCACATTTATATCCCTGCAAAATTGAACAGAATTTCAGCTGAAAAATTAAGTGTAAATATCTGCTGCTAAAAACAGTGAGTTTCTCTCCTCTTATCATACACTTTAGCAGTGGTCAAATTCAAGCACTTTTCAAGGACTTTCAAGGTCCATTTCCAAGCTTTTCCAGTATGATTTTCCAGATGAGTACTTACATGCTAAAAGGGGGAGATTTCACGTAACCATACCAACAGCGATGGTCTTACACTTTTAGGAGGAACGGTCTTCATTTCAGATAGGCTACTCATTATTTTTTACATTGAACATGTGATTATCTATAGTCTATAGGTGGATATAGTCAGATTGCAAGAGAAATACAGTAAGAATTTCAAGCATTTACAAGCACTTTATCCAAAATCCAAGCACTTTTTAAACCTTGAAAATACAACATTTAAAATCAAGCATTTTCATGGATTTCAAGCACCCGTACGAACCCTGCTTAAATCTGTATTGGTCTGAAACAAATCCATATCAGTCGGGCTCTAGAAATGTCTTCTGTGTGTGTTTCATATTGAGCTTTAAATGCTCCAATACTTCAGGTCAGAAGGGTCAGTAGGCTACGGCAAAAATCTGTGCCACAGTGATCTGATCCCTTTTTACTTGGTATGCAGTTAATGAGCTTTTTGAACCCTCATTAGCCACACACACACACACACACACAAACACACACACACACACACACACAGGCTTCTCACCCCCACTCTGAAACGTGTGCCAGCCCACTATTGTCTGACAGTGTGGAGACATGCAGCTGCCTGCAGTCTGGTCAGTAACACAGTGACACGAGGGGGAAATGCACAAGGCAAAGGGCAAAGTTTGTCATCTCTTTCATACAGTGTGTGTGTGTGTGTGTGTGTGTGTGTGTGTGTGTGTGTGTGTGTGTGTGTGTGGGCTAAAGGAGCCCTTGCCTAAATGACTATTATGAAAGCCTGGAAGGTCAAAGCGAGGCAGGCTTCAGTCTGCAGTGTGCTGGAATGCAACCAGATCTAGATGGAGGTAAAGTCTGTTTACATGCCTTTTATATGTGACACAGATGAGTGTTAAAGTGGGCTGCCATAAAGCTGATGAAGACGTCTCAGCAGGGGGTTGTAAGTTAGGTTTTTATCTGTAAGATGATTTACATTAGTGTACCCAGTTGTTTGCCTTTAGTGACTGGAAGTGCTCCCAATGAGGTTAAGCTGCAGTTTGGTAACATAACAAAAGTTAATCATCTTTCAGGGGGTTTTTCTGCTGGAGTCAGTCAACCATGACGGATTTTCTGTCTAGTTCACATGTTTCTAGCGGGGTTTGAAACAACTTAATGGCTCTAAAAATGAATTTTAAACTTATTTTCCCTCTCTGACTACATGCAGTGATATTCCTACAGGGACTAATATGAGTTTTGTGCAACTTTTCTCTGCACCATAACACTCTTGTAGTTTAAGTTTCTGCCTTGGTAGGCCACTACTGTGTTAATCTGAGCATGGGCTCTAATTCGGCTACTTTACTTTGCAGCAAGTTAATAAAATAGGACAACTCTGGAGCTCCGCAGAGCCACTTTCCTTTCTCTTCTGACTAGCGGCTGTGAGCTGCAAAGTGGAAGTGGATCTCTCCGTATCGTCGTGTTAAAGTGACAGCCGTCCTTCCTCGTTTAATTCACAAAATAAGCCTTGTTACTTCCCTATAACATCTCCCAACAAGCCCTCGGTAAATAGTTGTAGGCCTCGGTAAAGTAAACAGACCCCGGTATCCGCTGACGGGGTTCCCGTGTCTGGCCTGCCCCCCCTCCTCGCTTCTTGCGCCGTGTTTTCGGATAAGCAAATCAAAGCGCGAGGCTGAATTGAAGGGAAGGGTGCACGCTACTGACCTGGATAAACTGGATAGTCAGGGCTGATTTCCCGACCCCGCCGCCTCCGACCACCACCAGCCGGTACTTCTCCTGCACCGAGCCGTCCTTCCAGCCTGCCATCGAGGACACTTCGCTGCTGCGCTCGCCGCCGCCGCCGCCGCTGCCGGAACCCCAGTGAGCAGCAAACACCCACTTTTTTCCTGTAAACTGAAGAGGCCCTGCAGTGTGAGAGACCGGAGCGAGGAGAAGAGCCCAGATACACTGCCAGGAACGAGTCGTCGGTGTAGTCCGATCAGTGCACCGGGCGGTAGGGAGGGATGTGCGGAGCCGCGCGCGCCTGTCCGTCCATACGCCTGACCGGGTTTGCGCCTCGACAACACTGCGATGTTCGAGCTGTGGAGCCGATAGTAGGAGTAATCAGCCAGGCCAGTACTAATGTCTGGCGCTAGGGGCCCTTCTACAGGCTGTGTGTGACTGCCTCACACCCCACCTACAGTACACACACACACACACACACACACACACACACACACATGCTCAAGCGCACACACACGCATACACAGAGAGAGAGAGAGAGAGAGAGAGAGAGAGAGAGAGAGAGAGAGCCTTAACCCACCCTGCAGCCTTGTCCTGAGACTAATATCATACACCCTGCAGTCACATTCCTGTCCTCACACACACACACACACAGACACACACACAGACACACACACACACACACACACACGCTTATTTCTAGATTTAATAATCTTAATTCAAGAAATCTTGTCAAGTGAAATTATCAGCAGCAAGATAGTTTCCCTCAGATTTAGTGGTTTTTATCTTGTTTTTAGACACCCATTTTTTGCAGTGCACACACAGACACACACACAGATACACAGACACACACACACACACACACACACACAAACAAACATGCTTATTTCTAGATGTTTATAATCTTAATTCAAGAAATCTTGTCAAGTGAAAGTATCAGCAGCAAGATAATTTCCCTCAGATTTTGTGTTTTCATCTTGTTTTTAGACACCCATTTTTTGCAGTGCACACACACACACACACACACACACACACACATGCTTATTTCTATATTTATTAATCTTAGTTCAAGAAATCTTGTCAAGTGAAATTATCAGCAGCAAGATAATTTCCCTCAGATTTTGTGTTTTTATCTTGTTTTTAGACACCCATTTTTTGCAGTGCACACACACAGACACACACACACACACACACCCACCCACCCCCACACACACACACACACACACACACTGCAAATTATTTGTTTCATACCAAGATAAAAGAACTTAGATTTAGAAGTGTTTTTATCTTGTTTTAAGAATTAATTTCTTATTTTAAGCGTTCAACATGCTTATTTCTAGATTTAATAATCTTAATTCAAGAAATCTTGCCGAGTGAAATTATCTGTCCATGCAGCAAGATCATTTCCCTCAGATTTAGTGTTTTTATCTTGTTTTTAGACACCCATTTTTTACAGTGCACACACACCCAGACACACACACACAATGCCTGTTAACTGTAACTGCAATTATAGAGTTATGAAAAAGATGCCCTGCAGCCATCATCACACTGCAAACCTCCACTAATATCAACTGTAATAATTGCAATTGTATAATAATGCCACAGTGTAGAAATGCAAAAGTATTGGCATGGAAATATACTAAAAAAGTACCAAAAGTATTCATTATGCAGAATGGCCTTTTTCAGAATATATAAGCTATATTATATTACTGGACTATAATGATTTGTGCATAAATGTGTCACTTTAATGTTGCAGCTGGTAAAGGTGGAGATCATTTTTAAACTACTTAATCAGTTTAATTATTGATATTATTAGTACCGATACCAGTGCAGCTGTCAAATAAACAGTAAAAAGCAAAAAGTTCAATATTTTCCTTTGAGATTTTTTGGAGTGCAAGTTCTTCTATATATTTTCTCACCATTCTGCAAACAATGAATTCACAAAATAATATGTAATGTGAATTACTCAGTGAAAGA
Source organism: Centropristis striata (assembly GCF_030273125.1). NCBI lineage: Eukaryota > Metazoa > Chordata > Actinopteri > Perciformes > Serranidae > Centropristis > Centropristis striata. Next base: position 5,121,243 of record NC_081518.1, read on the forward strand.
TGCTGACCAACTTTATTTCTAACAAAACCATTATTTTTTATTGTTTAACATTTTTATTATTAATTGCTTGTAAGATATGCAAACATACAGGTAGCCTTACAGAAATAAACTGTAATATAACAAGTAGCATAATAAAAAAACAGAGAAAAGTGAAGAGTAACATGAACAAAAGAGAGAAAATAAATAAATAAATGAAATATTTCCATTTAATTTGTAACATAGCAGTTATTTAATGCCATTACAGGCTTTTGTTTCTGGTTTAACTATGCAAGACACTTTGTAACTTTATTTTTGAAAAGTGCTTTATAATCAAGTCATTATTATTAATGTTGTATAAGAGTCTCACACATACACACACATGCACAAACAAAGACAAGAGCAAATCATAAAACTGACAACAGCTCTGCAATATATCATATTTCAGATTCCCACAAGTAGAATTTTACACTTTTTGAGGATGCAGAAGTCTAAAAAGCACTGCTTTATTGTTATATGACCTGATTTACTGTTGGCATTTCTCGATGGGAAGAGCATAAATTGATTCAATGCATTGTGAAAAAAATATCAAATGTATTAAATATCAAAAAAGGGTTCATCTTCTGTCATTATAAAAGCAATTAGCAATGGAAGAGAGTTACATTTGTCCATCAAAATTGAGTAATTGCCACATTAGATTATCAGAATTACTCTCAGTTTATCTCATGAATGTGCCATATTGTCGTACAATGACTTTATTAACAAGTCCTCTTAACAAAAGCATAAGGTTTTGTTATTCTAATCATCTATAGCATAAAGGGTTTAATATGTTATCTTGCACACTGAAGTGGTGCCGTGATAAGTTATCAGTGGAAACAAAAGGTGACGGACTCTGACTTTGTGTGTCTGAAAACGGCATTCAGCCTGAAGTGCAGACTTAATCCAGTTTATCTGAAATGACAGACTTTACTTCAGTGTGTACAAGCATGACTCGTATTATGTCAACATGCCAATTATATGTCATGTTATGACAAATCTTACTGGAGGATTAAAATGTGCAGAATAACACACCATACTGTCTGCTTTCACACCTGTGGCGCCACCTGGTGGCATAGAAAAGAATCTGGATGTGAAACAAGTGCACACAAGTGTTCTTAAAAGTCTAGATCAAGAGCATTCAGGTAAATAACAATGGTATCAAATATTCATAATACTAGTTAATTCATATCTACAGTAGTGATAGTATTTTTCTTTGAGATTTTTTGGAGTGCAAGTAGAAAGCAGCAGAAAACCTAAATACTCAATAACTGCACATTGCAATACTAATATAGCACAATATGTTGCACATGTCGTTTCTATTGTTTATATTTGTATATTTCTTTACATTTTTCAAACATTTTTCCTTGCCTTAATCTTTATCTACATTTCAGTAATTTGTTTGTGTTTGTTCATTAATTATTTACCTTCTTGGCAATAAAAACGGATTCTGATTCTGAAGTTAAAAAAAACTTAGGTATGTTCTACTACTGCAGGGGTCTCAAACTTGCGGCCCGCGGGCCAATTGTGGCCCTTGTGACGATATTTTGTGGCCCCAACTTGATATGAAAGTTTAATGTGAGTTTTATATGAATGGCACTTTACCGTGTTGTGTGTGGAAGGTCCCTTTAATTACTTTTTTTTTTGGTAATTTTGTGTCTTTTTTTGGTAATTCTGTGTCTTTTTTGGTCATATTGTTTCTTTTTATAGGTAATTTAGTTTTTTTCTGTCATTTTGTATCTTTTTGAAAAAATGATTTTATGTCTTTTTTGGTAATCATGTGTATTTTTGGTCATTTTGTGTTTGTTTTTTTAGTAATTTTGTCTCTTTTTTTGGTCATTTTGTGTCTTTTTTTGGTCATTTTGATGCTGCCTCCAGCGGCCCCCAGGTAATTTGAGCTTGAGACCCCTGTACTACTGCTAAAGAAATACAATATTACACAGATACTTGCAGGATAAAAAGCAGAAGTTGATTTGACACTGTGCTTGATGCAAAATATAATAAAGCCATAAATTCACAGACAATATGAATCCCAATAAAATATGAGGAACTAAATAATACAACAGTGAGCCTTTGTTTCTCACTGTTGACCTCAAATAGAAATCATTACAAAAACACAGGGTGCACAAGCTATAAAGTTTAAGGTTATGGAGTTTAGCCCTCTCATTGTAATAATTATGGCTAATATCTACCCTAAATCCAAAGAGGCAGTTCGATGCACACAGTAGCTTGGCTGACAGCGCTGCCAGACAGCCAGCTGTTTATTTCCACAGCTGAAGCTCTGACCTCAAAGCCACCTCTCAGCCTTTATCTAACCCGCCGGAGAGGCAGATTTTTACAGATATTGTAAATGTATGACCAGGGTTGTGACCCTTTAATCTGGCATATTCCCAGAAACGTCCCTTCACTCATGAATTATAAACAGGAGGGCAAGTGGAATATGTAACTCTCTGCCAGCACTAATCCATCTCCATCTCATTATCACAGTGACGGTAAAACTTGCAGATGGCTTTGAGAGTACCTTTGAAATCACAGCAATATATTATCCTCGGTTAAAAGAAACCGTGTCCCTGACAAGGATATTATGAGTGTATGTTAAAGTCTTGTCAGTTTGGGGGGTCTGATGGAACTAGTTCCTATCAGTTTCACGCTGTGCAAGATATCACACCAAGCATCTGAGGAATTCTAATTAGAGCCTGTAGCTGCGAGGCCGGACGCAGCAGGAGCTCCAGGCAGGAGTCCCTTTACTTTGGGACACGACCATCTTTGGGTAACAATCCTCTTACGAAGCATCCACCGTCGTGCCACATGTGCAGGAAGTTTCCAGGAGAAAGCACTCAAACTGTACAATCAGAGAGTATTCATCCAAACAGTTATTTCTATATATAGAAAGTGGGCAGAAACACCCTCTCATTTACTTCACCTCCATGTCCCTTATTAAAAGTCCTCTTTTACATGTCCTTAAATGTCTTTTGCCAGGATTAGTTAGAGTATAATTTATTTCAACAAACTGTAAAGTCACACAACATATGACCAAATAAAATCCTTTAACACAAACTTATAACTAAATACACTTTTGCTGACTTAATGTTATATTTTTTGTCTTTTTCATGTATTTTCATGCCTCTATAAAGCACTATGAATTACCTTGTGTATGAATGGTGCTATACAAATACATTTGTCTTGCCCTAGATACAAGGTAAAGGAGATGATTCATAAATATTAACAAGCCCTTGTCCAAAGCTTCTGCAGATTCTGATCCAAACTTCACATTACAGTTGAAAAACAAAGCAAAAACCAAATCAGTAAAGTTGAAAATATCTGTCTTTAGAATATAAATATATTAAAGGAGTAGTGTGCAGCAATTGGGGGGAATCTATTGGAAGAAATGAGAAATAGCCTTTTCACGTTTTTACATTGAAGTGAAGCCACTGTTCTCAAGAGCCGTGTTTCCTTTAGGGGGCAATTTGCAGACTGGACGCTTAGGGGTTAACATCCCCTCCGGCTCTGCAGCTGTAAGGGAGTAAGAGTAAGAACGAGTCTCCAAAAGTCTCCAATAACACCAGAAAAAGTCACCAGATGTCACCAGTCGCTTTTTTTGAAAAATAGTTGCTAAGGGGGTCTGAAAAGTGGCTAAGTTGGCAACAGTGCTTCGTCGGCTTTTACAAATGGCGCCTGTTGTTATGGCGTCGAGTACTACGTCACATCCTGCTTAGTGTTCTATCCAATCAGCAACCAGGCTTTAGGGGAGAAAAATGGCCCTGCTCTTCAACAGGGACAGAAAAAGTCCAGTCAAAAGACTAATTCGGATGGCTCATATTCAAATTAGGGGCATTTTGGCAAGTGAGACCCACGTTATTCTGGGTATTAGGCTGTAGTGGAAACACCCTTAAGTTCTCTACATGCTTGGAAAAGGTGCAGAGGAGCATGGAGATGGTTGCAATTCACAACCTCACAGCTAGAGGCCACTAAATCCTGCACACTGCTCCTTTAAGTGTCTCATATTAAACTACAAGTTAATGACTCAATAGATAAAACAGAGCGATTTTCTTTCTTTTTTTTAATACATATGTTTATTGAAAATTAAACAGGACAGGGAAAGAACATTACTGAAATGTAGTTTTCAGACAGAGGTGATGTAAAAATAAAATAAAAAGAAAGAAAGATGAAGAAAACAGCATGGAAGCAACTGACCATATAGAGTTCTTAATTCGCTGTGATGAAAAGACTGAAATATGGATGATAAAGAGAACAGCAGGTGACTTTTACAAAGTCAGAGGGATCAGCTGGACCAGAGTCGTCTCAGACATTTGACTTCTTTTGGGAGAGGTTGATCTTGTCGCCGAGACTCAAGGCCATCCCCTGTGGAATGAAGCAGGAAGGATTTATTTTTTCCACATGCTGATAAGAACAAAAAAAAAGTATTTTTGTGCAACATCACATGGTAACAAGGTATTTCACATATTCAAGCCTCCAGTCAGAGTCAGAGTCCAAGTTTTAGATTAAATATTATCCTTCCAAAAGATTGAGAGCAAATACATTCAACAAAGCCTTTACTTCTCAGGTTCATGTTGCAGCAGCTGTGACCCACCTGACTCTTGGCTCTAATGCGTATGTGTCCGTTGACAGGTGCGTCCGGCCCCAGGTGGATGGGCTTCTCGATGCTGACATTAGCCAGGGCGTCTTCTCCAAAGATAGAACGAGCGTAAAGGTTGGCAGCCATGAAGCCGCAGAAGCCAGACAGAGCCTGGAGTGTACGGGAAAAAAAAAGAAAAGACTTTAATATTGCACAGGATATTAATATTGCAACACAGGATTGACTCACTTACACAACAAATATTTTATAACTTCATACCTGTAACTGATACATAGAAATGCTTTAGAATCTTTTTTTATTTAGCACATTTGTTTGGTTGTTGCTTATTTTTTCCCCATTTAAAATTTTTGTTACTAGTATTATTATAATAATTATAATTCATTTTATTTTTCCACCCCTGGCCACTGGGTTGATATTGAATGTGTAAATGTTTAAAAACCCAATGAAAACATTTGAATATGATGGTGTGTTGATACATTACTGACGTTATAATCGCCACATTTAATTGCCTATTTAATTTATCTGCCAGATTTTTTATTTTTTTATTTTTTACTTTATTGCTTTTATGCACATTAACCGGCAATTAACATCCCAAAGGAAAACAAATCAAAACATCTTGAGATTGGGTCTCATCTGTCACACAAATGGCACTCTAAAGGGTATTGCACATATTTTATCTGGTTCTGTATTCCAAAAAAAGGGATATTTTAGATAATAATAGTGTATAAGAGTCTTAAGCAATATAGTCGGTTTGCCATCATGTAGATAGGGGTGGGCGATATGGCCCTAAAAGATTATCACGATATTTCAGGGTATTTTGGCGATAACGATATTCTTGAGGATAGTACAAAATAGTGAAAAATATATAAAAAATATGATTTTTTAGTCTGTATAAATGAATAAAAAACGTTAAACAAATCATAAATCAATCAAAAATCTAAAATGTAGTGTAAAGTGCAAATCTCAACAGTCGCCAAATACAACAAAAATTACTCTCGACTCTTATTAGCAAATAATAAAAAATAACCGTCTTCATGTAAATTCTGTGCTCTTATTTTGAAAGCTGCATGTGTTTAGAGACAGGAAGTAATAGTAGTTTTTTGTGATTAACACAACTTTAATTGTTAGCTAATGTTAGCTCGCGGCTAACGAACGGCACAAGACTCATACAGACAGGTAGGCACAGTGTCAAGTAGTAGGAATGTTGCAAATATCATGATATGCATTTTTTTTTACTCATAGAAAAAATATACCGGTATAATCGTATATGATATGGCACACCCTACATGTAGACATGTTGTACTTTCTGTAACCACTGAGTGATCATGGGGGGGGGTCAGTCTTCATCTATCTACCAGCTTTAAAACCTCATTTACTTTCATGTGACGTATCATACTGACCTTCTCAGGAGTCAGACACTTCATGTTGGTGGACTTGAGGATATGCTGAAGGTACTCGTTCAGATCTGTGATATTTGTGTTCACTGTCACCTACAACAAAGAAAGACCATCTTCAATGTTCAATCCCATTAAAAGAAGTAGAGGAAACAACAGAACACCAAGCCTTATCTTACTTAAGATCCCAAACAGACTTGTTTTTCTGCAAACTGGCCACTAAGTAGAAATGCAAAGCTCACCTTGTTTTCCCATTCAAACTCTGCCCACATCTGTCTGAATTCTGCATCGGTGCAGGCGGCTGGCTGGATGTAATCCATGATGTCGATGTGGATGTCACTGAGGACGACGCAGTTTCTGTCACTGGCAGCTCCCGACACGTCGTAGACTGAAAAGAAAGAATCAAACGCGCCACAAATGAGAAAACATTCCCTAGTGACAGAGAGCAAAACAAACATTAGTTGAATAATGTTAATAAACAGACACAAAACGATCATCTTACCAATGTTGCCGAATATAATGCCGTTCTCAGTCGAAGCCACTTTGACATTGGCCTTGATGTTAGCGAAATCGTGAGGCGCGAGAGTTAGAGGTGAAGGCTTCTCAACCAGCTTGAGATCACCTGTTGGATGGAAATACATTTAGTGAAATGCATAATTAAATTAGCTTGGATCACCATTAATAACAGGGTTCGTATACTTTATCAGTGGTCAAATTCAAGCATTTTTCAAGGACTTTCAAGGTCAATTTTCAAGCTTTTCCAGTATCTTACACCTGTTGTAAACTGCATGTTTTAGATGAGTACTTACATACTAAAAGGGGGAGATTTCACTGAACCATAGCAACAGCGATGGTGTTACACTTTTAGGAGGAACGGTTTTCATTTCAGATAGGCTACTCATTATTTTTACATTGAACATGTGATTATCTATAGTCTATAGATGGATATAGTCAGATTGCAAGAGAAATACAGTAAGAGTAAGATTTCAAGCATTTACATGCACTTTATCCAAAATCCAAGTACTTTTTAAACCTTGAAGATACAACATTTAAATTCAAGCATTTTCAAGGATTTCAAGCACCTGTACGAACCCTGTAATAAAGAGTACATTTGTCCAGTGAGGTGGAAAACAAACCAGACTAACCTAAAGTGGCGAGCTCAAGGGTGCAATTCTGCAGCGTGTCACTGGTTTGGTTGACCACCAGCACGTCCAACACGATGTCATACTGGTTGACATGAACATAGGCTTCAGCATACACTGGGTCTGAGAAGCCTGTCAGCTGGGTCACCTAGAACAGACAAAATATGATTACATTTAATAATAAATTAACACAACTAAATACATTTTTCCCTCATAAAAAGCAATTAAGAGTCTTTTTTGCTATTCATTTTCAAACAGGGTTTTTAAAGTAGTGGAAGAGCAGCAGGAAGCAAAATAAGACACACTAATGTCTTAAAATATTTAATGCATTATAATTGCAACGATAAATGGGCAAGTTTTCAAAGTAATTTCCAGGCAGAGATAATATTTAAAGCCTAAAATGAGTCGCTCACAGAAGGGAATTTACTGATTGTTTTAGCAGGGCTTGTGTTGTACCTTGTTGAGTTTTGAAGCGAGAGGATCAGCAGCCTCCTTCCTCTGAGTGTTGCCCATGGCTGCCAGCAGGCTGAGCTGGAACTGGTCCTCCTTAGAAGTCATTTCGTTTTTGGCTGTCAGCTGCATGAAGGAGATCGGGTCGTCTGCCTGCACTGTTACGTTGCGTTTCTCTGACTCTTTCTGTGATCAGAATCAGAAAACAAACAAAAAAAAAAGTATTTTTAAGAGGGGGATAACCGAATAAACACACCATGAATACGTACAAAAGTAAGGCAAGATGTAAAAACAAATGGGGAGACGAGATAAATCAAATAAAATCTAGTGACATTTTCTGCAGAAGAAACACAAAACTTGCAGTGACAATGTTCATATGAAGAGGAACCAGGACCCTCATGTATTAATGTTGCATAGGAGGGCCCTACATTCTTAATAAACATAAACTTATTAGGATTTTATAGTTATCACATGTTCAACATTTTTGTGAAAGATTGATAAATGAGAGCAGGGTTTAAAAATGTTCAATTATCATAATAAATGTGTTATTAAACCGTGCTCCTCTACTTGTGGTGATGCTTCAGATGTCAGGAGGTTAAATATTAAAGTTCAGCCCGTCGTTACCTTCTGTGACAGCTTCTCCTCCTCCAGTCTGACAGTCAGCATGTGTGACAGAGATCTGCGGCACTCCTTGTTGAAAATGTCATTCATGAGAGGCGAGCACTCTGACAGGACCTTGAGGCACAGCGAGATGCGGTCCACATCGTCGTCTGTAATTGGCTTCTTGGGCAGAGAGGACTTGCCCAGGTGCAGCACAGTGACCATGATGAGCATGGATTCTGCAACGAAGGACTGAGAGGGGAGCAAGAGAGTAGGGGTTAGAGGAACAGGCAGTTTCTAACAGTCATTTTCTAACAAAAAGGTGCAAGAGAGGACAACTTACATTTTGTTTCTTTTTGTCTTGAACGATTGCAACATAGCGCAAGGCCACTTTGGTTAGTGTGGTGGCCAGAGAAGCTGCCACGTAGAAGTCTCCGTCCATCAGGAAGCCTCGGAGTGGAGGTCTGGAACAACAACAGCAGAGTTTAATAAATGAGCAGGGTGAGAACATTACCAAACTCCACACAATCAGATGAAGATGAACAGGCAAATAACAAGATACTAGGGGTGTGACGAGATCTCGATTAAACTCGACGATATTTCTCGTCGCGGTAAAAATCAGTCTCGAGATTTGCGAGTTATCCAAACTTCTATTTGTGACCTGTGGGACAGTAAAATGAAAAGAAGAAGAAGAGGAGGAGAAGCAGTAAGCAGCCAGAATGATGTTGCAGGGGCCGGAGGCTTGTTAAGAAGAGTAAGAACGAATCGAAGCGGCACAGTCCTCCTGCAGCAGTCTCTCCCAGCTGCAGAGCCGGAGTCTGCAAATTGCTAACAGGCTAACAGTTAGCTCTGTAGCAGTACAGTGTGTATGTGCTAACAGGCTAACAGTTAGCTCTATAGCAGTACAGTGTGTATGTGCTGCTGCTGCAGGAGGTGTTCACTTAGCGATCTCTGTTTGTTTACAACAAGCACCGGACACTCTGTGCACAGTTAGCGATGCCGGTTAATTCACCATCACTATATTTATGATAATTAGCCATGCTGCTTTGTTTTGATTAGCTGCTGATGTTGTGCAGTTAGCGACGGCGGCCACAGTTGCGTCTCCCGTCTTTAATCGCGTATGTGATCACGGTCGAAACTGTCACTAATCGATTACGAGACGATAGAAAACCATACGTCACCTCCGGAGTCTCATTAATACCTCTGGGGGATTTTACTTGTTTATTTATCTTATTTTATCATTTATACATTTTAGTTTTAGTTTCAATTTGTGGAAGTTTATTAAAAGATCATGCTCATGCATGTAAAGAGTTATAATAAAACATTTAAAAATGCATGTGCAACTCGGTTAAATAAAAGTCTGTTGGTCTAGTCATATATTTTGTCATTGTAGTTTTCTTAAAATCTCGTCTCGTCTCGTGAACACAATATCGTGTCTCGTGAGCTGAGAGTATCGCCACACACCTACAAGATACACAAGAAACTTTTACCTGTCCTCTTCTTTCTTCGAAGGCCTGGACGAGCTGAGGGCGCTCTGCGTCACGTAGGTTCCCATCTCTGTCACCAGCTTCTGGGCTGGAGCCGCGCTCACTTCATCCTCCTGTTTCACCTCTCCCGACTCTCTCTTTATTTCATTTTCTACAATCGGGATCTGGTTAAAGCAAGAGGCGTGTGTCAGGTATTTGTTGGGCCTGTCAGGTTAACTTGTGTTACAATAAATGCTGACAATAACAGACACCGTACCTCTCCCAGGGACCTGCGTACTTCTGTCATCACACTCTGGATGTCGTCCTTGGTGCTGCAGTATTCTCCCAAGATCCACAATGCTCCCCTGTAGATCCTGAAATATGACAATGATGACACAAGTCATTAGCATTCACAATGATACATACTCCTGTAATTATATACAACTCGACCCTAATGACAAATCTCAGCCAAGTCTATGGAACAGTTAACAAATGTGATGGTGGAGAAAAAAAATTGACCTAAGACATTTTTATTCCTCATGTAAAATAATCAGATGCTGAGAATTTGTTCCTGTTTTGTACATTTTCAACTGTCTATGTTGTTTATTTTCCATCTTCTTGTTTCTTTATTATGCATAATTCTCAAGATAATGGTCATTTTTCAGATCAATATATACCAAATATTCATTTTTATAAGCATACGTATGTTCCAAATTCCATTCCTAAACCGTCCAGTGAATATTTCCACGTCAACTCACAATTAAATAAGTACAATATTCGACAACTGACAAGATTTCACCCTTCTCACCATCATACTAGCCTCGGTCAATTTTCCTTAAAATACAGAGGATCAATACTCTGGAATGATCAATTTAACAGTTCAATACAGTTTTCCTCTTTTAACTCATACAAGAGCAGTTTAGTGGCTGCTCTGATTGCTCAGGTCACTAAGTAGCACACACACTTATACACAGGCATGCATGCACACACATTTCTACACTTTTGTTTTATTTTACTTTTAATGTTATTATAATTTTGCTTAATTTTTATGCGTCATTATTATTATTTATTTTTTTCTATTTCATAATTACTTGTTTTTAATGTAACTTGTGAATTTTAATATAGGTAGAAGCCCTTTTGGGTGTCTTTCCGCTACTTTGCACCTTCCTTTTGTTGTTATCTCTTTATCCTTTCTTTTGTCTTATTATTGTGCAAAATAAAAAAACTTCAAAATTCTAATTTTGCCACTTTATTTTAATAAATCCAAGTGCCCAACACACAATGCAATGCCCTCTAATTGACACTTCAGCTCATTGGATTTGTTTTGGTATGAGTATTGACTTCTCATTAGCTATGACTAAATAAATTATGACATGCTTAATCGCTGATCGACTTCCGAATTTATCTCATTTAAACAGGCTAACCCAAATTTGACCCGCTTTTTATAACCATTAGTGGGGAGACAAATGCATAATAATCCCCTCAACCAGCCTTACTTGACAGTTTTGATGGCGTGAAAGACTTCCAGCATCTTCTCGATGATGAGGGGTCTCAAGTTGTCAAACCTCTGAATGGCCTCTCGTACAAACTCCAGCACATCCGCAGCAGCTGCCTCGTTAGTGTCACTTAGGAACTCCATCAACTGTAAATCACATCATCACAAAAAAAGTCTGACAATGCTCTTCATATACAAGGTTCATACGCTTTTTCAGTGGTCAAATTCAAGCACTTTTCAAGGACCTTCAAGGTCCATTTTCAAGCTTTTCCAGGACCTTACAACAGTTGTAAGTTGCATGTTTTAGATGAGTATTTACATGCTAAAAGTGGTAATTTCACTCAGCCATACCAACAGCGATGGTTTTACACTTTTATCAACCAAAAGTACAGTTTGCTAATGTCAATATTATTATTTTTTTTGATTAAATATGTGATTATCTATAGTCAGATTGCAAGAGAAATACAGTAAGAATTTCAAGCATTTTCAAGCACTTTATCCAAAATACAAGCACTTTTCAAACCTTAAAATTTAACATTAAAATGTAAGCATTTTCAGGATTTGCACCCGTAAGAACCCTGATATATACACGGTATTAACCGCCATGCTCTCAAAATGCTATGAAACGTAACAAATTCCATGATCGATAATAGAAAACTCGAATTAGTGCTATTCTGTTGCTGTGCCATTTATTTTATACCCATGTTTTGTTTGTCTCATGTCAAAAACTCTGTCAAAAAAACATGTATGGTTCTGTGTAGCTCCACCAACTATTTCTAATATGTATATATTTTTCTGTTATGAAAACAATAAAAATAAATACACAAAAAAAAGAATGGAAATAATAGAAAACTCACCACGGGTATGACATTGGCTGCCATATCGGGGAAGCGCACGCTGCAGGAGTGGAGCGTGCGCACCAACAGCTGCCTGTACTTATCAGTGTCTTCATGTTCTGTTACGTTGTTTGTCTTGATCACTTCTTTCTTCAAAACAATCACCAACTGGAAACCAAATATATTTATATAGTCACTTTATTTGCAGTATTTCACCTTTTTTATTCTGTATACATGCTCTGACACTAAAACAACAACAACATGGACGTAAATACAGTTCACGCCACTGACCTCTTCTACATTGCGAGATGAAACCAGGTCCAGTGCCAGCTGCAAGGTCTTCTTTCTGACTTCCAGGTCAGGGGTGCTGAGAACACGCAGGATGTCCATTACAAGGTCCTGGATTTAAAAAAGCATCAGGAACCAATTAATGTCTTCATAGAGATGATGCACTGTAGCTGCAGCAAAATGGTGCTGATTCATAATTTACCAGATTAACCAGATTCTGATAGATTGACATTTGCTGCTTTTGGCTCTACAAACTAGACTAAATACAGAGTTCGTAGCCCTTTTCAAGCACTTCCAGGGTCCATTTTCAAGCTTTTCCAGCATCTTACAGCTGTGGTTAATTACATATTTCTTCGAATACATACATACTGAAAATGATTATTTTACGTTTTCATTTCAGGCTCTCCAACTAATTATATTTCTATTCTATAGGATTTTGTTGTTAAAGAAATGCAGATACAATTTTAAGCACTTTATCCAAAATTCAAGCACTTTTCAAACCTTGAAAACACAACATTAAAATTCAAGCATTTTCAAGGGTTTGAAGCACATGTACGAACCCTGTAAATAAAACTTTATTCTTTATATTTCATATACATTTTTATTGCCTCATACTAAATGATAAAAGACTAAATAGCAGTAGAAATAGTAGCATTTAATCATAAATACAACTACTAACAAGTTTAATGGGTAAGAGTTGCTTTATTCTCAGTAGGGATTAAATTTAGGTCAATGTCCTTTACTTTGTGAGACGAAGGAATGTGGTCCTTGCATGAAAAACTAACCACAAAAATAATTCAGCGTACCTGGAGTACACGCTCGTGAGTTGGATGCTCTTTCAGTTCAATCAGACGATCAAGAACAATCAGCTTCACATTGTTGTCGCTCTCCTTGATAATCAAATCAATGTAGCACTGGGCTGCAGCCTGGAGTCCAACAAAGCACAGAATGCAAACAAGACTTTACAAAACCAAAGACATCACTGCTATTGGGTCATGTATTGGTAGTACAATATCACTACCGTATATACAGGATATGACATGTGCAAGATCATTGAGAAAACCTCTGTGACATACCTTGATGGCTGTGGGAGCACTGGAGAGGGTTACCAGAGTGCCAGCGGCCTCATATTTAACAGCCGGACTGGAGGACTGCAGCAGGTTGTAGATGCAACGGATAAACCGAGCGCGCTCAGAGGGGTTAGCGTGGCAAACCTGACGGAGAATAAAAACAGCAAGAGTTCAGTTATTAAAGCAGCTGTTCAGGTACGAGGCTGTTGTGCTATAAAGCTTAAATCAGACTAATAGAAGTCCTCGACTCACTTTGTAAATCAGCTCCACAATGACCAGCTGGAGAATGTCCCCAAAAGTGTGAACTTGGTCAATACATGTGCTGAGGTAATCCAGAGCTCGGTCCTGTAAGGCGTCAATGATATGTCAGTTCAGAGAGGTCCAAAGACACGCAACAATAGAAACATTATGAAAAGAAAAGCATGTTACAGACCTGATCGGCATGAATCAGCATCATGAAAGCGTTTCTCTTACAGCTGGCGTCTTTCTCATTGACAAGAAAATCATGGATCAGCTCTGGAGCATCTGGGATGAGATGTTCAAAGTTCCTAAAACAAAAATAAAAAGATCATCAGCTGTTTGTCGTTCGCTAATAAATGGAGTACGCAGAAGATGTATTTGTGGAAAGGTACCTAACGATTAAAACTCAACTCAACTTTCTTTGTAAAGCACTTTAAAACAACCACAGCCGCAACAAAGTGCTGTACATAAACAAACAGAACAAGAGACAATAAAATAAATAAAACAGGAATAAACACTAAAATAAATAGATTCAATGCTTTTTAAAAAACAATAATTAAAAACAATAAATATAAACAAACCATAAAAACACTAAAACAAGAGCAGAGTCTCATGCTTGGTTAAAAGCCAAGGAATAAAAATAGGTTTTAAGATGAGTTTTAAAAATGGACAGTGAGGAGGCTTGTCTGATGTGTAAAGGTAGCTTATTCCACAACTTGGGGGCTGCAGCAGAAAGCATTAACATTAACAGTTTGTACCTATAGATGGTGTAAATGGCCAGGACGGCGTTGCGGCGCACATAACTGTGGCGGTGCTCCAGGCAGGCTCGGATGGCTGGCATCAGAGGCTCCAGCAGCTCAGACTCCTTCAGCTTGCAGAGGAAACGCAGAGTGGAGCCGCGGATGAACTCGTTGGGGTGCTGCAGGTCCTGGAATGCAACGAAAGATTTTTTTTTTTATGTATAAAAATGAACCAATATATATTAGCCAAGTTACAATTTCAATAGCCCCACTATTATTATAATATGGATAAATAGGCACAAATGGAAATCATATGGTTTCAGCAGTCACACAACCCTCAAAACTGGTGAAAAGATGTGTGCATCATACCATTTCATGTTGCCATTTCATATGTTCAATTCAATATATATTAAAAATAAGTTGATCTTGTCATTTTGTTTTCTTACTTTTACTGTTGTTTTCCCTGTTTTTACACATTATCTAAATATCAACTTTAATTGATGCAGCTGTCCTTTTTGTGTTGTTTTGTTTTTTATTTTGTTTTGTGATGTCAACCATGTTTTATGTGATATGTAATTACGTATTGTCTGTGTGTTCTTTTTGTTTCATGTTATGTATTCATATAATGTATGTCATGTCTGTTATCATTCTTTGTATTCCTACATTGTATTTGTCACACTGAAATATGATAGACCCCAGGAAGGATAGCTGCTGCTTTGCAAAAGCTAATGGGGATCTAAATAAAAACAAACAAACAAACATTATGTATCAAAAATCTTTAAAAATATACGGATTGGGTTGGTTAATTTTACCTTTCTGTAGGCGTCACAGACCAGGATCATCTCCTGAAGCAGTTTTCCATCTGGGGTTGTTTTGGGAACGATCTCCCAGAAAACCAGAAGGAGTTTTTTGATGGTGTGGTCTTGAAGAGGCAGCACGAAGCGGATGATGGTCATCAGCAGTCCTGGCAGCTTCTCACCATTCAGGATCATGATGATGACCTTCTTCAGGGCTTCGGTCTTTGCCTTGATCTCCCCCTTTTCTGTAGAAAAATGATGATGATGATGATGATTATTATTATTACTACCACCACTATGAATGTGATCAGCATGGCCTCAAGCATGCAACATGATTTTTATGGATTCTAACTCTAACTTTTCTGAAGAAATAGGTTGAATTTTTTTTTGTTTCAAAGTGGGGTTTTTCCACTTTCAAGATAAATAAATTAGTTACAGCTTCTCTGTTTAACCTGCAGACTTCACTGTTAACCATTTTCCCTGCAACAGTTTTCCCACTGAAGAAACAATCCTTAAGAAAATAGCTTACAGTGAGGTTTGTGAAATATTTAAAGCAACCAGGACATACTTTCAGAGATGTTTTGTTATTTTATTCTTTAAAATATTTCTGCAATGCTTCAAATTAAATTCCAATCGCCTCTATTTTATTGAGTTGGAGAGACCGACATTTCAGAAATTAATATCTCCCCCCTGCAAAGTTTATTATGGCTTAGTAAGATAGCTTTGCAAGATCACTAAAGGATAGTTACCTAGATCAGCCTTAAGGCTGACTTCCGAAGGGGGCTCTGAGTCAGATGACACATTGATCAGAGTGTAACAAACGTTCTCTGCAGCCGTCATTTTGCTGCTGGGCTTGGATCAGTTCCCAATGAATGTCACTCACTGGATAACACCTAGAAGACACAGAAGAAATGTGGATTTAGTGAATGGTGGAGAAGAATGTTTAAGGACAGATGCCGGTACATAAATATAAACGCAGAAAATGTGGAATGCAACTACAAAAACATACACATAGACGGAATAAAATCTGCATAAACAATGGACACAAACCAGATAATTCTACTGCTCAGCATCATGTGCATTAAACAAAAATAAAGCACATGTTCTGTAAAAAAACATATCTATATAGGTTTATCTGATATTTCAACAGTCTCTTAGGTATAGACTTTCTCTTTGGGTTTCAGTTTCGATTTGTGGTTGGGAAATAAACAAACAAACAGAGAGAATTTTGTACTGTTAAAATAAAGAACATACTCAACAGATTTGTTCAACTCAGACTGCTGAACCCTCATATTAACTTCAGATACATTTTGGAATGGATTTTGCACCAAACATGTATCTGAACTCCGTCCACTACACTACATTGAATACTGAATGTGATGTCCCCTGTCACACTGGAAGTGCATTAGGAAGGGGCCTCTTAATGGTCTGTTTGAACAGGAAGAATGATTACACCAAGCAACAGCCTGGTTCAATGTACATATGGGGACCTGACTATTGTTTATTTTTGACTATTTAAACCTAAAAGCTTGCTTAGACCTATGCACTGCATATGCAGAACAAATGAGAACATATTAAGTTTTGATAGCATGAACACTTGTATCAACAAACACCTACTAATTTTATATTACTTTATGCCTTTGCTCACAAAACCAATGTGATACATTGCATAGCAGGATTATGTCTGCATGTGTGTTGCATTAGATGACATATCATAATAAAGGCCAGGTCAACCAGGTTATTACAAAAAAAATGTATATGTCTGAATGAAGATGTTAATATTAGAGGTAGACCGATATTTGCATTTTTACTTATATCGGCATTGGCCGATACATGCGTGCTTGCCGATCAATTAGTCCATTTCACTGAGCCAACACCAGGCAAGGCTCGGTGCAACATTGGCCATTTACTGCTGAGCTGCTGCTGATATCGGTAAAAAGAAAAACACATCAAATATGTGGATCATCTGAAGCGCCACCACCTTCAGGCCTAGAACAACATACACATTGTTTGCTATCCAACTGTTAATATGTTTTGTTTGTTTTGTTAATAAATGTTTCTTTTTTTGTTTAAATTGAGACTTGTGTAACATTTGTTATCATTGTGTCTTTTTTATCATGTAAATGGAGGGAGAAAAGGCAATATTGGCTTCAAGAATCGGCCCAAGAAAAATTGTCAGCACATATCAGGGATCGGTTAAGACTGTCAAAATAATTGGTATCGGCATCAGCCTTAAAAAACCCGTATCGGTCAACCACTAGTTAATATGAATGGCTTCTCAAAATGTGGCCTGACAACTGGGAATTTTATTTTGCAAACAGTTACTACCATAACAGCAAATAACTAAAAAAATACAGGCCGATGATAAAATCACCTGTATGCTGCAGGTACCTGTGATATTGGGTTAGCATGATGAAAAAAACACCCAAAATCTGGTTATTTTTAATGGATATTATTAATTATGATTAATTATGATGCTTTTTCTGTCTGGGAAGACAATATAGTATGTCACGACTCAAGTTAAAACAAAAGCAGGAGTTAAATGACTGCTAAAGCTGAGCTGTCTATGGATATAATAAAGTTATAGTTACATAAAAAGATGTCGTGTTTACAAGATTCAGACACCTTCCTACAGATCTACCAATTATCGGCTGTTTTTAATGAAGACTAGACTTCCGTCATCACAAAAACATAGACAATAACTGTCATTGTGATGGCGAAAGAAGTTTAACCCTATAAAGCCTGAAACGTGAAATAATCGCCAGAAAATTCAAAATTTTCAAAGCTGGAGTGTTTGTTGGACCGGCTAACATTTTTTTTAATTCAATATCAATTTTCATATATAAATTTAATTTGGATCATATTTGATACATCAGGTCTTTTTGTGCAATTTGTTGCTCACAATTTGCTTTTCTTGAACTCCCATAATCACATAGAAACCTAATATTTTTAACCAAATAAAACTTTGACTTTCCTTTTAACATTTTCCTCAAACATACAAAATATTTTTTTCCATATAAAACAACATCATAGCCTACATCTGCTGATATGAAGTTTTCACGCAGCAATGACAGATCCACCAGTGGAACCAGCAAATCATTTTTGTTACTGTATCTGGTATTTTTGTGAAATTTGTTGCTCAGTTTTTTTAATCAACAATTCATGTATTCATCAGGTTTTTCAGAAAAAAAAAAAATCTCACACTGATGATGTAGAGGTCTCAAAAACTTATATATCAAATATGATACGCTTGGTTTTATAGGGTTAAGCTACAATATTAGGGTAAGGTAAGGATATTTAGCTCAGGTAAAGAGTGACACGCAGCGCTAGCAGCTACTCCTATAGGATTAAAGGCGTTAGCACCAAAAGTTAAGTAGCTAAATCTTAATAAAATGCAAATATATATTAGTTAGTGGAGTATTAAATTGGTTAGATTTAAGTTATCATATGTGATTAGTTGCTAGCTAGCGAAAATGGGCTAACAGCAGCTTAGCTTCCAGGCTAGCAGTGAAATGGAGGACAGTAACGTTATCGGGTTTAACACATAACAAGGCTCGAGAAAGAGAACAGCGCTCATTTTGGTTGAAATTAAGATACATAACGTACCTAACTGCGAGACTATAATCCTCCGAAGTGGCCTTCGATATCCAGGTTTGGATAATTACATGTGTAAAAATCCAAAGGAGGTCCCTTCGGCGAGCTGTCTCTGGAGCTCTCTACTTCCTACTGACGTGGAAGATTACTTTCTGAGCCACATCACTGCTACCGTGCGCCGGGAGGGCCAAACATGGGCCAAACGCGAAGCAAAAATCTCGAAACACGGCACATCACACAAGTAAACACTATTATAACTTTATTTATTTAAAAAAAACATATATTTATTCGGCTTTTGCAAAATATAGATTAGTCACTCAACAATGCAGAAAAATAAGGAAAATCATAAAGTGAAAGAAAAAAGTAAATATACTTAGACATTATTAAACAATTAAAAAATAAAAAATAAAAAATAACAAAAATAAAATAAATGAATAAATAAATAAATAAATAATAAAAAATAATAATACACAGTCAAGGACAAAAGCTTATGTCTTTATAATGGGCTACAGGCACAGAAAAAAATGTTACAAATTTTTCATTTATTCTTTATTTATTTCTCGAGGAATCATTGAGGGCACCCCCTCATTTACAATGATGTTGAGTACAGAGAAAACACAAAACAGCACGGACAAAACACATGCAAAAACATTAAAAACAGTTGCAGTGAAAGGCAGAGTTATTGGTTATCATAGATTTAAACTGGCCCATAGTTATAATTGTGTTGAGTTTGAGTGAATGTTGTAAGATGTTCCAGGTAGATGCAGCAGAAAAACTGAAAGCAGCTTTTCCAAATTCAGTATTTGTCCGGGTAACATTGAGCATTAAGCAGTAGAGCGTGTTGGATAATTACTATTTGACCAGTTTAATAAAGTGCTGAGGTATAGTGGCATGTCGCCAATCAAGATTTTATAAATGAAATGAAAATACTGATTTGGGTACGATTGTACGACTTATATTCAGAAAGGTGAGAGGGGCTTAAAGTTTAGCTCTGATATAATCCATACATGGTTTTCACATTCTTTCAAAGTTATCAGCAGAGCCACATATTGTGACTCTTAATTTCTAAAGTTTAAGATGATGCTTCATATCCCTCAGCCATTGAGTGCAACTCTGTGGATGAGATGTTTTCCAGTGATGAAGAATCAATCTCCGGGTTAACGGTGACAAATTTTACTATTTTGAGTTTAGTTCCAGAGAGGTTGTTGTTGTTGTTTTCATCTTACTATGTAAAAAAAATGTTATCAATTGATAGCCATAAAGAGATCAAAATGAATTTCCATTTTGAAAATATCTGGCAGTGTTTTAAAGATTGAGCTCCAGACAGTGGACAGACTTTGATGATGTCTATGAACTATTACTACTTTCATTTTTATATTGGCCACTTAAATGTATATAACTTTGTAAGACACAGGTGTGTGTATGCCACATGGGAATTGAAAGGACCTCAATCACATTTACGAGATGCAACTATCTAGATTTCATGTGGATTTTGACCAGTTTCCCCAAAAGATGACCTGGAAAAGAAAGAACATCAGGGCAGCTGTGACTATGACAAACAGTTGGAAAGTGGATGATTTTGCAGACAATAAATTTAGCATTAAACATCAATGTGACCTTACTGCTCTTTGTTATATAGAAAAATATATTGATATTTATAGCAGTTATGTATTGAGCACATTTTAAGAAAGAGAAAAAATATGCATGAAAAACTGTATAGCTATAAAATACAATGTTGGACATCATCATGTATGATGAACTCCCACTTCAAAGTGTAAACAAACAAATCATTTAAAATGTAATGGGGGGAAAAGCCACACATCGCTGAATTAAAACGGGTTTAATTTAGTGTTTCAACTAACAGTACAGCAGATCTTATTGGTATGCAGCGCCCCCCAGTGGAATCTTAGCCGGATACAGTGGGATGTACACACACTTGAATGAACCATAGTCTTAAAGTGAATATCTTAAAATCTTTCATTCAGTTCCTATTCTACAACCTGTGGTCAAAGGCCCCGAAGCAAACACAAACAGCATAAATATATCTGCAATATTTCTTTTTTCTTTTTTTTAAAAGTGAGTTTCTGTGGCACTTTTTATTTGTTCTCCCTTTTTCCTTTGCTTTTATTAAAACCTTTCTTTTAATCTTCCTATATGTTACTGTTACCTAAGTTGTTACTTAGCAACAGTTAACTGCATATTTTTTAAATCCAAGTCTATTAAATGTATTTTATTCTATTGCTATTATTATTACTTTTTCTTTTATCTCTTTTCCCTTTGCTTTTATTTAAACAGACAGTTTTAATTGGAGTTCAGTGTGACAGTGTGTCAGTAGATGAAAGCACCTTGGCACAGCTAAATATCCATAAAACCAACAACAACCTGTGGCTTCATTTATTGAATAGTGTTGCGTTCATTAGTTCAATAGTTAAATATGGACACAGCCAGGCTCACTGGTTCTCTGTACGGGTCTTTGTGCTAAACTAACGTAACAAGCTACTTCAGCTTGATATTGAACATATAAATATAAATATTTGATTGGAATTAAAACTTTGCAGACAGTCACAATTTTTGTCCAGTGCTACCCCCGCGACCCGGCCCTGGATAAGCAGAGGAAAATGGATGGATGGATGGTTCACTTCAGCATAATACCTTTTGTCTGAACCTTCAGATGGTTGGTCAACCATTTACTAAATCATCAGGTTTCAAGATGAGATTCTGAAGTCAAGAAAGGTTTTATTTATTTACATATTGCAAGCACAAACTAACAGTCTAGACGGATTTCAGGAAAAAAAAAAAAAAGGCATTCTATAAGAAGTGAGGAGCATTTATGGGTACAAGTCGGGAAGTAGTCGCGAGTCAAAAAAAAAATGGTTCCAAAGCGAAATTTTGAGTTTTTGACCTTCCAATTTGCATATCAAAATGGCGGCCAAATTGCCCATCTTGCACAGTCATTGGACCATTTTCCCCTAGTTTTTTTGTAAGTAGGCAATCAAGATGACATGCAAAATACCAACTTTTAAGGTGAAGGTCATTTTTTAAGGCTGACATAAATAGTGTATAGTGTGTATATATGATATGTGATGTATTCCATATTCCATAATATTCCCTTGAACAGTTCCACAGATCACATCTGACAGGACATTGGTCATCACCCTGACATGACATTTCAGGTATTGGATTCTGTGACATAAGAATGGGCTGTAGCCCTGAATCGCCATGTTTCCATCCCATTTCCAAGGGTGAAGGAAGCTCAGGTTTGGCGTAGTGAGCATTTCTCCAAACCATTGCCTGGTAGTGTACTCTCAGCAGATGGAAGTGGAGTGTATTGTTTGTCGGCAGCATTGCTTCTGGTTTACCTGCCCTGGAGAAAAGTATATGCCTTGCTACATCAACATAGTCTGTTTAATGCAGCATCAATGGGTAATATATACCCATTGATGCTGTTTTTAACAAACTGTCAAATGATTCAGCACCAAGCCTTGTAGCATTTCATGCTATAACTTGTTGTGATGCCACATCATATTTATTTATTTAGCGAATGCAAAGAACTTAAGCCAAGCAGTTGCCTCATGGTCTGCTGTACGGAGGGTAACTAATCCTCCTTTCAGTCTTTGGAGAGGACAAACTTCTATGATGTGTTCCATGGTTTGCTCCTCTCCACAAGCACACAGTGGGGTAGGGCTACTGCCCCATGTGAAGGCTAGCCAAGCAGGGGCCATGTCCAGTCCTGAAGCGACTGACCACTGTCTCCTTGAGAGGTTGGTGCCAGGGACCTGTTGGTCGAGGTCTGGCACCAGATGTTTGCTTGGGACCTCCTTGGACTCCCATTCCATTTCCAAGCCAGTTGGATGGTGAAATCAACTGGTGGGATGTTCTTCCAAATTGGTCGTCTACATGAAAGTCGAGCAGTGGGTGGGTTGCAGATGTCTGCAATACACCCAGCTCAATGCGACCATGAGGACCATAACTGGGACTATCCGCTCAACACCACTCCCCTGGCTTCCTGTCCTATCAAACATCCCCGCCCCCAACACACACATATTCGGCGGGAAGCAGTCACTCACAAGATGCCTCAAAAGGTCAAAGTCCAAAAAAAGACACAAAATTAAGAAAAAATTACCAAAAAAGGTACAAATTGACCACAAAAGGATTTAAAGGAACACTCCACCGTTTTTTCATATTAAAACATGTTATTCGGTCAAGTAAGACGAGTTGATACAGACCTCTTGCGTCTCAATGCGTGCACTCAATCGCCCTGGCGCGCGGTGCCACTTGGCTAGCACTTAGCTTAGCCCAGTTCATTCAGTAGGATCCAAACAGATGGACAGTTAGAAGCGACCAAACTCCTCCACGTTTTCCCTATTTAAATACAGCTACACGAGTAGTTAAACGACACAAAATAAAACGTGGCGCTTTTCGAAGCGGATAAAAAGGAGAACTATAATGTATGGCGGAATAGCACTTGGGAGCACTTCGACTCGGCGCAGTAATATCATCACTTCCGCTCCCTCTCACTTCCGTCAGGAGTGATGATATTACTGCGCCGAGTCGAAGTGCTCCCAAGTGCTATTCCGCCATACATTATAGTTCTCCTTTTTATCCGCTTCGAAAAACGCCACGTTTTATTTTGCGTCGCCATACTTGGTCGTTTAACTACTCGTGTAGCTGTATTTAAATAGGGAAAACGTGGAGGAGTTTGGTCGCTTCTAACTGTCCATCTGTTTGGATCCTACTGAATGAACTGGGCTAAGCTAAGTGCTAGCCAAGTGGCACCACGCGCCAGGGCGATTGAGTGCACGCATTGAGACACAAGAGGTCTGTATCAACTCGTCTTACTTGACCGAATAACATGTTTTAAATCCTTTAAATCCTTTTGTGGTCAATTTGTACCTTTTTTGGTAATTTTTTTCTTAATTTTGTGTCTTTTTTTGGACTTTGACCTTTTGAGGCATCTTGTGAGTGACTGCTTCTCGCCGAATATGTGTGTGTTGGGGGCGGGGATGTTTGATAGGACAGGAAGCCAGGGGAGTGGTGTTGAGCGGATAGTCCCAGTTATGGTCCTCATGGTCGCATTGAGCTGGGTGTATTGCAGACATCTACAACCCACCCACTGCTCGACTTCCATCTAGACCAGTAGTTCTCAACCTTTTTGAGTCGCGACCCCCAATTTAACATGCATGTTGTCCGCGACCCCCGCTCACTGAACACAATCTCACACGCACAGTTCAGATCACCCAAAAGACACAAAATGACCAAAAAAAGACACAAGTTGACCAAAAAAGACACAAAATGACCAAAAAAGACACAAAATTAACAAAAAAGACACAAAATTAACAAAAAATTACCAAAAAGGCACAAATTGACCACAAAATGATAAAAAAGACACAAAATTAACAAAAAAGACGCAAAATGACTAAAAAAAGACCACCCACTGCTCGACTTCCATCTAGACCAGTAGTTCTCAACCTTTTTGAGTCTCGACTCCCAATTTAACATGCATGTTGTCCGCGACCCCCGCTCACTGAACACAACCTCACACGCACAGTTCAGATCACCCAAAAGACACAAAATGACAAAAAAAAGACACAAATGACCAAAAAAAGACACAAAATTAACAAAAAATGACCAAAAAAGGTACAAATTTACCACAAAAGGATTTAAAAAAGACATAAAATGACCAAAAAAAGACACAAAATTACCAAAAAAGACACAAAATGACTAAAAAAAGACACAAAATGACCAAAAAGCCACAAATTGACCACAAAATGTTAAAAAAGACACAAAATTACCAAAAAAGACACAAAATGACTAAAAAAAGACCACCCACTGCTCGACTTCCATCTAGACCAGTAGTTCTCAACCTTTTTGAGTCGCAACCCCCAATTTAACATGATCCCCGCTCACTGAACACAATCTCACACGCACAGTTCAGATCACCCAAAAGACACAAAATGACCAAAAAAAGACACAAATTGACCAAAAAAGACACAAAATGACCAATAAAAGACACAAATGACCAAAAAAGACACAAAATCACCAAAAAAGACACAAAATCACCAAAAAGACTAAACTGGGGTCCCGACCCCAAGGTTGAGAATAGCTGATCGAGACGACCAATTTGGAAGAACACCCACCAGTTGATTTCACCATCCAATTGGCTTGGAAAATGGAATGTGAGTCCAAGGCGGTCCCGAACAAACATCTGGTGCAAGACCCCAACCAACAGGTCCCTGGCACCAACCTCCCAAGGAGACAGTAGTCAATCGCTTCAGGACTGGACATGGCCCCCGCTTGGCCAGCCTTCACAATGGGGCAGTAGCCCTACCCCACTGCGTGCTTGTGGAGAGGAGCAAACCATGGAACACATCACAGAAGTTTGTCCTCTCAAAAGACTGAAAGGAGGATTAGTTACCCTCCAGTTCTTTGCATTCGCTAAATAAATAAATATGATGTGGTATCACAACAAGTTATGAAACAAGTTTGTTAAAAACAGCATCAATGGGTATATATTGTGGCTTCCTTGTGGTATCAGACAACAGCCAGAGTTTTTTACATGCTACATGTGGGAAATGGGAACTTTTCAACCATCAAGGGTGCTACCAGGACACGACGCACAAAAGCAGCTCAACCAATCAGACGACTTGTTGAGGGTCGTGATATGCCTCTTCCGAAAAACGATGTGATACCACATCATACATTGGAAGTCACACCAAAAGTACATCGTGGAAAGTCTAGAGAATGCACCATCAATTGCTCAGCAACCTCGGAATTGGTAATCTCACGGAGGAGAATCAAAGATCCTCAGAGGCTTTTGTCTGCAGAATATATGATGTGCATTAAACAGACTCTGTTGATGCAGCAAGGCATATACTTTTCTCCAGGGCAGGTAAACCAGAAGCAATGCCGCCGACAAAGAATGCGCTCCACTTCCATCTGCTGAGAGTACACTACCAGGCAACCTGAAAGTTGCCTGGAAATGATCCTGTGTGCCTGTAAAAAACAATGCACAACACGCCAGTGCAAATGCCGAAAATCGGCACTAATCCTCCTTTCAGTCTTTGGAGAGGACAAACTTCTATGATGTGTTCCATGGTTTGCTCCTCTCCACAAGCACACAGTGGGGTAGGGCTACTGCCCCATGTGAAGGCTAGCCAAGCAGGGGCCATGTCCAGTCCTGAAGCGACTGACCACTGTCTCCTTGAGAGGTTGGTGCCAGGGACCTGTTGGTCGAGGTCTGGCACCAGATGTTTGCTTGGGACCTCCTTGGACTCCCATTCCATTTCCAAGCCAGTTGGATGGTGAAATCAACTGGTGGGATGTTCTTCCAAATTGGTCGTCTACATGAAAGTCGAGCAGTGGGTGGGTTGCAGATGTCTGCAATACACCCAGCTCAATGCGACCATGAGGACCATAACTGGGACTATCCGCTCAACACCACTCCCCTGGCTTCCTGTCCTATCAAACATCCCCGCCCCCAACACACACATATTCGGCGAGAAGCAGTCACTCACAAGATGCCTCAAAAGGTCAAAGTCCAAAAAAAGACACAAAATTAAGAAAAAATTACCAAAAAAGGTACAAATTGACCACAAAAGGATTTAAAGGATTTAAAACATGTTATTCGGTCAAGTAAGACGAGTTGATACAGACCTCTTGTGTCTCAATGCGTGCACTCAATCGCCCTGGCGCGCGGTGCCACTTGGCTAGCACTTAGCTTAGCCCAGTTCATTCAGTAGGATCCAAACAGATGGACAGTTAGAAGCGACCAAACTCCTCCACGTTTTCCCTATTTAAATACAGCTACACGAGTAGTTAAACGACCAAGTATGGCGACACAAAATAAAACGTGGCGCTTTTCGAAGCGGATAAAAAGGAGAACTATAATGTATGGCGGAATAGCACTTGGGAGCACTTCGACTCGGCGCAGTAATATCATCACTTCCGCTCCCTCTCACTTCCGTTAGGAGTGATGATATTACTGCGCCGAGTCGAAGTGCTCCCAAGTACTATTCCGCCATACATTACAGTTCTCCTTTTTATCCGCTTCGAAAAGCGCCACGTTTTATTTTGTGTCGCCATACTTGGTCGTTAAACTACTCGTGTAGCTGTATTTAAATAGGGAAAACGTGGAGGAGTTTGGTCGCTTCTAACTGTCCATCTGTTTGGATCCTACTGAATGAACTGGGCTAAGCTAAGTGCTAGCCAAGTGGCACCGCGCACCAGGGCGATTGAGTGCACGCATTGAGACGCAAGAGGTCTGTATCAACTCGTCTTACTTGACCGAATAACATGTTTTAATATGAAAAAACGGTGGAGTGTTCCTTTAAATCCTTTTGTGGTCAATTTGTACCTTTTTTGGTAATTTTTTTCTTAATTTTGTGTCTTTTTTTGGACTTTGACCTTTTGAGGCATCTTGTGAGTGACTGCTTCTCGCCGAATATGTGTGTGTTGGGGGCGGGGATGTTTGATAGGACAGGAAGCCAGGGGAGTGGTGTTGAGCGGATAGTCCCAGTTATGGTCCTCATGGTCGCATTGAGCTGGGTGTATTGCAGACATCTACAACCCACCCACTGCTCGACTTCCATCTAGACCAGTAGTTCTCAACCTTTTTGAGTCGTGACCCCCAATTTAACATGCATGTTGTCCGCGACCCCCGCTCACTGAACACAATCTCACACGCACAGTTCAGATCACCCAAAAGACATAAAATGACCAAAAAAAGACACAAGTTGACCAAAAAAGACACAAAATGACCAAAAAAGACACAAAATTAACAAAAAATGACCAAAAAGGCACAAATTGACCACAAAATGATAAAAAAAGACACAAAATTACCAAAAAAGACGCAAAATGACTAAAAAAAGACCACCCACTGCTCGACTTCCATCTAGACCAGTAGTTCTCAACCTTTTTGAGTCGCGACTCCCAATTTAACATGCATGTTGTCCGCGACCCCCGCTCACTGAACACAATCTCACACGCACAGTTCAGATCACCCAACAGACACAAAATGACAAAAAAAAGACACAAATGACCAAAAAAAGACACAAAATTAACAAAAAATGACCAAAAAAGGTACAAATTTACCACAAAAGGATTTAAAAAAGACATAAAATGACCAAAAAAAGACACAAAATTACCAAAAAAGACACAAAATGACTAAAAAAAGACACAAAATGACCAAAAAGCCACAAATTGACCACAAAATGATAAAAAAGACACAAAATTACCAAAAAAGACACAAAATGACTAAAAAAAGACCACCCACTGCTCAACTTCCATCTAGACCAGTAGTTCTCAACCTTTTTGAGTCGCGACCCCCAATTTAACATGATCCCCGCTCACTGAACACAATCTCACACGCACAGTTCAGATCACCCATAAGACACAAAATGACCAATAAAAGACACAAATGACCAAAAAAGACACAAAATGACCAAAAAAGACACAAAATCACCAAAAAGACTAAACTGGGGTCCCGACCCCAAGGTTGAGAATAGCTGATCGAGACGACCAATTTGGAAGAACACCCACCAGTTGATTTCACCATCCAATTGGCTTGGAAAATGGAATGTGAGTCCAAGGCGGTCCCGAACAAACATCTGGTGCAAGACCCCAACCAACAGGTCCCTGGCACCAACCTCCCAAGGAGACAGTAGTCAATCGCTTCAGGACTGGACATGGCCCCCGCTTGGCCAGCCTTCACAATGGGGCAGTAGCCCTACCCCACTGTGTGCTTGTGGAGAGGAGCAAACCATGGAACACATCACAGAAGTTTGTCCTCTCAAAAGACTGAAAGGAGGATTAGTTACCCTCCAGTTCTTTGCATTCGCTAAATAAATAAATATGATGTGGTATCACAACAAGTTATGAAACAAGTTTGTTAAAAACAGCATCAATGGGTATATATTGTGGCTTCCTTGTGGTATCAGACAACAGCCAGAGTTTTTTACATGCTACATGTGGGAAATGGGAACTTTTCAACCATCAAGGGTGCTACCAGGACACGACGCACAAAAGCAGCTCAACCAATCAGACGACTTGTTGAGGGTCGTGATATGCCTCTTCCGAAAAACAATGTGATACCACATCATACATTGGAAGTCACACCAAAAGTACATCGTGGAAAGTCTAGAGAATGCACCATCAATTGCTCAGCAACCTCGGAATTGGTAATCTCACGGAGGAGAATCAAAGATCCTCAGAGGCTTTTGTCTGCAGAATATATGATGTGCATTAAACAGACTCTGTTGATGCAGCAAGGCATATACTTTTCTCCAGGGCAGGTAAACCAGAAGCAATGCCGCCGACAAACGATGCGCTCCACTTCCATCTGCTGAGAGTACACTACCAGGCAATGGTTTGGAGAAATGCTCACTATGCCAAACCTGAGCTTCCTTCACCCTTGGAAATGGGATGGAAACATGGCGATTCAGGGCTGCAGCCCATTCTTATGTCACAGAATACAATACCTGAAAGTTGCCTGGAAATGATCCTGTGTGCCTGTAAAAAACAATGCACAACACGCCAGTGCAAATGCCGAAAATCGGGGCTGTTATGCACTGCAATGTGTGCATGTCAGGGTGATGACCAATGTCCTTGTTTAAATGTGGAGTTGTGGTCCTCAAGCAAGATGTGCAAGAACTGTTCAAGGGAATATTATGGAATACATCACATATCATATATACAACGGGAACATTTAAAAGTGATATTGATTGAATATTTATGTCAGCCTTAAAAAATGACATTTAAAATGACAATAAAAAATAATGCTTAATTTCACCTTAAAAGTTGGTATTTTGCATATATATATACATGATACTTAAATTACTCATCTTGATTGCCTACTTACAAAAAAACTAGGGGAAAATGGTCCAACGACTGAGCAAGATGGGCAATTTGGCGGCCATTTTGATATGCAAATTAGAAGGTCAAAATGAATATGATGTGAAATATGTAAAGTAGGTTGGTTCCCGACTTGTACATGTAAATGCTCCTCACTTTCACTTTTTTGGCAAGAAAAACAATAAATATAAAAAAACAAAAATAAAAACAAATAATAACAAAAATAAAAAACCGTCTAGACTATAAGACCAAAGGATGGAGTTCATTGGAGTCAGTTGGCTCAGCCCAATGGGTGGTCGGTTGTACAGGATTAGGAGAACCAGGGGTGGAGCAGAATCTGCTCCAGAGTGCCGCGCTCCTGAGGGTCCACAGTCAAACACACCTTCAACAAGTCCTGGCAGTCTGAGAAGAAAGCAGAGTTTAAGCTGCAGTTCTTTGGAAAATGGAAGGAAGGAAATAACTTTTCACACTATAAGTACCACAACTCAGGACGGCGTTGAGGCTTCTTACCTTTGGACAGCATAGTGTTTACGGTAATTTTCTTGCGAAGGAATTTTTTTGTGTCGAAACTGCTGTCCACCATTTCATAGAGCAGAGCGCCCAGCTGCCAGACTGTGCTGGGGCCCGCCTCGTAAGTGCCACGCCGGTAAAACTCTGGAGGGACATAGGCAGGGGTTCCTACAATACACAGAGAGAAACATATCATGAGTAAGATTGACTGATCAGTCCAGAGATCAACTGATGGATGAAGAGCAGAGGCCAGCAGCGTACCAGTGAAGGAGCCTTTCGGTATTT
Source organism: Centropristis striata (assembly GCF_030273125.1). Taxonomy (NCBI): domain Eukaryota; kingdom Metazoa; phylum Chordata; class Actinopteri; order Perciformes; family Serranidae; genus Centropristis; species Centropristis striata. The sequence goes on from NC_081518.1 coordinate 5,151,607, forward strand.
CCGTATCCAAGCAGGCACTTCCAAAGTCTATGATTCTCACACGAGGGACATCCGAGCTTAAATCAAGGAGGACATTTTCTGCTTTAATGTCCCGATGGAAGACTCCAAGAGAGTGCATCTTATTTGCTGCTTCCACCAGCTGCTTCATGATGTTCTTCTTCATGAGATAAAGAGAAACAGAGGAGTTGGAGCAGAGCGGAGAAGGAAGTGTAAGGAGACATTTAAACCATTATGGGACAGTTTTGCAGCTTTCACACAAAAACGTTAGTGATTGAGTTTGGTTTAGGGCTGCACGATTTGGGGAAAAAAACCCATTATCATTATTTTGCACGTCACGGCTGTGTGCATCAATGATTAGTGTCCTCTGGAAACACTTTCCATTGTGTATGAGCTTCTTGCAGTGCTTTTTCTAACCTGGCGTTACTGGTGTAGTGGGTTGTAAAGTTGGTTATTTTTTTCTAAATGCTACACATAAAGATGTTTCTTAATTTGCTAATTTTTTCTCTATTTGCTGCGTGCTGAGCTCTCAGGGCCGACGTACATTTTTCATTTTAGGAACCCTTTATAAAGGTGGATTACTATTAAGTGGTAACCAAATAGGCTTGGTATGGGTATTGGTTTGGTATGCACCGCATTGACGCCATTTCTAATGAGTACACTGTGCAAATACAGAAAAATCTGCATTCACCTTTCCCACATAACAAATACACACATGTAGTCTGGTGCGGATGATCCGCTAGATTGGAGCTAGTGTCAACAACTAGCAAATTTCGGGTCTTATTCATTTCTGCATTGGGTAGTTAATGTCATCTACATTATCATCTTCAGAGCATTCGAGACATATTGTCTTTTATTTAAAGGTTGAGGTTGTTGTTATGGTGTTTGTCGTACAAAATATGGATGTTGAGAAATAAAATCAATACTCTGGTGTGCACCAAAACAACCGGTCTGAGACCTCTTGCAGAGAGGGTCGTGGTCCGTTTCCACTGGATTGTGGGCCACCTGTGTCGCGGAATTTACTCAGATAATATTATAAAGATGAAATTTGTGTCATTCAGTTTCACTCTGGCTACCACTGAGCTAAAGCTAATTTGTCATTGCAGAATTATCATAATTGCTCAAAATAACTCAATATGTACGCTACCGGTCAAAAGTTTAAAATTTCCAGCTCTCCACCTTCATACACGCCCCTCTTCAAATCTTTTTTTGTTATTTGGTCCGCTTATGTTACTGCACTTTGAAAGCAAACCAGACTAAATACAAAACGAAACAAATGTAGCAAATTTCACTCTGATTGGGACCAAGGTTATAATAGTTTTGGAATTTTCATTAGTTTTAGTTTAAATTTCGTTGTGAATTTTTGTTTTCAAATTCAGTTTGTTTTAATACGTTTTTAGAGTGAGTTTGCTAGTTTTAATTAGTTTTTATTTTTTTGGAAAATGCTTAGTTTTAGTTTAGTTTTTATTAGTTTTAGTTTTTTTCGTAATGGGGTATTTGTTGTGTGCCAGATTCAAAAAAGTCACAATAAAGCTTTTATTTCCTTTGTCTGATCCATCTCAGCCCCAATAAGTTTATTAAGTCATAAAACCAGATAGATGAAATGGATTTCATATCAACCAAAAAGGTTTACATATGAAAAAAAAGTTGACAAAGACGAACTTTAGTTAGTTTTAGTTAGTTTTGTAACCACACAATACAGTTTCAGTAAGTTATCGTTTTTTAAAAAACTCTCGTTTTTATTTTTATTTCAGTTAACGAAAATGTTTTTTCAATTCTAGTTTTCATTATTTCGTTAGTTTTCGTTAACTTTAATAACCTTGATTGGGACGAACCAAACGGACTCGGGTCTTAAAACTCTCCTCTGACACTGACAAAATTCAAAATGATCTCAGTGCAGCTTTAAGGTCACCTCTTGCACACATAGACACAAAAACAAGCTCCAGCCAGCTCCAGTACCTTTGCCGGGTCTTCCCTCAGGAACAAATTCTTTTTGAGGTAGGTCAGCAGGTCCTCACAGGGGACTGGTCTTTCCATGACAAGCAGGACCTCTGGGCCCAGATCATACCAGTCTAATAATGACACGGCAGCATGTTTGCCCAGTGACCCCGCTCCACCTGCCACTCTCTGCATGAGAATCACCTCCAATGGCACCATGTGCGTCTCTCCATTTATAACCTACAAACAATACAATGTTTCAGTATAGATGTAGGTGTTTGTGGATGTTTTTCTAGCAAAGTTCAACATTGATTTTGGTGCTGAGACATCAGATCAAATCACTCACCACTGGTCGAGTCTTCTCATCAGCTTTCGGGATGCGTTTGATCGCCACCTACAGGACACAATCACCACAACTTTAGTTGGTGCAGGGAGAGATGGCTGTGTGCACTGAAAAAAAGCCAACTTGTATTTTTTGGCCTAAAACAGTGATTTAAGTTGGTAAAACTTGGAAATATAAATTATTGACATTTAGGGCAATAATGCACGTTAGCACAACAAAGGAAGCCAGTTGTCTGCTCAAAAACAAGTTTGTGAGTTGTTGTTACTTATATCTTTAAGTTGGGGTTCACAACAAGGGACAATAGTTCTGCTAACTCTTATTTCTTTGTTGTGAAATTCGGTCATTAGCGAAAGTTAGCAGCTAACTGATGTTAGCGGCTAACTGATGCTAGCGGCGCTGCTTGTTACAGCTGCAAGAGTAGCCATTAGCGTTTCAATGCTAACTCAAAATTGTGGTCGCAACATTAGCTGACATTTCATAGCGGCGTTACAATCATGCCAATTCAGCACATTACAGAAGTTAGCAGAAGTATAAGGATTAAAAGTTATTACAATGTAAAATTATAAGCTAGTACAATTTACAGTTGAGTTGACAAAAATCTGAATTCAGAGTTGAGCCAACTCAAAAACAAAACTTAAAATATGTAGTTTAATTGTCCAACTTAAAACATTTTCGAAGTTTGTTGCCTTGAAATTTTGAGTTAACCCAACTTTTCTTTTTTTGCAGTGTGTGCATGTGTGATATGAGAATACCATATATTTATTACTTACTGGTAAGTTGTCAGATTTTCTTTCTCCAGCATAAACCGTTCCGTAGCCGCCTTCTCCGAGCTTGCGAAGCTGCAGGTACTTGGCCTCAAATTGTTCTTCAAACACAAACACAGATTCATGTTTTAATATTTTTAAACAAAAGATGAGCTTGATGGTTGAAATCAGTTATTGTTAACCTGTGGTTCAGTAAAGTCTTCTTCTAGTTTTTCCCCCATTATAGCTGACAAAACTCACTTAAAAATCACAAACTTTTGCTTGTTTTGTATTTGTTTTCTTCAATCACAGAGGCAATACTTTGATATTTTGGGAAATACAGTTAATTGCTTTTTAGCCAAAAAATTAGAGCCAAAGATAGATGCTCTAATGTCTGTACGGTAAATATAAAACTATATACACTACTGGTCAAAAGTTTTAGAACACACCAACTTTTCCAGAATTTAATTGAAAATGATGCAGTTTATTGTCTCAGTGTACTCTGAAATGAATGCACATTTGCAACATTTAAAATTCTTTATTGAGCATGATAGTGTTTTGAAAGTAAAAAAAAAGATTCAAAATCACATTTTATGTTGGACTAAAGTACTAAAAAAAAGACACAGAATGACCAAAAAAAGACACAAAATGACAAAAAAGACACCAAAAGACACAAAATGACTAAAAAAAGACACAAAACAACTTACAAAGACATGAAAATAATTTAAAAAATGGACAAAATAGCCCAAGACTCCATAGAGTTAAGTTGTTAACCCATTTCTTGTTCCCTGAAAAAGGCCTACTTGTATAATTCTGAAAAGTACATTATTTTTCAGTTTTGGTTAACCTTACCTTTTTTTATTTACTTCTGGCAGTTCACCACTTACCTTTGTACCCTTTCTAGCTGTTCATTTGACTTGAACTACTTGAATTTCAATAAAAAACTGGAAAAATTGGGGTGTTCTAAGACTTTTGACCGGTAGTGTATATTTAAAGCTCATCAAGAACTAATTGAAATGTACTTTTAAAAAAAACATTGCAAAGTCAATATCTCTTTTTAGAGGTGGGGGAACTATCCATCCTGCATAGTATCGCAATATTTTGCGTGGCAACATTATTCATTGCCGCCATGTATTGATATTTAGCCGACGAGCCATATTTTTTTATGTACTTGAGATACTGGTATCATATGAAACTAGAATATCTAAGGAATCTATAGGCACCATGTGTCAGGATATCCTGTTGTAATAAAGCTGCAAAGTTAGGCTTTTTTTATGTTTCAAAGTTGAGTTAGTTACATGTTTGATATCAGTTCAGTTCAGTTTGACTGAATACTTTGTTGGTCAGTCTGTGGGTTTGACTCTCATTGTGGAGAAACACAACCTACATTTTTATATTGTATATTCATACTTATTCTGCACTGGAATTCTATTCTACTCCTTAATACATACTCCTTCTTTAGACACTTCATTTTTTTTATTGTATTTTTATTGTATTTTTATATTTTATTGCTTGAAGTATGCCTAGGTTGTTAATCTATCTATCTATCTATCTATCTATCTATCTATCTATCTATCTATCTATCTATCTATCTATCTATCTATCTTGTATAATTCTGAAAAGTACATTATTTTTCAGTTTTGGTTAACCTTACCTTTTTTTATTTACTTCTGGCAGTTCACCGCTTACCTTTGTACCCTTTCTAGCTGTTCATTTGACTTGAACTACTTGAATTTCAATAAAAAACTGGAAAAATTGGGGTGTTCTAAGACTTTTGACCGGTAGTGTATATTTAAAGCTCATCAAGAACTAATTGAAATGTACTTTTAAAAAAAACATTGCAAAGTCAATATCTCTTTTTAGAGGTGGGGGAACTATCCATCCTGCATAGTATCGCAATATTTTGCGTGGCAACATTATTCATTGCCGCCATGTATTGATATTTAGCCGACGAGCCATATTTTTTTATGTACTTGAGATACTGGTATCATATGAAACTAGAATATCTAAGGAATCTATAGGCACCATGTGTCAGGATATCATATATTTTGCGTGGCAATATTATATCGATTCATGGCCGCCAAGTATCGATATTCAGGAATATACTGGATTTACTGGTATCACATGAAACTAGAATATCTAAGGAATCTATAGGCACCATGTGTCAGGATATCCTGTTGTAATAAAGCTGCAAAGTTAGGCTTTTTTTATGTTTCAAAGTTGAGTTAGTTACATGTTTGATATCAGTTCAGTTCAGTTTGACTGAATACTTTGTTGGTCAGTCTGTGGGTTTGACTCTCATTGTGGAGAAACACAACCTACATTTTTATATTGTATATTCATACTTATTCTGCACTGGAATTCTATTCTACTCCTTAATACATACTCCTTCTTTAGACACTTCATTTTTTTTATTGTATTTTTATTGTATTTTTATATTTTATTGCTTGAAGTATGCCTAGGTTGTTAATCTATCTATCTATCTATCTATCTATCTATCTATCTATCTATCTATCTATCTATCTATCTATCTATCTATCTATCTATCTATCTATCTATCTATCTATCTATCTAAATAAATAAAAAGACTGAAGTGAGATGAACTGACTGAGAATTTTCTCTTATTTGACAAAACAGCTCTTGATTGAATTCAATTTTGTAGACACAAAATGCAGTTAAACAGTTAAATCACAATATATTGTATCGCAATACTCACCATATCCCAAAATGCTTAAAATCTGGATAAAATATGTATGTTTACATATGTTTGGACGGGTTGGTGGTCCTTTCATTGTCCTAGTACTTGTTACTCTGTTCAATAACAATAAAGTTGAATCTCATCAAAATGGTATTGTGGGACCTCTGGTGATTCACACCTCTAGTAGACGATGACCTTTTTATATCCCCAACAAACCTCTGTATCTCAGTTAGTCACCAACCAGAGACTCCCTTATAGTGTGAGTAGATTTCCAGCTCTCCACCTTCATACACGCCCCTCTTCAAATCTTTTTTTGTTATTTGGTCCGCTTATATTACTGCACTTTGAAAGCAAACCAGACTAAATACAAAACGAACCAAATGTAGCAAATTTCACTCTGATTGGGACCAAGGTTATAATACTTTTGGAATTTTCATTAGTTTTAGTTTAAATTTCGTTGTGAATTTTTGTTTTCAAATTCAGTTCGTTTTAATACGTTTTTAGAGTGAGTTTGCTAGTTTTAATTAGTTTTTATTTTTTGGGAAATTGCTTAGTTTTAGTTTAGTTTTTATTAGTTTTAGTTTTTTCGTAATGGGGTATTTGTTGGGTGCCAGATTCAAAAAAGTCACAATAAAGCTTTTATTTCCTTTGTCTGATCCATCTCAGCCCCAATAAGTTTATTAAGTCATAAAACCAGATAGATGAAATGGATTTCATATCAACCAAAAAGGTTTACATTTGAAAAAAAAGTTGACAAAGACGAAAAACGAACTTTAGTTAGTTTTAGTTAGTTTTGTAACCACACAATACAGTTTCAGTAAGTTATCGTTTTTTTAAAAACTCTCGTTTTTATTTTTATTTCAGTTAACAAAAAATGTTTTTTCAATTCTAGTTTTCATTATTTCGTTAGTTTTCATTAACTATAATAACCTTGATTGATAACAAACCTCTGTATCTAAGTTAGACACCAACCAGAAACTCCCTTATTGGCTTATATTCTATTGCAGAATAAAATCTCTCAAGCTTGTTCTAACCATAGACCTTATTTCAGGCAACAAAATAAAAACCAATCGAATGAAATTGAATTTAGATGAGGGACCCAGAAGTGCAAAATTGCTGACTCAGTTCTGGGTGTTAGGAGTCCGACTACACACAGTATACAGTACAGGCCAAAAGTTTGGACACACCTTCTCATTCAATGCGTTTCCTTTATTTTCATGACTATTGACATTGTAAATTCATCAAAACTATGAATGAACACATATGGAATTATGTACTTAACAAAAAAGTGTGAAATAACTGAAAACATGTCTTATATTCTAGTAAGCAAAGGGTGGCTACTTTGAGGAATCTACAATACAAGACATGTTTTCAGTTATTTCACACTTTTTTTGTTAAGTACATAATTCCATATGTGTTCATTCATAGCTTTGATGCCTTCAGTGAGAATCTACAATGTAAATAGTCATGAAAATAAAGAAAAACACATTGAATGAGAAGGTGTGTGTCCAAACTTTTGGCCTGTACTGTATGCTCACACACTCTCCTCTCATTCTCTTTCACACTGTCAGTGTACCTTTGCTGGTCCTGACGGAGATGGACACGTTGGTAGGTTCACCAGCGTTGGTGTTGTAGGTTTCAGTTCTCCGCCTCTTCGGGGGGGGACCGCTTTGGGTGATGGCTTTTCTTTTAGTCCCTTTAGCTCTCACATCCTCCACTGTCACCTCAGAGGGTTCGATGGCACACCTCTGTCTTTTTCTGGGTGGCTCTGAGCAATTTATGCTGGCCTTGCGTTTCTTACTTGGCACCCTACCGTCGTCACCCGTGCAGTAGTTGGGTTCACTGCTCTCTACACATGAAATAAACCCAGATAACTGGTTCATACTGCATGATTCTGCAAAACTCTGTATTGTTACTTTTTACTCCACTAAATTTATTTCACAGCTCTAGAATAATACTTAAGCCTACTGACTACCTTCATTTGTTCGGTTCATTTGGCTTATAAATACTTTATTACTTTTACTTGAGTCCAATCTTGTAACACTGGACTTGTAATAGTGTTTTTGAAGAGTAGTTCTGATACTTTTAAGTGATTACTAACTCTTATTTAGGACACAGCCTACCTGCAAAATAATATTATCACACTGCAACTAAAGTCCAGCTGATAAAGTCACTATGTAGAGTCTTTCAATAATGATTTATCAAAACAAGTGAAAAAAGTGACTATGAAGTCACAATTTAACTCGTTAAAAGAACCTTCTGTTTGTATGTTGAGACAAGTAAGAATAAACCAGGTATGTATATATACATACTTAAATCAATATCAACAAAGTTCACGTCTCTTCAAGAAGACAGGAACTTTCTGTCTACAGTTATTTAACAGGATTTCACACTTACTTGAACCATTCTCTGAGTCCAGAGAATAAAGAGTCTTTTCATCCATGTTGCTTTGAAAGCGCTCGGTACAAATATTTGACAATAGAAAATATTTCACTGCGAGTATCAAGAAGTTGTGTGTCTCTCTGCTGATAATATGTGAGTGTGAGTGAATTATCATCTCTCTGAGAGTTCTGAGGTTCTGTGTTCTGATTTTTGAATATCGGGGTTCTATTCCGTGACATCACTAATGGAACACAGGCTGAAATAACTAGAGTGGCCAAAATAACTGCTAAAAACACAAAATAGTCCAAAAGCTAAATCAAAAACAATAAAAAGAGACTAATAATGATTATCTCTGGATTGTTTGGGCACTGTAAGCACAACATCATAATGGTGAATGTGTTAGCGAGTTTTTTTTAACACACATCAGATAGTTATGGTCCAACATTAGCTTTTATTTGTAGCCGTTTTTCTATTCACCTGATGAATATAAGTAATATTCTCTCAAATTTAAGTGCCGATTTAGTCTCCACCAACTGAAAAGCACTTTTCACTTTGTTTAATAAACTATTTACACTTTTATATAAAGACACATTTGACCTCAAGGTCACAAATCGGCTTCTAGGGATGGGTGTTTGTAAGAAATCTGCCAACTCGAGAATCTATCGCATTAAGGATCAATTAATCAATTAATCGCTATGTTTTTATCCATACTCCTTATAAATACTCCTCCTTATACATACTAAAACATGCATACTTGGGGAAAATCAAAGATAAATATACAGTCCTACGCAAACGCCTGTTTTGATAACGGCCCTTTTTATTTTCAAAGAACGAAAAGGGACTTCCTGTTGATCGTTGAACTAATGTTAACTCTCGTGAGGTTAAACTGTAAAGATGACTTCAAGGAGTTCAAAGTTTTATTTTTTAGCCCCTGAAGAGGCATGAGGTTAGTTTTCACAGTAATCTTGCGTATTTAAATGTGTTTTGTGTTTAACCCTTGTGTAATGTTCATATTGTTGTTACTCAGCCAGCGTTTGTGGGTCTGATGGACCCGTTGCATTTTGTGGCTTTTAATGCCTCACAATCAAACACTTTTATGTCAAAATACTGAACAGATGTTTACCTTATCCCAATTACAAGCAGTATAAACAATATATATGGTTAATATTTGCCCTTTACCTTTGTTAGGTCACATTTATAACTTATTATTTAAAACATAATAAAGAAAATCAATTAAATCAAGATATGAGTGGAAACAAATTTACAAGTGAAGCAAGGTTTTTCAAAAGTACTGACTTTTATTTCTTTGAACTTGAAATTTAACCCATTCAGGTGCACAACACAAGCTGAACACATGAACACAGAGTAAACATATCAGTCAAGACAACACATCAGCCCCATTGAACACATGGCCTTTAGCCACTAGCCTATACAACACATGAGGGGCAGAGCTTTACTGTGTGTGTGTTGCAGATATACTTTTTGCGTGTGTGTGTGTGCGTGTGTGTGTGTGTGTGCGTGTGTGGGTGCGTGTGCGTGTGTGTGTGTGGTACACAGAACATCAATTTCCACACTTCTATTAGCCCTGGGAAATATGTATTCTGATATATGTTCTTGACAGAAAATGAGCCAAAGTCAGTGAGTCTCAGTTTGAAAAATTAATTAATTGTATCATTTTTCTTTTAATAAAAAATGAAAATGGGTCCCACAGACCCGAACACCACACAATGGTTAAATAAGTTTTGGATCAAATTAAAGCTAGTAATTCATGCTAGCCAGGTTTGATACAGTAAACTAGTTTTGCTCCAATTAATACTATTTCTATTTCTATGTGTTTTATAATTGTTTTTGCAACTTTCCGTTTTGTGTCTCAGTTCAGTTATACTGATACGTAGTCAGAGATAAAAATTAAAATAAAAAAATACATAGATCGATTAAAAATTCCATGTGATCGATCAAATTCTTAACGACCATTAATCATCATCGATTAATTATTCCAATCTCTACTTTGTCAAATAAACTATTTACACTCGCTATCAAGACACTTGCACATTTGACCTCAAAGTCACAAATAGTTTCTACCAGAGGCAGGGAGCAAGTGTCCTTGTATTGCATGTTACAAGTAGGTCTCAAGTCTTTACACTCAAGTCCCAAGTCAAGACAAATTAAGACAAACAGGTCCTGAGTTTTGTGTTTTAAGTCTTAAACAAGTTGAATGCTCTCTTGACTGAATTTAATGCCATTTCAATAACTTATGAATGCTTTTTAATGAGCAAAATAATTCACAATAGTGATATTATTGCTGTATCTGAAGTGCTATCAGTCAAATTCATCTTTAATCATGTCATGCTTTTTCTTTTCTTTTTTTCTTCAAAGAATTAACAACTATGAACAGTGAAAAGTCAACTACATTAACTGATGGACAAAAAAATAAAAACAAGGTGCCTGATTTTTTACAGGATATTATCATACAACCTCAATGCCCAAAAGTTGGGACTTTGTGTGAAAGGTAAATAAAAGTAGAACGCATCAAATTCAGAATTCCAAGTGTAAATTTACAAAAGAAAAAATATTTTTTTTCAGTTTGAACATTAAAATAAAAGAAAGAAGCTATCTTCACATATAGGCATATGTTATTGATACCTATGTTGTCACCAGAAAAGTTGAATTGGACATGTATACTGCATCTCATCTGAATTTGCTGCACCGAGACCCTTCTCGCTGTACTTTTATTTTTTTGTATGTATCTCTTTAATCCATTCATCTATTTATTTTGTTTGGGGGTGGGTGCTTGCATGTGTTATGTATGTCTTTGTATGTTTATTACAAGAAAACATACAACAGTTTTTTTTTTTTTTTTTAAACACACTTTATTGTTTTTAAATACATTAACAATACAAAACACAGAAACACCCCTGTCTCCAGTCCACAATAGGTTCTCATGATCGCCAGTCAGAAAACCGTCTACCCATCAACAGAAGATTTTTCAGATCTGCAGGTATATAATCAAGAAAGGGTGTCCAAACAATTAAAAACAATTCGTCCTTTCCCTTTACAGCAGCTTGTAATCTATCATGAGGGAGGATATCAAAGATCTCCCTGTACCAAACGGTGACACTAGGTGGAAGGGTTTTGATCCAATTTTTTAATATACACTTTCGAGCAACGAGAAGGAGTTTATCAAGGAGCTTATGATGTGACACGGTGAGATGTAGGTCCTTAGAGGGAAGGCCTAGGAGGAAAACCCCAGGTTCTTTCTTAATTTGTATTTTAAATATCCCACTGACCACCTTTGAAATAAGTGACCAAAATCTGGAGATTAGTTTACATTCCCAAAAGTAATGGAAATACGTCCCCCTTTCTAAGTTGCACTTGAGGAGATATGGAGTGGTCAATTTTGTTTAAAATAACAGGAGTAATATGCAGCCTGTGAAGTATCTTATACTGAGTTTCTCTCAGCTGGTTACAAGTAGATGTGGTCCTTATCAGGCGAATAGTAGCCAGCCAATCATCCTCAATATATTCATTGTTCAAGTCTTTTTCCCATCTATAAGAGATGTCTGGTAAATGGTATGTAACGGAAGAACCCAGAAGTGAGTAAAATGATGCTATAAGATGTCCCCTGTCCTTGCGCTCCAGGAGAAATCTTTCAGCATCACTGTAAGGGGTGTTAGTAGAGAAAGAGGTGGTCAGTGAAAACACAAAATGTCTAATCTGTAAATACCCAAAGAAATGGTGTCTGGGAATATTAAATGTTTTCTGTAATTGCTGGAAGGACAGTAAAGTATGACCTCTCAATAAATCGCCAATTACATGAATTCCCTTGTCTCTCCAAGAGAGGAACATGGGTGAGCTGACACCTGCAGGAAAGTCAGGATTTTGGGTTATGGGGGACAATGAGGACTTAACATTTTTTCTTCCCAGATATTTAGATATATCGTGCCATATCCTGACGCTGTTGTAAATAATAAGATTGCGTTTTACTTCTGGATTTATCTTCTTTGCCTCACATGTGATTAAGCTCCATGAGGAATAAGGGTGGCAGGCCCACGAATCAATACAGGGCTCTCTCTCAACATACGAATGTAACCAAACCCAGAAGTGGCGCGCATGACAAGCCCAGTTATAAAACAACATATTAGGCATAGAAAGCCCACCCATGTCTGTAGATAATTGTAATATCTTAAGCCTCTGTCTAGGTTTTCTGCCTTGCCAAATAAATTTGAAAAATGCCTTCTCTAAGTCTAGGATGATTTTCCTTGATAAATATAACGGGAGCATTTGTAAAGGGTACAAGAGTCGAGGGAGTACATTCATCTTAACAAGACTGATTCGACCAAATAGGGAAATGGGTAAGTTCTGCCATCTTTCCAAGTCTCTTTTGACTGAAGTACATATTGGGGCAAAGTTTAATTTTCGCAGATCCCTCAAGTCTGAGGACATTTTTATCCCCAAATAAGTAAAGCCAGATCTTGACCATCTGAATGGGAAATTCTCCCAAACATCTGCAGTATTCAGGTCTCCCAGTGGCATAGCTTCAGATTTACTAAAATTAATTTTGTAACCAGATATGACACTAAACCTATTGAAAATGTCCATTATTGCAGAAATTGATGGCTGAGGGGAGGACAAAAACACAAGAATGTTGTCCGCATATAAGGCAATTTTGTGTTCCCTATGCCCCATTGTTATTCCCTTCACATCTGTATGAAGTCGAATAGTTTCAGCTAATGGTTCCAATGCTAAGGCAAAGAGGGGCGGGCTGAGAGGGCAACCCTGGCGGACACCCCTTGCTATTGGGAAGGGCTCGGAACGCCGACCATTAGTTATGACAAGCGCTGTAGGTGAGTGATATATGGTTTGGATCCATTTAAGGAAGTCTCCCCCTAAGCCAAATCTCCCCAAAACATCAAACAGATAGCTCCACTCAACCCTATCGAAGGCCTTTTCTGCATCTAGAGAAATAGCCAGTGCCTTCTGTTTGCATTGTGAGGTAAATTGTATAATATTCAAGAGCCTTCTCACATTAGTGGTTGAATAGCGTCCATAAACAAAGCCCGTCTGATCTGAATTTATGAGTGTAGGAAGTAATTTCTCCAGCTGCCTGGCAGTTTGCTGTCAACCAAAATCAGACTGATTGGTCTATAGGAGCCACACATGTCAGAAGGCTTATCCCTCTTCAGAATAACTGAGATATTAGCGGTGTATAGTGTAGGGGGGAGACAGCCCCCATCAAAGGAGTCTAGGTACATGTCTGTAAGGGGACCGACGAGTTCCTGAATGAATGTTTTGTAAAAATTCAGGGCCAAAACCGTCCGGTCCTGGAGCTTTACCTCCCTTAAGAGTGCGTATGGCTTGTAACACTTCTTCTTTACTAATTGGCTTGCATAAATCTGCTTTCTGTTCGTCTGTAAGAGACGGCAACTTCATCTCATCAAGAAATTTTGCTCTAGTCTCGGGAGAAGATGTGCATTCGGAACTATAGAGGTCTTTATAAAACAGTTTCATTACTTCATTTATATCAGATGATTTGAGGCGCCTCACCCCATTTTTGTCTATGAGAGAGGGGATTACATTGGGGTCAATTTTACCACGAGCAAGACGAGCTAGCAACCGGCCTGGTTTATTGCCTGATTCAAATAGTCTATGTTTAGCAAAAAAAAAATGTGTGTCTCCACTTTCCTGGTTAGGAGCTGATTTAAGGCAGAGCGTGCAGCATCCAGCTGTTTCACCAGAGAGCTGCTCTGAGATTTCTTAAATTGAGTTTCCAGATTATTTATTGTTTTCTCTAAATCACAACAGTTTTAAAAGAAATCTAGCACTAGACAGGTCTATTAGCTTCCCTTAATTCACATTAGACTTTTGATGCAGAACATGGGTCTAAAGTGACCCGACTAAGTTTTTATATTCTATATCTTTGCAATAAATTAATTTCATCATTCAGTATTGCAGGTTTTCCTCAAATAACTTGTTTTTGATAATCATACATCCTAATGTTTTGTTTTCATTTCTTACTTTTTGAATAAACCCCCCTTTTTTTTAACACATACGTTTCTAATGCACAAGGTCATTTTTGACCCATGTTGTGCATTAGAAGGTGTTTATATGTTGTGCATCAAAGGGTCACCAATTTAAAACCTGACAAAGAAGATGCAAATATTAAATATCCTATTTTGTTAAATTGGTGTTTTTTCAATGGAAAGTATTGTTTGGTGGCTCTAATAAGTCTCAAATGTTAAAATATGTGATTTTCCGATGTAATCTGGTGGTTCTAGCAACTCTTTTAAACTTAAACCTTAAAAATAAGACAAACATAGTTACACATATACTCAAATAATTGAAAAGCAGAAAGGAAAAATGGATGTAATGATCTGTTGTAATAAAATAAAATAAAATAAAATAAAATAAAATATATTCAAACACACAGCCAGGATGAAACAACATGGGAAATGAATGCGGGTCATTTTGGACCCATGTTGTGCATCAAAGGGTTAAAGAAAGTAGAAGCATTTTCTTTCAGCTGGTAGCTCTCCTGGATCAATACTAAACTTCAAGTCCTGTAGGTCCATCATGCTAACAGATGTCAACAGGCTAACGTTAGCTTCCCCGGTTAGCTTACATTAAGCCTCTATTTATTTGGTTAGCTTGAGCAACCAGCGGGGATTTTTTTCTGCCAGTAATGAACAATGGCTTTGAACGTGCATCATTTATCTCCCTTAAGATGTTAAACGCTATTTGTTTAGATATCCGTCCACTACTCGGTAGTTCAAGCCGGTTACCAATAACTTATTATTGTGATCAGTTCAATCGACAATCGGCCTACCGAGCTCAGGGCAGGCGAAGCAATCGATCCCAGAGCGACATGATTCAGCGACACCTTCAGCTCAAAACCATTAAAAAAGATTAGTTACTTAACTATTTGTTAATTAGTTAATTATTTTCATTATTTTATTAATACATGTATAATTGAGTATGTAAGCAATAAACTTGAATTGAATTGAATTGTTTAGTAGTTTTCAGCAGGTTGTAGAAGTAAACATTACAACATAGTAAATGTTATTAATTTAATTTATTTGTAGTTATTTTTACATTTTTTAAAACTAATATATGCTTACATTAAATGTTATTAATATAATTATCTCTTTTTTTAAATATATTTTTTCTGTTTTTCCAGTTAAATTATATTTAAAAGAAAAGAAAATCCAGTCACAGTCCCAAATATAAAAAATATAGTACATTACTTTAATAATACAGTTAAATTAGACGATGGTCGTGCTAATTTAAACTACATGTGAAAAAACTAAGTCATGAGAAGTATTTGAAATTTGAACAAACTCTGGAACAGTTGGCTCAATTCACTTGTTATTTTATCTCCATTTTAGTGATATTCAAATTATGTTAACATGAAATTATGTCTAAAACACACAACATATTTCACATTATTATTGCATTCACTACCTTACACCAGATTTATTATAGTTTTAGTCTTTTTCATTACTTTTTAATTGTATTTCGTTTTTCAATGTTTGTTTTTAATTCAGTTTACGTTCAGTGATTTTCACAGAGTGGGTTTGCATATTAGTTTAGTTTTTTATTGTTTGAGAATGTTTGCCTTTAGTTTTCTTTAATAATGATAATAATAATCATCATAATCACAGATGGGAGGTAAACACTATTATGGAAATGTAAACATCAGTAATACTTAGGCCCATAAGATAAGATAAGATAAGACTTTTTTTACCCTGCAGTGGGGAAGTTCAGTGGTCACAGCAGCTTAAGATACAGACGGTGGTGTTACAAAGACTGTTCAGGCATACAAACAAACAAACAAACAAACATAAAAGACATAAAATACTGACATGGCTGCTAGAACCTTATTATTAATATTGCACATAGGGTTTTCCTGAGAGTATTTTTCATTGCACAGATATTGCACATTAGTGAAAATAGATTGTTATATGTTGTAATATGAACAATAAATAAGAAATATATAAACATATATATGCATATGTATATGCAAAGGGTATACATGGCATAGTATAAAAGGGTATACAAACAGATATATAACATACAAAGTATACAGAAGATATTTATATTAGTTATGCTGTACAGCAAATATGTAAAAGTGGAAAGTGTGGTATTTAGTTTGCTGAAGGTGTCAGTAAGATATAATATAATGAGAAATAAGAGGATTTATTGGCAATAAAAGCAACAAAATAATAATATGCAGCCATTTTAAAGAAAAATAAATATTGCAGTATACTATATACAAGATTGATTGAGAATTTTATTTCGAACATGTAAAGGTCAACAAAAACACTAAAAATAAGATAAAATAAAAGTGAAATGAAAATAAATATACAATGAGAGAGAAAAAAGAGAAAAAAGAAAAAGAAAAGAAAATGAGAACAGGTCACACCTGTACATGCAACAGCTCAGTTGTTTATTTCTCTTAACAGATTAAATTAAATCATACATGTTCAAAAGGGAGTAGGAAGAAGTGTATACTTATAAATTCCTACTCCTTCTCCTCTGCTTATTATATTATTATTAATACTATTACTGATATTATTATAATTTATGGACTATCTTTATATATATCTTTTGTATTTAAATATCTTTACATATACATAATTTCTTATTTCTTCATATTAATTTACATACATACATACATACATACATACATACATACATACATACATACATACATACATACATATATACATAGATAAAATTATGCATAACAATAATAATAATAATAATAAATAATAATAATAATATAATATATGAAATAGGTGGATCTATTGGCAATAAAAGCAATAAAATAATAATATGCAGCAAAATTAGAGAAAAATAAATATTACAAAATACAATATACATGATAAAAATATACAAAGAAAATAATAATAATGATAATATAAGAAATAGGTGGATCTATTGGCAATAAAGGCAATAAAATAATAATATGCAGCAAAATTAGAGAAAAATAAATATTACAATATACAATATACAAAGATGATGATAATAATAATAATAATAACAACAACAACAACAACAACAACAATAATAATCATAATCATAATCATAATCATAAATAATAATATAATATAAGAAATAGGTGGATCTATTGGCAATAAAGGCAATAAATTATTAATATGCAGCAAAATTAGAGAAAAAGAAATATTACAATATACAATATACAAAGATGATGATAATAATAATAATAATAATAATAATAATAATAATAATATAATAATAACAATAATCATAATCATAATAACAAATAATAATATAATTTAAGAAATAGGTGGATCTATTGGCAATAAAGGCAATACAATAATAACATGCATAACAATCAGAGAAAAATAAATATTAAAATATACGATATACAAGATAAAACATACAAAGAAAAAATACATATATACAATATGAATTTGAAAGGGAAGTTATTATTGGAGTTTTATCATTAAGTGCAGCCTCTGAGTATATTGATATTATTATATTAAAGCTGCAGCTCAGGATTGGTTCAGCGCTCCACATTACAAAGCCCTGCGGTTCAGATTGTGGCCTGTAGGCGGCGACACAGAGCCCCTTTTCTGTAAAAACAACATCTCACCTTCTTTCTTTAGTCCAAGTGCTGGAGCACGTTTGAGTGACCATGGAGTGCATTTGCTGTCATGTAGTTGAGCGTTAATACGGCGTGAATATTGGAAGAGGGGGGACTTTAGCGTGGAGACGAGGAGCCACAGTCGAGCCATGGCTGCACGGGAGGAAGGAGAGCTTCTGCACAGTAAAATAAGGCACCACGACGGAGCTGGAAGTGTAAACAGCTCAGAGGGCTTCAGGAACGGCTATGTGAAGAGCTGCGTCACCCCTCTCAAACAGGACCATCACAGGGGATTTTTGTTTAACGTGTGCAGGTTTTGCAACGAAGACATTCTCAATTCAAAATTGTTAAAGGTCTCCGCCGTGTACGTCGGCGCGTTTGTGATCTTCGCGGTTTCTTTCCTCATTTCTAGGAGCTTGCAAAGTGACTCGCTTTGGGATTTGCGGACTTTTTTGTCGGGCTTCTCCCAGTCCATCAGTCCTTTATTCAGCATAGGATGTGCTTTCTTCTTTCTCACCTTTTACCTGAGGAGGAAAAAGAAGGAGAGCAGCAAATGTTGGCTCGTGTCACTGCCAGCATCGTGTTACCTCGGGGATTTTTTGGTTTTGCGGTTTTTGCAATGGGGAGAGGACCAACACCAGATGCAAATGGTGGGCAGGTTGTTATTCGTGTTGGGATGTGTGGGTCTGCTCACCCTGATCCCCACTCTCAAACTCAAACACAGTGTTCTTATACTGGTTTTTGCCAGCGTTGTGTGGCTGGTTTCTTTCACAAGTTTGAGCGGTCTGCCTGCCCTGCTCAGACCGCTCTTCGCCTGCTTTGCGGGGGTTTCGGGCTCCCTGTTGGGGCTCTGTTTTGACCGTTACTACCCGTCGAGGGAAGCACCGAGTGGGATTTCCACCGCGGAGGAAAAGGTCCCGGTGATCAGACCTAGGAGAAGGTCCAGTTGTGTTTCACTGGGGGAAACGTCGACCAGCTATTATGGCAGTTGTAAAATGCCTCGCAGACCTTCGTTACCCTGCATATCCAGAGAGCAGGTAGGTCTTCTCCTGCAGGACCACGTCTGTTGTTATTGTTCAAAAGTAGGCCCACTGATCCTCCACAGACACCCGAGTACACATGTGCACCACAGGAGGAAAAAACACCCAGTCTCATATCATGAAAAAGCCCACAAAGCCAAACCAAACTACTCTCATGCAGAATAAAAACCCCACTTCCTTACATCAGCAAAATGATTTCACATGCAATAAGTAAGTGAGCATTGAATTGTGAATGATATTATATCTATTATGACTAATCCAGGTAGCTAGCAATCTAATTTTCAGTTTAATTAAATTTGCATTGTTATTTCACTGCAAGTTTAATTATAATGTATAATGTTAGACAAGGTCTTTGGCCAAAATTCAGCATTTCAGCCAAATAATAAAAAAGTGTGTTTTATAGCCTATAATAGGGAGCGTAAGAAAATTATCTATATGTTCTGGTATTGCCATATTATGTTTTGTGATAATGCATTGATTCATAAAAACAATACATAGATTATTATATCATATATCACATTTAGAATAACAGATTAATAACATGAGAATATTTGCAGAAAAAAGTAGTGCTATGATGTTGCATGTTAGAGCAACTGTGATAAATGCAAATGCAGATCTCACTGTTAAAAAACTGCATAAAAAAAGTAAACTTTATTTTATTTTAAATCGTAAAAAGATTCATGCATATAGGGGTGTGTTCTTTGTCCAAAATTAGATTAAAAAACAAAACAATGTATTTCCTTCTTTACAGTTTTTCTCTACATCTTAATGTATTGAATCCCTTATCATGATACGCATCACATCGTCTGGTTCCTGGCGATACACAGCCATAAACTATACACACTTTAGAATGAACATTCATGATTTTTTGTGCAATCTACTTGCCTACAGCACTTCATGACATCCATAATATACTGTTTTTGTTGGGAATATATTCATTTAAGAGTTTATTTTCCATATAATCAATGAAATGTGAGGGTTTATCTACATCCTGCTGTCAGAATAACAACACAAACAGCAGCTCAGCCAGTGATGTGGCCCACAGTCCCATCTGACTGTAGCAGTCAACAAAACAAAATGATGGTGAGCACGCGCAGGGATTATTCAGTGTCTACAGTCCACATTCAGCGTGTGTTTCTTCTTCTTTTTGTTTGCTTGTATACACAAGCCCACACAAGCTGTATAAAACCTGTCTGTTTGCATACAGTAGCTAACAGGTCCACCACAAAGTGATGCTTCTTTCTACTTTGGATTAGTTTTCGTAAACCAATACACCTAAACAAATCAAGAGTCTAAATTAAAGTATTGTGTTGCATGCAATATGTTGTGGACAAAAAGCTCATGCAAGCTGTTGCCTTAATTTGTGCGTAGATAAATGCCAACATCATTGTCACTGAAAAAGAAAAACATGCAGTTCTTTAGTGGACGCCACGCCGTCAGCTCACACACATTGTTTTTGTGTCCTTCAAGCTTTGTTAGAAATGATAAGAGGACTAAAAATGTATATCCAGTTTGTGTCAGTCGAGATATTTCCAGCAGTTGTTTTTCCACCTCATTGTGTTTTGGGCTATTAGCAGATTAGCAGTCACGTTAAGTTAGGCCTTAAACAGGGCATGAAAACTAAAACAGAAGAAAAGAGGTTGGATCATTGGAAACCCTGTGTTAACACCATTTTACCTTTTGCTTTATTTAATAACACACAGAAACAGTAGAACCAAGAATGCATTTAATTTAACTGAAAATCAGCAACAGAAATGTATATAAAGGCTGATATATCTTTTTTTAACATACGTTTTATGTATAATTTGCCAACCTTTTTCATTTGGAAGAGAAAGATACTGATTTGAGCTTTAAACACCAATATGTTTCTCCAACATTATTTGCAGAAAAAAGAACTTCAGGAACACTGAATATTAGCAAAATGAAAATTCACATTTATATTTGACTCACATCTGTTGTAGTACTTTAGTTTTGACATATTTGGGGACTGGGGATCCAAAACTTGAGACTGACGGATGTCCTGAGTAAAACTGAACTGGCCCTTTAGTTTTCAGCAAGTGGAACACTGAAGTTCAACTTCTTTTTGACATTTTTGCCTTTATCTGAACAAAGACTGTAAACAGGAAGAGAGAGTGGACAACAAAGGACTCATTGCCGGGAATCAAACTTGGGATATTGCGTTAACGGGGTTTACAGTAGGGCTAGGTTCATAAAATTCATTTTATTTTCAATTATGATTTTGGCTTCAAATGATTATGAAAACAAGTTCATCAAGATAATGTGATTATTTTTGCCACAATTCGTTTCATTCTCTAGTTTTGTCTCGTCTTTAGCTGTTCTAAATGATTTTGGTCTAATTATTTTTTTAAATTGAACATATGTTTAGTGTTTCACTATTGGTTATACATGTATAATTGAGTATGTAAGCAATAAACTTGAATTTAATTGAATTGTTTAGTAGATTTCAGTAGGTTGTAGAAGTTAACATTACAACATAGTTGATGTTATTTATTTAATTTAATTTATTTGTAGTTATTTTTTTAAATAATATATGCTTATATTAAATGTTAATAATTCTCTTTTTTAATATATTTTTTCAGTTTTTCCAGTTAAAGGATATTTAAAAGAAAAGAAACATTCGCAAATATAAAAATGTATTTTTTCCAAAGTTCAATAAATGCACAAGCTTTCCAAAGTTCATCGTGATCTCAATACTGACCAAAATAATTCATTTTTTCCATAACCGAGCAGCTCTCTTATGCTCTGTAACCATTTGGCTACCAAGGCGCTCCATTGTTTTTGATTTGACAAACCATGTATTTTTGAATTGGTAATCCTTTTTTTTAATTGCTACATAAATCTTCTGGTTCAGTTGCTTTGTTATTTGGCCGCCCTGCATACCAAACAGATGTTAAAGCTCTTTTTCTTCTCCCTGTAGAACTGCACAAACGTTTATTGTAGACAAAAACTTAGAAAATGTGTAAAAAAAAGAAAGATTTGTGCAAAAGTGATGTAGCAGAAGTTATAGGTTATGGATATTTTGCGCCATATTATAAGCCGACTATCTGACATGCATCGCAATCCATATTCAGGAAAAAGATAACTCACATTGACAGCACATGTTACAGTCTGCGTCATCTTCATACTGTCCTTTTTTTAAAAAACAACAGATGTAACAACATCTCTGCCAGTAAAGTTTGTTGTGAACGTTGTGGTGTCCATCCATCTGTAGGTGTTAGCCCAATGATGCAGTTTACTGGCAACCTGCTGAGGTGTTCTTCCCACTGCATGCTGGGATAGATCTCCTCACTGGGATAGTATGATAGTTTACAATATGAGCCCATAAAGTAGAGAAAAGCTGGTTGTTTTTCTTATAATCCAGATTTTGGAGATGTTTTGAATTTCAGCTCATGATGGCACTAAGATTTTCCTTTCTTTGGTTTTGATAATGAGGAAATATAGTCTGCAAGAACCACAAGCTGAGCAAAAAGAAAAGATCCTCTGTATGTGATATAACTTATCTATGTATTTATGAGACGGTTTCTGCGTCAGAGGCCGGCAAAAAAAAAGGCACGAAGGCAGACTTTGAAAGGAGTCACTCAGGGTTCACTGGTGATGTCACACATGTTCTTCATCTTCACACGCAACTTGCACACCAAACAGTCGACCCCCCCCTTCTGCTGTCTGGGAGCTTCATTGGCTTTCTGTCTGTCAGTTGCAAAGAAGAGGAGTTTGCAACACGTGGTTTTATAAACTGCAAGTTCATCATCACCTTGGAAATGTGCAGTTTCGAATTTGGTCATTTTTTTTTACATACTGTCACAAATGTGGAAACTAAGTCTTGATTTTGAATTAAACTAGACTAGTGCAGTACCTGTAGGAAGTATGTATTCGTACATTACATGCCACACTACAATGACTGCAACTCCATAAAACACTTACTTTCCATAAGGTACGCACAACATCCAGCACTTACACATTGAACATTGATATTCGCTGGAAACTATTAGAATATTATTGGAAAATCGAACCTTGTAGCCACTTTAAAACTCCTAAAGATAGGTAGGCTAAATAGACTTCCAAATGAGATGAGTCAGGGTGAAAATCCAGAGTGAATTGTGTTACTGACCAGGTGTAGGCCTATCACACAATGGGCCGGAGCTCCACTAAAAGGGGGCGGAGCTCCCCTAAAAGGCGTCCGATCGGAAACAGTGCAATGTTGCAACACGTCCTACGTAAAATAAGGATATTTTGAAAAATGAATTCAAAAATCTTCAAAATCGAGAATGCACACCTTCGTGCCATGCACAAGCCACATAGGAAATCTGAGGTCAGTCTGACTAACGGTCAGAGAGATATGAACTAGACACACACACACACACACACACACACACACACACACACACACACACACACACACGTTATGGAGACAGTGAGGAAACCTCAAACAATTATATTGTAATCAGTTTAACCAACGTCATCAGTTTGTGTGAATTATATTATATTACACTGCAGGTAACTGAACGCTCTAAGCAGTGAAAAGGACCTAACAAAGAGTTTAACCCACGACCAACAAACTTTAAAAAATGGATAATGGTGTAAACACAGCTTTCCCTTTTTACTGTGATGAATGCCTCGGAGCTGTCTCCATGTAGAACACAATGGAAATGCCATTTGACCCAGCCGTGGCAATCTATTCTAACTCAACTCTGTTGGGTTTGTTGGCTTAATCAAGTTGGACTTCTGCAATAAGTCTGCATTATCAATGTCGTTAATACAAAAATTGTGTCAACATTAATATTTTAAACCAATGCATTGTTTAAAAAATATTATTCGAATGGATCTTTTCCTTCGATATCACTGTACAACTGGTAGGGAGAGTTCTTGATTACCTTTTGTTCTTGTAGGTGCTTTAAAACACTCATAAAGCTATAAAGTTATCTGCCTACCACCTTAACAATCCCATTAAAATAGTGTTTGAAGGGAAATTTTTGGCGGGGGCAGCAGAGAAAATTATTAACTATTTTATTTCTGCCATTATTTAACCACATTTCTCTCTGTAGGGAAAGCCATCAGAACAATAGATAACATCATTGTGATTAATATAATAAGAGGTCTGAGTTAAAGGGACATGGTGGATATCTTAACTTAAAAAATATATATTTTGTATTTTTTTTAAATGTATTTATGTTGGAGTTGACAGTTTAAACTCCAGTTTTGCAGTTTAATTTGTAAACCTTTGCAGCACAAATTTGATATGTGGTGGTGCATTATATAATATACAGTCTAGGTTACATACAATTAGATTAACTAAAACAAAATGGTCTTTTTTTTTTATTTTGAGGGAAATTAATCATTTGGATCAGTTGACTATCAGTAGTCATTATGGCAGCCTTGCTATTAAGGGCTGTAGCAACAATTAGGAATATTTGGGCAATAATTAGTCTTTTTAGGCCTCGTGAGAATCCTTCTGAGATTTTATATTTGTGTATTAACTATCTGATCGATTCGTGAACTCATTCAATGTGGGTGCAGACTTTTTGCAAGTCGACACCATCATGAATATTCAAACTAAAAGTGCTGCTTCAGACGACGGGCCCCGCGGTGGCCTGAGAGGCAGCAGGGCCAGACTTGTGCCACCAGACACCTGAGGTTGTGTTTATGTCGAGCTTGTCATTCGTCGTGTTCCTGAGGGAATTTACGAGCTGCAGCAGTGCGTGTAAAGAGCTGCGATATCTGAGAGATACTTCCTCCTAAATATACAAACATCTCAGAGAATACTGTGTCCCAATTTTTTCTAATTTGTAAACCCCCATAAAAAGAGGCTTTATGGCATCTCCTGGATTCAAACAATTCTACATATCAACAGTTGGAGGTGGTAATGTGCTCTGAAAAGGCAGCTCCAAGCCAATAAATTAGAAGAACGAGACAGAAAACAGAAGTGTAAATCATTGGAAAGAAAATCGAGTGTGCAGATCTTTTACAAGGTAGGACATTTAACCAAATATAGTCTGTAAACTGAAGAGAACACCTTTGATGCTGGGGGAAAAAATCTTTTTTTCTCCTCACCCTGCGTCTCGTACAAGTGCTAGGAATAGTGAGAGTTGCATGCAAGGTACAACAATCTGGATTTCTTCAGGTCGTATGCCCAAAATAATGGGCTCCTGACCCTCGTCACTCATGATCAATGACTCACTTTAACTGGGATGGTTAGTAGGGCTGGGCGATATATCGATATAAAAGATATATCGATATATATTTTTGAATGTGACAAGGAATTGGACCATATCTCACATATCGATATAGTTCAAATTTACACTGTGATTCTTGCTCCAGGCAAGCTGCGGCTTTTATTTAAGATATTTTTTTATTTAAATGTGCACTTTATGAAGCTTCAATTTAAAAAAAAAAGTTCTCCTGTTGTTATCCAGTATTTATGTTCACTTAAATAAACGGTTCCATGACTGAACATTTGCTCTCACTTTGCGATAAAAATATTGAGATATATATCGTATATATATTATATGTATAGATATTCAGCCTAAATATATCGAGATATGACTTTTGGTCCACATCGCCCAGCCCTACTGGTTAGGCAGTCCAGAGACTCCATAGCCAGTTTGTTTCAGCAAACTAGTGCTACTTTTTTGATAACCTGTATATGACTACCACAAGCTTTCCAGGAATTACACTTTGTAAGGCTGAATTTACAAATGAGTGTTACGTGTTACAATCAATATCAACATACTGTACAACTTAATCGACCCCCTTAATGTAAATTCAGCTGATGACACAAACGTAACCAGATACCTGTCGGTATACAGTTTCAACACACTGATGTCAGTCTTTAAATATCGTTTAACACCAAGATGCTGCAAGCATGAAATCATACTGATCATATATATTGGTACTGCTTTTTTTTTTTTTTTTTAGTGGTCGTTATGTCTTTCTTTATTGAGACAAATTTATAGATTTGTTTTTGATTCTGGGCCAAAAGAAATCATATTTCCTGAGACATAGGGCTGGGCGATACGGACCAAAAGTCATATCCCGATATATTTGGGCTTAATATCGATATACGATATATATCCCGATATTTTTATCGCAAAATGAGAGCAAATGTTCAGTCAAAGTCAAATATGACATGTCACAAGTAGTTTTATTGAAACCGTTTATATAAGTGAACATAAATACTGTATAGCAACAGGAGTACCTTTTTAAAAAAAAAAAATTAAAGCTTCATAAAGTGCACATTTAAATAAAAACATATCTTAAATAAAAATAGCCTATGAAATAAAATAGGCCAATCTTTTTCTGAAATAAATATATTTATATGAGAAAAGAATAACAAACATTACAAAATAACTAAATATGACAAACCCTAGTAAGGACAGCAGAAAGAAAGAAAAAAATAAAGTAACTATATTGATATATGCGATATGGTCTAATTCCATATCACATTAAAAATATATATCGATTTATCTTTTATATTGATATATTGCCCAGCCCTACTGTGAGATCCTATCACCAAGTTTTAAAGCACCTTTTGACAACTTTGATGAAAACTTTGCGTCACTAGACCCGTACCATTCCACATGACTCAGAAAAAAAAGTGCTAAGGATTTACATCCATATTCATGTCAAGCTATGGCAGCATTATGAGTCAACCTTTTTTTTTAAAGGTCAACTTGTATCGCTGAGCACATCTTCTCATTTGAGGTGTGATCCTGAAATGTGTCAGACTCACTATGAAGGAAAACCCTCCATGGTTCGCTGCCATCTTAGACTCTTCACTGTACTGAAACAGTGGTTAAACTGCTCATTCTGAAAACATGAATCAGGACAAAGGCTTCTGTCTCGGTAAAGGTGCGAACATGATTTGCACGTGAAAACAGAAAATCCAGTCCACTATAAACACTATTAACACAATCTATTATGCAGTGTTGGAAAAAGAATTTTCTCATTTAGCCAGCTTGAGCTTCAATTAATGCTCATTTCAAGTCTCAGTTTTGTGTTTCTGCCTAGTAGCTGAAAACCTCTTGCACAACCAAAGCTTTATAGATTGAGTGCCAGGGGTTAGGCCGGCTGAATCCGAGATTTATTGCATTAACAGCGTCCCTCTATTGTGTCAAATTCTTCTTCAACAGGAGGCCTAAATAAGTCAGTGGATCGTGTAATTGTGTCTTTCACATTGAGACTGTCCATGGGTCACACATCGAGACCCAGAATTTGCAATTTACAAATGATCTGCTGCTTATTTGGCTCCATAATTATTCATTTCAAAAGCAAAATCAAAACACTGTTTTGTTTTTTTATCATCCAACCTGAATTGCAGTCTGTTCCTCCCCCAAAATGATGTCAGCATGTGTCTCTGGGACCCAGTTAGTTTTTTTGAGATGAAGTAGATAGAGTGGAGATAATATTTGATAAGTAGGATTATTGTATTTGGGCTTTCATGGCAGAAAAGCTCTACTTCATGAGTAAGACCTTAGAGGCAGGGCTGGCAGAGCAATGTGCAATTCAAGGGAGAAGGCCCTCTTTTTGTGCGGTTACCGCTCCACGGGGGCAGGCAGGGGTAAATAATACACTTAACTAACCCCCCATCCAGACAAGAACAGAGAAAGCAGGCTGCAGAGAGAAAAGGTTGGAAGGGAGAGCAGTGAAAACGCAGAGCAGCTCTCAGCTGTCACGTTCGCTTGCTGTAAAGCCATGTGGAATGATATAACATTGACGTCACAACCCAGTGACGTACCACAGGGTGATTGCAAAGAAGAAAAAAAAAATGCCAAGTCTTATTAATCGCCCTGTAGAATATAGTGTCTGCCTCCAGCAGTGATGAGAAAGGGAGAAATGGTCCGTCTTCATACGGTGTATACGGATAGAAAGAGTCTTTAGGAGGGAAAAGTTGCCACGGAGGAAACACTCAGCTTATTCATGCACATATAACACAAAGATGGGTTTTTTAAAATGTATTTCAAAATAGTATAATTTCCGATTTTATACAAAAAACATTTTTTGCAGAAATTTGAGTGCACACACTGGGGTAAGTGTATTGAACTAGTTATGTAATATGAACAAATCCTCCATCAGTATGATGACAAATTAATTAATTCTAATAGTAGATTTTTGCTTTTAAATTTAACAGTTGATTTGTGGTTAAAGAAAAAAAATAATGTGGCTTTTTTTTTTTTTGTCCAATGATTTTTCAAATTATATTGCAGCCAGTGTACCTTTTTATACACTTTGCATCCTCAGCCATGTGTATTATCTGTGGAGATGAAAGCCTCTGTGCATTTAGGGAAACTGTCTGCGAGCCCTTTTGCCTTTTTTTTTTCTTTCTCCCCCCTCCGTTATCAAAACTAGACCACTGTCTGCAACAGTCAAGATGAGCTGCGTGTGCTGAAACTAGCGTGTGGTTTTATATTTAAATATACAGTCAATCCTCCACATACATGCTGCCTATGACATCTATGTAAATAAGCCCACTATACTTAAAAATATAATTAAATCAAACCTTACACCTCTTGCACTGAGTCAGAAACACTTAACACCACAATCTCATTTTGCATTGTTGCTCATATTGTGCTGAAAATTAAGATGAATAAAAATAAGATAACATTTTGAGCTTGCATGTTTTTTTTTTTATTAACACATTTTATATAACTAGACTGTAGCCAGACAGAGGAAAAAGTGCACTGCCTTAAAATAAAGGCCATTAAATGTTATCTGCAGTTAAAGGTTACGTGTGTGTGTTTTTATTTTAAGAACACTTTTATCTTGATATTATCAATGTTGTGAACAATTTATCTCACTCCATGTGAAAGTAAAACAGCTTGAAAGTCCTGCCTGGCATCTGCAGTTTAATTTATAACACAGGCATTGAATAAATATGGAAAAATATTTAGTGAATGTGCTCTTAGTGCGTCTTTCTTCTCCTTCTAATATGATTCTGTGTGATGAAACGTGAAGCCGAGCTGCTGTTAAACTGAGTGTCGTGTGAAGTTAACCTCCATGTTTAGAAGCTTGTGTAACAGTTGCAATATCAAGACCAAGATGTCCTAATTTACTCTTAGCAGCTTCTCTTCGATGCCACAGGTAGATCTGATAGTAGGTGAACACTTTATAAAGCTTTTGTGAATGTTATATATAATGGAGCTTGTTTGAAATGCATATAATTGCATTATTTGGTGTTTTAATTGTGCACATTAAAGTTTGCTTTGTTGTTATTGGGTCCAGATGCTGTGAAATATATTTTTGCTTTGTTGAACTAGTTTGCAAAGCTGCTTTTAAAAAAAAAAAGCATTATAATTTTTTATCAGCAGCAGCAGGAGTCGCGGTAGAAAGGGTTAAGTTGAGCGAGGTACTGTGTGTTTGGCTGACTGCAGAGTGAAACAGGATGCAGCGGCTGCATTGTCAGCCTGCTGGTGTGAGTGCAAACAGATGAGGAAATGCTGGAGCGGGTACTCCAAAACTCGGGTTACCCTGGAAACGGTTTGCGTCATGATCACCAGCAATTAGCTTGCAGCTCTTTAGTTTTCATGATAGGTCTACCAGAGCTTAGCCTAATGACTCTGGTGTCTGAAGAGTCGCCGTCAAAAGAGGGCTCACAAAATATCCACACACCGTCTTTATATACATTTTAGTTTCTTCTTTTTATTTTACACAGTTGTGGCTTGTTTGACACTGTTTAGAGCTGCGTATGAAGAGCTGTGCAGCGTGTCCTCTCTTTCTTATTTTTCTCTAATGAGCCTTGATGTGATGTCCTGACCTCGTCTATCTGCTTGCATTATTGTCTGCACAAAGCTTATCTGTGGCTCAGTTTGTGTATTGTTGAGGCCCAAAATGTGGGTCTGGAGAGGGGGGACGCCGAGCCACCGCCATCAACTAAGTTTGGGCTAATTAGTGGAGCACGACCGATATGGGATGTTAGAGACAGATGCCGATACTGATTTCAGAGGAGGGAAATTCATCGATAACCGATATGGTGGCTGATATGGTCATTTCTTATGAGCTGGAATGAAAATAGACCTTTTTTTAGAGGGAAAAAATATTTTATTACAACTTTATGGACGACCCTGTATCCCAGGTTATAAAACAAATCCCCCTTGGGGTTTTTTGTAAATTTTATTTATGCAAAGTTTTGGCACATATACATACATACAGACACATACAATACAAGAAAGATAGAAGAAACCCAAAAGAAAAATAAATAAAATAAAAGTAAACAAACAGATAAAATAACAGAAGCAACAGACAGCCAGCCATCACTTAATCATTAATGTATAAAGAAAATGTACACAAAAACATGTCGGTCCAAACAAATGTCCGCTCATAAAAATAGACCTTTTTTATGTCGATTTTTCACCACGCTGCACTGCAAAAAAGGTGTGTCTAAAAACAAGATAAAAACACTAAATCTGAGTGAAATTATCTTGCTGCATGGACAGATAATTTCACTTGATTTGCAGATTTCTTGAATTAAGATTGTTAAATCTAGAAATAAGCATGTTGAACACTTAAAAAAGAAATCTTAAAACAAGATAAATTATCTAACACTTCTATATCTACGTTTTTTTTTTTTTTAAATCTTGGTGAGAAACAAATAATTTGAAGTGTGCTAATGTACCCAGAGAGCTACTTTCTCTAACATAAAAATAATATTTAACATTATTATACATTATACAAACAATACATTACATTGTCAGAATATTCTATAAATGATAACTGAGAAAATAAAGAATAAATAGGGGAAAAAAGCTAAATAAACATCATTACTGTTCAGTGTCAGTCAATTGCTGACTATTTAAAAATAAAAAATGAATGGCACCTTTCTAAATCACACTTAGCAACATTTTCTGCATTATTGCATTTGCTGCATTTTTTGTGTGAAAAAAGTTTTCATGACAGCACACATCAGACAGCATATACACCGATATTGATATGCCTTTAATAGGCCAATATACTGATATATATCTGTCTGGCTCTACTAATTTGACCCTTTTTTTCTCCTGCAACTACCAAGTCAGCCCCCCATACTTTGCCTGTTCCCCCTGCATGAAAAATGTGCAAATGTGAAAGAGCTAGATAAGATAAGTTTTGATAAAATGTTCCCCAAGCTGCTGGCTTTATTTGCAACACAATCGAGCTTTTAGTTCTGGAGTTTTTGTGCAGAGCGTCTCCCGTCTGGAAGGATTCTGATTACACCATAAGGTTCCCAACAATGCAAACATTTCAGGTGACTGAGCTTTTAAGTTCAGGATGAGGTTGTTGAACCTTGCGTGTGTTGACTGTTTGTTCAGTCCGGTGACGGTGCAGCAGAGAGAGCTGGGGTAGGTTGGGTCGAGGCCGGGGTGTTGTGGTTAAATTACACTGCTATGACATAGATGGCGTGAGCCCATGCGTGAATTGTTGCTGTGGGAATTAAAGCATGAGGGGAGGGATGTAGTAAATTTAAGTTTTATTTAAGTGAGTACATACCATAGCTTTTTACTGACTGTTAATAGTCTCCAGACAACTTTACTGACATAACATCATGTTTTCCTTTTAATATTCTTTCATTTGAATACATGGTCAGACAAAAGTGATTCCAGCTTTTTGTGGCAGTGAAAATGCTCATTTACAATTATCATTTTTGCGTCGACATTACACAGCAATCGCACCAAAATTGTGCTCGCTTTCTACTTGTCTGCCCCTCGTTTCATTCTCTCTATCTCTGTCTGTCGCTCATTCTCTCTGAATTTCTTTCTGTCTTTCTCTGTGCGCCTCTTTTGAAAACGGTGTCAGCACTGCTGCTTTTACACCAAAAGGCTGTTGCTAAGTGACGGTTGACGTCAGCCGCAGCTACAGAGGAGGGCTTGTGTGTGTTTAGCAGCTGAGGGCAGATCCCACTGAAAAGGGCAAAACTGAGAAGCACTATTAGTCACTGCAATGAAAACCCGAACTTCAACCAACAGGATCGCCATTTCCAATAACTGTGCACAATTTATTTTTGAGTGACTTCTGGTAAAAGTAAATCTGTGGAATGGTGAGGTTTAGGCACATTTTTTTTTTTTTTTTTTTTTTTTTTTTTTTGGAGAAACTGCTCCCGGCCAGTCCCCACCCCCTTTTCTTCACTTTTTCTTTAGTCTGTCGCTGTCTCCTTTTCTTTCTCACTTTAACCCCTGTCCGCCCCTCCCCCAACACATAAGCACACACACACACATACACACACACAGGCTCAAATGCCAGACCCCCCCCTCCTCCCCCTCACATAATGTAAGTGAGATTTCGTAGATAGATTTTGTGTCTGACGAAAGTCTCTGAGCTTCAGCGTGATATCTCCCCCATCCGGCCAAGGTTGCTCTTGATCTGCTCGCCATTGTTCAGTGTAATCAATTCCCGAGGACCTGTATCATCCACCCCCCCCCACCCCCCTTCTCTTCCCCCCTTCTCTCTCTCCTGTGACAGCTCACGAAATTTGACCCGTCAGAGTGGACCAAACAGAAAGCTTATCTACATTTCAAATAATAGTGTGCTTCTTCTCCTCACGTCTCATGAACAGCTGCATTGTTTTTAGTCATCACTTTGCAATAATTTAGTCCATTTCTTCTGCGTCAAAGCCACAATGCCGTAACAAAATAATTTGCTCGGGCTTGCTTGGCATCCCTGAGATAGTTTCTTTGTTTTTATGTGAGAAAAGTTAAACAGAGCAGTGACGCATTAATTCAGCGGTCTGTGTACAGTAGAAGACGGTCTTGTCTGCTGCTTTTGTGCTCTGAAGACTGTGATGTAAGTTATTATGGCTGCTGCTGGAGATAAACCAGCAGCAGCAGAGACTGGGGCGGTCTAGGGCAGAGATAGGTGTTTGCAGCAGTCATATGGGGCTCACTGATGGCAGAGCGAGCAGAGCGAAGGGCACGGGGTTTTAATCGCACACCCCCTCTGCAGCTGATGCACACTGTGCTGCTCAGATACTGTTGGAGCCGCGGCCCGCCCAAAACTGTTGGCTTCCTTGGAAGGCCTTGTAGAACCTGATAATGTCATAAATTCCCGATAATGTAATAACCCCGATGATGTCATAAAAATCTGCACTTGAGTCCATTGAAAATGTAATAAAACCTGATAATGTAATAACTTCCCGATAATGTAATAAAGTGCATTTCCCAATAATGTAATACACTTTTTACCAATAATGTAATAAAGTATAACACCAAGCACCTTTAGATTTCAAGAGGCTGTTGAATGCATTCGTCTGTGTAGAACCTGATAATGTCATAAATTCCCGATAATGTAATGCACTTTTTACCAATAATGTAATAAAGTATAACATTAATGGAAGGTTTTTGATCAAATCAAAGATGGCGGAAAATCCAATATGGCCAAAAAACCCCATTGAGGATGCATTGAGCTCGGATTGGCCAAAAGGGTTCCAGTGATACATCCTTGAACCACCACTTGAACCCAAGTAATGGGTGGTCTGCTGTTAAATTATTACAATATTGGGGAATTATTACATCATAAGGACTTGCGAAATGAAGGCTAACCTGATAATGTAATAACCTCCCATTAATGTTATACTTTATTATGGCCCTCGTGACGATATTTTGTGGCCCTCACCTTGATATGAAAGTTTAATGTGAGTTTTATATGAATGGCACTTTACCGTGTTGTGTGTGGAAGGTCCCTTTATTGCGCAAGCTGGAGCTTTGTTTCACTTGTTTCTATGACAACGTTAACAAAAAGAAAGGCAGCTGCTACCGCAGCGTTTATTATTATCTGCCGTGTTGTTGTTACCGGAAGAAGTGGAAATGTTATGTAATGTAATTTTGTGTCTTTTTTTTTGTGGTCATTTTGTGTATTTTTGGGGTAATTTTGTGTCTATTTTTGGTCATGTGTCTTTTTTAAGTAATTTAGTGTTTTTCCAGTCATTTTGTGTCTATTTTTGGTAATTTTTTGTCTTTAAAAAAAAATAATTTTGTGTCTTTTTTTGTAATTTTGTGTATTTTTTGGGTCATTTTGTGTCTATTTTTGGTCATGTGTCTTTTTTGGTAATTTTGTGTCTTTTTTTAAATAATTTTGTGTGTTTTTTTTGTAATTTTGTGTCTTTTTTTTAGTAATTTAGTGTTTTTTCAGTCATTTTGTGTCTTTTATTGGTCATTTTGTGCCTTTTTTTTTGTAATTTTGTGTCATTTTTTTGGTCATTTTGATACTGCCTCCAGCGGCCCCCAGGTAATTTGAGTTTGAGATCCCTGACTTATACTGATTCATTCTGCAATGCATTGGACTGCCGGCTGCAGTGTGACCCTCCTTTGTCCTTATCTGTCCCGACCCTGTATCAAAGGATCAACTGGATCAACAGTGGACCTGATGCCACGTATCAACAGCAGGCACCCTGGCATGGAGCATTAGGCACCGGGTGCTCGGCTGCAGACAGGAGTAGTTGGCCGAGGGAAGCACGGATTAAAAGATGCACTAATTTGCGTCATAAGGTGAACTTTACCGCCCATAGTGATCATATAGAAAGTCTTTTGTTACTGTTGCTTGGTGATCAAAAAAATGTACACATCAGGTTGGTTGGATGCAAAAACAGGATAAGAAAAAGATGCAAAATGCATTCAGCATTTTTTTTTGCCGGGTTGGTTAACAGTTGTTTCTTTTCTCCTCTGCTTTAAGTCTAACATTAACACGGCAATTTTGCACATTCCTTTATCGCATGTTTTGGGGAAAAAATGCAGTTCTCTGTCATTTTTAGGCTCCATTTACATGATGACGGTCTGAACAGAAGACGCAAAAGTGGCGTCACGTCTTCACTTTTTATTCCGCGTTTAGACGAGCGTAACTGTTTTCGGGAGCAAATCTGCTGCATACCGTGACGCTAAAGTGTGTGAATTGGATTGGGTATGCATGCCAGGCGGCATCACTTAAAGCCATAAGAGCATCTTTGGGCATTTTCATCAGCTACTCCTTCCACAAAGTTATCCACCATCCACTAGATCTCCCAGGTCTCATCCAAAATATGATAGAGGTAATTCCAGATCCTTCTCTGTTCACTAATACTATCTCTACAGATCCTGTACATTTGGTGGAAAGACTCCTGTAAGTTTATTAGAGCTGCCAGAGCAGCTTGAAGGTCTGACGCATGGAAACAATCCGACATGTTTGTTTATTTCCCTGTACTGGAGCATGTATGTGACGTAAACGCATACGTGACGTGAGCAGATCTGAGCAGAGTTTTGTGTCTTGGCGTATAGACGAACACGATACGGCTGAGCGGATTCGACTTTTCATTGGAGGGTGGTTTCAGATTTTTGCGTTTTTAAGCCCCAAAAACGTTGTCACCGTCTAAACAAAAGGCACTTCCGATAAAATATTTTGTCGTTTTTACCCTCGTGTGTAAAGTGTCCTCGTGTAAACGGGGCCTTAGTTATAATGCAAGCTGCAACATTATCCTTAAAATACTCATAAATACAACTTAATGCAAATCATAATCACAACACTTTTTTTTTCTTCATTTGAACTCATTAATCTGAAAGAAAATTGAAACATAGAAGGAAAGCTGGATGCAAAAATTACACCAAATAATAGCAAACAGTAAATAATTATCCTTACATGCACTTACAGGTACATCTTCTACTCTTACTTGCTGTTACAGCTACATTAGAGGGAAAACAGACCAATAAATCTCAGTGTGCTTCAAAGACATGCTCACAATCATCAAACATTTCACCTGTTACTAATAAAAAGTGCTTGATCTCATGCACCAGGCATGTGATAAATGATCTATATTGTAACTAATTAGCTTTAATTGCTGGTTGAAGCAAAGATTACTAAAGTTAAAAAAAAGAGAAAGTAACTGTGCAGCCCTACCCGAGGCTACAAGTTCTAAAGTCAAAAAGCTATGTATACAGTGACGGTCATTTATCATACTTTGGACACATTAATAGGCTGTCCGTGCAGCGGAGTTAACTGTTTGCATTTCATGGAGCAACAGAGCAGCGAGAGAAACAAGCAGCTAAAGGTCACATTCAGGCAAGGCCACTCTCCAAAACAAACTGCTGTGAAATGTTTACTTGATATTATATATCATGATACTGTAGATGTTTCCAGTGTGTCACATGCTTGATGACAATAAACTACAGTGTTGTAAATACTGTCACAATTAACATTTCTTAAAAATAAATACAATTAAAAAGCCATTGAAAAATCAAATTTAAAGGGGATTATATTTGAGGGTTATTTCACAAAGTGGAGTGAGATAATCTGAGACAAAAATAGTGTAGAATACATTATGTGACGCACGTTAAGGATGTTTTTAATCTAAACAAATGTACGTTCTCTTGCTCTGTCTTTGGGTCAATGATGTAATTTTCTTCCCATAAAAATCTGATTATATACAGGAAAATAAATGTGAACTAAAATGAGAAAAAAAAATACAATCCACGTTTACATTGCAACACTATGGTATATAAACATTTTTACATAATTTGTCAAAACTTTAGAAAAAAATGGTTGTATGTAGAATATGTTCTGCTCAATATTGACGAAAATGTGTAAATGTAGAAATGGTAAAAAAATAAAAATAATTTGATGTTTTTTAAAATGAAGTAGTTATATGTATAAGTCCACTAATATCTAAAAAATAATATAAAATACAATGTAGGTGGATGAAGTATTTAATATTTGTCATTTTTTTGTGGTTACACCATTTTTTACTTTACTATTTTGCATCATTGCTGATATTCTGAGTCTTTATTTATTATATTAGCAATACCACGACGTCTTTATACCTTTAAATTTAAAGTCCGGTGTAAAAAAAGGATTGTATAGTACACAAATGGTGGTAAAGTGGGTAAATGTCGGCCTCACCTTTGCTCTCTTTAACTGTGTTTAGTAAACCCACCTCAGGGTTTGTTTGTGTGACTCTGACTCATCTGACAGTCGGCCAGTGTTCCAGTATTTATGCCATGTGGCATCTGTCTCAGGTGATGTAGGCCGAGCTCTGAGCTCTCACTTTATACTTACAGATGTAAAATGCTGATCTCTCTCTGGCCGTTCCAGCATTATGTTCTGCTCCTTCTTAACTCTAAGGAGTCTTTTTGGCTATTTTTTCAATTTTTGAATCCTTTTCATCCTGCCTGTATACACCACTTAAAACATGTTTAAATGCCATGTTGTTGTTTTTTTCAGCACAACCTCACCTATATGACCTTATAATAACTGATGTTTTATTCTGACTTACTGGATCAACATTTTGAACCAAAAAGAAACAAAGAAAAACCAACATTAATGTGATCTTGTGATTGTGTGTGATCCTGTCATCCAACTCTGGTTTTTATCCTAGTGGGACTCTAGTGTGATTTTATTTGTGTCTTGAGGGTTTAACGTAACAATTTTGGTCATTTTGTTTATTTTTTGGTCATTTTGTGTCTATTACTCATTTTGTGTCTTTTTTTGGTTATTTAGTGTCTTTTTTTAGTCATTTTGTGTCTTTTTAGTCATTTTGTGTCTTTTTTTGGTCATTTTGTGTCTTTTAGTCATTTTGTGTCTTTTTTTGGTTATTTAGTGTATTTTAGTCATTTTGTGTCTTTTTTTGTTATTTTGTGTCTTTTTTTTGTTATTTTGTGTCTTTTTTTTCATTTTGTGTCTTTTTTTTAGTCATTTTGTGTCTTTTTTTTGTCATTTTGTGTCTTTTTTTGGTCATTTTGTGTCTTTTAGTTCTTTAGTCCAACATAAAATGCGATTCTGAATCTTTTTTTTACTTTCAAAACCCTTTTTTAGTTTTACTTGGTATATCATCATCAAACTGAAACTGGCCTCATGGAGTTTATAGCCAGAACTTTAGAGGTAAATTTACAGTAGGGCTCCACGCTGCTTTGTTTTCTAGTCTGGATGTGATGAAGAAGTCATGCTTTGGTGCTTTTGGAGACTCCAGAGGGTTAAGATGGGATACTGAGAGTAACTGAAGACCCCTCTGAAAGCAACACTGTGGTTAAACATTGGTACAAAAGTGGAGATTTGTCACTTAAAAAAGACTACAGTTACATTTTCTCCTGCCTTAATTTGTTATATTAGATTCTAACAGTCATTTAGGAAGCATTTTGTTCACTTGGTTTCATAGACAGTGCTGGCTCAGGGGTTTCTGTTTGTTGAATGCATCAATAGCAGGAGATAACTATCTACAAATGAATTAGATATCCTGTGCTCAGTTGTTGAAATTGGAGTCATGCGACTGCTGCATCCTACGAGGAAGGTCACCCTCAGATAGCCTCCCTGGAATGCTTTTGTGCTAATTTGCAGACTAGATTTCTATTAAATTCAAATATTGTTGTTGGGAGCACTTTGAAAAGAAGGAAGGAAGGAGTGTTTCTTTGTTTTCTATGATGTTGTGTTTTAGAGAATGTTGGACAGATTTAGGTGTTGAACGTTACCAGTTTCAGGATAAAAGACAGTTTCATAGGATTACAGTTTCAAATTTGAATTATAATTAAAACTGTGTTTGATTACCGTGTATGGAAAACTCACAGTTAATATTGTCCAGCATCGACCAAAGCTAGCCAGACTCCCAGAAACAGGTGCATTATGGGTTTGTTTTGTGTCGAAGAAATGTGACAGCACTCAGTGCTGAGGGAAACTTGATGAAATGATTTAAATTTCTCTATCAGTACTTTTAACAGGGTTCGTACGGGTGCTTAAAGTCCTTGAAAATGTTTAAATTTAAATGTTGTATTTTCAAGGTTTAAAAAGTGCTTGGATTTTGGATAAAGTGCTTGTAAATGCTTGAAATTCTTACTGTATTTCTCTTGCAATCTGACTATATCCACCTATAGACTATAGATAATCACATGTTCAATGTAAAAAATAATGAGTAGCCTATCTGAAATGAAGACCGTTCCTACTAAAAGTGTAATACCATTGCTGTTGGTATGGCTCAGTGAAATCTCCCCCTTTTAGTATGTAAGTACTCATCTAAAACATGCAAGCTACAACAGGTGTAAGATACTGGAAAAGATTGAAAATTGAGCTTGAAAGTCCTTAAAAAATGCTTGAATTTGACCACTGCTAAAGTGTACAAACCCTGTTTTAAAAAAACATTTTCAGCACATGTTAATGATACCACGATGAAACCAATAACTGGCTGCTCATACCGTTTCATGTCTATAAAGATTTAAGTGTAATCTTATGACATTCACTGGACATATTTTTGGTCGGTACGTTTTGAACTCGACTGGTTTTCCTCACTTTGCTCCTTTTGATTCATAAAACCTGCGGCCTCACTCTCTCCTTCAGCAGCAGCTTCTCCCTCCATCAGTCGGAGCGTAGCGGCCTCCTGGCAGGACGACACTCTCACTTCATTATGTGTCCGCTAAACACCAGAGACTCCGTAATGTAAAACACCAAAACACCAAGCCAGGGAGGATTATTCTCATGAAACATCAACAGATTGCTCTTGGACGTTTGCAACAAAAGAGACTTTTGGCCTCTTATGCTACTGTAGAACAGTGTTGCAAACTGTGAGCTGCTGTGTGCCAACACACTGGAGTAAAACCAGTTCAGTGGTCCATTGTCTAACCAAACCAAGGGAAGTGGATTGTTGCACACTTGTGGGTAATTACCTCATACTGAAGACGGCGTTTTGCCCAAAACATCTGTATCGAATAGCCTGACAGAACGGGAGAACGGTCTTTGACACTTTATCATTCAGAAGTAAACATGAGGGATGTAACGACACACTAGACTCACTCACAGTACGATTCAATAGGATTTTCTCACTTTTTTAAAAAATGTTTGAAATTGAAGACAAATTGTGCTTGGAAAAGTTTCCTTTTATATCATCTACAAACTAAACATTTTTCTCTTTATAAAAAAAAAATAATAATAATAATATTATAATCTATACCACTGGTGGGCAATTAATTTTCCCAAGGGGCCACATGAGATACTGTAAAGCAGGGGTCTCAAACTCAGATTACCTGGGGCCCGCTGGAGGCAGTATCAAAATGACAAAAAAAGACACAAAATGACAAAAAAGACACAAAATGACAAAAACAAACCCAACTAAATTACTGAAAAAAAGACACAAAATGACAAAAAATACACAGAATTACCAAAAAAGACAAAATTATTTTTTTTTAAAAGATACAAATTACCAAAAAAACCCACGTTT